>NC_135837.1:22150000-23350000 GCF_029677425.1 Wolffia australiana
TCATTCGAAATGGCGACAAGCTGATTTATCAGCCCATAGTTTACAAGAATTTATCACAATTCTGTACACACACTGCACCCTTCTTGACCACACTCCAGACATGTTGCCAAAAAGTGCTACAAGCCACTTGTCCATAGTTTACAAGAATTTATCGCAATTCTGTACACATTGCACCCTTCTTGGCCCCCACCCTACAATGACTACATTTTAGAGGCACATCCCACCATCCAAGGGTGTCGCCTTAATCCAAGACCGACTCCAATTATATAGTACATCTCTGCACAATAGGGAGAGCCGAGCGCGCCAGCCACCTTGGCTCGGGCCCCTGTCCCTATTAAGCCTACAGCTTCTAGAGGAGGAAGAACACTACCAAGCGCCCCAATATTTTCCCTAAGGCGATACTGTTGAGTAAGGGCAAAGAGTCCACATCACACACATCAACCTCAAATGTGTTTTCTCTCTTGAAATCCCTATATGGGATTGATGCTTGCACACTCATTGAGGTTGCAGTGAGACCGGCCAGGCCAGCCTCTCCTATCACTAGACACACATCAAGCTGACCTTCCTCCTCTAGTACCCCATCACCACTTGATGCTGACCCATTATCATCTACATCTCTCCCTACTTTTACTTCCTGCCTACCCTTGACACCCCCAGCCCTAGCGACCTTCCCCATCCATCCACTTCTCCGTCCCTCTCCTATCCTGCCTCCACTACGCCACTACCTTGCCATTCGACACCCCCTATTCGACAACTGAGCCCACCCCCCCTCTCTTGCCACCCGATGACCTCTCGCTACCTAGCTAGCCACTGGAAGCCCACCCCTCTCCCCCACCCGCCAAACCCACCCCTATCCCCGCAAGTAGTTTACCCATCTCATATACCACTTTCTAGAGAATAATGCTTGGCCAAACATCAAGCGCCTCTACCTAGTGATGATCCTTGCGGGAATACTAGTGGATTTGCTTCCACGGGGCAAGGAGGAGGATGATGCCTCCATATCTGAGGATTCCGATAGTGACACACCTCTTCCTCCCGGTCATCACTCGAATACCCCTCATATCCATCGGGTTTATAACACCCGATCGCGGGTGTGCCACACGAGCCAATAACTTTATGGTCCCTAGTCTTATTTGGAATAGTTGAGGTATTGAAAAGTCTCTTACCCAGTCCCATCTCCTTTCACTCATCAATAAGCATAAACTAAGAATACTTGGGCTTATTGAGCCGATAACTACATCACATAATACCCAATCCATCATGAGGAGACTCCAAATGGATCATGCATACTGTCATCCCATGAAGAAGCTCTGGTTATTTTGGACGAGAGACTATTCATTTGAATTTCTTGCCAAAGGGACTTAGTGAGTGACCTTTGCATTACTATCTTCACTACAGCCTTACACGATCATAGTAGTCTATGCATCCCATAAATTCGTAGTGTGTGAGGCCCTATGGGGGGAATTAAATATAATATTCATGACTACCCTCATCTCATAGATCTCCATTGGTTTATAGATGGGAATTTCAACGAGAACGTTAGGGCGGCCGACCACCTAGGTCGAGGTCCATGCAAGCGTTCAATGACTTTATCCACTATGCTTCACTTGTAGAGCCATCCACTATAGGAGAGAGGTGCACATGGTGCGATGGACCCCAAACATATGCGTCTAGGTACGAGCGGCTTGACCGCTATTTCACAAATAGCACTGCACTATTGAACTACACTACTAGTATCGAGCTTTTACCATTATATTATTTCGATCACTCACCACTTCTACGTCTCCCCAACATGAGTACTCGCGTTCGTCAGCCTCCTTCCCACTTCCAGGCTATGTGGCTCGAACATGAAGCTTTTCATACCTTTTTGTGTCATCACTAGCACGCAGAAATTTCCACATCTCCTATGGAGGATTTCAGTTATAGACTGAAGAATCTCAAACTTCATCTAAAATGGGGGAATAGACATGTATTCAGGGATGCACACACACTGGTAGAAGTGTTAAAAATGGATCCAGTAGCCACTGAATGACAACTATAGGGAGCTTGGTCGGATGCACCTAGGGAGCACAAGCTAAGGCTTAATGAAAAGCATATCCAATTGCTGCGAGACGGTGACAGAAAGACATGTTTCTTTCATGCCTCAATTCATCATAGAGCTCAACCTAATTATACCACCTTATTAGGGGAGTATAATCAGGACCCAAACCAGTTAACGACCCATGGAGTCATGTATTTTAATTCCCTTCTTACCTCACAACCTATTGAGGTGAGTGAGGATCTACTCAACTCTATCCCACACTTGATGACTGACCTAGAAAATGCCATACGTATAGCATAGAGATCAAGGAGGAGGTATTCTCCATTGGTAGAAACAAGGCCCTAGGGACGGATGGGTTGTCTACGAAGTTCTACATTACTTGTTGGGATATAGTAGGTACATACTTGGAGCAAGCTATCAAGGTGATCTTTACACGTAAAGACTTACCTCAAAGTGGGAAACCCACTTTTTTGGTGCTTATCCCAAAAGTGGATAATCCAGTTTCCTTTACAGACTTTCGCCCTATTAGTCTTTGCAATGTATGCTAAAAAGTTGCATCCAAAATGATTACAAACTGCCTAGGGACCTTCAATGATAGACTTATCTTGCCTAAACAGTGGTTTTGTTAAGGGTCGATAGAGCCATGACACTATCATGCTAGTTCATTAGTTAGCACAATCACTAAACACTCATATTCCTGGTTTGAAGGTCATCCTCAAACTCGATATGGAGAATGCTTTTCACAGAGTCGAGTGGAATTTCCTTACGATAGTGTTACGATGCTTTGGCTTCCCCGATGCATTCAACACTCTTGTAGATGTTTGTATTCGAGAGAATCACTTCTCTCTCTTGGTGGACAAAAACTCCACTAGTTTCTTCACTACCATGCGAGGTCTACGATAAGGTGACTCTATCTCACCCATCCTTTTCATATTGATGGAGGAGGCCATTAGCCAATCCCTCGCATGAGCAATTGCTAGAGGACTGATCCAACCATATTTTTCAAAAAGAGGTTATCCGATCCTCACATTCTCTATTCGTAGATGGTGTTATCATTTTCCTCAATGGATCTAAAAACTCCATTAAGGGTCTTATGAGTGCACTCATAACGTACGAGGATGCTTTTGGTCAGCTCGTCAATGTATCAAAGAGTAGCTTTATGGTCCATCTCTCCACCACCGTAAAGCGCTTGGAGATTATCCAACAATATACACAATTCTCATGAGTATGCTTTCTTTTAGCTATCTTGGATGCCCCATCTTTCTTGGCTGCGCACGAAAACATTATTTAGATGCCATGTTGGCCAAGCTGAGAAAGAAACTAGATGGATGAAAACATTGTTTTCTATCATCTTGTGGGCGCATCTAGCTTATTTGACGCGTCCTTATGAGCATCCTGCTGCATACCCTAGCTTTACACTCATTATTGCTCATAGTTCTCGGCTTTGTGGAGTGACTATGCGCGCATTTCCTATGGTCGGGTCACCTTGAGGGAGGGCATAGACACCACTAGGCTTCTCGGCAGAAAGTATGTCGATTGATGGATGAGGGGGGTCTAGGGATCAGACGCCCTTATAATGTCCAAGACATGCTTCAAAAGAAGCTCATGTGGCATACGCGGACCATAAGCTCTCCGTTAGGGAGCTTCATCTTGCCCAAGTACAAAGAGTGAGCCCATAGAGAGTCTGATATCAAGGGCCAAAAAAGGTGGCAGACTTGGAGTGACATTGGCTAGAGATATCCGAAGTGACTCATTGGCACGCCAGCCAAGACACGATTAGTGTGTGGTATGATACCGGGCATGACAACACACCCTTTGCTTGACATCCCCAGTTTACCCTCCATCGACTGAGGTTGACTCTGATAGAGTTGCTAACGAGGAACACACAACTCCTATGAGAGCAGCATGGTCTCTTGTTAGATACCTTAGCGTAGGCTATGGCTATTGCCATCATTACATCTTCTGATCAACTTATTTGGATGTTCACGCTCGATGAAAATTTATCTTGTCGGTCCTCTTGGACTCATTATAAAGAGAGATTCCCTACACAGACCTAGGGTCCCTTTATCTGGCATCCGGCAATTATTACCAGCATCTCATTTTTCCGTTGGAGACTCATGCATCGTGGCCTCCCTATTGATGATTGGGTGAACCGTATTGGTCACTTCCTTAGTTCACGATGCCATTGCTGCCCCGTCTCTCCTCTGGTTGCGACTATGGAATTCCTTTTCTTCCATAGTGAGATTATTATAGAATGTTGGGCCAATTTACTCATCATTGGCGCCAACTCTTATGCATCCAAACTCCTCTACTATCGTTAGAGTGTTTTGACAAGATATTTATCTCATCAACACGCTTTAAACAGAGCCCCTATCTACACATCACCATAGCTTACTTACTATGGGATATTTGGAAGGGGAGAAATTCTTCTGGTTTCGTTGGGACTCCTATGGGGGCACTAGAGATTATGCAATGTGTCAAGCAATGGCTAGGGTGAACACATCACCTTGTGCGGCCCTTGCCCATAGCTACGTCCTCACATGCTACCTTCTTTGCACTTGGGACATCCCAGTGACTTTGATCCCTATCACCACTCAACTACAGATTGTTCATTGGCACCCACCGCCAATAAGCATTCTAAAGCTGAATGTGGATGGTGTAGCCAAAGGGAACCTGGGCCCGGCTGGAGGAGGCGGTATTCTCAAAAGATTACACAGGGAACATTCTTTTTGCTTTTTCACATTACTATGGAACACAAAATAACACATCAACCGAGGCTATGGCAATACATAATTGCTTCCTCCTCTACAAGAAGTGAAACCTCCACAATATCATTGTAGAATCGAACTCACAGTTGTTAGTCATTATGCTCCATGCAGGTTCAAGCTCATTGATGTTACACGACGTGCTCAGCTCGTCGCGTTGAATGATTAGGGTGGTTACGTCGGCAAATTCAAAGTAATAAAATGCAAGCAATTAGAAGAGAGAAAGAGTAAACAAGAAACTGTGTTGAGCAACTGACGCGTTCGCGAGGGCTCGGGCCACACGATCGCCACAAGGTCGGGGCAACGTACACGATAAATACCCATCCGGAGACTGTCGAGTAGAAGTCCTAGGACGACGGCAGGCGAGGAGCTCCACTTTGGAAGAGAGGGCGCACAAGGGCGCGGTAGTCCTTGGCTAGAGATGGGTGGAGGAGGAGCGATCGTTGGGAGAGACTGAAGAAACCCTAGAACGGTGGAAGGGAAGAAGAGAAAGGAAATTAAACCCTCACCGGAAAATGACTAAACTCCAAAGAAAACATCACAAACAAAAGTCCTTTTTCTTTTCGAGCAAAGAGTTCGACGAACAAAGCCGTCCCCCCCTCCTTTTTATAGGAAATAAAGAGAGATGGGAAGGGGGGAGGTTTGGACATATAGCCCTAATCGGCTCCGTAAGGGAGGGAGAGAGCCTAGGGGGCTAACTCCTCCCCCTCAAGGGCAACTCAAGAGAGGAGAAACCGTGTATGGTCTCCCCCTCCCCTTCAGTGATACAAAAGAGGGAAGACAAAAAGGTACAAAACACAACTTCATGGGGGGAGACCCGTCCACGCGCAGGTGCGGGTCTCGGTGATGGTAAAACAACACGAATACGGAATAAAACCACTTGACGCGGGTGAGAATTTAAACCTGGTAGTGGAAGTTCGGGTCTTTCATGTCCACTCGGGCGCCTTGCTGTGGCTGATGACGAGCTCGGACCGGCTGGACGAGGTGGTCATCCATCACTCATAGTGGGGTCTCTAGAGCATATGTAGCGACATCATGTGGTGTCGCCCTCACTTGACCAGCATCCGTCTTCAGGTACACGAGGGAAACCAGGCAGCGGATGCCCTTGCCAACTATGTAGTATGCTTTTGTATCCCATCATCCATATACTCCACTTGGCAGGATCTCCCTCGGGTGGGCTGCGTATGCCATCATGTTGAGAACCTCAGCTTGCTGGCTCTTTGCACACGTCATACCTTGTCAAATGATGGCCCTCCCAAATTGTGTATTGCATGGAGCATTAGAGGTGGGAACGCTTGATCTCTCACCTAACTTGTACACGCCACACTCCTCAATCATGACATCTGATGTAGGCAGGTGGACTGCTCCTACTCCATGAATGACCATTGCTACGGAGCATAGGCACGCTGCACCCGTCGAGTGCTCTTATCATGGCACTGAGTAGATACCACCCTTGTATTTTTTCTTTTACTATAATGTGGGCATGGGCGAGTAGGATCCGTGTGTAATTGGGACATTTATGCTTGCTCCATGCCAATAAAAAATTATGATCGCTAGAGTTTCTTGGAGAAGATTTAGGAAAATGCCCTCTTTGAGAATGCACGACCTGCAACAAGCACGTCGATCTCCTGATCGCCATTGTCTCTGCTTTGTTAGGGGAAATTTCCTCTCCGCCTCGCCGCCAGGAACACTTATGGTCAGTGACCCCGCCAGGTTAATGTGTTTCTCTAATTTAAATTTGTGGTATTTAACTTCTTTCAGTGTCGTCTTCCACTATGTGCGCCTCTGCCTAGTATCAACATTGAAATATAGGACTAGCCACCTACTTGCCGAGAGGTAGGGATTTCTTGAGGAAGCGATTAGGTTCACTATCAACTGAGGTCGTGGAGGCTGTTGGACGTCACGTGTCCCTCACCATAGTATGTCTAGTTGGTCAGACCAGTCATTGTGAGTCTGATGTGGACTAGTCCACTCTCGATCCTTTTATTGATCGTCATCTTAGTCAGGAGTTGTTGCACATTTCTCACTTAATTTTATCGTACTTTGCATTCATCTTGCGGTCACATATTATCTCACCGTCTCACTGTGTTGTAATACGAGCCGACCGATCCCGATGTCTCCATGTTACATCACTTTGCCTTGTAATATTAGCTTCTTTCTTTGTAAGGCTTTTGAGAGCCCAATAGGCATACCAGGTTGTGGCCCGTCTCCCTCAGACCTCTGTTTGAAGGCCCACAACACCTTTGGCTCCGTTCAAGCCCTTTTTGAGAATCACTTAACTCTCAAAACTTCTCCAACTCTTTAAGTATTATCGTCTTCTCACTCCTGTAAATTTCTGCAATGTGAAACTATAGAGTACTCATCAGAACTACAATTCCTTGACTTCAAAGAACTCAAGAAATTTAGTATAAAATAACCATAATGTGAAAAAATTATAATTCATTTCTAGTGCATATATATTTAGTTAATTAAAGTGATAACATGATAAATTATAAATTAATAATACTAAAAAATCTAAAGAAAGAAGTTAAATATGGGTCGTACATGTGAACCTATGTATGGAAATATACACACATTTATCATGTTATCAGTGTTACAGAGAAATGCCCATTTTCTCACCATCTACTCTCTAATGGGACACCAAATGATAAAGGTGATTGGTTTCCAGCCTCACCCCTATCACTTCTCAGGTTTTTCACCACATTCGTACGAAGATGACAGATCTCTTGGTCTTTGTACATTTAATAAATAAATGTCTTTGAGCTTTAAGAAAGGATGGTGTGTATGCACATACATGGGAATGATTAGTAGCATGTAGGATGAGACAAATGTACTCATAATGAGTCTAAACAGGCTTTCTACCCACATAAATTAATTTTCATCATTAAAAGGTGCATGAAAACAAAGAGTAGAGATAGAAAGAACCCAAACTATTAAGCTCCTCAATCACTAGACAGGCCTAACTTCTTCACGCTAGGCAATGCTCGCCGACTTAGGTAATGTCCCTATGAGTTCAACTCATCAGTATTAATTGAAGGAAAGTTCACTAAACTATGAAATTCAAACTATCTAAGAATTATAAAATAATGAATATAGTGGACTGTGGTGTTTCCTATAAAGCACTGACTTTATAGTCCTCAATGAGACTTCATACAATTTCATAAAAGAATTTATGTCCTTGTGGATGTACTTGGACCTGGAGGTGGCAAGCGTGAAAAGAAAAGCCTAGGCTATTGGTGATCATAACCTAGGGAAAGGGTGAAGATGTGAGTCGTAAGAAGACAGAGATCACACTAACATCATTGTGAGGTGCCCAATGGGCTGAATACTACTTTATCTTAGATATTATTGATCTCAACATCATCCCTTAAATCTTTTGCACTTAGAATGCAAGACCAGACCCAAATGAGATTTCGATCAGAAAATCTCTCCCCTAATCCTAACTAGGAACAAACTCTAGGGATTCCTTCGTTAAGAATGAGGGGGTTTATTTACAGATCCAAGATGGTAGATGGATATAGAAATTAAATATGGAACTACCCTCAAAAGTTCAGTCCATAAATCTTTCAAGACTACTCATTTAATGTTGAAGCATTAATAGCCATTGATATTTACCCTCTCCTCGTTGTGAATCACCAACGTGGAGCAGAATCATTATATTTTTTAAGGGTTGTGTGTCTTAATATGCTTTACAAATATCCTATATTGTTCCTCTGACGCATCTCATCTGTGGGAAAAATTCTGATAAAGATTGGCATTGAAATCCATGCATTATGTCACGGGGTGCCACATCTCCTCAAATTGTATGCAAAGAAATTTACAGTGGTTAATATTTATTCGCTCTCATGGTGCCACTTAGACTTGGAAAAAATGAACCAAAATACAATATTTTCGCACAGTTTATCTCTTTACCACCTTCTTAAATGTTAAAATGCTCTAATTATGATAAAATAGCTTGCTTTTTTAGTAGTGCCATGTATCTTGACTGTTAGACTGCATTTCTTATGTAAAAGAAGGGCATATTTTTTCTAGTGGCTGTGCATTTATTGATGTTCAAATAATAAAAGAATACCCTGAAGGATATAATTAGTGATTGGCCAATGGTAATCATTGGCTGCAAAAGGGAGGAATTGAATAGTAACACATGGCAGCAAAAATTGAACTCTAATAAAACACACTAAAACTCTTCAAAGTATTAAACAAAAAGCTTGATATATATATGTATATATATATATATATTAGATTTATTTTCTACCTAATAAATTTATTTTCTTTATGAATGTAACATCAAATAATTCTATAAGTACAGGATAAAATTGGGAAAAAACAGGCTTTCATTTTAAAATATGACAGTTCCAGTTTTTTAATTTATTTCGTTAAAATATATTGACTGTAAAATTGATTTTGCTATGATACTGATTAATGAAATGTTTGTTAAAATGCAGTAACATCAATAAAAATCATAAATTCATTCTAGAAGTGAAATTAATCATTTTAACATCTAATAACATGCACTCATGATCATTCCAATGGAAAAAACCACTTAAAAGACATGAATTTAATACTTAAAATAATATGTTATTTATGATTACCAGACCAACCAGCAGCCAACACTTTAAGACAATGTCTAATGGATGGTAAATCTTATATGGCGCAAGAAATTTTAATTTTTTTGGATAAGTAATTAATTTTATATGTTGTGCTTTTTACAATTAGCACTGGGCGACCTGAAGAAAAACTGAAAGTAAGAGATCATCACAAACCATTTGTCTGTAAGCATAAAGAATATAAAATGAAATAGATAAGGCTTGTGCCAGTCTGACTGAAAACCCATGCCATAGTTGGTTGTGTTTAAAATATTGGGTTATAACATTCCCCATCCAACCTTCTCAAAGAATATTATATGGAGAGATCTAGGACCTAATCTCGTGCTTTCAATTTTTTGGAGGATGATGATTTTTTAGTGATGACTGATCAGGACAATTAGGTCTCACAATTCAATGACACACTTTTTTGTTACTAATGATAAGGAGAATGATTCATCGGACAGTTAATTGTCAAAAGGACTTTTCATCACTTGTGAAGCATATTTTCTCTTATAAATAAGAAATTGGTACCGGATATAGTCTTTGAAGATAGGAGCCAGACACACTCTGGGGATCAGATCAGAGGAGAGAGAAAATCAGATCAGAGAAAAAATCTGATTGCTCCAACTACAACCAATGATATCTAACCATCCAAGAGGGGTTTTGGGCTGAACGTTTATGGGTATTTTCATCTATACCTATACATCTCCATTGCTTTAAAAAACCACAGCTGGATTTCCTTCCTAATTATGATTAGCAGAGTGATTTGCTCACGCATGCCATCTCCAACTCCACCATTCGTCGGCGCATAAAAATGATAAAATTATCATCACTTGACAGCACTCCACCACTTGTTGTCTCATATCTGCCACCATCTCTATCCTAATTAGTGGTTGTATTCGGTCTACTCCATTCCACTTCAAAATTATTTTTTTTCATTTTTTAAATTAATTTTTTTCATTTATTATCATTTACAACTCTTTCAAATTACCTTTCACAATATTTTTTATCAAGTTAGAGTTTCTTTAACATATATAAAAATGAGAAAATTAAATATTATTTTAAAATTTACCTTTCAATACTTTCATCCTTATGGATTTAGTCTTTACTCGCTATGTGTTTGATCAGAAAATTAGAAATATTGTTGCGTAAACAAGAAGCCTTTAAATACATAATTTAACTTAAATATTTGGTGTATCAGTTTTATCCTGAGATCTAAAATTTAAAGTCCACACTTGAAGTTTTCGCCACTTAATGGTATTTGAATAGGCAACTATCTTCATAGAAATGGATATAAGAAATTGTTTTTGATTGGTTGCTCAAATTAATGAGATAGTATAGAGGCTTTTGCATGAATGACCATGAATTGACCGAATTTAACTTCCAGTCATCGACACTACATTTAAAATTCACTTTTCAATACTTACTCCCTCAGGATTCGACCCTTACTCTGTTTGTGCTTGTATGGAAAACAAGAAATATTTTTTGATAAATTGGAGACCTTAAATGGCATAAATCAAACTTAATTTGGATTTATCACTATGTTCCTGAGATCCAAAATTTCAGGTCCAATTTTTACGATTGGGCTCACCTGCTGTATTCTAGAAAAGAAATTGTTTTCATAAAAATGATTAGATATAGTATTAAATTCATAAAAGTAATTTAATAATAATTTCATAAAAGTTATACAAATATTGCTTAAATTACTTACATAAATACAGACATTTTGCACAGATGATCATGAGTCGACCCACTTTAAACTCCAGTGATGATTGGCTGAAAATTCGTGAAAACAATCAACTTAGGTATTTTCAAACAAATGCATTAGCATTTTCATTGAAAAAAGAATTAAAACACTAAGATGAGTGCATAGAGCTTCAAATTCCATGACTTTCTGGTCAAACTTTTTTATTTAACCTAGTGAACTTTCTATAAAAGCTCTGTATTTTCGCAGACATGAAGGTATTTGGTACTAATATAATATAGGTAACTACTAAAAATTTTTTATTCATTGCATGGTTTCTGTCCGATGCTATGAGTACGTAAATATCTTTGACCATTGCTTGACCTAGTCATTTTTTCACTGAGACAATTTCCCCATGTCAATGTAGGACATTACGAACTAAAGCTTACTTAAGAACATTCATAAACGACTAATCCATAAAAAAATCAATGTTTCTGGCTTAATATGGAACATTCCCATAAACCATGGCCGAGGGATATAAAAAGAAACTGGTAAAAATGCGCATTATTGTGTAATGACAACACGATCCTATTTAATTATAGCTCATTGGTAAAAATATAGATGTGCTTAAGCACAATTTGTTTTTCACCTTTCATAATAAGCATATGATTGTCACAGCTTTAATATGTTTATAGGATAGTCATATATACCACAAAAACAGTGTGTTATGCAAAGCATTATGTGGGAGGTTACACTACTTGGGTGGACGTAACGACGCCCACTAAATTATTGATGAATTTCTCACGTAGCCTTTATATTATTGGCCCTTATGACCTGCTGAATGGATCAATCCACCATTAGGGTTTTCATGACCTGACTTTTGTATGTTGGGCTCTGTGGATGGTATCCCCTTTCGCGGCGAAGCTGATGAAGATACGCAGAAAGACACAGCTTTGTCACTTAAATTGGAAACAAAATGTGAAGTGCAGCGGTGTAATTTCTTGTTTCCACTACGACGGAGTTCTTTTGACTTCCTCTAATCGTCTTACACCTTAATCTGCTATCATAATATGTACTTGATTTATTTTATAAATACTACTTGTATCGATTGGTTTTTACATATCTAGACAAATGTATTTATATGATATTGAAATGACCAAAACTTTAAATAGCCTAGTTCAACCCAGTCCCTTTCCAGTCGTTGGCCTCAAATATTGAAACAACCAGGAATAATTTCGTTGGTATCCTGGAACAAGAAATGCTTGATCTCTCTGGTGTCAGAATGCACAATGGGATACGTGACAAAGGTCAATAGTCCAAGCCATGAGATCTTTGGCCGATTGGACCCGTAAACATCTGTTTATGGAGCAGTTAACTTCCGAAACAACGGAAATCCACCCGTCAACAGGTTTTAATGAGGTTAGAAGTTTTGATCGAATTTTTTCTAGTTCGTAATGAAGAAGACATGCAGGTTGTTTCCGTCATCACTTTTCTTTGAGTTAAGAATCCGAGGGGAATAGTAAGATTTCAACAGCCATAAATAGGCTTCACTTTATGTTAACATACATTCAAAGGTTTGGGCACCCAGAAAAAGATCTGGACCAGCATTATTCAGCAATACCGATGATGATTTTTCCATCTGTGTGGAATCTTCCGACTCCAACCGCGGCTCTTCGCCCTTCCAAGAGGGAAAAAAAACAGAGACCACGGAGAAGGGATGGCATAAAAAGAAACTCACGTCGATAATTTACAACATCGGAGATAATTCGGAGGCTCCGAACAGATACTGGTACATGGGGGCGGGGAAAGAATAGAGGAATGGGTTAGTTGCCGGGGACGAAGTTGGTGGCGTAGGCCCAGGCGTTGTTGTTGACGGGGTCGGCGAGGTGGTCGGCCAAGTTCTCGAGAGGGCCCTTGCCGGTGACGATGGCCTGCACGAAGAAGCCGAACATGGAGAACATGGCGAGGCGGCCGTTCTTGATCTCCTTGACCTTGAGCTCGGCGAAGGCCTCGGGGTCCTCGGCCAGGTTCAGCGGGTCGAAGCTGCCGCCGGGGTAGAGCGGGTCGACGACCTCGCCGAGCGGCCCGCCGGCGACGCGGTAGCCCTCGACGGCGCCCATGAGGACGACCTGCGTGGCCCAGATGGCGAGGATGCTCTGCGCGTGCACCAGGCTGGGGTTGCCGAGGTAGTCCAACCCGCCCTCGCTGAAGATCTGCGACCCGGCCTTGAACCAGACCGCCTCGCCGAACTTGACGCCGTTGCGGGCGAGCAGCTCGGGGAAGACGCAGCCCAGCGCGCCGAGCATGGCCCAGCGGGCGTGGATCACCTCCAGCTCGCGGTTCTTGGCGAAGGTCTCGGTGCCGAGAGGGCTGTGTCCCAGCCGTAGTCGCCGGGGAACTCGCCGGTCAAGTACGACGGAGCTCGCCGGAGAAGGGGCCGAGGTACCGACGGTCGGGGGGGCCGTACCAGGCAGAGAGACGAGCGGCGGGCCGGCCGCCGGCCGTCTTCCTCATGGGAGACCTCGCCGGGCCGAAGACCTCGGAGCGACGCCGGCCTTGCCGGCGCCTTAGGGAGCCAGGGCCAGGAGGGCCGCCATCGATGGAGCTGCGTTGGTCGAGCTGCGACGTCGAGCTGGGTGATAATGGAGGAGAGTGATGAATGACCCCGTTGAGAGAATCTCATATATTATTTATCATCAGAATCCCTCGCCTAATCGAGGATATGAGCGGATGAGGAGAGATTTCCGTACCAGTCCAGATATCAGTTCTGTTTCTCGTTTTTCATTGGTCCACATGATCTCCATCCCCACGTCAGCTGCCCTCGGGCCTCCTCCGGCCCAGGAACTGCTTGGCCCATGCCATGGGCGTCGGCTAAGTCTGGTTCTTTCTCTCCTTCGTTTTCTCTCCCCTTTCTCTCTTGTCCCTCTCTCTCGTTATCTCTTGCTCTCTCTCTCTCTTTCTCTCTATGTATCTCTCTCTCTCTCTCTCTTTCTCTCTATGTATCTCTCTCTCTCTCCCTCTCTTTCTCTCTATGTATCTCTCTCTCTCTCTCTCTCTCTCTTGTTCTGTCTCTCTCTCTTTTTCTCTCTATGTGATGTAACACGACCTGCCGGGATCGACGGCTCGTGTTACGTCACAACGGGATGCACGGTGCGAATTTAATTATGCGGATGAATGCACGCTTTAAGAGATTGTCGAGAGCACAAGGACGGGCCGATGGTGGGGCGACGAGACAGTAAGTCTTAGCAGACGACGAGGTCCGGCTCGACTCCGGGTGATCCTCAGAACCTCTCGAACAAGCACTTCGCAAGAGGCGTTTGACCGCCCTGAAGAGTTCACCTCGCGTGACTATAATCAGATCGTCTATCTCAAGAAGTCCTACCACTCGACAAGAGGCTATCCCTAACTGTATGCGTGATAATTCGAGCGACAGAGGAACTGATAGTGGGAGACAGTACTGCAAAAGGTAATGATACTGTAAAAATAAGAGGGGGATGAAGGAAGAACCTCGAAGGGCCTGGCGATCGATGGCAATCAAAAGGAAGATCCAACACGAAGCGCCGACAACAATCACCGGGAGCCGGGCAACGAGCCAGCAGCAGGAACAGTCGTGATCCCAGCCTGGCAGAGGGTGGCTAAGAGCGCTGCACGGCGCGGGGAAGCACCAGGTAACCGGCGCAGCGGAGGTGGAAGCAATCTGAGGAAAGTATAGAGGCAGGCGCCCTCGTTCAAGGGACAGAGTGCGTCCGTCGGGGAATGCCTGCGCACAAGGGAGTGCGGAGGGCAAACCGAGAGTTCCAATCGACACGAAGATGTTGAATCGCGGCCGCGTTCAAGAGAGGAAAGAGGGCAACGCGGCGACGCGGCGGAACGGGTTGACCGCGTGGGAATTGCTGGGTCGTCGGGGATGTGAGAAGGAGTCCGCCGGCTGCCAAGGAAGAACCGGCGGAGGAAGCTCCGTGGGAAGGAACAGAACCCGCGGGTTCGGCTCTGTCCCGACCAGGGAGACGGCGCAAGCAGGCGCCCAAAATCCTGGGCGGGGTCGACGGGCGATGGTCGCCCTTGGACGCCGGAAAACGTCGGAAGGTGATCGGGTTCCTCTTGATGAAGGCTGTGGGAGATCGCACCAGAACAAGCACGAGATCTCCCAAGGAGGATGACCGAAGACCGATCAAATGGCAGTACTCCTTGGGGAGGCTGGCAGGGGTGAGGCAGGGCAGTAGGGAGGAGCTGAAAGGTCAAGGTGCAGGGCGACAGGAGGAAGAAGGTGACCTTCTATTTTTCACGCTACGCGATGGATGAAAAATAAAACATTGCAAATTCACTTGTTTCAAAACTTCACTAAAAAAAAAGGTCCTTGGGCATGCCTCCTTTATATAGGAGAGGGAGGGTGCCAAGTGACAGGCTAATGAGGAGGGTTCCGTCTAGAAACGTGGCCCTCCTCTGTACAAAGACTAACAAAACATGAAATAACAAAAGCGGGACCGGTCTAATGCACGACGCGGTCCAAAAGCAAAACTTAATAAAATCACGATGCTTACTTGGGATACTTGAATTCCGGATCACGGACGTCGGTGCGAGCGGCTCGGGGCGGTCGAACATCTCCTGTGTCGGTGCCGATGCGATGGTCCCCCATCACTATGTATCTCTCTCTCTCTCTCTTGTTCTGTCTCTCTCTCTTTTTCTCTCTATGTATCTCTCTCTCTCTCTTGTTCTGTCTCTCTCTCTTTTTCTCTCTCTGTCTCTCTCTCTCTCTCTCTCTCTCTCTCTCTCTCTCTCTCTCTTGTTCTATTTATCTCTCTCTCTCTCTTGTTCTCTCTATCTATCTCTCTCTCTCTTGTTCTCTCTCTCTATCTCTCTCTCTCTCTCTCACACATTTCCTTTTCTCTCTTGTTCTTTCTCTCTAACTCTTTTCCTTTTTCTCTCTTGTTCTCCCTCTCTAGCTCGTTTCCTTTGTCTCTCTCCAGCTCTTTTCCATTTTCTCTCATATTCTCTCTCTCTCTAGCTCTGTTCGTTTTTCTCTCATGTTATCTCTTTCTCTCTCATAGGTTGGTCCTTTTGTGCAACGGTGCCATTTAGGCTGATGTGTGGTCTGATTCAAATTTTCGGACCGCACATCAGACAGCATTATTGAATCGCACCGCACATCGGCCAAGGTCGTGTGCGGTGCGATTGTGCGGTTTTGGGCCGGTTTTTCTAAGGTTTTGAATAAGGGATTAAGGGTCTGCGGGCTGTGGCGTCTGGTGCTCTTCTCGCTCTCCTCCCTCTTTTTATCACTCTTATCTTTCTCTCTGATGCTCTTCTCTCGCTCTCTCGTTCCTCTCTCTCTCTCTCTCTCTCTCTCTCTCTCTCTCTCTCTCGCACTCTTCTCTCTCTCGTTCCTCACTCTCTCTCTCTTTTCTCTCTCTGGTGCTCTTCTCTCTATCTCTCTCGTTCCTCTGTCTATCACTCTTGTCTGTCTTTTTGGGGCTCCGGCATTCTTCTCTCACTCTCTTCTTCCTCTCTCTCCCTCGTACTCTGATTCTCTCTCGAGCTCTTCTCTCTCTGGTTCCTCTATGTTTCTCTCGTTTAAGACAGTCAGACAACGCTCCTCTCTCTCGGGCTCTTCTCTCTCTGGGTCATTCATCTCTCTTCCTCTCTCTCTCTGTCTCTTATCCCTTTCTCGCGCTCAACTCTCTCATCCTCTTTCTCACTCTCTCTCACTCGTCTCTCTCCCACTATCTCTCTGTCTCTCTTCTCTCTCTTGCTCACTATTCTCTCTCCCACCATTCTTCCATCTCTCTCTTGAGTACCCAGCTCGGTCCCCTCTCGTTATCTCATTCTTCCCTCCCGCTCATCTGTTGTCCGATTTTGCGCGATGTGTGGTCTGATTTTGTCGCACAAATTCTGACCGCACATCGATCCGTGCTTTTGTGCGATCGAAAAAATCGCACGATGGCCGAAAAAATCAGACCGGACCACACGACCTTCCCTACTCTCTCAGTTTTTTCCTTTTTCTCTCTTGTTCACTCTCTCTCTCTCTTCCTTTTTCTCTCTTGTTCACTCTCTCTCTCTCTTCCTTTTTCTCTCTTCTTCTCTCTCTCTTCCTTTTTTCTCTTGTTCTCTCTCTCTCTTTACTTTTTTCTCTTGTTCTCTCTCTCTCGTTCTTTTTCCATTTTTCTCTCCTGTTCTCTCTCTCTCTTTCTCTCCCGTTCGTTTTCCATTTTTCTCTCTTGTGCTCTCTCTCATTTCACTCTCTCTCCCTTCCTTTTTCTCTCTTGTTCTCTCTTTCTTTCTCTCTCATTCTTTTTCCATTTTTCTCTCTTGTTCTCTCTCTCTCTCTATCTTTCTCTCTCGTTCTTTTTCCATTTTTCTCTCTTGTTCTCTCTCTCTCTCTTTCTCTCCCGTTCTTTTTCCATTTTTCTCTCTTGTGCTCTCTCTCTTTCACTCTCTCTCTCTTCCTTTTTCTCTCTTGTTCTCTCTCTCTTTCTCTCTCATTCTTTTTCCATTTTTCTCTCTTGTTCTCTCTCTCTCTATCTTTCTCTCTCGTTCTTTTTCCATTTTTCTCTCTTTCTCTCTCGTTCTTTTTTCTTTTTCTCTCTTGCTCTCTCTCTCTCTCTCTCTCTCTCATTCTTTTTCCTTTTTTCTCTCTTGTTCTCTCTCTCTCCTTTTTCTCTCTTGTTCTCTCTCTCTAGCTCTCTTCCTTTTTCTCTCTTGTTCTCTCTCTCTCCTTTTTCTCTCTTGTTCTCTCTCTCTAGCTCTCTTCCTTTTTCTCTCTTGTTCTCTCTCTCTAGCTCTCTTCCTTTTTCTCTCTTGTTCTCTCTCTCTCTCTATCTTTCTCTCTCGTTCTTTTTCCATTTTTCTCTCTTGTTCTCTCTCTCTCTCTCTTTCTCTCCCGTTCTTTTTCCATTTTTCTCTCTTGTGCTCTCTCTCTTTCACTCTCTCTCTCTTCCTTTTTCTCTCTTGTTCTCTCTCTCTTTCTCTCTCATTCTTTTTCCATTTTTCTCTCTTGTTCTCTCTCTCTCTATCTTTCTCTCTCGTTCTTTTTCCATTTTTCTCTCTTTCTCTCTCGTTCTTTTTTCTTTTTCTCTCTTGCTCTCTCTCTCTCTCTTTCTCTCTCATTCTTTTTCCTTTTTTCTCTCTTGTTCTCTCTCTCTCTTTCCTTTTTCTCTCTTGTTCTCTCTCTCTAGCTCTCTTCCTTTGTCTCTCCTGTTCTCTCTCTCTTTATGGCTCTTTTCCTTTGTCTCTCCTGTTCTCTCTCTCTTTATAGCTCTTTTCCTTTGTCTCTCTTGTTCTCTCTCTCTCTCTTTGCCTTTTTCTTTCTCTTGTTTTCTCTCTTACTCTTTTCCTTTCTCTCTCTTGCTCTCTCTCTAGCTCTTTTCCTTTTTCTCTCTCTTGTTTTCTCTCTCTCTTTGCCTTTTTCTCTCTTGTTTTCTCGCTCTCTCTCACTCTTTTCCTTTCTCACTCTTGTTCTCTATCTCTCTAGCGCTTTTCCTTTTCTCTCTTGTTCTCTTTCTCTCTCTTTGCCTTTTCTCTCTTATTTTCTCGGTCTCTCTCACTCTTTTCCTTTCTCACTCTTGTTCCCTCTCTCTAGCTCTTTTCCTTTTTCTCTCTTGTTTTCTTTCTCTTTTTTCCTTTTTCTCTCTTTTTTTCTCTTCCTCTCTCTCTCTTTTCCTTTTCTATCTGGTTCTCTCTCTCCCTCTTGCTCTTTTTTCTTTTCTCTCTTCTTTTCTCTCTCTCTCTCTCTCTCTCTCTCTCTCTCTCTCTCTCTCTTTCTTTTCTGTTGGACAGTTTATCGTGACTCAGTTATTTTAGGAGATTAGCTTTGAGTAAGCCAAGGAGTAAACCAACTCAGCATGGATCACTACTTTATAGGAAAATGTGTAGCAAGAGCAGAGTTTTAGGAGAACAAGATTAGGTGTCTTGGAAGACCAAGTACATGGACAGGTGTGTGGCCATGCTTTTGTTTAGTCCATAGACAGTTATGGGGGAGTGCCTATAAATATGTCTGAATTTATGTGTGCATCAACTGGTTCCTTCCTCTTTCAAAGTGTTATTTTTTCTTGTTTCTCTATGTGAGATCAAGAGAGTGAGAGCTTAAGCTTTCCTTATCTATGTAAGATCAAGAATGTGAAAACTTAATCTTTTTCCTCTGTGTGAAATCAAGACAGTGAGTGCATGTGATTCCCTTCTCTGTGTGAGTTGCTGAAGTGAGAGAGCTAGGTTCCAACATTTTCCTCTATTTCTCTAGTTCTTGCATTCTACGGCTTCTCTCTCTCTCTCTCTCTCTCTCTCTCTCTCTCTCTCTCTCTCTCTCTCTCTCTCTCTCTCTCTCTCTCTCTCTCTCTCTCTCTCTCTCTCTCTCTCTCTCTCTCTCTCTCTCTCTCTCTCTCTCTCTTCCTCTTTCTCCTTCTCTCGCGTATGCTCTCTCTTCCTTCCTCTCTCTCTCAATCCCTCTTTATCTATATCTCGATTCCTCTCCCTCACTCTCTCTCTCGCTATTTTCCTCTCTCCCGCTCCTAATGTCTCTCTATCTTGATTCCTCTCTGATAAGTCAAAATTTAGGGGTTTTATATCGTTGTTTTGATTCAGACTTAGCCAACAATATTTATGAAAATTTTCCACTTAAATACTCTATAATTAATATAGGGCAAGTAAGGGGTCAATCCACAAAGAGGCACAAATTTAATTTCAGAATTTTTTTCAAGCTTGGGATGAAGAAAATGATTTTAAACGTGAAAAATACAATTTTTTTGGGATGTTTCTAGATTTTTAGGTAACTTTCATAATTCCCTATGATTTAAATTAAGCCAAAGTACAAGAAGAAACACAAAATCATATTTCTACACTAATTTTTCTATTTTCTCTTAGAAAATTAAACAGAAATAAATATTTTTAGAATTTTCTGGAATTAATTTACATAAAAAAACAACTATAAGTATTAAAAACGAGAAATAGAGATTTTTTTAGAAATGTTTTAGGTGTTAAAATGACTTTAAATAGATTATATGAATTTTCTAGATTTTTTTTGCAAATTTGTTTGGATTTTTTTCAATGCAGAAAATAATTTTTCCGATTTTTTTGATTTTTCTCTATTTTGTAATAATTTTTAAATACTAAAAATATGAAATTTACCGTCTCCGGCGATCACCGGTGCGGCGGCTGCGGCGGCGATGGCGGAGTGGCGGCGGTGGTGGCGGAGTGGCGGCAGTGGCGGCGGAGCAGCGGCGGGGGCGGCGGCGGCGGTGGCGGAGCAGCGGGCGGGGGCGGCGGAGCGGCGGCAGGGGCGGATGCGGCGGTGGCGGAGAGGCGGCAGCGGTGGCAGCAGCGGCGGATCGGCGTCGGTGCCGGCGGTGGAGCGGTGTCGGCGACGGAGGAGCGGCGGTGGCGGCAGCAAGCCAAATTGGCCGGCGGGCCTGGGTTGGCCCGTAGAGGGCTGGCCTTAGTGGGTTAGTGAAGACTTAGCCAAATTTGGCCAGGACTAAGTTTAGCCCAATTTGGCTAAGTGAAGACTTAGCCAAATTGGGCTTAAGCCTTATTGGGCTTAACCCAATGGCCAGGACTTGGCTGTCCTGCACAGGGTACCGTGTGCCCTGCGGTCCTGTGTGCTGTCTGCGCGCCAGAGGGCTGCCTCTGCCGCACGGGCACCGCACGGCACCGAACAGCACCGCACGGTGGTGGCTCGAAGACAGAAACTTGTGCTTCGAAAAGATAAAAAATGATATGCGATTTTTTTGGGGTTCGAAATAGGGAATGCTTGAGAATCTAGAGAGACATAGGGAGATATTTTGGATTGAGAAACAAATGTTTTTAGAGAGATAAAATGTCGAATTGATAGGATAGAGAGAGAAAATGAAGAGATAGAGAGAGAAAATGAAGAGAGAGTGTAGAGAGAGTTTGAGAGGGAATTTGAAGGTGTAGATGAAGGAGATTTTTTATGAAATTTTGAGGTGATGAACTGTGGTTATGGATGGAGGTCAAGAGAGAGAAAGAGCAGATTCTAGAGAGAGAAAGGGCCAAAATGAGGAGATAGAGAGAGAAAATAAAGAGAAAGTGTAGAAAGAGTTTGAGATAGAATTTGGATGAGCAAATGAAGAAGCTTTTTTATGAAATTTTTAGGGGAGTAAGTATGGATATAGATGAAGATCTAGTGAGAGAAAAACCTATTTTAGAGAGAGAAAGTGGAGAAATGAGTGTTTAGAGTGGGAAAGTGATGGATCTTAAGGGTAAATGGATGGAAAATGATGGAGAAGGTAGAAATCTAAGAGCCTAAAGCCTCAATGCAAGTTTACTGAGCCCTCAATGCTTCCTCTCAAGTATGGATCCTTATATTTTGCCAGGATCAGGCATTTTTCAATGCAAACAAGAGACGAGATTTAGAGAAAACTTCAACAAACTTAAATTAAGCACGTTGAACAACCTGGATTTTGAAAAATGCCTTGTCCTGCTGGCCAGCCACTTGCTATTGCACGTCCAGAATGAGGAAAAATGAGGGAGAAAAAGTCTATTTATACATTGTGAGAATTACTAAAATACCCCTTTGGGCATTATCTATTCTCTTTTCTTGCCATTTTGCCTCTTTTTCTCCATGGGTTGAGAGCTTTGCTTTGTAATTTCCAGTTTGTTTCTTTTGTAATGTGTTTGTAGGCCCAATAGGTAGGTCAGGTCGTGGTCCAAGTCCCTCTGATCTCTCCTTTAAAAGCCCACAATACTGTTTCATCATTTGCAGCCCACTTTGACAATCACTAAGCTCCAAAAAATCCTCCAATTTTGCTCAAAATGATATCTTCTAATTCCTGCACATTTCTGCACATTTGGAACTATAAAATACTAATCAGAAATCAAACTGATTGACTTCATAGAAGTCAATGAAGTTAGTGAAAAATAATCATAATGTGCGAAAGTTGGAATTATTAGCTAATGCATAAATATTTGGTTAATTCAAATAATAACATGATAAATTATAAATTAATAATACTAAAAACATCAAAAATGTATACAAATATAGGTTCATTTATCATGTTATCACTCTCCCTTACTTTCTCTCTCTATCTCGACTCCTCTCCCTCACCCTTTATCTCTCTATCTCGAATTCTCTCCCTCACCCTTTGTCTCTCTATCTCGAGTCCTCTCCCTCACCCTTTGTCTCTCTATCTCGATTCCTCTTCATCACCCTTTCTCTCTCTCTCAATCTTTCTCTCCATCTGGCTTTTTTCTCTCTCATGTGATATTTCCCTCTTCATGGCTTTATTCTCTCTTTCTGGGATTTTCTATACCTGCGTCCTTTCCTCTTTCTCCCCCTCTTTTTATCTCTGCGTGGCTTTTTTTCTTCTTTCTGCCTCTCTATCGTTCTCTCTCTCACTTTGCGTAGCTTTTTTTTCTGTCTCTCCCTCTCTCTCTCAGGCTTATTTTATCTCTTGTTTATTCTCACTAAGTTATTTTTTCTCTCTGGCTTATTTTCTCTCAGCTCATTTCTTTTGTCTCTCTGCGGCCTTTTTCTCTTTCTCCCGCTCTTATCTCGTATTTCTTTGGCTTTTTCCCCTTCTCCCTCTGTGGCTTTTTGTCCCTCGGTCTCTTTCTGTATGTTTCTCTTTTTTCTCTCTGTGAGTTTCCTTCCTTTCTCTATCTTTTCTTTGCCTCTCTTTGTCATCTCTTTCATTCCCTCTCCTTCTCCCTCTTTGTTTCTGGATCTTTCTTGTTAGCTCTTTCTATCTCCCGCTCTCTCACAATCAATATCTCATCTCTATCTCTATCTCTTGCTCTTCCTCTTGCTCTCCCTATCTGGATTTTTCTCTCCCTCTAACGACATCCTATTGAGGACTCAGAAACTAATAGCACAGTCAGCAACCCAATCAACAATTTCTCAATTTCTTGCTCTCTCTCTCTATCTATATATTTATTGATCTATCGATCTATCTCTCTCTCTCTGTGACTCTCTCTCTCTATTTACCTCTCATTGAAGACTGAACATGATGGATCGATTAGATTAGTGGTAAAGTTTAGCAAATAAGATAGAAACATGTATTAGAGACCCATTTGATGTACTTTCTAACAGAATTAGAGGCCAGGATTCAATTTAAACATACTTTTTATAAGATGTTATAACTTTAGGATTAAATCATGTAAATCTTCCATTCACCACCGAATAAAATTTAATATAAATACAAACATACTATCATGAATTGTTTCACAGAATAGATTGATCCTTTAATTGTGTCCTTCTCTCTGATCTCCTTCCCTTCTCATCTCTTATCCTCTTGTTCTTCTTGAATATGTTTGATTAGGTGCAGCTCTCTTTCTCTTACTCTCCCTCTCTTTCTTGCTCCCTCTCTCCAGTTCTAGATCTTTCTCTTTGGCTCTCTTACTCAAATAAACACACACGATCAATCTCCCTCTCTATTTCCTTCTCTTTTTGTCTCAGTTCACGAGCCTTTTTGAAAAAATGGACCTAGGTAGCTCAACCCCTTTCTACACCAGGTGTCTCTGTTGGTTGAGAGAAGACAAATTATTAATTCATGATTGGTTGTTTTGACCTCGTGAATTGCTAGGTCAAAAGGAGGGGCTTTCAATGAATGGTCACATCAATCCTTATCCAAATTTGATTTAAAATTAATCTAGACCCGATGAAAATGATATGTAACCCACATATAAGTCTATAAAACCTTCAAGTCATGAAATGTCATTTCTGACTTAAAAAAAATCCAAAAATACAAAAAAATCCAGAAAAATCACTAAACCCTTTAACAATTGAAAATTTTAATGTAAAATTGACTTCATGATGAGTCTGATGTCAGAAACTTTGATAAAAATACCAAAAAAACTCTGTAAAATTCATAAACTCACACTGAAGGTTTCTTAATCAACTAAAACTGTGATAACTTGTTACGTGGACATTTAGTGCAGATATTTATGTAATGTGCATGGTATTTGTGTTGTAATTTGTGTAAGATCATAAATCATTGCTTTTACTTTAGCAATGTATCTTTAGTTCTCTTTAGGTCACGCTTCATCCATGAGTCTAAACAATATTTACATAATTTTTTTGAAATATGAATCACATGCTAAAAATACCAAAAAAACTAGATTCTGACATTTTCGTAAATATGGAAACTACTGCTTGTTTGTGATGGCGCAGCACCGCCGGACGTCATCGAGCCAGCACGAGAGGAGCCATCGTCGTCATCGAGCCCGCCACCGACACGTGTCCGGCCGGCACAACGAGCCGCCGCAGCGACGCGCGACCCCGAGTTCAGATACTCGGCGTGACACACGTGCCACTTCATCGTCAGAGCAGCCCACTTTTCCCTTTGTTTTCTTTTCTTATCTTTACTCTCTTTATCTTTCGTCATCATTGTCTCCTTTGTTGTCGTGTATTGAGGGGAAGAGCCCATATGAGGACATCTTCCCCTCCCATGGGCCTGACAAGCCCATTTTCCTTTTTAGTTTTCCCTTTTTATTTCTTTCTTGTTTGTTGTTCTAAGGGGGCCCATCTTCACCCATTATATAAGGGGTGGGGTGGGCGCCCAAGAAAAGGACTCTTGAATTTTGGAAGTTTTTTTTATCTTGGAATTTGAAGAGTCACGTATGTGAGAAGAGGAAGAAGAAAGCAAGAAGAAGAAGAGCAGCCGCCACCTGCCATCTGCATCACCCGTCACACTCCCACCGCCGAACGCACCACTCCCATCGATCCAACTACCGGCCGCCACCCGCCCCACTCCGGACGTCGATTTCCCTACGGCCACCGCCCTCCCCTCCTTATCACCTCCGTCCCTTTGCCGCCCCATCTCCGCCCTCTCCAGCCCGCTCGCCCGCGCCATCGCCCCCTCCCTAGCCCTCGTAACCGCTCTACCTCCCCTACCCCCAGCATCGCCGACCATCGGGAGTGCCTGACTGCCCGTCTCGGTCGCTGCCGCCCAGTCACGTTGATCCACCCTTTGCCGGACTCCCTCCATCCCATCTCCCCATACCAGCTCGCCGACCAAACCGTTTCCCTTCCCCCTCGCGCCCGCGCGCCCCCGATCCACTTCACCCGTGGCACACTCCCCGCTAGCCGCTCGTCAGGCTGTAGACGCCACAATCTGCGCCGTCACCTTGCTGCACGCGCGCCAGCGTGCGCCGTCACCTTGCTGCACGCGCGCCAGCGTGCGCCGTCGCTGACACGCGCCGCGCCGGGCGCCCGCATATCCTCCTACACCCGCAAGCCTGCGCGGGGGCCCGAGCACCGGTAACGACCGACGCTGCACCCGCCCGCAGTAGACGGTCGTGCCCGGCTACCCCTGCCGTGTGCCCAGTCCTACCCTGCTGAGTGCCTGCCGACGACCAGTCAGTTGTGATTTCCCTGTGCCTGCCGGTTACGCTGCAACCACTCACGACCCCGATCGCTCCGGACGCCCAGCACCTGCCGACGCACATTGTGCCGCCGCATTGTTCGGCCGTCCAGTCCCCGAACAGTGTCCTCCCGCCACCTCTAAATTCCAGCACTTCTACGGATCTCGGAGCACAAATATCAGTCGCCAGCGCGACACCGGTACCTCTCACTCGCTCTCTTTTTCGTCCTTTACTTTCTTCAGTGCACTTTCAGTTCGCCTCTTCCGCGCCCGGGTTAGATAGGTGAGCCAGAGACAGGCTGAGAAAATGAGGCAAATTCTATGAGAGTCTTACCTGCTCGGTACGGGTCGGGTTCACCCGACGCGTGTGAGCATTACAGCGGGGTTTCCCCGTTCGGCGACGTACTCGCCCTCGACCCTCTCGGGCGAGGTTCAGGAGGCCGTCTGGCCTCACTCGAAGCGATCCGTCGATCCTCTGGAACGGCACTCACCGCTCGTCGGCGCACGCACGTACAACACGTAGGACCTCACTACATTACGTCATTATCCTACCCGTCTTTAGCATCTGTCGGACGACGTCTACCGACGTAGCCCGACTAGTTCTCGATTCGATACCGAGCCCTTACCCTTGGTGACAACCGGACGACGTCTTGACAATGTCCGGCATCAAATTGGTATCAGAGCCCGGCTGTGGTCCCCCACAACACGTCTCCGACTCCGCAACGCATCTAGCTGCATTCGCATACATCGTCTTTTTTGAGCATTCATATAGGATACCTACAAATGGCCGTAGAGACGCGATCCGCATGGTTGGCGCAACGCGGAGGTTCTACCTTGCCACGACGAACTGAACCGTCGCATGACGAGAGAGGTAATGAGATTGCCCTCTCAGGATCCCAACCGACAATGCCAGTAGCCGACCCCGTCCTACCATATGTTGAGGCTACGCAGACCCCACCCGATGAAACAGGTGCTCCTGGCACATCGGGCCCGCCGGATTTCTCCGGTGAACCACGCGAGCCGCAACACTCTCCACGCGGCTACGAGGATAGGACTACCGTGGGTCGATGCCCACACAGGAAATCTCTCGTTGTGGAGCACACCCCCAGAGCGACCCCCACACGGGGTCGAGGACGAGGACGAGGATGAGGACGAGGAGGCGCCAACCGCCAGTACCCCCCAAGAGAAGAACTTCCGGACGACCAAGGAGCTTACTTCCGCGCCATGACTGCTAGGATGGAACGCATGGAGCGCATATTTGCTGACCAACGGGCGTCAGAGCACGGAGTTGAGGTGGGACCGGCCGCCCGAGGGCGACCTCGCCACGCACCAGGGTGGGTCGACAGGACCCCATGGCCGACTTATCCAGGACCTCGACGTTGACTACGAGGGTTTTGATCGCCGATCCGACGGCACCCCCCCACCGGGACGCCTAGTTAGGGAACCAACGCGCGACCCCTAGGATGTCCGTGCTTCGGATATGCACCGCCCGCGGGACGACTACGCTCGTGGGTACGACGCGGACCGATCCGTTCCGCCCTGATCCGTACGCTCGTCATTACGAGCGAGACATGGGCCATGACTATACGGCCCGACGATACGATCCCATCCCGCCCAAGATCCACGGATGGTTAACCCACCGGAGCGCCGTGGCGACTACTATCGGCCGCCACCGCCACCATATTATGGGGTTGACGACGTCCCCCTACCCCCACACCGCCCGGTGCCTTTGGATCGCGCACCGCGGGATGGTCCTCCCCACCTTTGGGACGACCGCGGCCACGAGCCGTTCCCGCACCGTCGCCCCTTGGATCAGCGACGCGGGGGCTACCCCGTGCCCGAACGGCACTTTGACGATGATGAGCGTTGGCGTGAAGAGCATCGTGCACGCATCCAGAGAAGCGTGCGCCGACGTATCCGTCTTTGAGGGGTCTCGGAAGCCCAAGGAGTTCATCGACTGGGAGTCGAATATGAACTCGTACTTTAGGTGGTATCGCATGGACGATGACCTATGTGTCGAGTACGCAGAGACACGACTTGTCGGACAGGCCAAGATCTTTTGGGAAAACGAGCGAGTCGCTGCCGAGCGACGAGGACGACTCATTACGTCCTGGGTGGAAATGGCGCAGAAGCTGAGGAGCAAGTACGTTTCTCGTCAGTATCAGATGTCACTCTTCCTCTCCTGGCTCGACCTTAAGCAAGGTCGACTACCGGTGACGGAGTACATCGAAGCTTTCGAGGAATGTCGAATGCGCTGTCGCTTCATGGAGGATCCATGCGTTATTAAAGGGCTCTTCGCCCACGGTCTCCGGCCGGCCTTGCGCAGCAAGGTCCTCGAGTGCCAACCGGCCGAGGTCGACGAAGCCTACCATCTAGTGGAACGCATGGATCCACCCGCCGAGGACACCCCGGCACCTAGCGCAAACACCGCGCCGCAGACTCCACCCGTCCGGCCCCTTCCCGCTCGTATTGCACCACCTGCGACCACACGGGTCACGCCGACCACCGGGGGACAAGGGACCCCTCCGGTCACTTCAGTGGGATCCACCCCACAAGCTCGGTCCGTCACTAGCGATATGCCGGCCCACAGCGCTGCCAATAGTCAGGCACACATCACGTGCTACAAGTGCCAGGGACGAGGACACCGGGCAAACCTATGCCCTTCATCACTTTTGATCGACGCCGGTGATGCCGATCAGGATCATATCGATGGAGCGAACATACCGCAGGAGGACCACTACCATGGAGACGAGGACTACGCGCTCGAGTATGAGGACCCCGATGGTCAGATTGGATATATACAGATCATGGAGGCACGAGGGACCGCTCCCGTGGCAGGTCGTGCATCCACCTGGCCACTGGCCAACATCGCCGTCGACACGCCCGGCACTAGTAGAGTCCGACCATCTCCGCGGGTTACCACTCCCTCTAGGACACCCCCGGCTGCGCCCTAGGCGACGTCGTTCGTTGATGCGGCCATCCGTACCTCGATCTTCTACATGTACGTCAAGATCAATGGCAAGGCATGCAAGGTGATCGTGGATAGTGGAAGTTGCATCAACGCGATTTCGGATACGATGGTCACCGGATTAGGGTTGACAGCGATAGAGCACCCCACTCCGTATGACGTCTCATGGATCGACGCTTCTTCACTATCCGTGAAGCGTCAGTGCCGCGTCCCGCTGAAGGTGAGCACCTATGCCGAGGACGTCCTCTGCGATGTACTACCCATGAAGGTGGGTAGCATTATCCTAGGCCGCCCATGGTTGTATGACCATGACGTCACCTTGGCCGGACGCGCCAACATCTGCTCGTTCATGTATCAGGGACGACGGGTAACATGGCATCCCTATGTCATGAAGCCGACGAACAAGCCGGCCGCGACCACGACCATAGGGTTGATGGTCATTAGAGGGCCCTTATTCGCCCGTGACCTCGGCCGCGAGGATGACGACACGCCCTTGTGTCTCGCCGTCACCCTCGACGTCCCCGCCGACACCCCAGTTGCCCCTCGTTCACGCGAGGTAGAGGCCCTTATATCAGAGTTCGGAGACATCTTCCGGGATGAGCTACCAAGTGGATTGCCCACGATGCGGAACATACAGCACGCAATCAACTTGGTACCCGGTGCTTCGCTACCGAACCTACCGCACTATCGCATGGAGCCGCCGAAGTACGAGGAGCTACTACGGCAGGTCAGGGAGCTCTTAGAGAAGGGCCTCATCTAGGAGAGCTTGAGTCCTTGCGCGGTACCCGCTCTCTTAGCACCGAAGAAGGATGGCACGTGGCGCATGTGCTGCGATAGTCGTGCCATCAACAAGATAACGGTCAAGTACCGTTTTCCCATTCCCCGGGTCAAGGACTTATTCGACATGATGGCAGGATCCACTATCTTCTCCAAGATCGATCTAAGGAGTGGATACCATCAGGTACGGATTCCTCCCGACGACGAATGGAAGACCGCCTTTAAGATAAAGGACGGTTTATATGAATGGAGAGTCATGCCATTTGGCCTCTCCAACGCGCCCAGTACTTTTCAGCGCCTCATGAATGAGGTACTGCGCGCATTTAAAGGGAAATTCGCAGTCGTCTAATTTGACGACATCCTCGTCTATAGTCGATCCAGAGACGAGCACTTAGATCATCTTCGGCAGGTTTGCACAGCCTTACGGCACGAGCAGCTCTACGCCCACCCAAAGAAGTGCAGCTTCCTCACCTCGGAGGTTGCCTTCCTCGGCTTTATCGTCTCAGCCCAGGATGTGGCCGCCGACCCGGAGAAGGTCCGGGCCATCACGTCGTGGCCGACACCGGCCAATATGCATGACGTTAGGAGTTTCATAGGTCTTGCGACCTTCTATCGACGATTCATACGGAACTTTAGTTCCGTTACGGCACCTATCACTGACTGCCTCAAGGAGGAGTCATTCACTTGGACACCGACAGCAGAACGAGCTTTCCAGTAGATAAAGCTCATGATGACCCAGACGCCGGTACTACGCCTTCCCAATTTTGGGAAGGTATTCGAGGTCACTTGCGATGCTTCGGGCATCGGAATCGAAGGCGTCCTCAGCCAGGAGGGTCCCCCAGTCGAGTTCTTCAGCGAGAAGCCGAACGACGCCAAGCTGCAATACTCCACATACAACGAGGAGTTCTACGCCGTCATATAGGCCTTACGGCATTGGCGGCACTACCTCCTATCCTCGGAGTTCGTGCTCTTCTCGGACCACGAGGCGCTCAAGTATCTGCACTCACAGCAGAAACTGAGTGATCGACACGCTAGGTGGGTCGAGTACCTACAGGATTACACCTTCGTCATCAAGCACAAGAAGGGCAAGGATAACGTCGTCGCCGATGCCCTTAGCAGGAGAGCCCACGTGCTGAACTTCATGAAGGTGACGGTCCTAGGGTTCGAGACCGTCCGAGACGGGTACGACAGCTGCCCAGACTTCAGCTCCATCATCGTCGAGGTCCGACGAGGCCCATCCCCGGACTACAAGGACTACGTCCTCACTGACGGATATCTTTTCTTTAAGAAAAGATTATGCGTGCCCCACACGTCATTGCGTGACTTTCTCACCTGGGGAATGTCACGTCGGAGGCCTTAGCGGTCACTTTGGCCGCGACAAGACGATCGCAGCCGTAGAATGCTAGTTCTAGTGGCCTTCTCTAAAGCACAATGTTGGCAACATAGTTGCCCAGTGCCGTGTTTGTGCCTTGGCCAAGCAGGTCAAGAAGAGTGCCAGACTGTATACCCCACTACCGACGCCCAAGCGTCCGTGGGATGACGTGAGTATGGACTTTGTCCTGGGGTTGCCTCGCACCGCGAGGCACCATGACTCCATCATGGTAGTCGTGGATAGGTTTTCGAAGATGGCCCACTTCGTGCCTTGCCCGAAGACGTCGGATGCCGTGAAGGTCGCCCAGCTCTTCTTTCGGGAGATCGTGCGTCTTCACGGCCTACCATCCTCGATCGTATCCGATCGTGATGTGCGCTTCACAAGTTACTTCTGGAGGACCTTCTGGAGCCTCTTGGGCACGAAGCTCAAGTTCTCGATTGCCTACCATCCGCAGACCGAAGGTCAGACGGAGGTAGTCAATTGGAGCATGGGCAACCTACTCCGCTCCCTGGTTAACGAGCATCTCGCGTCGTGGGTTCTCATCATACCACGCGCTGAGTTCACATATAACTCCTCGGTGAACCGAACCATTGGGTTGAGCCCATTCGAGATTGCCTACGGCCAGGCATCCCGTCGACCCTAAGACCTAGCTCCCATTGATCCGCATGTTAGGGTTTCCGAGGGCGCACTTGCATTTTGTCTGCTTGCCGTTCCTGACCACTTGCTCAATGTGGTTACAGAGACCCTTCTGAAAAAGAAATGACGATGCAAATCTTGATAATGGATTAACTGTCCGATGCGGTTGCTTCCGAAAGATTACTGCTCTTCTGTCGAATGTAGGGGTGCAGTCCAAGGGGTTCCATTATCGTCGATTCTTCAATTCACTATATCAAGATCATCTAGACGTCAATGGAGTTGCTGCTGCCTTCGTGGACATCTTTTCTCTGTGCAACCAGACAGGGATCTGGGATCATTGCTAACCCTACGTGAAGAGCCAGCACAATTGGTGGACCAGCCCTACAAGACGTCATCATCACGCTGCGCCATCTTCTCTGGTAATTCTCTCTCCCATTACCGGGCCTTCTCATCATGCCAGGACAGTTCCTCCGCATTGAGTTGCTGGTTGTGTTGCAGGTTGCGTCAACCCCTCTTTTATTTTGCAATATTACTTACATCTTTCAGTGAGTTTTAACGTGAATTTAAGGATTACGTAGGACGACTAAGGAAAAAGGTGACTGAGGAGATGGATGGATGACGACGGGTAAAGGGTGGAAGACGGGTTTGTAGGGAAGGATAAAACAACCCACAGAATTCACACTGTCGGATTCGGACTTTAAAACAGATGAAAATCTGGTGGTGCAGCTCCGATCTTTATCGAGGGTGGGAGTACTGTCTTCCCCAACCGCGACGATGCCTAAGCACAGAAATCAATATCCGAATTCGCGTCGCGAAGAAACACTCGAAAAAGAGAGAGAAGAAGTGGAAATCCAAACCAAATCTAATTCTGACGGCAGTGGAAACTTGATGGCGCGGCACCGCCCGAGACCGTCGAGCCGTCACATGAGGAGCCAGCATCGTCATCAAGCCAGCCACTGACACGTGTCCAGCCAACACGACGAGCCGCCGCAGCGACGCGCGACACCGAGTTCAGATATTCAGCATGACGACGCGCCGCCGCCACCTTCGGATCGCTTACCATTCTCGCCATCGTTTTCATTTTCTCATCTTTTCATCTTTTTTATTTTGTCTTTGTAAGGAGGGGAAGAACCCATATGAGGATTCCTTCCCCTCCCAGCACCTTAGTGGGCCTTAACAGGCCTCTATTTCCTTTTCGTTTATTTCATTTTGTTTTCTTAAAGGGGGGCCCATATCATCCTTCCTATATAAGGAGGAGGGGCGCCACCCAAAGGACCACTCTTGAATTCTATGAAGTTATAACGTATTGATAAGTTGAAGAGTCACATATGTGAGAAGAGGAAGAATAAGAAGAAGAAGAAGAAAGAAGAAAGAAGAAGAAGAAGAAGAAGAAGAAGAAGGGAAGGGGAAGAAGGGAAGAGAAGGGAGAAAGAAGAAGAAACTCTGCCATGCCGCCGCCCTCCTGCCGGAGTTCCGTCGCGCCGCCGCCCCGCCGCGCGGCCACATCCGGCCGGAGCCCCGCCGCGCCGCTGCCCGTCGGTTCATTGCTCATTGCCAGCGTCCTGCCCTACCGTCGAACTCCGTCGCGCCGATAGTTCGCCCCCGACGTCCATTGCCCCCTCCGACGATCGCCCTCGCCGCCGGTGACCGTCCTCGCTGCCAGCTACCAATCTCGCCGCCGCTCCGACGCCTAATGCCCGCCTGCGCCGTCCCGCGCGGCCATCTGTTCGCGTGACACCACCCGCCGCGTGACCGCGCCGTGTCGGGCCGCCCGCGTGCGTTGCTGGTCCGCGCGTTGTGCCCGACCCTGGTCGACGCCGACGCCCGACTGTGCCGCCCCACGCGGCCGTCTGCTCGTGCAACGCCGCCGACCGTGTGGTCGCGCTGTGCTCGTGCCACCGGGCGTTCGTCTCCCGCTGGCCCGCCCGCCGCGAACCTTGCCGCACGCCGCGCCATCGCCGCCAAAGGCCACCTGAACCACACCTGCGCTGCCAGCGCTGCCGCTTGTGCGCGCACTCGCCGCGCGCTGTGCCCGATTGTGTGCCGCACACGCCCGAGCCGTAATCGCCTTGTGCAGTGCACCCGCTATCGCTGCACCCGCTGTGAGTCAAGGCCGCCCGAGCCCCGTGTGCCGACCTGTGCGTTGGCTGCTTGCGCGCGCGCCACCGCGCTCGTGCCCGCTAGCTTCTTGCCACCGTCACTTCTCCACCGAGCCCGCCTGTGGACGTCCGCACCCCGTCTAGCCACTCCTGCATCAGCCAGCCATCGGCGTCACCGACCTCCTGTGCTTCCGGACTTCCTCTCTGACTCGAGATATCCGTCGCCAGTGCGACAAAGGTACTCCCATGCCCCTTCACTTTACGTCTCGTACGTCCTTCAGTGCTCTTTCGATTTGCCTCTTCCGCGCTCAGGTTAGATATAGGTGAGCGGGACAGGTTGAGAAAACGATGAATTATTACGAGAGTCTTACCTGCCCGGTACGAGTCAGATTCTCTCGACGTGTGTGAGCATTTCAGCGGGGTTTCCCTGTTCGGCGACGTACTCGCCCTCGACCCTCTCGGGCGAGGTTTAGGAGGTCCGTCTGACCTCACTTATAGTGATCCCGTCATTCTCTGGAATGGCACCTCCGCTCTTCGGCGCACGCACGTACGACACGTAGGACCTCTTGCATTCATTGTCATCATATATTTATACCTGTCCATTAGCTTCATTGGACGACACTGATCGTCGTTGTCCAATCAAGATCTCATTTCGGTACTGAGCCGCTATCCTCGGTGTCGACCGGACGACGTCTTGACGACGTCCAGCATCCAAACTTCTCGAGAAAACACTGGACGGAGAACACTTTCGACACCAAAGAGTTCATGTGTACCTCGGCACCGTAGTGCGTGACGAGGATGCGGGAAATTCCGATCATGACGAGGTTGGGCGAATCCGGGCGTTGAGCAGCCCACTAGACGAGGAAGATTATTGGCGTTCCGGGCGTTGAACGGCCCTGGTAGAGAGTAGATGTAGTTGTCGCAGAGTCAGGCGTAGGCGAATACCCGCGCGCGCGAAGCACGCGTAGGTTGCGCGGAATGCGCAAAGCGCCGGCGCGCGCGCGGAGTGTGCGGAGGGCATGCAGCGCACCCGGAGCGTGTGTAGCGCGCGCGGCTCAAAGCGTCGGACGGCGTCGACGATGACCGCCGCCGCCAATGTCGAAGTCTTGCGGGGCAGCCTGGGAGGCCCTGGCTGGGGCAGCCCCAAGCGGGCGGCCTGGGGGCGGCCTGAGCGGCCCTGGTAGGGGCGGCATGGGCGGCCCTAGTTGGGGTGGCCTGGGCGGCCTTTGGGCGGCCCCAAGCGGGCGGCCTGGGGGTGGCCTTGGGCGTCCTTCGGAAGGTGAGAGAGAGAGAGGAAGAGAGAGAGAGAGAGAGAGAGAGAGAGTGAGAGACAGTAAGAGAGAGAGAGGATGGAAGGCCGACGTCCTGAGGCAGCGGCAGCGACGGTGGTGGTGGCGGCGCTAGTGCTGGCGATATAGGGAGGCTTGGGCAGTCCTCCAAGAAGAGTTAAACAAAACTCAATTCTTGAAATATGACTGCCTAACTGTTTCTTGAAACAATGGCCTATACATATAGGCCTTGGAGGAAAGAGAAAATACAACTTTAAGACGAGAAATTAAAGACGAGTCGTGCTTCATGTCACACCAAGGGGTAGTTGTTGATCTGCCGTTGGCGACGTTTCATGACGCGCGAAGGAACATGCGTGCGTGGAGACGTGCGTAGTGGAGGCAGTTGCGGCATGTTCGAAGCGGGACTGTTGACATGTGTGCGTGAAGACGTGCGTGGCGGAGACGGTTGCGACATGTCCGTAGCGGGAGTGATGACGTCGGTTGACTGTGGCGTCGTATCCGTGGCGGAGACGTTGACTTTGGTTGACCGTGGCGACGCGTCCAATGGTGATGTGTCAGCGTCCTCGCCATCAGCCTCCATATTTGTTTTAGAGAATTTAAGGATTAATAGTGTCCGGTCTGATATTTGTACGTTGACGGTGTGGACGCTCTTGGATGAGATCGTTCCCCACTTGTCCTCTTTTGAACTTTTCACAAGGGTCATTGGGAGTTTGCCTGTGACATAAGCCGTTTGTGTTGTCGATTGGTCGTGCTTTGTGTCTTCTGACTACCGTTGTACTTCTCGTTATTTCTCTAAACCTAATCACTATTTCACTTCATTAACATCGCATTTAGAGTTTATCCACCAGATGTAGCACAAAGTGTCGATTCCGACCGTCGTGTTACATCAATCACCTCATCATGTTTTCTTTAATCACTGATTACATAATTTCAAAGAATTTAAAAAGGTCTTAGCTGCCTCTAAAACAGCTATTTATTAAACATCCTAAATATTTCAGAGGAAATGATTTAAATAGCAGGAAATCCAGATGGCAGTGTCCACTAGAGGTCTGGTTCCAATGTCATGCTCTTCACCATAGCAAAGGTGTATCTCCTCAATAAACCCGAAATTATGGTTCAAAATATTATTTAAGATCTTCTGATTTCTAATAAAGTATTTATAACTTTTCTTTACAAGCACAAAGCGAGGGTCAATTCCATAGGCTGCAAGTATTGGAAAACTGTATTTTGAAGGCTATAAACTTTTGTGATTTTTATATTGTTATAATTGGATACAATTTTATAGAATCAAAGAGTGAAAATGATTTAATTAACTCAAAAATGATTCCACATAATTTTCCTAATGAACCTAATTTATTTAGATTTTAGAAAGAAATTATGGAAATTTATAATTTAAAATGATTATTAATTAAAATTAAGATATCATTGCCGGTGCTTTGGCAGCACTGTTGAGGGCTGATGATCGTATAGGAGACTAAAAGAAAAGTTACGGGCAGGTGAGGAGCAAAGTCACAATTTTAGGTGTGTGCGTTTGTGTCGTTGTAAGTTTAATTTGCATTAATTAATTTTTTTTATAAAAAATAAAATATGTATAATCTGAGTGTTTTCGTCTCCTTACAGACCTGTCTTGATACATTAATCGAAGAGTTGAGTTAAGCTTAGGAAACAAAAAATGATGGAGTGAGTAATAACAGAATTGTAGTATAGTAAAATACCAGATGTTATTATGTAATAATAATGAAGATAGTAAAAGCGTGAAAGATAAGTAGTTAATTAGTGGAAGAAACTGATTAAAGGAATTCAAGATTCAAGCTTTAATGTTCTAAAAAGGAATAAAAGCAGTGTTAAGAAGAAATATTAAAAAGAGGGGTAATTGATAAATCCTAATTTTGGTTAAATAAGTCATTTTTAGGCTCCTGTTTATCCAACAATATTTCTAAAATTTTCCTTTCTTGGAATAGGGTAATTAAGTGACTAATTTACAAGGATCAGGTAGTGAGAGGGTAAATTGAATTTCAAATATCTTTTAGAACAATTATTTTAGGTGATCTCATATTTATTGGATTTTTCAGTTTTTCCAAAATACGAGAATCAATGGAATAATGACAACTAGTCAAAATTATTTTAAATAAATAAAATAAATATTTATTTTGTGTTAGATAAGTTTGAATAATTAAATATGATAAGGAATATTTGAAAATTTTCAGGTCAAAGAATAATACTTTACATTACAGAAGACATTCGACCGCAATTAGTTGGCGGTGAGGCTCTGTCGAGTGGGTAGTATACAAAAAGCATTGTAATTTTTGGTACATGAGAACGTTTTCAGTACTGTTTTGTGCATTAGAAAACTTGAGGTATAGGCTATCCACTGGAGTTTTACCAAGAGAAAAAAGATGAGAAAATTCAAATAAAAATTTTTAGAGATCACACAAACCTTGTTGTGACTTCCCTCAAGGGCCAAGTGGTGCTCTTTCTCCAAGAATGTTGATTAGCCTTGGACTCTCTCCCACACAGTCTTTTAGAACAAGAATGGAGTAAGAAATTGGATGCACTAGGCCTCCAACAACAAGTTGGGAGCACAAATCCAAGATGAGATACAATAAGAGGGGAGAAGAGAATAAATAGAAGTGTCCTAAGTCTCCCAGCCATTGGATTAAATTTCAAGGTTTTATAGGGCTGCAATTTCTTGATTTGGAGCTTGGAACCACGTTCCCAGTTTTCCAGATATGAAAACAGACCTTGCAAATTAAAATTTTGGTTAGTTCCAATATTCTTTTATTTAGTTGACCAAGGTCCTTAAGGAGGTTTTAATGGGTTTCTAAAGTAGACTTCTTATGTGTTGTGCCTCTTCATAGTACTCTTAAACGGATTAGCTTCCTCGATTCCTCCCATTTTTATCTCAAATTTGCTATTGTATTTGCCGAAGTCCTGTTTTTCTAATAAAACTACAAGAAGATGTCAGAAATCCACTTGACTCCAAGGAGTCAAGATGGGTTAGTTCTGCTCATCCAAGGAGCCAATTGACTCCAAGGAGTCGATTGGCACTATCTCTATCTTAGAAAACTAAATCATAAATTTTAAATTTAATTGTTAAATGGTGAATAGTGCTAGTGGAAATCTAAAACTATATGGTAAAAAAAGTATACGAACATAATTTAAGGTTATCAGTTATGTACTTATAAGAAAATACTTTTTACCATATTATTAGGCCTAATGAGTTTTATAAATATTGGAGATAGTGCCAATTGATATATTGGAATTGATTTATATAACTTTGAAGGGGGTGAGATTTAGGTACTGGGGAAGTTATTTTTTTGGATTTTAGTTAAGATTTAGAACTAATAAGCTAAGCTAGCGAGATAGTAGTAGGATAGTATGCTCAGTAGGAGATATAGTAATAAATATTATATTGTATTTTATAGTTGGTTAAGGAATAATATATAAAAGATAGATGTGGTGAGCAAAGGATAATAAGATTATGGATTTAATTAGTAGTTTTAAATTTTAATAAGATATACAATGAACATTGAAGATAAAATTGGATAACAACAATGATGGTAATAAGAAATGGATTCTCTAGTTATCTATATATTAATGAGAAAACTAAATATATGATGAGGACTTAAGAGAGATGAGGACATTTCTTATTAACTTTTTACGGGAATATAAGAACTTAGATACAAAGAGAAGGACTAACAAAGGATAATAAGGATGAATAGGAGTACTTAAGAGTGCAATATTTCTGTTTTTATATGGTTAATAGGCCTTTGAATCGATTTATATTAATATATGACTAGGGAATACAATAGTGTCAGATAATGTCATTCATACAGTTTATAGATGTAAACGGTAATTTGTGGTATTTTTGTAATATAATATTGAAGGACAAAAATCATGGAAAATGCTGGTGCCTAATACCTGTTTGATGGAATTCCTTAGTGGGGTTGAAGTATGAAAACTCCGATCAAATCAAACTCAAAAAATTATTTAATGAAACTTCATATTATCCAAGTTATTTCTAAGATAAATTAGATCAAGATAAAGTTAGGAGGATACCGTATCTGTCTTGATTTGAAGAAAAAAGGAATGGGGGCTTTGATCGGTGCCCGTGTAACTCCGTGTCCTCCCCCTGCCCTTCTCCTTCGTGCTGGTGCAGATCTTGGTCTTCCTAGACCCTCACTGATGTTGTCCTTGGTATTTGGAGCTGTCATTGACGTATCACAACTCTCCCCTTGTTTATTTTACTAGTGGAAGAGTCTCCTACAACTACAATGGATTTCTATCAGAACAGAAGTAGTTGAGGGCCAAAGAACCCTTTTTGGGCCGAGGAAGGACCTCAGGTGGCCGTAGATGGGTGGCCCCACCCGCATGAGCGCCGACATTCGCTAGGTGCACGCAGGCTCATTCACTATGCACTTGAAAGGCTACATCTTGGTTCAGCGTTAGTGCACCTAATTGGCGGTTGGGTGCTTACCTAACCCATTTTTCAATTTTTCTTTTTTATATAAATCTAAATAATGATAAAATAAAATACCCAACTCAAGAAGAGACTCATCCCATTTAAGTAATATTGTTGAAACATTTTTCAGTGTGAATTAATGAGCCTCTAAGTTATTCATAACATGATAAATACATGTATATTTCCATACATTTTAAATTTTTTGGTAATATGAATTTAGAATTTATCATGTTATCACTTGAATTAAGTAATAATTGTGCACTAGCTAAAAATTCTAATTTTCCCACATCATGGTTATTTTTTTACTAAACTCCTTGGCTTCATTCAAGTGAAACAATTTTAACATGTGAAAAAAATTTACAGGAATGATAAGACTCCATATTTTAACATGTGAAAAAAATTTATAGGAATGATAAGGCAGTGATTCTTAGAGAGTTGCAGAAACTTTGAGAGTTGAGTGATTCTCAAAGGGGCTTTAACAGAGCAAAAGGTGTTGTGGGCCTTTAAAAGAGAGCTCTGAGGGAGGTGGGCCACAACCTGGCATGTTGATTGGGCTCTCAAAAGCCTTACAAAGAAAGAAGCTAAATATTACAATGGGAAGCTTTCAATCAATAGAGAAAAGGGCAAAATGGCAAAAATAGATTATAAAATGTTCAAAGGGTATTTTAATAATGCTTCCAATGTATAAATAATCTTTTTCTCCCTCATTCCCCCCCATTGTGAACGTGCTCTACCAAGTGTGTGGCCACCATGACAAGGCATATTTCAGAATCTAGGTTGTTAAACATGTTTAATGTAAGTTTGTTGAAGTTTATATTCAGTTTTGTCTCTAGTTCACATCGGAAAATGACTGATCCGAGCAAAATAAAAGGATCCAGAATTGAGAGGAAGCATTGAGAGCTCAATTAGAATGTTAAATTGATGTATATTACATACATATATGTGTTGTACTAGCCATATATGAATGTTATCATAATTAAATGGACATAAATGACTTGCACTATGATTTTATGATTCTTTTTTATTTTAGTTATTTATACATCATATTTAACCTCTGTGCATTATTTTTGCAGGGTATAAAATACTTGGCTAGAGGTTGGTAAGGGTTTTACTAATCCTCTGTATTTTTTCCATATTTTTTTTATAATTTTCTGACCATAATATACCCAATAAATAATTTTTAGAAGTAAAAAATTATATTTTACAATTTATTTAGCATTTTCAAAAAACATTTTTTATGAAATTTGTGGCATCCACGTCATTCACCTGAAAATTTGGGCAAATGATTGGATGCACAAAACGAGTAGTATATTGGCTCATTATGGCATCGTAATGCCTAATGCCATAATGCGCAAATCATTATTTTGAAAAGAACCACGTGGCGTGGGCGTCGAGGAAAAAGGTACGCTGTTTTTTTTATTTAATTTGACTTAGTTTTTTTGCATGCATTTATTAAATACATCTTCGGCATAATCAATGAATGCGGAATCAAATACTCGTGTGCATTGATTGCATGAGGAAATCGATTCCGCGTACATTTATAAAGTAAAAAAAGATTCCTTGTACGCAGAATCGAGTAGCCGTGTGCATTGATTGCACATGGAATCGATTTCCGCGTGCATTAAAGAGGTAAGCTTACCTTTGTGTTTTTAAATTTTATTCAAATGAGAATAGAAGTGACAACGTGGTGCTTTCTTTGTCGCTCAAATGCAGCATCATTCTGTAATGGTTGTGCTTGAGAAAGCGTGCAGCGACGTGTCAAAACATGATCAGAGGGCGGAGAAATCAGGCAACAATAAAAAAATGAGCATTTCATATTTTCATGGAGGACAATATGAGCATATCTTGAGATCCAGCCGTCTGATTGAGCTCAAATTTTGAGGGTAGGTTTGTCTTTTCACCCTCTACAATCCAGACTGTTGGATTTTTAAATGGAGGTCAGGAAGATGGGAAATTTCACTTTGGAAGCTCTTCCCCAAGAAATTTGCCAGGAAGGACACGTGCTGTTTCGGAAGTCTACATATCTTGATTCATTCTTCAAAGTTGTAAGTTTCTTCATCATTGTTTCAACTTCTTCTCGAATGAATCTAAAATGTGAAGGCATTGGCGAAATGTACATGCCCTTGAAGTTGATTTGAATGGTTATTAGCATTGGAATTTGATTTTGATTCAATATCTAACTCTTAATCCTTAGTTCTACATTGATTTTACTCCCATTTTGGTTCTTAGATCTCTAGATTCGGGTCAACTTTCATCTTTAATTCAATTTCCCCCAAATTCTTCTACTTGCACTCTCTAGGCTAATTTGTCTACTTTCTCTCTGTATATTTAGAAATTGATTGCGTGAAAATTTGATTCAATATATAAAATCGTATATCCAAAATTTTATCTAAAAATTCCTCCATCTTGAAGTCCGATTTTTAAAAATCTCTTGCTTGATTATTAATTCCCAATTTTAATACATAAAAATTGGCTTCATAAACCATTATGACTGGAATATTGGTAATCCGAGCTAATCTAATATAAGAATGAAAATTAGCCTATCTATCTAGAGTGACTTGAACGAAAATATTAAGATCAAAATTAAGCATTTGCTCAATTTTGATTAATTATAATAAAAAATTAAACATAATTATGGTCTGTTAAATGCAAAATTAATTCAGTCTTCAATTAATTCTTTTCAAATAGGATAAAAATTCTTATAAAGTGTCTGATGCAGGACGATGTTGCTAACATCATCCCGAGGTGTACCGAGGTGATACCTGGATACTGGGGAGATAGTGCGGACATCGTCGAAGACGTCATTTGTCGGTGTGGACCTACGGAGATGCATCTATAGGATGCGATGACAACCGTTAGTGACGGTACATGCAAGCCCCAACTCGTGGGGTTCACCGAGCTCCGTGCTCTGGGGCAAGAGACCGATGACGGTGAGGTTGACTACCTTACCCTCGTTAGAGCAACAAAGGAGTCTATGGCGCTGACATATTAAATCTGTTGCTGCTCTCACGCAATGAAGAGGCTCGGCCCGTACCTAGGGAAGACACTCGTTGGACGCTCTCGTGTCTGTTTACCCTCTCACCTACTCTATCTTGAGCAGGATGGGGTGCAATCGAAGGGCATACGACAAAGATAAATAATTGGGGGGGGGGGGCTAGACGAGTGAGGTATCTATGGGAACATCGTCCTAAAGTCGTATGCGTGTCAAGGTCACTAAAGCTATGCCATAGGGGGCACGGCATCGCTCGATTGGTGGCATGGTGTGGCTCATGAACGGTGATGCAGGAGCAGAGTTAGAAGGAGGAGTGTGGCGATGCGGCGTGGACCATGGTGCGCGACTATCATAGTGAATAGCAGCGGCAATTGGCGCGCGAAGCCGCGTGCGAGGCACGGAGCAGAACATTGGCTTTATGGAGCGTGTGCAGGGACAGCACACACAATATAGCAGCGCATCGGCGATGCGGGTGATGGCGGCAACAATGGCGGCCGGATGCGGCGGCTCGAGTGATGGCGCAGGCAATGGCGGCGCGTGCGATGGCCTATGGTTGACGCACGAGGTGCGACGGACAGGCCTATAGAGGTCCGGCGGCGGCGGGTTGGCCGAGGGCAGTCAAGGGCAGCCCTGGGCGGCCGAAGGTGGCTGCGGACGGCCGAGAGCGGCCGAGAGAGGCCGAGGACGGATGAGAGAGGCCGTGGACCCTAGGCCAGCAACCGCGAGTTGAGGATGCGGCCTCGACTTTGCGGCTGCTGCCATTGGCGACGACCGTGATCGGCGATGGCCGCGTGCTGCAGTCACGATTAGCTATGAGCACATGTTGGGGTCACGATTGTCGGCGGCTGCAATCACTTGCAATTGCAGCTCCAACGGCAGAGCATTGGCCGACCTAGGGTTCTAGAGGCGGCAGTTCTTCACGAGGTTGGCGACCGAACGGTGGCGTTGATCTTCCCTCCTGTGGATGAATGGTGGATGACATTGAAGTCCCAACTGGCGGATCTTGAGCAGTCGAGCGGCGCAGGGTGACGGCGATGGCGCATGCGCGGACTAGGGTTTCGACGGCGGATTTCTGACAGAATGGGACTATGGCAGAAAGGGATTCGGTGGAACGGGGAATGGGCGACAGCTGTTGGCCACGTTCTGTTTCGTCCTCCTCTCTCTCACTCTCTTTTTTCACCTTTTTTAAATTTTTTCCGTCTGTCTCATGAGGTTGCTGGTCTACCCTTTCTATTCCAAAAATTCACAAAGTCTTCTCTTTAGGGCGCCCTCTCCTTCCATTATCTAGGGAGTGTGATGGGCCCTAAGGAGGGACAAAAGAGGGGGTGGCCCATTAGGAAAGGGGCCCCCTTTTAAGACCACTAATACAAATGTTTGAAAACAAGACAAAAGGAGAAAAGGGTTTTAAAGGAAAAAGATGAAAGGAAAAGGGCCTTTGCAAGGATAGTGGCCCGAGAAAATCAAAACTATCTTGATACCTTCACCCCTCACTTTGGCGTGCCGTACTGGCGTGGCTTGAGCTGGCGGTGTCGCTGGCAACAACACGGACTTCAGTGTCATCCTTGATAGAGCGAGATCTCGTGATCCATCAGTGCCTCCCTATGGTTCGACCCCTTGCTTGCTCTATACATAGTATTTAGTGATTACGGGCTATTATAAATTTTATTACATAAGTCTAAAAATCAAAATAAAGACCTATTTTACATACCAATTTTAGGCTTATCATGGCCATCTCCCTGAGCATGCACAATATTATCCACTCTATTCGAGAAGATGTGGATGAATAAACTTGATCCTTTTTACTGACTGTTTTTGATATGTGCCTTCATTTTTTCCTTAGCTTTGGGTTTTGTGGGGGAAAAAACATAAGGCATATAACTCCTATCCTACTTTATGCAATATGATTTTTATAAAGTTCCAGCTTTTTTGTATTAGGTCATGAAATACTATAGGATGACAATATATGCGAATATGCTTTTGTATGAATCGATGACTGGAGAATAGGCTCAAAAGATTAGATTGGTCATGTTCAACTAGATGTTTGATAACTCCAGATTTAGAGGTTTTATGTACTTTTTCTAATTCACACTTAACCAACAATATTTATAAAAATCTCCACTTAAATACTCTATAATTAATATAGGGAAAGTAAGGGATCGTTTCCACAGAAAGACAAAATATAATTTCAGAAATTTTCTCCAGCTTAGAATGAAGGAAATGAGTTTCAAAGTGAGAAATATAATTTTGGGGATTTTTATGAACTCTAGTTAATTTATATAATTTCCTATGATTTAAATTGAAACAGAAATACAAAGAAAAAACTAGAAATATAGAGAAATTATCTGCTCGGATTGCCGACAATGGCGGCGTTGACGGAATGGAGTGGAGCAGCAACGACATGGAGCGGCGGCGCCGTTTGAGGTGGTGGTGTACTGGATAGGCTGGGGGGGCCTGGTGTGGCATATATAGGGCTGGGCTTAGTGGGTCAGCCCAATTTGGCTAAGTTAGGACTTATCCAAATGGGCTAAGCCTTATTGGGCTTGGCCTAATATGGTCAAGACATGGACCATTTGGCTAACTCCTGCACAGGACTACCGTGTCCCCAGCAGTCTTGCACGCTGCCCGCACATAAACTGGCGGGCAGAGGGTTGCCCCTGCTGCACACACGCTGCAAGACACCTCAAGACGGTGGCGACAAACGATAAAAATGATTTTTTAAAGGATAAAATTAATTTTCAATCAGATTTTTTTGGGACTCGATGTGGGGAATGATGGAGGATCTAGCGAGAGACAGAAGTGGGTTTAAGAGAGATAAATAAACTATTGTAGAGAGAGAATGTCAAAATGAGGAGATAGAGAGAGAAAATGAATAAAGGGTGTATAAGGTGTTGGAGAGGGAATTTTAAGGTGCAAATCAAGGCAATTTTTAGGGGATGAACTATGGATATGGGTGAGGGTCTAGAGAGATAGGGAGAGATTTTAGGGAGAGAAATGAATAGTTTTTTGAGAGAAAATGTCAAAATGAGTAGATAGAGAGAGAAAATGAAGAAGGGGATAAAAGGAGGTTGAGATGGAATTCGAAGGTGCAAATGAAGGAAATTTTTTATGAAATATTGAGGGCATGAACTTGGGATAGGTCTGAAGGTCTGGAGTGAGAAATTAATGATTCTAGAGAGATGAAGTAGGGAAAATGAGTGTTTAGAGTGAAAAGTGATTATTTTAATGGGGAAATGGAGAGACAATGATGGGAAAATGGAAATCTAAGCTCCTATAATTTAAATGTAAGATTAATGAGCCTTTAATTCTTCATCTCAAGTCTGTATCCTTATATTTTACCATGATGAGGTGTTTTTGAATCCAAACAAGAGTTGAGGTTGAGTGAAAACTTCAATAAATTTGCATCAAGCAGGTGAGCAACCTGGATTCAGAAATATGCCTTGTCCTGCTGGCCAGTCACTTGTTGCAGAACGTCCAAAATGAGGGAAAATGAGGGAGGAAAAGTTTATTTATACATTGGAAGAATGACTATAATACTCCTTTTGGCATTTTCTATTCTCTTTTCATGCGGTTTTGCCTCTTTTTCTCCATTTGTTGAGAGCTTCCTGATGGGGGACCATCGCACTGACTAAGCCACATAACGCCAATTGACCTCATCGTGCAGCTCGAGCCAACATCCACGACCCTAGCTCAGGTACTCGACATCATCAATGAGTGTGAGCTATGTATTTATTTTCTTGTATTTCTATTTTCTGAACAATTTGGATTCGGCCACCGTGTTTGGGCTCGTCCATAGTCATTTTCTTTCATGATGTTTTGATGTTTCAGGGGAAATCATGTCATGAGATGGTTTTCCCCTATTTCAGCCCCACCTAGGCATCCACCCTCTCCTATATAAAGGGATGGTATGCCTAAAGGAAGCCTTGGAGTTTAATTGAAAATTGAAAAGTCTTGTTTGATTGGGCTCCCGCCTCCTCCCTTTGGGAGTTAATCTTTACTGTTTTCTAGATAGAGGTCGTGGGAGCTTTTTCCACACGTTGCTAGATTCACCACGTGGAGATCACTCAAGAAAGTTGTGTTACCCCAACCGTCGGCCTGCAAGACGCACGCTCTTTGCTTCGATCCCTGCATGCCAGCGCCATGCTGTCATCCCGAGCAGCTGTTGTCCACCTCGTTTCCCCAAGAATCTTTTTCTTGGTTGGACAACCTTCCAAGAATGCCATTCTTGACCTTTCTTGGAGCTTCTTGGAGTCTTCTTAGAGATTCTTGGAGTTTCTCGGAGCTTTCTTAGAGCTTCTTGGAGAAGATTTAGGAAAACACCCTCTTTGAGAACGCATGACCTGCAACAAGCACGTGGATCTCCTTCTTGCCATTGTCTCTACTTTGTTAGGGGCAATTTCCTCTCCGCCTCGCCGCCAAGAACACTTGGGGTCAGCGACACCGCCAGGTTCATGCATTTCTCTAATTTAAATTTGTGGTATATAACTTCATTCAGCGTCGTCTTCCACTATGTGCACCTCTGCCTAGTATTAACATTGAAATATAGGACTAGCCACCTACTTGTCGAGAGGTAGGGATTTCTTGAGGTAGTGATTAAGTTCACTATCAACTGAGGTAGTGGAGGCTGTTGGACGTCACATGTCCTTCACCACTTAGTACGTCTAGTTGGTCGGACCAGTCATTGGGAGTCTGATGTGGACTAGTCCACTCTCGGTCCTTTAATTGCTCGTCATCTTAGTCAGCAGGTGATAACACCCTGATTTCAGTCTTAATTTCATGTTATTAGCATGATTTCATGCATTTAAAGAGCTTAAAATTGGGCCGTTACCATATATTTGCATGAAAATAATGTTTGCAAGTAATTTCTGATTTTTCCCTAATTTTCTGTTAATTATATGAATTTTTAAGGATTTATTGAAGCTCAAAATAATTATTTTTTAATTAAAATGACATATTTAATATTTTGTTTCGACATTTATCAGCATGGGAATGAATCAGGGAATTTTCTAGAATTTTTTACGAATTTTTAGGAATTTTCTGGGATTTATTTCAAGAAGAAATGCATTTATTCTATTAAAAAAGAGCATATTTATAAGAGAGGAAAATGTATTTATGCAATTTCTAGACTTTTCGAGGCCTTTTGCAACGTTTCGTTGCAAAAAGACCCTGAAAACAGCTCTCGGTCGCCACGGCAGGCGTAAAGATCCTATTTAAAATCATTCAGGGTTTTATTGCAATTCCATTTTTAATTGTTTTAATATTTTAGAGAAAATCGGAGGAGAGAGAAGGCAAAAACGATATATGTATAAATACATTTAAGCGGCGTTTATTTGCAAAAGAATGATTTGTAAGGGGTTTCGCGCAAAAAAAAGTCGGAAAGAAGCTTGGCAGGGGCAATGTGGCGCATCGGTGGCCGTCGGATGCGGATCGAATGGATTTTGAAGAAAGAGAGGGTGCGGACGGTAAGATCACCGCCCGTGCGGCGCATGCGAAGCGCTCGCACGGGGGGTGACGTGGCGACTTCTCAGTGGGTCTTCCTGCGACCAGATGCACGCAAAGGCGCACAACAATACGTATGCATTTTTCGCACTTTCGATTTTTCTTATGTTTTCTTTTTTTTCGCAGGGGGTACGTGGCGCCACGAGAGAGCATCCGCCAAAAAATATTTAAAACGTCGCAGCCAATGGGCTGTCGACACGTCATGGCGTGTATTATTAAATAAATCAAACTTTAATCCAATGGCTAAAATTGGTTAAAATTGATTTATTAATAACTTTTGATCCTGAAGTCCGATTGAGATGATTTTTTTATGGATTTGCTCATCCTGATCCCCTCTCTCTATCTGTACGGTTGGATCATTCAGATCTAGCCTACATTGATAGATAAAAATTAATTACTAAATGGGGGTAAAATGGTGATTTTCACCATGTGACCTAGGTATAAAAGCTGAATTTCGAGAGGAGGGGCTCATTCTGGATGGTGCTCTATCACAGCTGCAAGACAGGGAGGAGCTCTAGCTTGGATCAAGTTATCTAGTACTTTTTTCCTTGATTGTATTTGAACTTTTATGCATTTTGAATGAATTAGGTTAAGTTGTTTGTTTCTTCATCTCTATTCTGATCTGAACTTCTAAATCGCTTGGCTTGAGAGGCATGTACAAGCCCTGATTAGGATTGAGAGGAGAAATTGAGGGATTTACCTTGGCATTCAATTGCATTCCAAAAGAAAACTCTAAAAAATTTAGTTTTAATTCTTAGGAGATTAAGATTTCCCTTTTTATTTCTGATTTAGCAAATTCTCAAAACCAACCAAAACTTAAATCAAAAATTTCTTCCAACCTCTCTAATTGAATTCTTTGATCCATCCAATTGGATCAATTAATTCAATCTAGAGCCCACATTTCTTCTTTTCATCTCATCTCTTCTACCCCCCTTTCTAACCTTCTCTTCTAATTAGGTGAGTGGATCTTCCTTGAAGATCAGATTCACCCTAATTAGAATTAAAAAAACCAAAAATATCACCAAAATAAATTTCTTACTAGCTTCCCTTGGACGACACTCGTACTTATCACTATACGTCTTAAGTTGAGTTTTTATAAATTTTATTGCATAAGCCAAAAATTCACAACGACAAGGGCTAAAAACTCGCGTAATTTTCACCCCTATTTTCGGCTTATCAGCAGGTGTTGCACATTTCTCATTAAACTTTATTGTACTTTGCATTCATCTTGCAGTCACATATTATCTCACCATCTCACTGTGTTGTAACACAAGCCGACCGATCCCGGCATTCTCCATGTTTCATCACTTTGCCTTGTAATATTTAGCTTCTTTCTTTGTAAGGCTTTTGAGAGCCCAATCGGCATGCCAGGTTGTGGCCCGTCTCCCTCAGACCTCTGTCTGAAGGCCCACAACACCTTTGGCTCCGTTCAAGCCCCTTTTGAGAATCACTTAACTCTCAAAACTTCTCCAACTCTTCAAGTATTATTGTCTTCCCATTCCTGTAAATTTCTTCAATGTGGAACTATAGAGTAATCATCAGAACTACAATTCCTTGACTTCAAAGAACTCAAGAAGTTCAGTATAAATAACCATAATGTGCAAAAATTATAATTCATTTCTAGTGCATATATATTTAGTTAATTAAAGTGATGACATGATAAATTCTAAATTAATAATACTAAAAACATCTAAAGAAAGAAGTTAAATATGGGCCGTACATGTGAAACTATGTATGGAAGTATACACACATTTATCATGTTATCCATGTTACAGAGAAATGCCCATTTTCTCACCGTCTATTCTCTAATGAGACACCAAATGATAAAGGTGATTGGTTTCCAGCCTCACCCCTATCCCTTCTCAGATTTTTCACCACATTCGTACGGAGATGACAGATCTCTTCGTCTTTGTACATTTAATAAATAAATGTCTTTGAGCTTTGAGAAAGGATGGTGTGTATGCACATACGTGGGAATGATTAATAGCATGTAGGATGAGACAAATGTACACATAATGAGTCTAAACAAGCTTTCTACCCACATAAATTAATTTTCATCATTAAAAGGTGCATGAAAACAAAGAGTAGAGATAGAAAGAACCCAAACTATTAAGCTCCTCAATCACTAGACAGGCCTAACTTCTTCACGCTAGGCAATGCTCGCCGACTTAGGTAATGTCCCTATGAGTTCAACTCATCAGTATTAATTGGAGGAAAGTTCACTAAACTATGAAATTCAGACTATCTAAGAATTATAAAATAATGAATATAGTGGACTGTGGTGTTTCCTATAAAGCACTGACTTTATAGTCCTCAATGAGACTTCATACAATTTCATAAAAGAATTTATATGTCCTTGTGGATGTACTTGGATCTGGAGGCGGCAAGCGTGAAAATAAAAGCCTAGGCTATTGGTGATCATAACCTAGGGAAAGGGTGAAGATGTGAGTCGTAAGAAGACAGAGATCACACTAACATCATTGTGAGGTGCCCAATGGGCTGAATACTACTTTATCTTAGATATTATTGATCTCAACATCATCCCTTAAATCTTTTGCACTTAGAATGCAAGACCAGACCCAAATGAGATTTCGATCAGAAAATCTCTCCCCTAATCCTAACTAGGAACAAACTCTAGGGATTCCTTCGTTAAGAATGAGGGGGTTTATTTACAGATCCAAGATGGTAGATGGATATAGAAAGTAAATATGGAACTACCCTCAAAAGTTCAGTCCATAAATCTTTCAAGACTACTCATTTAATGTTGAAGCATTAATAGCCATTGATATTTACCCTCTCCTCATTGTGAATCACCAACGTGGAGCAGAATCATTATATTTTTTAAGGGTTGTGTGTCTTAAAATGCTTTACAAATATCCTATATTGCTCCTCTGACGCATCTCATCTGTGGGCAAAATTCTGATAAAGATTGGCATTGAAATCCATGCATTATGTCACGGGGTGCCACATCTCCTCAAATTGTATGCAAAGAAATTTACAGTGGTTAATATTTATTCGCTCTCATGGTGCCACTTAGACTTGAAAAAAATGAACCAAAATACAATATTTTTGCACAGTTTATCTCTTTACCACCTTCTTAAATGTTAAAATGCTCTAATTATGATAAAATAGCTTGCTTTTTTAGTAGTGCCATGTATCTTGAATGTTAGACTGCATTTCTTATGAAAAAGAAGGGCATATTTTTGCTAGTGGCTGTGCATTTATTGATGTTCAAATAATAAAAGAATACCCTGAAGGATATAATTAGTGATTGGCCAATGGTAATAATTGGCTGCAAAAGGGAGGAATTGAATAGTAACACATGGCAGCAAAAATTGAACTCTAATAAAACACACTAAAACTCTTCAAAGTATTAAACAAAAAGTTTGATATATATATGTATATATCTATATTAGATTTATTTTCTACCTAATAATTTTATTTTCTTTATGAATGTAACATCAAATAATTCTATAAGTACAGGATAGAATTGGGAAAAAACAGGCTTTCATTTTAAAATATGATAGTTCCAGTTTTTTAATTTATTTTGTTAAACTTTATTGACTGTAAAATTGATTTTGCTATGATACTGATTTATGAAATGTTTGTTAAAATACAGCAACATCAATAAAAATCATATATTCATACTAGAAGTAAAATTAATCATAAATAACATGCACTCATGATCATTCCAATGGAAAAACACACTTAAAAGACATGAATTTAATACTTAAAATAATATGTTATTTATGATTACCACACCAACCAGCAGCCGACACTTTAAGACAATGGCTAATGGATGGTAAATCTTATATGGCGCAAGAAATTTAAAATTTGTTGGATAAGTAATTAATTTTATATTTTGTGCTTTTTACAATTAGCACTGGCCAACCCAAAGAAAAACTGAAAGTAAGGGATCATCACAACCCATTTGTCTGTAAGCATAAAGAACTGTAGAATGAAATAGATAAGGCTTGTGCCAGTCTGACTGAGAACCCATGCCATAGTTGGTTGTGTTTAAAAGATTGGGTTATAATGTTCCCCATCCAATCTCAAAGAATATTATATGGAGAGATCCAAGACCTAATCTCATGCTTTTAATTTTTTGGAGGATGATGATTTTTTAGTGATGACTGATCAGGACAATTAGGTCTCACAATTCAATGCCACACTTTTTTGTTACTAATGATAAGGAGAATGATTCATCGGACAGTTAATTGTCAAAAGGACTTTTCATCACTTGTGAAGCATATTTTCTCTTATAAATAAGAAATTGGTACCGGATATAGTCTTTGAAGATAGGAGCCAGACACACTCTGGGGATCAGATCAGAGGAGAGAGAAAATCAGATCAGAGAAAAAATCTGATTGCTCCAACTACAACCAATGATATATAACCATCCAAGAGGGGTTTTGGGCTGAACGTTTATGGGTATTTTCATCTATACCTATACATCTCCATTGCTTTAAAAAACCACAGCTGGATTTCCTTCCTAATTATGATTAGCAGAGTGATTTGCTCACGCATGCCATCTCCAACTCCACCATTCGTCGGCGCATAAAAATGATAAAATTATCATCACTTGACAGCACTCCACCACTTGTTGTCTCATATCTGCCACCATCTCTATCCTAATTAGTGGTTGTATTCGGTCTACTCCATTCCACTTCAAAATTATTTTTTTTCATTTTTTAAATTAATTTTTTTCATTTATTATCATTTACAACTCTTTCAAATTACCTTTCACAATATTTTTTATCAAGTTAGAGTTTCTTTAACATATATAAAAATGAGAAAATTAAATATTATTTTAAAATTTACCTTTCAATACTTTCATCCTTATGGATTTAGTCTTTACTCGCTATGTGTTTGATCAGAAAATTAGAAATATTGTTGCGTAAACAAGAAGCCTTTAAATACATAATTTAACTTAAATATTTGGTGTATCAGTTTTATCCTGAGATCTAAAATTTAAAGTCCACACTTGAAGTTTTCGCCACTTAATGGTATTTGAATAGGCAACTATCTTCATAGAAATGGATATAAGAAATTGTTTTTGATTGGTTGCTCAAATTAATGAGATAGTATAGAGGCTTTTGCATGAATGACCATGAATTGACCGAATTTAACTTCCAGTCATCGACACTACATTTAAAATTCACTTTTCAATACTTACTCCCTCAGGATTCGACCCTTACTCTGTTTGTGCTTGTATGGAAAACAAGAAATATTTTTTGATAAATTGGAGACCTTAAATGGCATAAATCAAACTTAATTTGGATTTATCACTATGTTCCTGAGATCCAAAATTTCAGGTCCAATTTTTACGATTGGGCTCACCTGCTGTATTCTAGAAAAGAAATTGTTTTCATAAAAATGATTAGATATAGTATTAAATTCATAAAAGTAATTTAATAATAATTTCATAAAAGTTATACAAATATTGCTTAAATTACTTACATAAATACAGACATTTTGCACAGATGATCATGAGTCGACCCACTTTAAACTCCAGTGATGATTGGCTGAAAATTCGTGAAAACAATCAACTTAGGTATTTTCAAACAAATGCATTAGCATTTTCATTGAAAAAAGAATTAAAACACTAAGATGAGTGCATAGAGCTTCAAATTCCATGACTTTCTGGTCAAACTTTTTTATTTAACCTAGTGAACTTTCTATAAAAAGCTCTGGTATTTTCGCAGACATGAAGGTATTTGGTACTAATATAATATAGGTAACTACTAAAAATTTTTTATTCATTGCATGGTTTCTGTCCGATGCTATGAGTACGTAAATATCTTTGACCATTGCTTGACCTAGTCATTTTTTCACTGAGACAATTTCCCCATGTCAATGTAGGACATTACGAACTAAAGCTTACTTAAGAACATTCATAAACGACTAATCCATAAAAAAATCAATGTTTCTGGCTTAATATGGAACATTCCCATAAACCATGGCCGAGGGATATAAAAAGAAACTGGTAAAAATGCGCATTATTGTGTAATGACAACACGATCCTATTTAATTATAGCTCATTGGTAAAAATATAGATGTGCTTAAGCACAATTTGTTTTTCACCTTTCATAATAAGCATATGATTGTCACAGCTTTAATATGTTTATAGGATAGTCATATATACCACAAAAACAGTGTGTTATGCAAAGCATTATGTGGGAGGTTACACTACTTGGGTGGACGTAACGACGCCCACTAAATTATTGATGAATTTCTCACGTAGCCTTTATATTATTGGCCCTTATGACCTGCTGAATGGATCAATCCACCATTAGGGTTTTCATGACCTGACTTTTGTATGTTGGGCTCTGTGGATGGTATCCCCTTTCGCGGCGAAGCTGATGAAGATACGCAGAAAGACACAGCTTTGTCACTTAAATTGGAAACAAAATGTGAAGTGCAGCGGTGTAATTTCTTGTTTCCACTACGACGGAGTTCTTTTGACTTCCTCTAATCGTCTTACACCTTAATCTGCTATCATAATATGTACTTGATTTATTTTATAAATACTACTTGTATCGATTGGTTTTTACATATCTAGACAAATGTATTTATATGATATTGAAATGACCAAAACTTTAAATAGCCTAGTTCAACCCAGTCCCTTTCCAGTCGTTGGCCTCAAATATTGAAACAACCAGGAATAATTTCGTTGGTATCCTGGAACAAGAAATGCTTGATCTCTCTGGTGTCAGAATGCACAATGGGATACGTGACAAAGGTCAATAGTCCAAGCCATGAGATCTTTGGCCGATTGGACCCGTAAACATCTGTTTATGGAGCAGTTAACTTCCGAAACAACGGAAATCCACCCGTCAACAGGTTTTAATGAGGTTAGAAGTTTTGATCGAATTTTTTCTAGTTCGTAATGAAGAAGACATGCAGGTTGTTTCCGTCATCACTTTTCTTTGAGTTAAGAATCCGAGGAATAGTAAGATTTCAACAGCCATAAATAGGCTTCACTTTATGTTAACATACATTCAAAGGTTTGGGCACCCAGAAAAAGATCTGGACCAGCATTATTCAGCAATACCGATGATGATTTTTCCATCTGTGTGGAATCTTCCGACTCCAACCGCGGCTCTTCGCCCTTCCAAGAGGGAAAAAAAACAGAGACCACGGAGAAGGGATGGCATAAAAAGAAACTCACGTCGATAATTTACAACATCGGAGATAATTCGGAGGCTCCGAACAGATACTGGTACATGGGGGCGGGGAAAGAATAGAGGAATGGGTTAGTTGCCGGGGACGAAGTTGGTGGCGTAGGCCCAGGCGTTGTTGTTGACGGGGTCGGCGAGGTGGTCGGCCAAGTTCTCGAGAGGGCCCTTGCCGGTGACGATGGCCTGCACGAAGAAGCCGAACATGGAGAACATGGCGAGGCGGCCGTTCTTGATCTCCTTGACCTTGAGCTCGGCGAAGGCCTCGGGGTCCTCGGCCAGGTTCAGCGGGTCGAAGCTGCCGCCGGGGTAGAGCGGGTCGACGACCTCGCCGAGCGGCCCGCCGGCGACGCGGTAGCCCTCGACGGCGCCCATGAGGACGACCTGCGTGGCCCAGATGGCGAGGATGCTCTGCGCGTGCACCAGGCTGGGGTTGCCGAGGTAGTCCAACCCGCCCTCGCTGAAGATCTGCGACCCGGCCTTGAACCAGACCGCCTCGCCGAACTTGACGCCGTTGCGGGCGAGCAGCTCGGGGAAGACGCAGCCCAGCGCGCCGAGCATGGCCCAGCGGGCGTGGATCACCTCCAGCTCGCGGTTCTTGGCGAAGGTCTCGGGGTCGGCCGAGAGCCCGGCTGTGTCCCAGCCGTAGTCGCCGGGGAACTCGCCGGTCAAGTACGACGGAGCCTCGCCGGAGAAGGGGCCGAGGTACTTGACCCGGTCGGGGCCGTACCAGGGGCTGCCAGAGGAGACGGGCTTGGGCTTGGCGGCCGTCTTCCTCATGGAGATCCGGCCCTCGCCGAAGACCTCGGAGCCGGCCGGGGAGAGCTTGACCGCCTTGCCGGCCAAGGAGGGGGAGGAGAGGGCCATGCTCGCCGCCATCGATGGAGCTGCGTTGGTCGAGCTGCGATACGGTCGATGCGCTTGGTGAGGGAGAGGTGATGAATGACCCTGTTGAGGAAGCTCTCCTATATATTATTTATCATCAGAATCCCTTCCCCCCCTAATCGAGGATATGAGCGGATGAGGAGAGATTTCCTTATCCAGTCCAGATATCAGTTCTGTTTCTCGTTTTTCATTGGTCCACATGATCTCCATCCCCCACGTCAGCTGCCCTCTGGGCCTCCTCCGGCCCAGGAACTGTTTGTGGCCCATGCCATGGGGCGTCGGCTAAGTCTGGTTCTTTCTCTCCTTCGTTTTCTCTCCCCCTTTCTCTCTTGTCCCTCTCTCTCGTTATCTCTTGCTCTCTCTCTCTCTTTCTCTCTATGTATCTCTCTCTCTCTCTCTCTTTCTCTCTATGTATCTCTCTCTCTCTCCCTCTCTTTCTCTCTATGTATCTCTCTCTCTCTCTCTCTCTCTCTCTCTCTCTTGTTCTGTCTCTCTCTCTTTTTCTCTCTATGTGATGTAACACGACCTGCCGGGATCGACGGCTCGTGTTACGTCACAACGGGATGCACGGTGCGAATTTAATTATGCGGATGAATGCACGCTTTAAGAGATTGTCGAGAGCACAAGGACGGGCCGATGGTGGGGCGACGAGACAGTAAGTCTTAGCAGACGACGAGGTCCGGCTCGACTCCGGGTGATCCTCAGAACCTCTCGAACAAGCACTTCGCAAGAGGCGTTTGACCGCCCTGAAGAGTTCACCTCGCGTGACTATAATCAGATCGTCTATCTCAAGAAGTCCTACCACTCGACAAGAGGCTATCCCTAACTGTATGCGTGATAATTCGAGCGACAGAGGAACTGATAGTGGGAGACAGTACTGCAAAAGGTAATGATACTGTAAAAATAAGAGGGGGATGAAGGAAGAACCTCGAAGGGCCTGGCGATCGATGGCAATCAAAAGGAAGATCCAACACGAAGCGCCGACAACAATCACCGGGAGCCGGGCAACGAGCCAGCAGCAGGAACAGTCGTGATCCCAGCCTGGCAGAGGGTGGCTAAGAGCGCTGCACGGCGCGGGGAAGCACCAGGTAACCGGCGCAGCGGAGGTGGAAGCAATCTGAGGAAAGTATAGAGGCAGGCGCCCTCGTTCAAGGGACAGAGTGCGTCCGTCGGGGAATGCCTGCGCACAAGGGAGTGCGGAGGGCAAACCGAGAGTTCCAATCGACACGAAGATGTTGAATCGCGGCCGCGTTCAAGAGAGGAAAGAGGGCAACGCGGCGACGCGGCGGAACGGGTTGACCGCGTGGGAATTGCTGGGTCGTCGGGGATGTGAGAAGGAGTCCGCCGGCTGCCAAGGAAGAACCGGCGGAGGAAGCTCCCGTGGGAAGGAACAGAACCCGCGGGTTCGGCTCTGTCCCGACCAGGGAGACGGCGCAAGCAGGCGCCCAAAATCCTGGGCGGGGTCGACGGGCGATGGTCGCCCTTGGACGCCGGAAAACGTCGGAAGGTGATCGGGTTCCTCTTGATGAAGGCTGTGGGAGATCGCACCAGAACAAGCACGAGATCTCCCAAGGAGGATGACCGAAGACCGATCAAATGGCAGTACTCCTTGGGGAGGCTGGCAGGGGTGAGGCAGGGCAGTAGGGAGGAGCTGAAAGGTCAAGGTGCAGGGCGACAGGAGGAAGAAGGTGACCTTCTATTTTTCACGCTACGCGATGGATGAAAAAATAAAACATTGCAAATTCACTTGTTTCAAAACTTCACTAAAAAAAAGGTCCTTGGGCATGCCTCCCCTTTATATAGGAGAGGGGAGGGTGCCAAGTGACGGGCTAATGAGGGGAGGGTTCCGTCTAGAAACGTGGCCCTCCTCTGTACAAAGACTAACAAAACATGAAATAACAAAAGCGGGACCGGTCTAATGCACGACGCGGTCCAAAAGCAAAACTTAATAAAATCACGATGCTTACTTGGGATACTTGAATTCCGGATCACGGACGTCGGTGCGAGCGGCTCGGGGCGGTCGAACATCTCCTGTGTCGGTGCCGATGCGATGGTCCCCCATCACTATGTATCTCTCTCTCTCTCTCTTGTTCTGTCTCTCTCTCTTTTTCTCTCTATGTATCTCTCTCTCTCTCTTGTTCTGTCTCTCTCTCTTTTTCTCTCTATGTATCTCTCTCTCTCTCTCTCTTGTTCTCTCTATCTCTCTCTCTCTCTCTCTCTCTCTCTCTTGTTCTATTTATCTCTCTCTCTCTCTTGTTCTCTCTATCTATCTCTCTCTCTCTTTTTCTCTCTCTCTCTCTCTCTCTCTCTCTCACACATTTCCTTTTCTCTCTTGTTCTTTCTCTCTAACTCTTTTCCTTTTTCTCTCTTGTTCTCCCTCTCTAGCTCGTTTCCTTTGTCTCTCTCCAGCTCTTTTCCATTTTCTCTCATATTCTCTCTCTCTCTAGCTCTTTTCCTTTTTCTCTCATGTTATCTCTTTCTCTCTCTCATAGGGTTGGTCCTTTTGTGCAACGGTGCCATTTTAGGCTGATGTGTGGTCTGATTCAAATTTTCGGACCGCACATCAGACAGCATTATATTGAATCGCACCGCACATCGGCCAAGGTCGTGTGCGGTGCGATTGTGCGGTTTTGGGCCGGTTTTTTTCTAAGGTTTTGAATAAGGGATTAAGGGTCTGCGGGCTGTGGCGTCTGGTGCTCTTCTCTCGCACTCCTTCCTCTCTTTATCACTCTTATCTTTCTCTCTGATGCTCTTCTCTCGCTCTCTCGTTCCTCTCTCTCTCTCTCTCTCTCTCTCTCTCTCTCTCGCACTCTTCTCTCTCTCGTTACTCACTCTATCTCTCTTTTCTCTCTCTGGTGCTCTTCTCTCTATCTCTCTCGTTCCTCTGTCTATCACTCTTGTCTGTCTTTTTGGGGCTCCGGCATTCTTCTCTCACTCTCTTCTTCCTCTCTCTCCCTCGTACTCTGATTCTCTCTCGAGCTCTTCTCTCTCTGGTTCCTCTATGTTTCTCTCGTTTAAGACAGTCAGACAACGCTCCTCTCTCTCGGGCTCTTCTCTCTCTGGGTCATTCATCTCTCTTCCTCTCTCTCTCTGTCTCTTATCCCTTTCTCGCGCTCAACTCTCTCATCCTCTTTCTCACTCTCTCTCACTCGTCTCTCTCCCACTATCTCTCTGTCTCTCTTCTCTCTCTTGCTCACTATTCTCTCTCCCACCATTCTTCCATCTCTCTCTTGAGTACCCAGCTCGGTCCCCTCTCGTTATCTCATTCTTCCCTCCCGCTCATCTGTTGTCCGTTTTGGCGCGATGTGTGGTCTGATTTTGTCGGACAAGTTCTGACCGCACGTCGATCCATCTTTGTGCGATCGAAAAATCGCACGATGGCCGAAAAATCAGACCGGACCACACGACCTTCCCCACTCTCTCCGTTCTTTCCTTTTTCTCTCTTGTTCACTCTCTCTCTCTCTTCCTTTTTCTCCCTTCTTCTCTCTCCCTTCCTTTTTCCTCTTGTTCTCTCTCTCTCTTTACTTTTTTCTCTTGTTCTCTCTCTCTCGTTCTTTTTCCATTTTTCTCTCCTGTTCTCTCTCTCTCTTTCTCTCCCGTTCGTTTTCCATTTTTCTCTCTTGTGCTCTCTCTCATTTCACTCTCTCTCCCTTCCTTTTTCTCTCTTGTTCTCTCTTTCTTTCTCTCTCATTCTTTTTCCATTTTTCTCTCTTGTTCTCTCTCTCTCTCTATCTATCTCTCTCGTTCTTTTTCCATTTTTCTCTCTTGTTCTCTCTCTCTCTCTTTCTCTCCCGTTCTTTTTCCATTTTTCTCTCTTGTGCTCTCTCTCTTTCACTCTCTCTCTCTTCCTTTTTCTCTCTTGTTCTCTCTCTCTTTCTCTCTCATTCTTTTTCCATTTTTCTCTCTTGTTCTCTCTCTCTCTATCTTTCTCTCTCGTTCTTTTTCCATTTTTCTCTCTTTCTCTCTCGTTCTTTTTTCTTTTTCTCTCTTGCTCTCTCTCTCTCTCTCTCTCTCATTCTTTTTCCTTTTTTCTCTCTTGTTCTCTCTCTCTCCTTTTTCTCTCTTGTTCTCTCTCTCTAGCTCTCTTCCTTTTTCTCTCTTGTTCTCTCTCTCTCCTTTTTCTCTCTTGTTCTCTCTCTCTAGCTCTCTTCCTTTTTCTCTCTTGTTCTCTCTCTCTAGCTCTCTTCCTTTTTCTCTCTTGTTCTCTCTCTCTCTCTATCTTTCTCTCTCGTTCTTTTTCCATTTTTCTCTCTTGTTCTCTCGCTCTCTCTCTTTTTCTCCCGTTCTTTTCCATTTTTCTCTCTTGTGCTCTCTCTCTTCACTCTCTCTCTCTTCCTTTTTCTCTCTTGTTCTCTCTCTCTTCTCTCTCATTCTTTTCCATTTTCTCTCTTGTTCTCTCTCTCTCTATCTTTCTCTCTTCTTTTTCCATTTTTCTCTCTTTCTCTCGTTCTTTTTCTTTTCTCTCTTGCTCTCTCTCTCTCTTTCTCTCTCTCATTCTTTTCCTTTTTCTCTCTTGTTCTCTCTCTCTCTTTCCTTTTTCTCTCTTGTTCTCTCTCTCTAGCTCTCTTCCTTTGTCTCTCCTGTTCTCTCTCTTTATGGCTCTTTTCCTTTGTCTCTCCTGTTCTCTCTCTCTTTATAGCTCTTTTCCTTTGTCTCTCTTGTTCTCTCTCTCTCTCTTTGCCTTTTTCTTTCTCTTGTTTTCTCTCTTTCTCTTTTTTTTTTTCTCTTTTGGTTTCTCTCTCTCTCTTTTCCTTTTTCTCTCTCTTGTTTTCTCTCTCTCTTTGCCTTTTTCTCTCTTGTTTTCTCGCTCTCTCTCACTCTTTTCCTTTCTCACTCTTGTTCTCTATCTCTCTAGCGCTTTTCCTTTTCTCTCTTGTTCTCTTTCTCTCTCTTTGCCTTTTCTCTCTTTTTTTCTCGGTCTCTCTCACTCTTTTCTTTTTTCTCTTTTTTTCCTTCTCTCTAGCTCTTTTCCTTTTTCTCTCTTGTTTTCTTTCTCTTTTTTCCTTTTTCTCTCTTTTTTTCTCTTCCTCTCTCTCTCTCTCTTTTCCTTTTCTATCTGGTTCTCTCTCTCCCTCTTGCTCTTTTTTCTTTTCTCTCTTCTTTTCTCTCTCTCTCTCTCTCTCTCTCTCTCTCTCTCTTTCTTTTCTGTTGGACAGTTTATCGTGACTCAGTTATTTTAGGAGATTAGCTTTGAGTAAGCCAAGGAGTAAACCAACTCAGCATGGATCACTACTTTATAGGAAAATGTGTAGCAAGAGCAGAGTTTTAGGAGAACAAGATTAGGTGTCTTGGAAGACCAAGTACATGGACAGGTGTGTGGCCATGCTTTTGTTTAGTCCATAGACAGTTATGGGGGAGTGCCTATAAATATGTCTGAATTTATGTGTGCATCAACTGGTTCCTTCCTCTTTCAAAGTGTTATTTTTTCTTGTTTCTCTATGTGAGATCAAGAGAGTGAGAGCTTAAGCTTTCCTTATCTATGTAAGATCAAGAAAGTGAAAACTTAATCTTTTTCCTCTGTGTGAAATCAAGACAGTGAGTGCATGTGCTTCCCTTCTCTGTGTGAGTTGCTGAAGTGAGAGAGCTAGGTTCCAACATTTTCCTCTATTTCTCTAGTTCTTGCATTCTACGGCTTCTCTCTCTCTCTCTCTCTCTTCCTCTTTCTCCTTCTCTCGCGTATGCTCTCTCTTCCTTCCTCTCTCTCTCAATCCCTCTTTATCTATATCTCGATTCCTCTCCCTCACTCTCTCTCTCTCGCTATTTTCCTCTCTCCCGATCCTAATGTCTCTCTATCTTGATTCCTCTCTGATAAGTCAAAATTTAGGGGTTTTATATCGTTGTTTTGATTCAGACTTAGCCAACAATATTTATGAAAATTTTCCACTTAAATACTCTATAATTAATATAGGGCAAGTAAGGGGTCAATCCACAAAGAGGCACAAATTTAATTTCAGAATTTTTTTCAAGCTTGGGATGAAGAAAATGATTTTAAACGTGAAAAATACAATTTTTTTGGGATGTTTCTAGATTTTTAGGTAACTTTCATAATTCCCTATGATTTAAATTAAGCCAAAGTACAAGAAGAAACACAAAATCATATTTCTACACTAATTTTTCTATTTTCTCTTAGAAAATTAAACAGAAATAAATATTTTTAGAATTTTCTGGAATTAATTTACATAAAAAAACAACTATAAGTATTAAAAACGAGAAATAGAGATTTTTTAAGAAATGTTTTAGGTGTTAAAATGACTTTAAATAGATTATATGAATTTTCTAGATTTTTTTTGCAAATTTTTTTGGATTTTTTCAATGCAGAAAATAATTTTTCCGATTTTTTGATTTTTCTCTATTTTGTAATAATTTTTAAATACTAAAATATGAAATTTACCGTCTCGCGATCACGCGGCAGCGGCGGCGATGGCGAGCGGGCGCGGTGGTGGCGGAGTGGCGGCAGTGGCGGCGGAGCAGCGGCGGGCGGCGGTGGCGGAGCAGCGGCGGGGCGGCGGAGCGGCGCGGCAGGGGCGGATGCGGCGGTGGCGGAGAGGCGGCAGCAGTGGCAGCGACGGCGGATCGGCGTCGGTGCCGGCGGTGGAGCGGTGTCGGCGACGGAGGAGCGGTGGTGGCGGCAGCAAGCCAAATTGGCCGGCGGGCCTGGGTTGGCCCGTAGAGGGCTGGCCTTAGTGGGTTAGTGAAGACTTAGCCAAATTTGGCCAGGACTAAGTTTAGCCCAATTTGGCTAAGTCTTCACTTAGCCAAATTGGGCTTAAGCCTTATTGGGCTTAACCCAATGGCCAGGACTTGGCTGTCCTGCACAGGGTACCGTGTGCCCTGCGGTCCTGTGTGCTGTCTGCGCGCCAGAGGGCTGCCTCTGCCGCACGGGCACCGCATGGCACCGAACAGCACCGCACGGTGGTGGCTCGAAGACAGAAACTTGTGCTTCGAAAAGATAAAAAATGATATTTTAATGCGATTTTTTTGGGGTTCGAAATAGGGAATGCTTGAGAATCTAGAGAGACATAGGGAGATATTTTAGAGTGAGAAACAAATGTTTTTAGAGAGATAAAATGTCGAATTGATAGGATAGAGAGAGAAAATGAAGAGATAGAGAGAGAAAATGAAGAGAGAGTGTAGAGAGAGTTTGAGAGGGAATTTGAAGGTGTAGATGAAGGAGATTTTTTATGAAATTTTGAGGTGATGAACTGTGGTTATGGATGGAGGTCAAGAGAGAGAAAGAGCAGATTCTAGAGAGAGAAAGGGCCAAAATGAGGAGATAGAGAGAGAAAATAAAGAGAAAGTGTAGAAAGAGTTTGAGATAGAATTTGGATGAGCAAATGAAGAAGCTTTTTTATGAAATTTTTAGGGGAGTAAGTATGGATATAGATGAAGGTCTAGTGAGAGAAAAACCTATTTTAGAGAGAGAAAGTGGAGAAATGAGTGTTTAGAGTGGGAAAGTGATGGATCTTAAGGGTAAATGGATGGAAAATGATGGAGAAGGTAGAAATCTAAGAGCCTAAAGCCTCAATGCAAGTTTACTGAGCCCTCAATGCTTCCTCTCAAGTATGGATCCTTATATTTTGCCAGGATCAGGCATTTTTCAATGCAAACAAGAGACGAGATTTAGAGAAAACTTCAACAAACTTAAATTAAGCACGTTGAACAACCTGGATTTTGAAAAATGCCTTGTCCTGCTGGCCAGCCACTTGCTATTGCACGTCCAGAATGAGGAAAAATGAGGGAGAAAAAGTCTATTTATACATTGTGAGAATTACTAAAATACCCCTTTGGGCATTATCTATTCTCTTTTCTTGCCATTTTGCCTCTTTTTCTCCATGGGTTGAGAGCTTTGCTTTGTAATTTCCAGTTTGTTTCTTTTGTAATGTGTTTGTAGGCCCAATAGGTAGGTCAGGTCGTGGTCCAAGTCCCTCTGATCTCTCCTTTAAAAGCCCACAATACTGTTTCATCATTTGTAGCCCACTTTGACAATCACTAAGCTCCCAAAAATCCTCCAATTTTGCTCAAAATGATATCTTCTAATTCCTGCACATTTCTGCACATTTGGAACTATAAAATACTAATCAGAAATCAAACTGATTGACTTCATAGAAGTCAATGAAGTTAGTGAAAAATAATCATAATGTGCGAAAGTTGGAATTATTAGCTAATGCATAAATATTTGGTTAATTCAAATAATAACATGATAAATTATAAATTAATAATACTAAAAACATCAAAAATGTATACAAATATAGGTTCATTTATCATGTTATCACTCTCCCTTACTTTCTCTCTCTATCTCGACTCCTCTCCCTCACCCTTTATCTCTCTATCTCGAATTCTCTCCCTCACCCTTTGTCTCTCTATCTCGAGTCCTCTCCCTCACCCTTTGTCTCTCTATCTCGATTCCTCTTCATCACCCTTTCTCTCTCTCTCAATCTTTCTCTCCATCTGGCTTTTTTCTCTCTCATGTGATATTTCCCTCTTCATGGCTTTATTCTCTCTTTCTGGGATTTTCTATACCTGCGTCCTTTCCTCTTTCTCCCCCTCTTTTTATCTCTGCGTGGCTTTTTTTCTTCTTTCTGCCTCTCTCTCGTTCTCTCTCTCTCTTTGCGTAGCTTTTTTTTCTGTCTCTCCCTCTCTCTCTCAGGCTTATTTTATCTCTTGTTTATTCTCACTAAGTTATTTTTTCTCTCTGGCTTATTTTCTCTCAGCTCATTTCTTTTGTCTCTCTGGCCTTTTTCTTTCTCCGCTCTTATCTCGTATTTCTTTGGCTTTTTCCCCTTCTCCCTCTGTGGCTTTTTGTCCCTCGGTCTCTTTCTGTATGTTTCTCTTTTTTCTCTCTGTGAGTTTCCTTCCTTTCTCTATCTTTTCTTTGCCTCTCTTTGTCATCTCTTTCATTCCCTCTCCTTCTCCCTCTTTGTTTCTGGATCTTTCTTGTTAGCTCTTTCTATCTCCCGCTCTCTCACAATCAATATCTCATCTCTATCTCTATCTCTTGCTCTTCCTCTTGCTCTCCCTATCTGGATTTTTCTCTCCCTCTAACGACATCCTATTGAGGACTCAGAAACTAATAGCACAGTCAGCAACCCAATCAACAATTTCTCAATTTCTTGCTCTCTCTCTCTCTATCTATATATTTATTGATCTATCGATCTATCTCTCTCTCTCTGTGACTCTCTCTCTCTATTTACCTCTCATTGAAGACTGAACATGATGGATCGATTAGATTAGTGGTAAAGTTTAGCAAATAAGATAGAAACATGTATTAGAGACCCATTTGATGTACTTTCTAACAGAATTAGAGGCCAGGATTCAATTTAAACATACTTTTTATAAGATGTTATAACTTTAGGATTAAATCATGTAAATCTTCCATTCACCACCGAATAAAATTTAATATAAATACAAACATACTATCATGAATTGTTTCACAGAATAGATTGATCCTTTAATTGTGTCCTTCTCTCTGATCTCCTTCCCTTCTCATCTCTTATCCTCTTGTTCTTCTTGAATATGTTTGATTAGGTGCAGCTCTCTTTCTCTTACTCTCCCTCTCTTTCTTGCTCCCTCTCTCCAGTTCTAGATCTTTCTCTTTGGCTCTCTTACTCAAATAAACACACACGATCAATCTCCCTCTCTATTTCCTTCTCTTTTGTCTCAGTTCACGAGCCTTTTGAAAAATGGACCTAGGTAGCTCAACCCCTTTCTACACCAGGTGTCTCTGTTGGTTGAGAGAAGACAAATTATTAATTCATGATTGGTTGTTTTGACCTCGTGAATTGCTAGGTCAAAAGGAGGGGCTTTCAATGAATGGTCACATCAATCCTTATCCAAATTTGATTTAAAATTAATCTAGACCCGATGAAAATGATATGTAACCCACATATAAGTCTATAAAACCTTCAAGTCATGAAATGTCATTTCTGACTTAAAAAAAATCCAAAAATACAAAAAAATCCAGAAAAATCACTAAACCCTTTAACAATTGAAAATTTTAATGTAAAATTGACTTCATGATGAGTCTGATGTCAGAAACTTTGATAAAAATACCAAAAAAACTCTGTAAAATTCATAAACTCACACTGAAGGTTTCTTAATCAACTAAAACTGTGATAACTTGTTACGTGGACATTTAGTGCAGATATTTATGTAATGTGCATGGTATTTGTGTTGTAATTTGTGTAAGATCATAAATCATTGCTTTTACTTTAGCAATGTATCTTTAGTTCTCTTTAGGTCACGCTTCATCCATGAGTCTAAACAATATTTACATAATTTTTTTGAAATATGAATCACATGCTAAAAATACCAAAAAAACTAGATTCTGACATTTTCGTAAATATGGAAACTACTGCTTGTTTGTGATGGCGCAGCACCGCCGGACGTCATCGAGCCAGCACGAGAGGAGCCATCATCGTCATCGAGCCCGCCACCGACACGTGTCCGGCAGGCACGACGAGCCGCCGCAGCGACGCGCGACCCCGAGTTCAGATACTCGGCGTGACACACGTGCCACTTCATCGTCAGAGCAGCCCACTTTTCCCTTTGTTTTCTTTTCTTATCTTTACTCTCTTTATCTTTCGTCATCATTGTCTCCTTTGTTGTCGTGTATTGAGGGGAAGAGCCCATATGAGGACATCTTCCCCTCCCATGGGCCTGACAAGCCCATTTTCCTTTTTAGTTTTCCCTTTTTATTTCTTTCTTGTTTGTTGTTCTAAGGGGGCCCATCTTCACCCATTATATAAGGGGTGGGGTGGGCGCCCAAGAAAAGGACTCTTGAATTTTGGAAGTTTTTTATCTTGAATTTGAAGAGTCACGTATGTGAGAAGAGGAAGAAGAAAGCAAGAAGAAGAAGAGCAGCCGCCACCTGCCATCTGCATCACCCGTCACACTCCCACCGCCTAACGCACCCCTCCCATCGATCCAACTACCGGCCGCCACCCGCCCCACTCCGGACGCCGATTTCCTACGGCCACCGCCTCTCCTCCTTATCACCTCCGTCCTTTGCCGCCCCATCTCCGCTCTCCAGCCCGCTGCCCGCGCCATCGCCTCCCTAGCCCTCGTGAATCGCCTACCTCCCTACCCCAGCATCGCCGACCATCGGGAGTGCCTGACTGCCCGCTCCCTGCGCTGCCGCCCAGTCACGTTGATCCACCTTTGCCGGACTCCTCCATCCCATCTCCCATACCAGCTCGCCGACCAAACCGTTTCTTCCTCGCGCGCGCCCCCGATCCACTTCACCCGTGGCACACTCCCCGCTAGCCGCTCGTCAGGCTGTAGACGCCACAATCTGCGCCGTCACCTTGCTGCACGCGCGCCAGCGTGCGCTGTCGCTGACACGCGCCGCGCCGGGCGCCCGCATATCCTCCTACACCCGCAAGCCTGCGCGGGGGCCCGAGCACCGGTAACGACCGACGCTGCACCCGCCCGCAGTAGACGGTCGTGCCCGGCTACCCCTGCCGTGCGCCCAGTCCTACCCTGCTGAGTGCCTGCCGACGACCAGTCAGTTGTGATTTCCCTGTGCCTGCCGGTTACGCTGCAACCACTCACGACCCCGATCGCTCCGGACGCCCAGCACCTGCCGACGCACATTGTGCCGCCGCATTGTTCGGCCGTCCAGTCCCCGAACAGTGTCCTCCCACCACCTCTAAATTCCAGCACTTCTACGGATCTCGGAGCACAAATATCAGTCGGCAGCGCGACACCGGTACCTCTCACTCGCTCTCTTTTTCGTCCTTTACTTTCTTCAGTGCACTTTCAGTTCGCCTCTTCCGCGCCCGGGTTAGATAGGTGAGCGAGAGACAGGCTGAGAAAATGAGGCAAATTCTATGAGAGTCTTACCTGCCTGGTACGGGTCGGGTTCACCCGACGCGTGTGAGCATTACAGCGGGGTTTCCCCGTTCGGCGACGTACTCGCCCTCGACCCTCTCGGGCGAGGTTCAGGAGGCCGGCCGGCCTCGCTCGAGGCGATCCGTCGATCCTCCGAACGGCACTCACCGCTCGTCGGCGCGCGACGCATAACACGAGGATCTCACTACATTACGCCATTGTCCTACCCGTCTTTAGCATCTGTCGGACGACGCCTACCGACGAGTCCGACTAGTTCTCGATTCGATACCGAGCCCTTACCTTGGTGACAACCGACGACGTCTTGACAATGTCCGGCATCAAATTGGTATCAGAGCCCGGCTGTGGTCCCCCACAACACGTCTCCGACTCCGCAACGCATCTAGCTGCATTCGCAGACATCGTCTTTTTTGAGCATTCATATAGGATACCTACAAATGGCCGTAGAGACGCGATCCGCATGGATGGCGCAACGCGGAGGTTCTACCTTGCCACGACGAACTGAACCGTCGCATGACGAGAGAGGTAATGAGATTGCCCTCTCAAGATCCCAACCGACAATGCCAGTAGCCGACCCCGTCCTACCATATGTTGAGGCTACGCAGACCCCACCCGATGAAACAGGTGCTCCTGGCACATCGGGCCCGCCGGATTTCTCCGGTGAACCACGCGAGCCGCAACACTCTCCACGCGGCTACGAGGATAGGACTACCGTGGGTCGATGCCCACACAGGAAATCTCTCGTTGTGGAGCACACCCCCAGAGCGACCCCCACACGGGGTCGAGGACGAGGACGAGGATGAGGACGAGGAGGCGCCAACCGCCAGTACCCCCCAAGAGAAGAACTTCCGGACGACCAAGGAGCTTACTTCCGCGCCATGACTGCTAGGATGGAACGCATGGAGCGCATATTTGCTGACCAACGGGCGTCAGAGCACGGAGTTGAGGTGGGACCGGCCGCCCGAGGGCGACCTCGCCACGCACCAGGGGTGGGTCGACAGGACCCCATGGCCGACTTATCCAGGACCTCGACGTTGACTACGAGGGTTTTGATCGCCGATCCGACGGCACCCCCCCACCGGGACGCCTAGTTAGGGAACCAACGCGCGACCCCTAGGATGTCCGTGCTTCGGATATGCACCGCCCGCGGGACGACTACGCTCGTGGGTACGACGCGGACCGATCCGTTCCGCCCTGATCCGTACGCTCGTCATTACGAGCGAGACATGGGCCATGACTATACGGCCCGACGATACGATCCCATCCCGCCCAAGAACCACGGATGGTTAACCCACCGGAGCGCCGTGGCGACTACTATCGGCCGCCACCGCCACCATATTATGGGGTTGACGACGTCCCCCTACCCCCACACCGCCCGGTGCCTTTGGATCGCGCACCGCGGGATGGTCCTCCCCACCTTTGGGACGACCGCGGCCACGAGCCATTCCCGCACCGTCGCCCCTTGGATCAGCGACGCGGGGGCTACCCCGTGCCCGAACGGTAGTTTGACGATGATGAGCGTTGGCGTGAAGAGCATCGTGCACGCATCCAGAGAAGCGTGCGCGCCGACGTATCCGTCTTTGAGGGGTCTCGGAAGCCCAAGGAGTTCATCGACTGGGAGTCGAATATGAACTCGTACTTTAGGTGGTATCGCATGGACGATGACCTATGTGTCGAGTACGCAGAGACACGACTTGTCGGACAGGCCAAGATCTTTTGGGAAAACGAGCGAGTCGCTGCCGAGCGACGAGGACGACTCATTACGTAATGGGTGGAAATGGCGCAGAAGCTGAGGAGCAAGTACGTTTCTCGTCAGTATCAGATGTCACTCTTCCTCTCCTGGCTCGACCTTAAGCAAGGTCGACTACCGGTGACGGAGTACATCAAAGCTTTCAAGGAATGTCGAATGCGCTGTCGCTTCATGGAGGATCCATGCGTTATTAAAGGGCTCTTCGCCCACGGTCTCCGGCCGGCCTTGCGCAGCAAGGTCCTCGAGTGCCAACCGGCCGAGGTCGACGAAGCCTACCATCTAGTGGAACGCATGGATCCACCCGCCGAGGACACCCCGGCACCTAGCGCGAACACCGCGCCGCAGACTCCACCCGTCTGGCCCCTTCCCGCTCGTATTGCACCACCTGCGACCACACGGGTCACGCCGACCACCGGGGGACAAGGGACCCCTCCGGTCACTTCAGTGGGATCCACCCCACAAGCTCGGTCCGTCACTAGCGATATGCCGGCCCACAGCGCTGCCAATAGTCAGGCACACATCACGTGCTACAAGTGCCAGGGACGAGGACACCGGGCAAACCTATGCCCTTCAGCACTTTTGATCGACGCCGGTGATACCGATCAGGATCATATCGATGGAGCGGACATACCGCAGGAGGACCACTACCATGGAGACGAGGACTACGCGCTCGAGTATGAGGACCCCGATGGTCAGATTGGATATATACAGATCATGGAGGCATGAGGGACCGCTCCCGTGGCAGGTCGTGCATCCACCCGGCCACTGGCCAACATCGCCGTCGACACGCCCGGCACTAGTAGAGTCCGACCATCTCCGCGGGTTACCACTCCCTCTAGGACACCCCCGGCTGCGCCCTAGGCGACGTCGTTCGTTGATGCGGCCATCCGTACCTCGATCTTCTACATGTACGTCAAGATCAATGGCAAGGCATGCAAGGTGATCGTGGATAGTGGAAGTTGCATCAACGCGATTTCGGATACGATGGTCACCGGATTAGGGTTGACAGCGATAGAGCACCCCACTCCGTATGACGTCTCATGGATCGACGCTTCTTCACTATCCGTGAAGCGTCAGTGCCGCGTCCCGCTGAAGGTGAGCACCTATGCCGAGGACATCCTCTGCGATGTACTACCCATGAAGGTGGGTAGCATTATCCTAGGCCGCCCATGGTTGTATGACCATGACGTCACCTTGGCCGGACGCCAACATCTGCTCGCTCATGTATCAGGGACGACGGGTAACATGGCATCCTATGTCATGCAGCCGACGAACAAGCCGGCCGCGACCACGACCAGAGGGTGGATGGTCATTAGAGGGCCCCTAGGCGCCCGTGACCTCGGCCGCGAGGGTGACGCCACGCCCGTGTGGCTCGCCGTCACCCTCCACCTCCCCGCAGACACCCCAGTTGCCCCTCGTTCACGCGAGGTAGAGGCCCTTATATCAGAGTTCGGAGACATCTTCCGGGATGAGCTACCAAGTGGATTGCCCACGATGCGGAACATACAGCACGCAATCGACTTGGTACCCGGTGCTTCGCTACCGAACCTACCGCACTATCGCATGGAGCCGCCGAAGTACGAGGAGCTACTACGGCAGGTCAGGGAGCTCTTAGAGAAGGGCCTCATCTAGGAGAGCTTGAGTCCTTGCGCGGTACCCGCTCTCTTAGCACCGAAGAAGGATGGCACGTGGCGCATGTGCTGCGATAGTCGTGCCATCAACAAGATAACGGTCAAGTACCGTTTTCCCATTCCCCGGGTCAAGGACTTATTCGACATGATGGCAGGATCCACTATCTTCTCCAAGATCGATCTGAGGAGTGGATACCATCAGGTACGGATTCCTCCCGACGACGAATGGAAGACCGCCTTTAAGATAAAGGACAGTTTATATGAATGGAGAGTCATGCCATTTGGCCTCTCCAACGCGCCCAGTACTTTTCAGCGCCTCATGAATGAGGTACTACGCGCATTTAAAGGGAAATTCGCAGTCGTCTAATTTGACGACATCCTCGTCTATAGTCGATCCAGAGACGAGCACTTAGATCATCTTCGGCAGGTTTGCACAGCCTTACGGCACGAGCAGCTCTACGCCCACCCAAAGAAGTGCAGCTTCCTCACCTCGGAGGTTGCCTTCCTCGGCTTTATCGTCTCAGCCCAGGATGTGGCCGCCGACCCGGAGAAGGTCCGGGCCATCACGTCGTGGCCGACACCGGCCAATATGCATGACGTTAGGAGTTTCATAGGTCTTGCGACCTTCTATCGACGATTCATACGGAACTTTAGTTTCGTTACGGCACCTATCACTGACTGCCTCAAGGAGGAGTCATTCACTTGGACACCGACAGCAGAACGAGCTTTCCAGCAGATAAAGCTCATGATGACCCAGACGCCGGTACTACGCCTTCCCAATTTTGGGAAGGTATTCGAGGTCACTTGCGATGCTTCGGGCATCGGAATCGGAGGCGTCCTCAGCCAGGAGGGTCCCCCAGTCGAGTTCTTCAGCGAGAAGCCGAACGACGCCAAGCTGCAATACTCCACATACAACGAGGAGTTCTACGCCGTCATATAGGCCTTACGGCATTGGCGGCACTACCTCCTATCCTCGGAGTTCGTGCTCTTCTCGGACCACGAGGCGCTCAAGTATCTGCACTCACAGCAGAAACTGAGTGATCGACACGCTAGGTGGGTCGAGTACCTACAGGATTACACCTTCGTCATCAAGCACAAGAAGGGCAAGGATAACGTCGTCGCCGATGCCCTTAGCAGGAGAGCCCACGTGCTGAACTTCATGAAGGTGACGGTCCTAGGGTTCGAGACCGTCCGAGACGGGTACGACAGCTGCCCAGACTTCAGCTCCATCATCGTCGAGGTCCGACGAGGCCCATCCCCGGACTACAAGGACTACGCCTCATCGACGGATATCTTTTCTTTAAGAAAGATTATGCGTGCCCCACACGCCATTGCGTGACTTTCTCACCGAATGTCACGCCGAGGCCTTAGCGGTCACTTTGGCCGCGAGAAGACGATCGCAGCCGTAGAATGCTAGTTCTAGTGGCCTTCTCTAAAGCACAATGTTGGCAACATAGTTGCCCAGTGCCGTGTTTGTGCCTTGGCCAAGCAGGTCAAGAAGAGTGCCAGACTATATACCCCACTACCGACGCCCAAGCGTCCGTGGGATGACGTGAGTATGGACTTTGTCCTGGGGTTGCCTCGCACCGCGAGGCACCATGACTCCATCATGGTAGTCGTGGATAGGTTTTCGAAGATGGCCCACTTCGTGCCTTGCCCGAAGACGTCGGATGCCGTGAAGGTCGCCCAGCTCTTCTTTCGGGAGATCGTGCGTCTTCACGGCCTACCATCCTCGATCGTGTCCGATCGTGATGTTCGCTTCACAAGTTACTTCTGGAGGACCTTCTGGAGCCTCTTGGGCACGAAGCTCAAGTTCTCGATTGCCTACCATCCGCAGACCGAAGGTCAGACGGAGGTAGTCAATCGGAGCATGGGCAACCTACTCCGCTCCCTGGTTAGCGAGCATCTCGCGTCGTGGGTTCTCATCATACCACGCGCTGAGTTCGTATATAACTCCTCGGTGAACCGAACCATTGGGTTGAGCCCATTCGAGATTTCCTACGGCCAGGCATCCCGTCGACCCTAAGACCTAGCTCCCATTGATCCGCATGTTAGGGTTTCCGAGGGCGCACTTGCATTTTGTCTGCTTGCCATTCCTGACCACTTGCTCAATGTGGTTACAGAGACCCTTCTGAAAAAGAAATGACGATGCAAATCTTGATAATGGATTAACTGTCCGATGCGGTTGCTTCCGAAAGATTACTGCTCTTCTGCCGAATGTAGGGGTGCAGTCCAAGGGGTTCCATTATCGTCGATTCTTCAATTCACTATATCAAGATCATCTAGACGTCAATGGATTTGCTGCTGCCTTCGTGGACATCTTTTCTCTGTGCAACCAGACAGGGATCTGGGATCATTGCTAACCCTACGTGAAGAGCCAGCACAATTGGTGGACCAGCCCTACAAGACGTCATCATCACGCTGCGCCATCTTCTCTGGTAATTCTCTCTCCCATTACCGGGCCTTCTCATCATGCCAGGACAGTTCCTCCACATTGAGTTGCTGGTTGTGTTGCAGGTTGCGTCAACCCCTCTTTTATTTTGCAATATTACTTACATCTTTCAGTGAGTTTTAACGTGAATTTAAGGATTACGTAGGACGACTAAGGAAAAAGGTGACTGAGGAGATGGATGGATGACGACGGGTAAAGGGTGGAAGACGGGTTTGTAGGGAAGGATAAAACAACCCACAGAATTCACACTGTCGGATTCGGACTTTAAAACAGATGAAAATCTGGTGGTGCAGCTCCGATCTTTATCGAGGGTGGGAGTACTGTCTTCCCCAACCGCGATGATGCCTAAGCACAGAAATCAATATCCGAATTCGCGTCGCGAAGAAACACTCGAAAAAGAGAGAGAAGAAGTGGAAATCCAAACCAAATCTAATTCTGACGGCAGTGGAAACTTGATGGCGCGGCACCGCCCGAGACCGTCGAGCCGTCACATGAGGAGCCAGCATCGTCATCAAGCCCGCCACTGACACGTGTCCAGCCAACACGACGAGCCGCCGCAGCGACGCGCGACACCGAGTTCAGATATTCAGCATGACGACGCGCCGCCACCTTCGGATCGCTTACCATTCTCGCCATCGTTTTCATTTTCTCATCTTTTCATCTTTTTTATTTTGTCTTTGTAAGGAGGGGAAGAACCCATATGAGGATTCCTTCCCCTCCCAGCACCTTAGTGGGCCTTAACAGGCCTCTATTTCCTTTTCGTTTATTTCATTTTGTTTTCTTAAAGGGGGGCCCATATCATCCTTCCTATATAAGGAGGAGGGGCGCCACCCAAAGGACCACTCTTGAATTCTATGAAGTTATAACGTATTGATAAGTTGAAGAGTCACATATGTGAGAAGAGGAAGAAGAAGAAGAAGAAGAAGAAAGAAGAAGAAGAAGAAGAAGAAGAAGAAGAAGAAGAAGGGAAGGGGAAGAAGGGAAGAGAAGGGAGAAAGAAGAAGAAACTCTGCCATGCCGCCGCCCTCCTGCCGGAGTTCCGTCGCGCCGCCCGCCACGCCACATCCGGCCGAGCCCGCCGCGCCGCTGCCCGCCGGTTCATTGCTCATTGCCAGCGTCCTGCCCTACCGTCAACTCGTCGCGCCGATAGTTCGCCTCGACGCCCATTGCCCCCTCCGACGACGCCCGCCGCCGGTGACCGCCTCGCTGCCAGCTACCAATCTCGCCGCCGCCCGACGCTTAATGCCCGCCGCGCTGGCCCGCGCGGCCATCTGTTCGCGCGGATACCACCCGCCGCGTGATCGCGCTGCGGGCCGCCGCGTGCGTTGCTGGTCCGCGCGTTGTGCCCGACCCCGGTCGACGCCGACGCCCGACTGTGCCGCCCCGCGCGGCCGTCTGCTCGCGCAACGCCGCCGACCGTGTGGTCGCGCTGTGCTCGTGCCACCGGGCGTTCGTCTCCCGCTGGCCCGCCCCGCCGCCGCGAACCTTGCCGCACGCCGCGCCCATCGCCGCCAAAGGCCACCTGAACCACACACGCTGCCCGCGCGCTGCCGCTTGTGCGCGCACTCGCCGCGCGCTGTGCCCGATTGTGTGCCGCACACGCCCGAGCCGTAATCGCCTTGTGCAGTGCACCCGCTATCGCTGCACCCGCTGTGAGTCAAGGCCGCCCGAGCCCCGTGTGCCGACCTGTGCGTTGGCTGCTTGCGCGCGCGCCACCGCGCTGCGTTCGCTAGCTTCTTGCCACCGTCACTTCTCCACCGAGCCCGCCTGTGGACGTCCGCACCCCGTCTAGCCACTCCTGCATCAGCCAGCCATCGGCGTCACCGACCTCCTGTGCTTCCGGACTTCCTCTCTGACTCGAGATATCCGTCGCCAGTGCGACAAAGGTACTCCCATGCCCCTTCACTTTACGTCTCGTACGTCCTTCAGTGCTCTTTCGATTTGCCTCTTCCGCGCTCAGATTAGATATAGGTGAGCGGGACAGGTTGAGAAAACGATGAATTATTACGAGAGTCTTACCTGCCCGGTACGAGTCAGATTCTCTCGACGTGTGTGAGCATTTCAGCGGGGTTTCTGTTCGGCGACGTTTCGCCCTCGACCTCTCGGCGAGGTTTAGGAGGTCCGTCTGACCTCACTTATAGTGATCCCGCTATTCTCTGGAATGGCACTCCGCTCTTCGCGCACGCACGCATTCGACACGAGGACCTCTTGCATTCATTGTCATCATATATTTATACCTGTCCATTAGCTTCATTGACGACACTGATCGCCGTTGTCCAATCAAGATCTCATTTCGCACTGAGCCGCTATCCGGTGTCGACCGGACGACGTCTTGACGACGTCCAGCATCCAAACTTCTCGAGAAAACACTGGACGGAGAACACTTTCGACACCAAAGAGTTCATGTGTACCTCGGCACCGTAGTGCGTGACGAGGATGCGGGAAATTCCGATCATGACGAGGCTGGGCGAATCCGGGCGTTGAGCAGCCCACTAGACGAGGAAGATTATTGGTGTTCCGGGCGTTGAACGGCCCTGGTAGAGAGTAGATGTAGTTGTCGCAGAGTCAGGCGAGGCGAATACCCGCTGGCACGCCGCGTAGGTTGCGCGGAATGCGCAAAGCGCCGGCGCGCGCGCGGAGTGTGCGGAGGGCATGCAGCGCACCCGGAGCGTGTGTAGCGCGCGCGGCTCAAAGCGTCGGACGGCGTCGACGACGACCGCCGCCGCCAATGTCGAAGTCTTGCGGGGCAGCCCCAAGCGGGCGGCCTGGGGGCGGCCTGAGCGGCCCTGGTAGGGGCGGCATGGGCGGCCCTAGTTGGGGTGGCCTGGGCGGCCGGTGGGCGTTCTGCCGGCGGCCTGGGGTGGCTTCATGCCCTTCTAAGGTGAGAGAGAGAGAGGAAGAGAGAGAGAGAGAGAGAGAGAGAGAGTGAGAGACAGTAAGAGAGAGAGAGGATGGAAGGCCGACGTCCTGAGGCAGCGGCAGCGACGGTGGTGGTGGCGGCGCTAGTGCTGGCGATATAGGGAGGCTTGGGCAGTCCTCCAAGAAGAGTTAAACAAAACTCAATTCTTGAAATATGACTGCCTAACTGTTTCTTGAAACAATGGCCTATACATATAGGCCTTGGAGGAAAGAGAAAATACAACTTTAAGACGAGAAATTAAAGACGAGTCGTGCTTCATGTCACACCAAGGGGTAGTTGTTGATCTGCCGTTGGCGACGTTTCATGACGCGCGAAGGAACATGCGTGCGTGGAGACGTGCGTAGTGGAGGCAGTTGTGGCATGTTCGAAGCGGGACTGTTGACATGTGTGCGTGAAGACGTGCGTGGCGGAGACGGTTGCGACATGTCCGTAGCAGGAGTGATGACGTCGGTTGACTGTGGCGTCGTATCCGTGGCGGAGACGTTGACTTTGGTTGACCGTGGCGACGCGTCCAATGGTGATGTGTCAGCGTCCTCGCCATCAGCCTCCATATTTGTTTTAGAGAATTTAAGGATTAATAGTGTCCGGTCTGATATTTGTACGTTGACGGTGTGGACGCTCTTGGATGAGATCGTTCCCCACTTGTCCTCTTTTGAACTTTTCACAAGGGTCATTGGGAGTTTGCCCGTGACATAAGCCGTTTGTGTTGTCGATTGGTCGTGCTTTGTGTCTTCTGACTACCGTTGTACTTCTCGTTATTTCTCTAAACCTAATCACTATTTCACTTCATTAACATCGCATTTAGAGTTTATCCACCAGATGTAGCACAAAGTGTCGATTCCGACCGTCGTGTTACATCAATCACCTCATCATGTTTTCTTTAATCACTGATTACATAATTTCAAAGAATTTAAAAAGGTCTTAGCTGCCTCTAAAACAGCTATTTATTAAACATCCTAAATATTTCAGAGGAAATGATTTAAATAGCAGGAAATCCAGATGGCAGTGTCCACTAGAGGTCTGGTTCCAATGTCATGCTCTTCACCATAGCAAAGGTGTATCTCCTCAATAAACCCGAAATTATGGTTCAAAATATTATTTAAGATCTTCTGATTTCTAATAAAGTATTTATAACTTTTCTTTACAAGCACAAAGCGAGGGTCAATTCCATAGGCTGCAAGTATTGGAAAACTGTATTTTGAAGGCTATAAACTTTTGTGATTTTTATATTGTTATAATCGGATACAATTTTATAGAATCAAAGAGTGAAAATGATTTAATTAACTCAAAAATGATTCCACATAATTTTCCTAATGAACCTAATTTATTTAGATTTTAGAAAGAAATTTTGGAAATTTATAATTTAAAATGATTATTAATTAAAATTAAGATTTCATTGCCGGTGCGGTGGCAGCACTGTTGAGGGCTGATGATCGTATAGGAGGCTAAAAGGAAAGTTACGGGCAGGTGAGGAGCAGAGTCACAATTTTAGGTGTGTGCGTTTTTGTCGTTGTAGGTTTGATTTGCATTAATTAATTTTTTTATAAAAATAAAATATGTATAATCTGAGTGTTTTCGTCCTTACAGACCTGTCTTGATACATTAATCAAGAGTTGAGTTAAGCTTAGGAAACAAAAAATGATGGAGTGAGTAATAACAGAATTGTAGTATAGTAAAATACCAGATGTTATTATGTAATAATAATGAAGATAGTAAAAGCGTGAAAGATAAGTAGTTAATTAGTGGAAGAAACTGATTAAAGGAATTCAAGATTCAAGCTTTAATGTTCTAAAAAGGAATAAAAGCAGTGTTAAGAAGAAATATTAAAAAGAGGGGTAATTGATAAATCCTAATTTTGGTTAAATAAGTCATTTTTAGGCTCCTGTTTATCCAACAATATTTCTAAAATTTTCCTGTCTTGGAATAGGGTAATTAAGTGACTAATTTACAAGGATCAGGTAGTGAGAGGGTAAATTGAATTTCAAATATCTTTTAGAACAATTATTTTAGGTGATCTCATACTTATTGGATTTTTCAGTTTTTCCAAAATACGAGAATCAATGGAATAATGACAACTAGTCAAAATTATTTTAAATAAATAAAATAAATATTTATTTTGTGTTAGATAAGTTTGAATAATTAAATATGATAAGGAATATTTGAAAAATTTCAGGTCAAAGAATAATACTTTACATTACAGAAGACATTCGACCGCAATTAGTTGGCGGTGAGGCTCTGTCGAGTGGGTAGTATACAAAAAGCATTGTAATTTTTGGTACATGAGAACGTTTTCAGTACTGTTTTGTGCATTAGAAAACTTGAGGTATAGGCTATCCACTGGAGTTTTACCAAGAGAAAAAAGATGAGAAAATTCAAATAAAAATTTTTAGAGATCACACAAACCTTGTTGTGACTTCCCTCAAGGGCCAAGTGGTGCTCTTTCTCCAAGAATGTTGATTAGCCTTGGACTCTCTCCCACACAGTCTTTTAGAACAAGAATGGAGTAAGAAATTGGATGCACTTGGCCTCCAACAACAAGTTGGGAGCACAAATCCAAGATGAGATACAATAAGAGGGGAGAAGAGAATAAATAGAAGTGTCCTAAGTCTCCCAGCCATTGGATTAAATTTCAAGGTTTTATAGGGCTGCAATTTCTTGATTTGGAGCTTGGTACCACGTTCCCAGTTTTCCAGATATGAAAACAGACCTTGCAAATTAAAATTTTGGTTAGTTCCAATATTCTTTTATTTAGTTGACCAAGGTCCTTAAGGAGGTTTTAATGGGTTTCTAAAGTAGACTTCTTATGTGTTGTGCCTCTTCATAGTACTCTTAAACGGATTAGCTTCCTCGATTCCTCCCATTTTTATCTCAAATTTTCTATTGTATTTGCCGAAGTCCTGTTTTTCTAATAAAACTACAAGAAGATGTCAGAAATCCACTTGACTCCAAGGAGTCAAGATGGGTTAGTTCTGCTCATCCAAGGAGCCAATTGACTCCAAGGAGTCGATTGGCACTATCTCTATCTTAGAAAACTAAATCATAAATTTTAAATTTAATTGTTAAATGGTGAATAGTGCTAGTGGAAATCTAAAACTATATGGTAAAAAAAGTATACGAACATAATTTAAGGTTATCAGTTATGTACTTATAAGAAAATACTTTTTACCATATTATTAGGCCTAATGAGTTTTATAAATATTGGAGATAGTGCCAATTGATATATTGGAATTGATTTATATAACTTTGAAGGGGGTGAGATTTAGGTACTGGAGAAGTTATTTTTTTGGATTTTAATTAAGATGTAGAACTAATAAGCTAGCGAGATAGTAGTAGGATAGTATGCTCAGTAGGAGATATAGTAATAAATATTATATTGTATTTTATAGTTGGTTAAGGAATAATATATAAAAGATAGATGTGGTGAGCAAAGGATAATAAGATTATGGATTTAATTAGTAGTTTTAAATTTTAATAAGATATACAATGAACATTGAAGATAAAATTGGATAACAACAATGATGGTAATAAGAAATGGATTCTCTAGTTATCTATATATTAATGAGAAAACTAAATATATGATGAGGACTTAAGAGAGATGAGGACATTTCTTATTAACTTTTTACGGGAATATAAGAACTTAGATACAAAGAGAAGGACTAACAAAGGATAATAAGGATGAATAGGAGTACTTAAGAGTGCAATATTTCTGTTTTTATATGGTTAATAGGCCTTTGAATCGATTTATATTAATATATGACTAGGGAATACAATAGTGTCAGATAATGTCATTCATACAGTTTATAGATGTAAACGGTAATTTGTGGTATTTTTGTAATATAATATTGAAGGACAAAAATCATGGAAAATGCTGGTGCCTAATACCTTTTTGATGGAATTCCTTAGTGGGGTTGAAGTATGAAAACTCCGATCAAATCAAACTCAAAAAATTATTTAATGAAACTTCATATTATCCAAGTTATTTCTAAGATAAATTAGATCAAGATAAAGTTAGGAGGATACCGTATTCGTCTTGATTTGAAGAAAAAAGGAATGGGGGCTTTGATCGGTGCCCGTGTAACTCCGTGTCCTCCCCCTGCCCTTCTCCTTCGTGCTGGTGCAGATCTTGGTCTTCCTAGACCCTCACTGATGTTGTCCTTGGTATTTGGAGCTGTCATTGACGTATCACAACTCTCCCCTTGTTTATTTTACTAGTGGAAGAGTCTCCTACAACTACAATGGATTTCTATCAGAACAGAAGTAGTTGAGGGCCAAAGAACCCTTTTTGGGCCGAGGAAGGACCTCAGGTGGCCGAGATGGGTGGCCCCACCCGCATGAGCGCCGACATTCGCTAGGTGCACGCAGGCTCATTCACTATGCACTTGAAAGGCTACATCTTGGTTCAGCGTTAGTGCACCTAATTGGCGGTTGGGTGCTTACCTAACCCATTTTTCAATTTTTCTTTTTTATATAAATCTAAATAATGATAAAATAAAATACCCAACTCAAGAAGAGACTCATCCCATTTAAGTAATATTGTTGAAACATTTTTCAGTGTGAATTAATGAGCCTCTAAGTTATTCATAACATGATAAATACATGTATATTTCCATACATTTTAAATTTTTTGGTAATATGAATTTAGAATTTATCATGTTATCACTTGAATTAAGTAATAATTGTGCACTAGCTAAAAATTCTAATTTTCCCACATCATGGTTATTTTTTTACTAAACTCCTTGGCTTCATTCAAGTGAAACAATTTTAACATGTGAAAAAAATTTACAGGAATGATAAGACTCCATATTTTAACATGTGAAAAAAATTTATAGGAATGATAAGGCAGTGATTCTTAGAGAGTTGCAGAAACTTTGAGAGTTGAGTGATTCTCAAAAGGGGCTTTAACAGAGCAAAAGGTGTTGTGGGCCTTTAAAAGAGAGCTCTGAGGGAGGTGGGCCACAACCTGGCATGTTGATTGGGCTCTCAAAAGCCTTACAAAGAAAGAAGCTAAATATTACAATGGGAAGCTTTCAATCAATAGAGAAAAGGGGCAAAATGGCAAAAAATAGATTATAAAATGTTCAAAGGGGTATTTTAATAATGCTTCCAATGTATAAATAATCTTTTTCTCCCTCATTCCCCCCCATTGTGAACGTGCTCTACCAAGTGTGTGGCCACCATGACAAGGCATATTTCAGAATCTAGGTTGTTAAACATGTTTAATGTAAGTTTGTTGAAGTTTATATTCAGTTTTGTCTCTAGTTCACATCGGAAAATGACTGATCCGAGCAAAATAAAAGGATCCAGAATTGAGAGGAAGCATTGAGAGCTCAATTAGAATGTTAAATTGATGTATATTACATACATATATGTGTTGTACTAGCCATATATGAATGTTATCATAATTAAATGGACATAAATGACTTGCACTATGATTTTATGATTCTTTTTTATTTTAGTTATTTATACATCATATTTAACCTCTGTGCATTATTTTTGCAGGGTATAAAATACTTGGCTAGAGGTTGGTAAGGGTTTTACTAATCCTCTGTATTTTTTCCATATTTTTTTTATAATTTTCTGACCATAATATACCCAATAAATAATTTTTAGAAGTAAAAAATTATATTTTACAATTTATTTAGCATTTTCAAAAAACATTTTTTATGAAATTTGTGGCATCCACGTCATTCACCTGAAAATTTGGGCAAATGATTGGATGCACTAAACGAGTAGTATATTGGCTCATTATGGCATCATAATGCCTAATGCCATAATGCGCAAATCATTATTTTGAAAAGAACCACGTGGCGTGGGCGTCGAGGAAAAAGGTACGCTGTTTTTTTTATTTAATTTGACTTAGTTTTTTTGCATGCATTTATTAAATACATCTTCGGCATAATCAATGAATGCGGAATCAAATACTCGTGTGCATTGATTGCATGAGGAAATCGATTCCGCGTACATTTATAAAGTAAAAAAGATTCCTTGTACGCAGAATCGAGTAGCCGTGTGCATTGATTGCACATGGAATCGATTTCACAGGCATTAAAGAGATAAGATTACCTTTGTGTTTTTAAATTTTATTCAAATGAGAATAGAAGTGACAACGTGGTGCTTTCTTTGTCGCTCAAATGCAGCATCATTCTGTAATGGTTGTGCTTGAGAAAGCGTGCAGCGACGTGTCAAAACATGATCAGAGGGCGGAGAAATCAGGCAACAATAAAAAAATGAGCATTTCATATTTTCATGGAGGACAATATGAGCATATCTTGAGATCCAGCCGTCTGATTGAGCTCAAATTTTGAGGGTAGGTTTGTCTTTTCACCCTCTACAATCCAGACTGTTGGATTTTTAAATGGAGGTCAGGAAGATGGGAAATTTCACTTTGGAAGCTCTTCCCCAAGAAATTTGCCAGGAAGGACACGTGCTGTTTCGGAAGTCTACATATCTTGATTCATTCTTCAAAGTTGTAAGTTTCTTCATCATTGTTTCAACTTCTCTCGAATGAATCTAAAATGTGAAGGCATTGGCGAAATGTACATGCCCTTGAAGTTGATTTGAATGGTTATTAGCATTGGAATTTGATTTTGATTCAATATCTAACTCTTAATCCTTAGTTCTACATTGATTTTACTCCCATTTTGTTTCTTAGATCTCTAGATTCGGGTCAACTTTCATCTTTAATTCAATTTCCCCCAAATTCTTCTACTTGCACTCTCTAGGCTAATTTGTCTACTTTCTCTCTGTATATTTAGAAATTGATTGCGTGAAAATTTGATTCAATATATAAAATCGTATATCCAAAATTTTATCTAAAAATTCCTCCATCTTGAAGTCCGATTTTTAAAAATCTCTTGCTTGATTATTAATTCCCAATTTTAATACATAAAAATTGGCTTCATAAACCATTATGACTGGAATATTGGTAATCCGAGCTAATCTAATATAAGAATGAAAATTAGCCTATCTATCTAGAGTGACTTGAACGAAAATATTAAGATCAAAATTAAGCATTTGCTCAATTTTGATTAATTATAATAAAAAATTAAACATAATTATGGTCTGTTAAATGCAAAATTAATTCAGTCTTCAATTAATTCTTTTCAAATAGGATAAAAATTCTTATAAAGTGTCTGATGCAGGACGATGTTGCTAACATCATCCCGAGGTGTACCGAGGTGATACCTGGATACTGGGAGATAGTGCGGACATCGCCGAAGACGCCATTTGTCGGTGTGGACCTCACGGAGATGCATCTATAGGATGCGATGACAACCGTTAGTGACGGTACATGCAAGCCCCAACTCGTGGGGTTCACCGAGCTCCGTGCTCTGGGGCAAGAGACCGATGACGGTGAGGTTGACTACCTTACCCTCGTAGAGCAACAAAGGAGTCTATGGCGCTGACATATTAAATCTGTTGCTGCTCACGCAATGAAGAGGCTCGGCCCGCCTAGGGAAGACACTCGTTGGACGCTCGTGTCTGTTTACCCTCTCACCTACTCTATCTTGAGCAGGATGGGGTGCAATCGAAGGGCATACGACAAAGATAAATAATTGGGGCTAGACGAGTGAGGTATCTATGGGAACATCGCCCTAAAGTCGTATGCGTGTCAAGGTCACTAAAGCTATGCCATAGGGGCACGCATCGCTCGATTGGTGGCATGGTGTGGCTCATGAACGGTGATGCAGGAGCAGAGTTAGAAGGAGGAGTGTGGCGATGCGCGGCGTGGACCATGGTGCGCGACTATCATAGTGAATAGCAGCGCAATTGGCGCTTGCCGCGGCGCAGGCACGGAGCAGAACATTGGCTTTATGGAGCGTGTGCAGGGACAGCACACAATATAGCAGCGCATCGGCGATGCGGGTGATGGCGGCAACAATGGCGCCGGATGCGCGGCTCGAGTGATGGCGCAGGCAATGGCGGCGCGCGGCGCGATGGCCTATGGTTGACGCACGAGGTGCGACGGACAGGCCTATAGAGGTCCGGCGGCGGCGGGTTGGCCGAGGGCAGTCAAGGGCAGCCCTGGGCGGCCGAAGGTGGCTGCGGACGGCCGAGAGCGGCCGAGAGAGGCCGAGGACGGATGAGAGGCCGTGGACCCTAGGCCAGCAACCGCGAGTTGAGGATGCGGCTCGACGGCGGCTGCTGCCATTGGCGACGACCGTGATCGGCGATGGCGGCGCGCTGCAGTCACGATTAGCTATGAGCACATGTTGGGGTCACGATTGTCGGCGGCTGCAATCACTTGCAATTGCAGCTCCAACGGCAGAGCATTGGCCGACCTAGGTTCTAGAGGCGCAGTTCTTCACGAGGTTGGCGACCGAACGGTGGCGTTGATCTTCCCTCCTGTGGATGAATGGTGGATGACATTGAAGTCCCAACTGGCGGATCTTGAGCAGTCGAGCGGCGCAGGGTGACGGCGATGGCGCATGCGCGGACTAGGGTTTCGACGGCGGATTTCTGACAGAATGGGACTATGGCAGAAAGGGATTCGGTGGAATGGGGAATGGGCGACAGCTGTTGGCCACGTTCTGTTTCGTCCTCCTCTCTCACTCTCTTTTTTCACCTTTTTTAAATTTTTTCCGTCTGTCTCATGAGGTTGCTGGTCTACCCTTTCTATTCCAAAAATTCACAAAGTCTTCTCTTTAGGGCGCCCTCTCCTTCCATTATCTAGGGAGTGTGATGGGCCCTAAGGAGGGACAAAAGAGGGGGTGGCCCATTAGGAAAGGGGCCCCCTTTTAAGACCACTAATACAAATGTTTGAAAACAAGACAAAAGGAGAAAAGGGTTTTAAAGGAAAAAGATGAAAGGAAAAGGGCCTTTGCAAGGATAGTGGCCCGAGAAAATCAAAACTATCTTGATACCTTCACCCCTCACTTTGGCGTGCCGTACTGGCGTGGCTTGAGCTGGCGGTGTCGCTGGCAACAACACGGACTTCAGTGTCATCCTTGATAGAGCGAGATCTCGTGATCCATCAGTGCCTCCCTATGGTTCGACCCCTTGCTTGCTCTATACATAGTATTTAGTGATTACGGGCTATTATAAATTTTATTACATAAGTCTAAAAATCAAAATAAAGACCTATTTTACATACCAATTTTAGGCTTATCATGGCCATCTCCCTGAGCATGCACAATATTATCCACTCTATTCGAGAAGATGTGGATGAATAAACTTGATCCTTTTTACTGACTGTTTTTGATATGTGCCTTCATTTTTTCCTTAGCTTTGGGTTTTGTGGGGGAAAAAACATAAGGCATATAACTCCTATCCTACTTTATGCAATATGATTTTTATAAAGTTCCAGCTTTTTTGTATTAGGTCATGAAATACTATAGGATGACAATATATGCGAATATGCTTTTGTATGAATCGATGACTGGAGAATAGGCTCAAAAGATTAGATTGGTCATGTTCAACTAGATGTTTGATAACTCCAGATTTAGAGGTTTTATGTACTTTTTCTAATTCACACTTAACCAACAATATTTATAAAAATCTCCACTTAAATACTCTATAATTAATATAGGGAAAGTAAGGGATCGTTCCACAGAAAGACGAAAATATAATTTCAGAAATTTTCTCCAGCTTAGAATGAAGGAAATGAGTTTCAAAGTGAGAAATATAATTTTGGGGATTTTTATGAACTCTAGTTAATTTATATAATTTCCTATGATTTAAATTGAAACAGAAATACAAAGAAAAAACTAGAAATATAGAGAAATTATCTGCTCCGGGATTGCCGACAATGGCGGCGTTGGCGACGGAATGGAGTGGAGCAGCAACGACGGCGGAGCGGCGGCGCCGTTTGAGGTGGTGGTGTACTGGATAGGCTGGGGGGGCCTGGTGTGGCATATATAGGGCTGGGCTTAGTGGGTCAGCCCAATTTGGCTAAGTTAGGACTTATCCAAATGGGCTAAGCCTTATTGGGCTTGGCCTAATATGGTCAAGACATGGACCATTTGGCTAACTCCTGCACAGGACTACCGTGTCCCCAGCAGTCTTGCACGCTGCCCGCACATAAACTGGCGGGCAGAGGGTTGCCCCTGCTGCACACACGCTGCAAGACACCTCAAGACGGTGGCGACAAACGATAAAAATGATTTTTTAAAGGATAAAATTAATTTTCAATCAGATTTTTTTGGGATTCGATGTGGGGAATGATGGAGGATCTAGCGAGAGACAGAAGTGGGTTTAAGAGAGATAAATAAACTATTGTAGAGAGAGAATGTCAAAATGAGGAGATAGAGAGAGAAAATGAATAAAGGGTGTATAAGGTGTTGGAGAGGGAATTTTAAGGTGCAAATGAAGGCAATTTTTAGGGGATGAACTATGGATATGGGTGAGGGTCTAGAGAGATAGGGAGAGATTTTAGGGAGAGAAATGAATAGTTTTTTGAGAGAAAATGTCAAAATGAGTAGATAGAGAGAGAAAATGAAGAAGGGGATAAAAGGAGGTTGAGATGGAATTCGAAGGTGCAAATGAAGGAAATTTTTTATGAAATATTGAGGGCATGAACTTGGGATAGGTCTGAAGGTCTGGAGTGAGAAATTAATGATTCTAGAGAGATGAAGTAGGGAAAATGAGTGTTTAGAGTGAAAAGTGATTATTTTAATGGGGAAATGGAGAGACAATGATGGGAAAATGGAAATCTAAGCTCCTATAATTTAAATGTAAGATTAATGAGCCTTTAATTCTTCATCTCAAGTCTGTATCCTTATATTTTACCATGATGAGGTGTTTTTGAATCCAAACAAGAGTTGAGGTTGAGTGAAAACTTCAATAAATTTGCATCAAGCAGGTGAGCAACCTGGATTCAGAAATATGCCTTGTCCTGCTGGCCAGTCACTTGTTGCAGAACGTCCAAAATGAGGGAAAATGAGGGAGGAAAAGTTTATTTATACATTGGAAGAATGACTATAATACTCCTTTTGGCATTTTCTATTCTCTTTTCATGCGGTTTTGCCTCTTTTTCTCCATTTGTTGAGAGCTTCCTGATGGGGGACCATCGCACTGACTAAGCCACATAACGCCAATTGACCTCATCGTGCAGCTCGAGCCAACATCCACGACTCTCGCTCAGGTACGCGACATCATCAATGAGTGTGAGCTATGTATTTATTTTCTTGTATTTCTATTTTCTGAACAATTTGGATTCGGCCACCGTGTTTGGGCTCGTCCATAGTCATTTTCTTTCATGATGTTTTGATGTTTCAGGGGAAATCATGTCATGAGATGGTTTTCCCTATTTCAGTTCCACCTAGGCATCCACCCTCTCCTATATAAAGGGATGGTATGCCTAAAGGAAGCCTTGGAGTTTAATTGAAAATTGAAAAGTCTTGTTTGATTGGCTCCCGCCTCCTCCCTTTGGGAGTTAATCTTTACTGTGTTCTAGATAGACGTCGGGGGAGCTTTTCCCACACTCGGCTAGATTCACCACGTGGAGATCACTCAAGAAAGTTGTGTTACCCCAACCGCCGGCCTGCAAGACGCACGCTCTTTGCTTCGATCCCTGCAAGCCAGCGCCATGCGGGCATCCCGCGCAGCTGTTGTCCACCTCGCTTTCCCAAGAATCTTTTTCTTGGTTGGACAACCTTCCAAGAATGCCATTCTTGACCTTTCTTGGAGCTTCTTGGAGTCTTCTTAGAGATTCTTGGAGTTTCTGAGCTTTCTTAGAGCTTCTTGGAGAAGATTTAGGAAAACACCCTCTTGAGAACGCATGACCTGCAACAAGCACGTGGATCTCCTTCTTGCCATTGTCTCTACTTTGTTAGGGCAATTTCCTCTCCGCTCGCCGCCAAGAACACTTGGGGTCAGCGACACCGCCAGGTTCATGCATTTCTCTAATTTAAATTTGTGGTATATAACTTCATTCAGCGCCGTTTCCACTATGTGCACCTCTGCCTAGTATTAACATTGAAATATAGGACTAGCCACCTACTTGTCGAGAGGTAGGGATTTCTTGAGGTAGTGATTAAGTTCACTATCAACTGAGGTAGTGGAGGCTGTTGGACGTCACATGTCCTTCACCACTTAGTACGTCTAGTTGGTCGGACCAGTCATTGGGAGTCTGATGTGGACTAGTCCACTCTCGGTCCTTTAATTGCTCGTCATCTTAGTCAGCAGGTGATAACACCCTGATTTCAGTCTTAATTTCATGTTATTAGCATGATTTCATGCATTTAAAGAGCTTAAAATTGGGCTGTTATCATATATTTGCATGAAAATAATGTTTGCAAGTAATTTCTGATTTTTCCCTAATTTTCTGTTAATTATATGAATTTTTAAGGATTTATTGAAGCTCAAAATAATTATTTTTTAATTAAAATGACATATTTAATATTTTGTTTCGACATTTATCAGCATGGGAATGAATCAGGGAATTTTCTAGAATTTTTTACGAATTTTAGGAATTTTCTGGGATTTATTTCAAGAAGAAATGCATTTATTCTATTAAAAAAGAGCATATTTATAAGAGAGGAAAATGTATTTATGCAATTTCTAGACTTTTCGAGGCCTTTTGCAACGTTTCGTTGCAAAAAGACCCTGAAAACAGCTCTCGGTCGCCACGGCAGGCGTAAAGATCCTATTTAAAATCATTCAGGGTTTTATTGCAATTCCATTTTTAATTGTTTTAATATTTTAGAGAAAATCGGAGGAGAGAGAAGGCAAAAACGATATATGTATAAATACATTTAAGCGGCGTTTATTTGCAAAAGAATGATTTGTAAGGGGTTTCGCGCAAAAAAAAGTCGGAAAGAAGCTTGGCAGGGGCGATGTGGCGCATCGGTGGCCGTCGGATGCGGATCGAATGGATTTTGAAGAAAGAGAGGGTGCGGACGGTAAGATCACCTCCCGTGCGGCGCATGCGAAGCGCTCGCACGGGGGGTGACGTGGCGACTTCTCAGTGGGTCTTCCTGCGACCAGATGCACGCAAAGGCGCACAACAATACGTATGCATTTTTCGCACTTTCGATTTTTCTTATGTTTTCTTTTTTTTCGCAGGGGGTACGTGGCGCCACGAGAGAGCATCCGCCAAAAAAGATTTAAAACGTCGCAGCCAATGGGCTGTCGACACGTCATGGCGTGTATTATTAAATAAATCAAACTTTAATCCAATGGCTAAAATTGGTTAAAATTGATTTATCAATAACTTTTGATCCTGAAGTCCGATTGAGATGATTTTTTTATGGATTTGCTCATCCTGATCCCCTCTCTCTATCTGTACAGTTGGATCATTCAGATCTAGCCTACATTGATAGATAAAAATTAATTACTAAATGGGGGTAAAATGGTGATTTTCACCATGTGACCTAGGTATAAAAGCTGAATTTCGAGAGGAGGGGCTCATTCTGGATGGTGCTCTATCACAGCTGCAAGACAGGGAGGAGCTCTAGCTTGGATCAAGTTATCTGGTACTTTTTTCCTTGATTGTATTTGAACTTTTATGCATTTTGAATGAATTAGGTTAAGTTGTTTGTTTCTTCATCTCTATTCTGATCTGAACTTCTAAATCGCTTGGCTTGAGAGGCATGTACAAGCCCTGATTAGGATTGAGAGGAGAAATTGAGGGATTTACCTTGGCATTCAATTGCATTCCAAAAGAAAACTCTAAAAATTTTAGTTTTAATTCTTAGGAGATTAAGATTTCCCTTTTTATTTCTGATTTAGCAAATTCTCAAAACCAACCAAAACTTAAATCAAAAATTTCTTCCAACCTCTCTAATTGAATTCTTTGATCCATCCAATTGGATCAATTAATTCAATCTAGAGCCCACATTTCTTCTTTTCATCTCATCTCTTCTACCCCCCTTTCTAACCTTCTCTTCTAATTAGTGAGTGGATCTTCCTTGAAGATCAGATTCACCCTAATTAGAATTAAAAACCAAAAATATCACCAAAATAAATTTCTTACTAGCTTCCTTGACGACACTCGTATTTATCACTATACGCCTTAAGTTGAGTTTTTATAAATTTTATTGCATAAGCCAAAAATTCATTAACGACAAGGGCTGAAAACTCGCGTAATTTTCACCCCTATTTTCGGCTTATCAGTAGGTGTTGCACATTTCTCATTAAACTTTATTGTACTTTGCATTCATCTTGCAGTCACATATTATCTCACCATCTCACTGTGTTGTAACACAAGCCGACCGATCCCGGCATTCTCCATGTTTCATCACTTTGCCTTGTAATATTTAGCTTCTTTCTTTGTAAGGCTTTGAGAGCCCAATCGGCATGCCAGGTTGTGGCCCGCCTCCTCAGACCTCTGTCTGAAGGCCCACAACACCTTTGGCTCCGTTCAAGCCCCTTTTGAGAATCACTTAACTCTCAAAACTTCTCCAACTCTTCAAGTATTATTGTCTTCCCATTCCTGTAAATTTCTTCAATGTGGAACTATAGAGTAATCATCAGAACTACAATTCCTTGACTTCAAAGAACTCAAGAAGTTCAGTATAAATAACCATAATGTGCAAAAATTATAATTCATTTCTAGTGCATATATATTTAGTTAATTAAAGTGATGACATGATAAATTCTAAATTAATAATACTAAAAACATCTAAAGAAAGAAGTTAAATATGGGCCGTACATGTGAAACTATGTATGGAAGTATACACACATTTATCATGTTATCCATGTTACAGAGAAATGCCCATTTTCTCACCGTCTATTCTCTAATGAGACACCAAATGATAAAGGTGATTGGTTTCCAGCCTCACCCCTATCCCTTCTCAGATTTTTCACCACATTCAGACGGAGATGACAGATCTCTTCGTCTTTGTACATTTAATAAATAAATGTCTTTGAGCTTTGAGAAAGGATGGTGTGTATGCACATACGTGGGAATGATTAATAGCATGTAGGATGAGACAAATGTACACATAATGAGTCTAAACAAGCTTTCTACCCACATAAATTAATTTTCATCATTAAAAGGTGCATGAAAACAAAGAGTAGAGATAGAAAGAACCCAAACTATTAAGCTCCTCAATCACTAGACAGGCCTAACTTCTTCACGCTAGGCAATGCTCGCCGACTTAGGTAATGTCCCTATGAGTTCAACTCATCAGTATTAATTGGAGGAAAGTTCACTAAACTATGAAATTCAGACTATCTAAGAATTATAAAATAATGAATATAGTGGACTGTGGTGTTTCCTATAAAGCACTGACTTTATAGTCCTCAATGAGACTTCATACAATTTCATAAAAGAATTTATATGTCCTTGTGGATGTACTTGGACCTGGAGGCGGCAAGCGTGAAAATAAAAGCCTAGGCTATTGGTGATCATAACCTAGGGAAAGGGTGAAGATGTGAGTCGTAAGAAGACAGAGATCACACTAACATCATTGTGAGGTGCCCAATGCGCTGAATACTACTTTATCTTAGATATTATTGATCTCAACATCATCCCTTAAATCTTTTGCACTTAGAATGCAAGACCAGACCCAAATGAGATTTCGATCAGAAAATCTCTCCCCTAATCCTAACTAGGAACAAACTCTAGGGATTCCTTCGTTAAGAATGAGGGGGTTTATTTACAGATCCAAGATGGTAGATGGATATAGAAAGTAAATATGGAACTACCCTCAAAAGTTCAGTCCATAAATCTTTCAAGACTACTCATTTAATGTTGAAGCATTAATAGCCATTGATATTTACCCTCTCCTCATTGTGAATCACCAACGTGGAGCAGAATCATTATATTTTTTAAGGGTTGTGTGTCTTAAAATGCTTTACAAATATCCTATATTGTTCCTCTGACGCATCTCATCTGTGGGCAAAATTCTGATAAAGATTGGCATTGAAATCCATGCATTATGTCACGGGGTGCCACATCTCCTCAAATTGTATGCAAAGAAATTTACAGTGGTTAATATTTATTCGCTCTCATGGTGCCACTTAGACTTGAAAAAAATGAACCAAAATACAATATTTTTGCACAGTTTATCTCTTTACCACCTTCTTAAATGTTAAAATGCTCTAATTATGATAAAATAGCTTGCTTTTTTAGTAGTGCCATGTATCTTGAATGTTAGACTGCATTTCTTATGAAAAAGAAGGGCATATTTTTGCTAGTGGCTGTGCATTTATTGATGTTCAAATAATAAAAGAATACCCTGAAGGATATAATTAGTGATTGGCCAATGGTAATCATTGGCTGCAAAAGGGAGGAATTGAATAGTAACACATGGCAGCAAAAATTGAACTCTAATAAAACACACTAAAACTCTTCATAGTATTAAACAAAAAGTTTGATATATATATGTATATATCTATATTAGATTTATTTTCTACCTAATAATTTTATTTTCTTTATGAATGTAACATCAAATAATTCTATAAGTACAGGATAGAATTGGGAAAAAACAGGCTTTCATTTTAAAATATGATAGTTCCAGTTTTTTAATTTATTTTGTTAAACTTTATTGACTGTAAAATTGATTTTGCTATGATACTGATTTATGAAATGTTTGTTAAAATACAGCAACATCAATAAAAATCATATATTCATACTAGAAGTAAAATTAATCATAAATAACATGCACTCATGATCATTCCAATGGAAAAACACACTTAAAAGACATGAATTTAATACTTAAAATAATATGTTATTTATGATTACCACACCAACCAGCAGCCGACACTTTAAGACAATGGCTAATGGATGGTAAATCTTATATGGCGCAAGAAATTTAAAATTTGTTGGATAAGTAATTAATTTTATATTTTGTGCTTTTTACAATTAGCACTGGCCAACCCAAAGAAAAACTGAAAGTAAGGGATCATCACAACCCATTTGTCTGTAAGCATAAAGAACTGTAGAATGAAATAGATAAGGCTTGTGCCAGTCTGACTGAGAACCCATGCCATAGTTGGTTGTGTTTAAAAGATTGGGTTATAATGTTCCCCATCCAATCTCAAAGAATATTATATGGAGAGATCCAAGACCTAATCTCATGCTTTTAATTTTTTGGAGGATGATGATTTTTTAGTGATGACTGATCAGGACAATTAGGTCTCACAATTCAATGCCACACTTTTTTGTTACTAATGATAAGGAGAATGATTCATCGGACAGTTAATTGTCAAAAGGACTTTTCATCACTTGTGAAGCATATTTTCTCTTATAAATAAGAAATTGGTACCGGATATAGTCTTTGAAGATAGGAGCCAGACACACTCTGGGGATCAGATCAGAGGAGAGAGAAAATCAGATCAGAGAAAAAATCTGATTGCTCCAACTACAACCAATGATATATAACCATCCAAGAGGGGTTTTGGGCTGAACGTTTATGGGTATTTTCATCTATACCTATACATCTCCATTGCTTTAAAAAACCACAGCTGGATTTCCTTCCTAATTATGATTAGCAGAGTGATTTGCTCACGCATGCCATCTCCAACTCCACCATTCGTCGGCGCATAAAAATGATAAAATTATCATCACTTGACAGCACTCCACCACTTGTTGTCTCATATCTGCCACCATCTCTATCCTAATTAGTGGTTGTATTCGGTCTACTCCATTCCACTTCAAAATTATTTTTTTTCATTTATTATCATTTACAACTCTTTCAAATTACCTTTCACAATATTTTTTATCAAGTTAGAGTTTCTTTAACATATATAAAAATGAGAAAATTAAATATTATTTTAAAATTTACCTTTCAATACTTTCATCCTTATGGATTTAGTCTTTACTCGCTATGTGTTTGATCAGAAAATTAGAAATATTGTTGCGTAAACAAGAAGCCTTTAAATACATAATTTAACTTAAATATTTGGTGTATCAGTTTTATCCTGAGATCTAAAATTTAAAGTCCACACTTGAAGTTTTCGCCACTTAATGGTATTTGAATAGGCAACTATCTTCATAGAAATGGATATAAGAAATTGTTTTTGATTGGTTGCTCAAATTAATGAGATAGTATAGAGGCTTTTGCATGAATGACCATGAATTGACCGAATTTAACTTCCAGTCATCGACACTACATTTAAAATTCACTTTTCAATACTTACTCCTCAGGATTCGACCCTTACTCTGTTTGTGCTTGTATGGAAAACAAGAAATATTTTTTGATAAATTGGAGACCTTAAATGGCATAAATCAAACTTAATTTGGATTTATCACTATGTTCCTGAGATCCAAAATTTCAGGTCCAATTTTTACGATTGGGCTCACCTGCTGTATTCTAGAAAAGAAATTGTTTTCATAAAAATGATTAGATATAGTATTAAATTCATAAAAGTAATTTAATAATAATTTCATAAAAGTTATACAAATATTGCTTAAATTACTTACATAAATACAGACATTTTGCACAGATGATCATGAGTCGACCCACTTTAAACTCCAGTGATGATTGGCTGAAAATTCGTGAAAACAATCAACTTAGGTATTTTCAAACAAATGCATTAGCATTTTCATTGAAAAAAGAATTAAAACACTAAGATGAGTGCATAGAGCTTCAAATTCCATGACTTTCTGGTCAAACTTTTTTATTTAACCTAGTGAACTCTCTATAAAAAGCTCTGGTATTTTCGCAGACATGAAGGTATTTGGTACTAATATAATATAGGTAACTACTAAAAATTTTTTATTCATTGCATGGTTTCTGTCCGATGCTATGAGTACGTAAATATCTTTGACCATTGCTTGACCTAGTCATTTTTTCACTGAGACAATTTCCCCATGTCAATGTAGGACATTACGAACTAAAGCTTACTTAAGAACATTCATAAACGACTAATCCATAAAAAAATCAATGTTCCTGGCTTAATATGGAACATTCCCATAAACCATGGCCGAGGGATATAAAAGAAACTGGTAAAATGCGCATTATTGTGTAATGATAACACGCTCCTATTTAATTATAGCTCATTGGTAAAAATATAGATGTGCTTAAGCACAATTTGTTTTCACCTTTCATAATAAGCATATGATTGTCACAGCTTTAATATGTTTATAGGATAGTCATATATACCACAAAAACAGTGTGTTATGCAAAGCATTATGTGGGAGGTTACACTACTTGGGTGGACGTAACGACGCCCACTAAATTATTGATGAATTTCTCACGTAGCCTTTATATTATTGGCCCTTATGACCTGCTGAATGGATCAATCCACCATTAGGGTTTTCATGACCTGACTTTTGTATGTTGTGCTCTGTGGATGGTATCCTTTCGCGGCGAAGCTGATGAAGATACGCAGAAAGACACAGCTTTGTCACTTAAATTGGAAACAAAATGTGAAGTGCAGCGGTGTAATTTCTTGTTTCCACTACGACGGAGTTCTTTTGACTTCCTCTAATCGTCTTACACCTTAATCTGCTATCATAATATGTACTTGATTTATTTTATAAATACTACTTGTATCGATTGGTTTTTACATATCTAGACAAATGTATTTATATGATATTGAAATGACCAAAACTTTAAATAGCCTAGTTCAACCCAGTCCCTTTCCAGTCGTTGGCCTCAAATATTGAAACAACCAGGAATAATTTCGTTGGTATCCTGGAACAAGAAATGCTTGATCTCTCTGGTGTCAGAATGCACAATGGGATACGTGACAAAGGTCAATAGTCCAAGCCATGAGATCTTTGGCCGATTGGACCCGTAAACATCTGTTTATGGAGCAGTTAACTTCCGAAACAACGGAAATCCACCCGTCAACAGGTTTTAATGAGGTTAGAAGTTTTGATCGAATTTTTTCTAGTTCGTAATGAAGAAGACATGCAGGTTGTTTCCGTCATCACTTTTCTTTGAGTTAAGAATCCGAGGGGAATAGTAAGATTTCAACAGCCATAAATAGGCTTCACTTTATGTTAACATACATTCAAAGGTTTGGGCACCCAGAAAAAGATCTGGACCAGCATTATTCAGCAATACCGATGATGATTTTTCCATCTGTGTGGAATCTTCCGACTCCAACCGCGGCTCTTCGCCCTTCCAAGAGGGAAAAAAAACAGAGACCACGGAGAAGGGATGGCATAAAAAGAAACTCACGTCGATAATTTACAACATCGGAGATAATTCGGAGGCTCCGAACAGATACTGGTACATGGGGGCGGGGAAAGAATAGAGGAATGGGTTAGTTACCGGGGACGAAGTTGGTGGCGTAGGCCCAGGCGTTGTTGTTGACGGGGTCGGCGAGGTGGTCGGCCAAGTTCTCGAGAGGGCCCTTGCCGGTGACGATGGCCTGCACGAAGAAGCCGAACATGGAGAACATGGCGAGGCGGCCGTTCTTGATCTCCTTGACCTTGAGTTTCCGCGAAGGCCTCGGGGTCCTCGGCCAGGTTCAGCGGGTCGAAGCTGCCGCCGGGGTAGAGCGGGTCGACGACCTCGCCGAGCGGCCCGCCGGCGACGCGGTAGCCCTCGACGGCGCCCATGAGGACGACCTGCGTGGCCCAGATGGCGAGGATGCTCTGCGCGTGCACCAGGCTGGGGTTGCCGAGGTAGTCCAACCCGCCCTCGCTGAAGATCTGCGACCCGGCCTTGAACCAGACCGCCTCGCCGAACTTGACGCCGTTGCGGGCGAGCAGCTCGGGGAAGACGCAGCCCAGCGCGCCGAGCATGGCCCAGCGGGCGTGGATCACCTCCAGCTCGCGGTTCTTGGCGAAGGTCTCGGGGTCGGCCGAGAGCCCGGCTGTGTCCCAGCCGTAGTCGCCGGGGAACTCGCCGGTCAAGTACGACGGAGCCTCGCCGGAGAAGGGGCCGAGGTACTTGACCCGGTCGGGGCCGTACCAGGGGCTGCCAGAGGAGACGGGCTTGGGCTTGGCGGCCGTCTTCCTCATGGAGATCCGGCCCTCGCCGAAGACCTCGGAGCCGGCCGGGGAGAGCTTGACCGCCTTGCCGGCCAAGGAGGGGGAGGAGAGGGCCATGCTCGCCGCCATCGATGGAGCTGCGTTGGTCGAGCTGCGATACGGTCGATGCGCTTGGTGAGGGAGAGGTGATGAATGACCCTGTTGAGGAAGCTCTCCTATATATTATTTATCATCAGAATCCCTTCCCCCCCTAATCGAGGATATGAGCGGATGAGGAGAGATTTCCTTATCCAGTCCAGATATCAGTTCTGTTTCTCGTTTTTCATTGGTCCACATGATCTCCATCCCCCACGTCAGCTGCCCTCTGGGCCTCCTCCGGCCCAGGAACTGTTTGTGGCCCATGCCATGGGGCGTCGGCTAAGTCTGGTTCTTTCTCTCCTTCGTTTTCTCTCCCCCTTTCTCTCTTGTCCCTCTCTCTCGTTATCTCTTGCTCTCTCTCTCTCTCTCTCTCTCTCTCTCTCTCTCTCTTTCTCTCTATGTATCTCTCTCTCTCTCTCTTTCTCTCTATGTATCTCTCTCTCTCTCCCTCTCTCTTGTTCTGTCTCTCTCTTTTTCTCTCTATGTGATGTAACACGACCTGCCGGGATCGACGGCTCGTGTTACGTCACAACGGGATGCACGGTGCGAATTTAATTATGCGGATGAATGCACGCTTTAAGAGATTGTCGAGAGCACAAGGACGGGCCGATGGTGGGGCGACGAGACAGTAAGTCTTAGCAGACGACGAGGTCCGGCTCGACTCCGGGTGATCCTCAGAACCTCTCGAACAAGCACTTCGCAAGAGGCGTTTGACCGCCCTGAAGAGTTCACCTCGCGTGACTATAATCAGATCGTCTATCTCAAGAAGTCCTACCACTCGACAAGAGGCTATCCCTAACTGTATGCGTGATAATTCGAGCGACAGAGGAACTGATAGTGGGAGACAGTACTGCAAAAGGTAATGATACTGTAAAAATAAGAGGGGGATGAAGGAAGAACCTCGAAGGGCCTGGCGATCGATGGCAATCAAAAGGAAGATCCAACACGAAGCGCCGACAACAATCACCGGGAGCCGGGCAACGAGCCAGCAGCAGGAACAGTCGTGATCCCAGCCTGGCAGAGGGTGGCTAAGAGCGCTGCACGGCGCGGGGAAGCACCAGGTAACCGGCGCAGCGGAGGTGGAAGCAATCTGAGGAAAGTATAGAGGCAGGCGCCCTCGTTCAAGGGACAGAGTGCGTCCGTCGGGGAATGCCTGCGCACAAGGGAGTGCGGAGGGCAAACCGAGAGTTCCAATCGACACGAAGATGTTGAATCGCGGCCGCGTTCAAGAGAGGAAAGAGGGCAACGCGGCGACGCGGCGGAACGGGTTGACCGCGTGGGAATTGCTGGGTCGTCGGGGATGTGAGAAGGAGTCCGCCGGCTGCCAAGGAAGAACCGGCGGAGGAAGCTCCGTGGAAGGAACAGAACCCGCGGGCTCGGCTCTGTCCCGACCAGGGAGACGGCGCAAGCAGGCGCCCAAAATCCTGGGCGGGGTCGACGGGCGATGGTCGCCCTTGGACGCCGGAAAACGTCGGAAGGTGATCGGGTTCCTCTTGATGAAGGCTGTGGAGATCGCACCAGAACAAGCACGAGATCTCCCAAGGAGGATGACCGAAGACCGATCAAATGGCAGTACTCCTTGGGAGGCTGGCAGGGGTGAGGCAGGGCAGTAGGGAGGAGCTGAAAGGTCAAGGTGCAGGGCGACAGGAGGAAGAAGGTGACCTTCTATTTTTCACGCTACGCGATGGATGAAAAATAAAACATTGCAAATTCACTTGTTTCAAAACTTCACTAAAAAAAAGGTCCTTGGGCATGCCTCCCCTTTATATAGGAGAGGGGAGGGTGCCAAGTGACGGGCTAATGAGGGGAGGGTTCCGTCTAGAAACGTGGCCCTCCTCTGTACAAAGACTAACAAAACATGAAATAACAAAAGCGGGACCGGTCTAATGCACGACGCGGTCCAAAAGCAAAACTTAATAAAATCACGATGCTTACTTGGGATACTTGAATTCCGGATCACGGACGTCGGTGCGAGCGGCTCGGGGCGGTCGAACATCTCCTGTGTCGGTGCCGATGCGATGGTCCCCCATCACTATGTATCTCTCTCTTGTTCTGTCTCTCTCTCTTTTCTCTCTATGTATCTCTCTCTCTCTTGTTCTGTCTCTCTCTTTTTCTCTCTATGTATCTCTCTCTCTCTCTCTTGTTCTCTCTATCTCTCTCTCTCTCTCTCTCTCTCTCTCTCTCTTGTTCTATTTATCTCTCTCTCTCTCTTGTTCTCTCTATCTATCTCTCTCTCTCTTGTTCTCTCTCTCTATCTCTCTCTCTCTCTCTCACACATTTCCTTTTCTCTCTTGTTCTTTCTCTCTAACTCTTTTCCTTTTTCTCTCTTGTTCTCCCTCTCTAGCTCGTTTCCTTTGTCTCTCTCCAGCTCTTTTCCATTTTCTCTCATATTCTCTCTCTCTCTAGCTCTTTTCCTTTTTCTCTCATGTTATCTCTTTCTCTCTCTCATAGGGTTGGTCCTTTTGTGCAACGGTGCCATTTTAGGCTGATGTGTGGTCTGATTCAAATTTTCGGACCGCACATCAGACAGCATTATATTGAATCGCACCGCACATCGGCCAAGGTCGTGTGCGGTGCGATTGTGCGGTTTTGGGCCGGTTTTTTTCTAAGGTTTTGAATAAGGGATTAAGGGTCTGCGGGCTGTGGCGTCTGGTGCTCTTCTCTCGCACTCCTTCCTCTCTTTATCACTCTTATCTTTCTCTCTGATGCTCTTCTCTCGCTCTCTCGTTCCTCTCTCTCTCTCTCTCTCTTTCTCTTTCTCTTTCTCTCTCGCACTCTTCTCTCTCTCGTTTCTCTCTCTCTCTCTCTTTTCTTTCTCTGGTTCTCTTCTCTATCTCTCTCGTTCCTCTGTCTATCACTCTTGTCTGTCTTTTTGGGGCTCCGGCATTTTTCTCTCACTCTCTTCTTCCTCTCTCTCCTCGTACTCTGCTTCTCTCTCGAGCTCTTCTCTCTCTGGTTCCTCTATGTTTCTCTCGTTTAAGACAGTCAGACAACGCTCCTCTCTCTCGGGCTCTTCTCTCTCTGGGTCATTCATCTCTCTTCCTCTCTCTCTCTGTCTCTTATCCCTTTCTCGCGCTCAACTCTCTCATCCTCTTTCTCACTCTCTCTCACTCGTCTCTCTCCCACTATCTCTCTGTCTCTCTTCTCTCTCTTGCTCTCTTTTCTCTCTCCCTCCATTTTTCCATCTCTCTTGAGTACCCAGCTCGGTCCCCTCTCGTTATCTCATTCTTCCCTCCCGCTCATCTGTTGTCCGATTTTGCGCGATGTGTGGTCTGATTTTGTCGCACAAATTCTGACCGCACATCGATCCGTGCTTTTGTGCGATCGAAAAAATCGCACGATGGCCGAAAAAATCAGACCGGACCACACGACCTTCCCTACTCTCTCAGTTTTTTCCTTTTTCTCTCTTGTTCACTCTCTCTCTCTCTTCCTTTTTCTCTCTTCTTCTCTCTCTCTTCCTTTTTTCTCTTGTTCTCTCTCTCTCTTTACTTTTTTCTCTTGTTCTCTCTCTCTCGTTCTTTTTCCATTTTTCTCTCCTGTTCTCTCTCTCTCTTTCTCTCCCGTTCGTTTTCCATTTTTCTCTCTTGTGCTCTCTCTCATTTCACTCTCTCTCCCTTCCTTTTTCTCTCTTGTTCTCTCTTTCTTTCTCTCTCATTCTTTTTCCATTTTTCTCTCTTGTTCTCTCTCTCTCTCTATCTATCTCTCTCGTTCTTTTTCCATTTTTCTCTCTTGTTCTCTCTCTCTCTCTTTCTCTCCCGTTCTTTTTCCATTTTTCTCTCTTGTGCTCTCTCTCTTTCTCTCTCTCTCTCTTCCTTTTTCTCTCTTGTTCTCTCTCTCTTTCTCTCTCATTCTTTTTCCATTTTTCTCTCTTGTTCTCTCTCTCTCTATCTTTCTCTCTCGTTCTTTTTCCATTTTTCTCTCTTTCTCTCTCGTTCTTTTTTCTTTTTCTATCTTGATCTCTCTCTCTCTCTCTCTCTCTTTCTTTTTCCTTTTTTCTCTCTTGTTCTCTCTCTCTCCTTTTTCTCTCTTGTTCTCTCTCTTTTTCTCTTTTCTTTTTTCTCTCTTGTTTTCTCTCTCTTTCTCTCTCTTGTGCTCTCCCTCTCGCTCTCTCCCTCTTTCTCTCTCTCTCTCTCTCTCTCTCTCTCTTCCTTTTTCTCTCTTGTTCTCTCTCTCTCTCTATCTTTCTCTCTCGTTCTTTTTCCATTTTTCTCTCTTGTTCTCTCTCTCTCTCTCTTTCTCTCCCGTTCTTTTTCCATTTTTCTCTCTTGTGCTCTCTCTCTTTCACTCTCTCTCTCCTTTTTCTCTCTTGTTCTCTCTCTCTTCTCTCTCATTCTTTTCCATTTTTCTCTTGTTCTCTCTCTCTCTATCTTTCTCTCTCGTTCTTTTTCCATTTTTCTCTTCTCTCTCGTTCTTTTTCTTTTTCTCTCTCTCTCTCTCTCTCTCTCTCTCATTCTTTTTCCTTTTTTCTCTCTTGTTCTCTCTCTCTCTTTCCTTTTTCTCTCTTGTTCTCTCTCTCTAGCTCTCTTCCTTTGTCTCTCCTGTTCTCTCTCTCTTTATGGCTCTTTTCCTTTGTCTCTCCTGTTCTCTCTCTCTTTATAGCTCTTTTCCTTTGTCTCTCTTGTTCTCTCTCTCTCTCTTTGCCTTTTTCTTTCTCTTGTTTTCTCTCTTTCTCTTTTCCTTTCTCTCTTGCTCTCTCTCTAGCTCTTTTCCTTTTCTCTCTCTTGTTTTCTCTCTCTCTCTTTGCCTTTTTCTCTCTTGTTTTCTCGCTCTCTCTCACTCTTTTCCTTTCTCACTCTTGTTCTCTATCTCTCTAGCGCTTTTCCTTTTCTCTCTTGTTCTCTTTCTCTCTCTTTGCCTTTTCTCTCTTATTTTCTCGGTCTCTCTCACTCTTTTCCTTTCTCACTCTTGTTCCCTCTCTCTAGCTCTTTTCCTTTTTCTCTCTTGTTTTCTTTCTCTTTTTTCCTTTTTCTCTCTTTTTTTCTCTTCCTCTCTCTCTCTCTCTTTTCCTTTTCTATCTGGTTCTCTCTCTCCCTCTTGTTCTTTTTTCTTTTCTCTCTTCTTTTCTCTCTCTCTCTCTCTCTCTCTCTCTCTCTCTCTTTCTTCTCTGTTGGACAGTTTATCGTGACTCAGTTATTTTAGGAGATTAGCTTTGAGTAAGCCAAGGAGTAAACCAACTCAGCATGGATCACTACTTTATAGGAAAATGTGTAGCAAGAGCAGAGTTTTAGGAGAACAAGATTAGGTGTCTTGGAAGACCAAGTACATGGACAGGTGTGTGGCCATGCTTTTGTTTAGTCCATAGACAGTTATGGGGGAGTGCCTATAAATATGTCTGAATTTATGTGTGCATCAACTGGTTCCTTCCTCTTTCAAAGTGTTATTTTTTCTTGTTTCTCTATGTGAGATCAAGAGAGTGAGAGCTTAAGCTTTCCTTATCTATGTAAGATCAAGAAAGTGAAAACTTAATCTTTTTCCTCTGTGTGAAATCAAGACAGTGAGTGCATGTGCTTCCCTTCTCTGTGTGAGTTGCTGAAGTGAGAGAGCTAGGTTCCAACATTTTCCTCTATTTCTCTAGTTCTTGCATTCTACGGCTTCTCTCTCTCTCTCTCTCTCTCTCTCTCTCTCTCTCTCTCTCTCTCTCTCTCTCTCTCTCTCTCTCTCTCTCTCTCTCTCTCTCTCTCTCTCTCTCTCTCTCTCTCTCTCTCTCTCTTTCTCTTTCTCCTTCTCTCAGATGCTCTCTCTCTTCCTTCCTCTCTCTCTCAATCCCTCTTTATCTATATCTCGATTCCTCTCCTCACTCTCTCTCGCTATTTTCCTCTCTCCCGATCCTAATGTCTCTCTATCTTGATTCCTCTCTGATAAGTCAAAATTTAGGGGTTTTATATCGTTGTTTTGATTCAGACTTAGCCAACAATATTTATGAAAATTTTCCACTTAAATACTCTATAATTAATATAGGGCAAGTAAGGGGTCAATCCACAAAGAGGCACAAATTTAATTTCAGAATTTTTTTCAAGCTTGGGATGAAGAAAATGATTTTAAACGTGAAAAATACAATTTTTTTGGGATGTTTCTAGATTTTTAGGTAACTTTCATAATTCCCTATGATTTAAATTAAGCCAAAGTACAAGAAGAAACACAAAATCATATTTCTACACTAATTTTTCTATTTTCTCTTAGAAAATTAAACAGAAATAAATATTTTTAGAATTTTCTGGAATTAATTTACATAAAAAAACAACTATAAGTATTAAAAACGAGAAATAGAGATTTTTTAAGAAATGTTTTAGGTGTTAAAATGACTTTAAATAGATTATATGAATTTTCTAGATTTTTTTTGCAAATTTTTTTGGATTTTTTTCAATGCAGAAAATAATTTTTCCGATTTTTTTGATTTTTCTCTATTTTGTAATAATTTTTAAATACTAAAAATATGAAATTTACTGTCTCCGGCGATCACCGGTGCGGCGGCAGCGGCGGCGATGGCGGAGCGGCGGCGGTGGTGGCGGAGTGGCGGCAGTGGCGGCGGAGCAGCGGCGGGGGCGGCGGCGGCGGTGGCGGAGCAGCGGGCGGGGGCGGCGGAGCGGCGGCAGGGGCGGATGCGGCGGTGGCGGAGAGGCGGCAGCAGTGGCAGCGACGGCGGATCGGCGTCGGTGCCGGCGGTGGAGCGGTGTCGGCGACGGAGGAGCGGTGGTGGCGGCAGCAAGCCAAATTGGCCGGCGGGCCTGGGTTGGCCCGTAGAGGGCTGGCCTTAGTGGGTTAGTGAAGACTTAGCCAAATTTGGCCAGGACTAAGGTTAGCCCAATTTGGCTAAGTGAAGACTTAGCCAAATTGGGCTTAAGCCTTATTGGGCTTAACCCAATGGCCAGGACTTGGCTGTCCTGCACAGGGTACCGTGTGCCCTGCGGTCCTGTGTGCTGGCTGCGCGCCAGAGGGCTGCCTCTGCCGCACGGGCACCGCACGGCACCGAACAGCACCGCACGGTGGTGGCTCGAAGACAGAAACTTGTGCTTCGAAAAGATAAAAAATGATATTTTAATGCGATTTTTTGGGGTTCGAAATAGGGAATGCTTGAGAATCTAGAGAGACATAGGGAGATATTTTAGAGTGAGAAACAAATGTTTTTAGAGAGACAAAATGTCGAATTGATAGGATAGAGAGAGAAAATGAAGAGATAGAGAGAGAAAATGAAGAGATAGTGTAGAGAGAGTTTGAGAGGGAATTTGAAGGTGTAGATGAAGGAGATTTTTTATGAAATTTTGAGGTGATGAACTGTGGTTATGGATGGAGGTCAAGAGAGAGAAAGAGCAGATTCTAGAGAGAGAAAGGGCCAAAATGAGGAGATAGAGAGAGAAAATGAAGAGAGAGTGTAGAAAGAGTTTGAGATAGAATTTGGATGAGCAAATGAAGAAGCTTTTTTATGAAATTTTTAGGGGAGTAAGTATGGATATAGATGAAGGTCTAGTGAGAGAAAAACCTATTTTAGAGAGAGAAAGTGGAGAAATGAGTGTTTAGAGTGGGAAAGTGATGGATCTTAAGGGTAAATGGATGGGAAATGATGGAGAAGGTAGAAATCTAAGATCCTAAAGCCTCAATGCAAGTTTACTGAGCCCTCAATGCTTCCTCTCAAGTATGGATCCTTATATTTTGCCAGGATCAGGCATTTTTCAATGCAAACAAGAGACGAGATTTAGAGAAAACTTCAACAAACTTACATTAAGCACGTTGAACAACCTGGATTTTGAAAAATGCCTTGTCCTGCTGGCCAGCCACTTGCTATTGCACGTCCAGAATGAGGGAAAATGAGGGAGAAAAAGTCTATTTATACATTGTGAGAATTACTAAAATACCCCTTTGGGCATTATCTATTCTCTTTTCTTGCCATTTTGCCTCTTTTTCTCCACGGGTTGAGAGCTTTGCTTTGTAATTTCCAGTTTGTTTCTTTTGTAATGTGTTTGTAGGCCCAATAGGTAGGTCAGGTCGTGGTCCAAGTCCCTCTGATCTCTCCTTTAAAAGCCCACAATACTGTTTCATCATTTGCAGCCCACTTTGACAATCACTAAGCTCCCAAAAATCCTCCAATTTTGCTCAAAATGATATCTTCTAATTCCTGCACATTTCTGCACATTTGGAACTATAAAATACTAATCAGAAATCAAACTGATTGACTTCATAGAAGTCAATGAAGTTAGTGAAAAATAATCATAATGTGAAAAAGTTGGAATTATTAGCTAATGCATAAATATTTGGTTAATTCAAATAATAACATGATAAATTATAAATTAATAATACTAAAAACATCAAAAATGTATACAAATATAGGTTCATTTATCATGTTATCACTCTCCCTTACTTTCTCTCTCTATCTCGACTCCTCTCCCTCACCCTTTATCTCTCTATCTCGAGTTCTCTCCCACACCCTTTGTCTCTCTATCTCGAGTCCTCTCCCTCACCCTTTGTCTCTCTATTTCGATTCCTCTTCATCACCCTTTCTCTCTCTCTCAATCTTTCTCTCCATCTGGCTTTTTTCTCTCTCATGTGATATTTCCCTCTTCATGGCTTTATTCTCTCTTTCTGGGATTTTCTATACCTGCGTCCTTTCCTCTTTCTCCCCCTCTTTTTATCTCTGCGTGGCTTTTTTTCTTCTTTCTGCCTCTCTATCGCTCTCTCTCTCACTCTGCGTAGCTTTTTTTTCTGTCTCTCCCTCTCTCTCTCAGGCTTATTTTATCTCTTGTTTATTCTCACTAAGTTATTTTTTCTCTCTGGCTTATTTTCTCTCAGCTCATTTCTTTTGTCTCTCTGCGGCCTTTTTCTCTTTCTCCCGCTCTTATCTCGTATTTCTTTGGCTTTTTCCCCTTCTCCCTCTGTGGCTTTTTGTCCCTCGGTCTCTTTCTGTATGTTTCTCTTTTTTCTCTCTGTGAGTTTCCTTCCTTTCTCTATCTTTTCTTTGCCTCTCTTTGTCATCTCTTTCATTCCCTCTCCTTCTCCCTCTTTGTTTCTGGATCTTTCTTGTTAGCTCTTTCTATCTCCCGCTCTCTCACAATCAATATCTCATCTCTATCTCTATCTCTATCTCTTGCTCTTCCTCTTGCTCTCCCTATCTGGATTTTTCTCTCCCTCTAACGACATCCTATTGAGGACTCAGAAACTAATAGCACAGTCAGCAACCCAATCAACAATTTCTCAATTTCTTGCTCTCTCTCTCTATCTATATATTTATTGATCTATCGATCTATCTCTCTCTCTCTGTGACTCTCTCTCTCTATTTACCTCTCATTGAAGACTGAACAAGATGGATCGATTAGATTAGTGGTAAAGTTTAGCAAATAAGATAGAAACATGTATTAGAGACCCATTTGATGTACTTTCTAACACAATTAGAGGCCAGGATTCAATTTAAACATACTTTTTATAAGATGTTATAACTTTAGGATTAAATCATGTAAATCTTCCATTCACCACCGAATAAAATTTAATATAAATACAAACATACTATCATGAATTGTTTCACAGAATAGATTGATCCTTTAATTGTGTCCTTCTCTCTGATCTCCTTCCCTTCTCATCTCTTATCCTCTTGTTCTTCTTGAATATGTTTGATTAGGTGCAGCTCTCTTTCTCTTACTCTCCCTCTCTTTCTTGCTCCCTCTCCAGTTCTAGATCTTTCTCTTTGGCTCTCTTACTCAAATAAACACACACGATCAATCTCCCTCTCTATTTCCTTCTCTTTTTATCTCAGTTCACGAGCCTTTTTGAAAAAATGGACCTAGGTAGCTCAACCCCTTTCTACACCAGGTGTCTCTGTTGGTTGAGAGAAGACAAATTATTAATTCATGATTGGTTTTTTTGACCTCGTGAATTGCTAGGTCAAAAGGAGGGGCTTTCAATGAATGGTCACATCAATCCTTATCCAAATTTGATTTAAAATTAATCTAGACCCGATGAAAATGATATGTAACCCACATATAAGTCTAGAAAACCTTCAAGTCATGAAATGTCATTTCTGACTTAAAAAAAATCCAAAAATACAAAAAAATCCAGAAAACTCACTAAACCCTTTAACAATTGAATTTTAATGTAAAATTGACTTCATGATGAGTCTGATGTCAGAAACTTTGATAAAAATACCAAAAGAACTCTGTAAAATTCATAAACTCACACTGAAGGTTTCTTAATCAACTAAAACTGTGATAACTTGTTACGTGGACATTTAGTGCAGATATTTATGTAATGTGCATGGTATTTGTGTTGTAATTTGTGTAAGATCATAAATCATTGCTTTTACTTTAGCAATGTATCTTTAGTTCTCTTTAGGTCACGCTTCATCCATGAGTCTAAACAATATTTACATAATTTTTTGAAATATGAATCACATGCTAAAAATACCAAAAAAAATGGATTCTGACATTTTCATAAATATGGAAACTACTGCTTGTTTGTGATGGCGCAGCACCGCCGGACGTCATCGAGCCAGCACGAGAGGAGCCATCGTCGTCATCGAGCCCGCCATCGACACGTGTCCGGCCGGCACGACGAGCCGCGAACGACGCCGCGACTCGAAGTTCAGATACTCGGCGTGACACACGCCACTTCATCGTCGGAGCAGCCCACTTTTCCCTTTGTTTTCTTTTCTTATCTTTACTCTCTTTATCTTTCGTCATCGTTGTCTCCTTTGTTGTCGTGTATTGAGGGGAAGAGCCCATATGAGGATATCTTCCCCTCCCATGGGCCTGACAAGCCCATTTTCCTTTTTAGTTTTCCCTTTTTATTTCTTTCTTGTTTGTTGTTCTAAGGGGGCCCATCTTCACCCATTATATAAGGGGTGGGGTGGGCGCCCAAGAAAAGGACTCTTGAATTTTGGAAGTTTTTTTTATCTTGGAATTTGAAGAGTCACGTACGTGAGAAGAGGAAGAAGAAAGGAAGAAGAAGAAGAAGAAGAAGGAAGAAGAAGAGGGGAGAAGAAAAAGAAGAGGAAGGAGAAGAAGAGAAGAAAAGGTGCTGCCGCCCCTGCCGCCGCCCCTGCCGCCGCCCCTGCCTGACTGCCACCATCTGCATCACCCATCACACTCCCGCCGCCGAACGCGCCGCTCCCGTCGATCCAACTGCCGGCCGCCACCCGCCCCACTCCGGACGTCGATTTCCCTACGGCCACCGCCCTCCCCTCCTTATCACCCTCGTCCCCTCGCCGCCCCATCTCCCCCCTCTCCAGCCCGCCGCCCGCGCATCGCCTCCCTAGCCCTCAGAATCGCTCTACCTCCCTACCCCAGCATCGCCGACCATCGGCAGTGCCTGACTGCCCGTCTCGGTCGCTGCCGCCCAGTCACGTTGATCCACCTTCGCCGGACTCCTCCATCCCATCTCCCATACCAGCTCGCCGACCAAACCGTTTCCCTCCCCCCTCGCGCCCGCGGCACACTCCACGCGAGCCGCAACACTCTCCACGCGGCTACGAGGATAGGACTACCGTGGGTCGACGCCCACACAGGAAATCTCTCGTTGTGGAGCACACCCCCAGAGCGACCCCCACACGGGGTCGAGGACGAGGACGAGGATGAGGACGAGGAGGCGCCAACCGCCAGTACCCCCCAATAGAAGAACTTCCGGACGACCAAGGAGCTTACTTCCGCGCCATGACTGCTAGGATGGAACGCATGGAGCGCATATTCGCTGACCAACGGGCGTCAGAGCACGGAGTTGAGGTGGGACCGGCCGCCCGAGGGCGACCTCGCCACGCACCAGGGGTGGGTCGACAGGACCCCATGGCCGACTTATCCAGGACCTCGACGTTGACTACGAGGGTTTTGATCGCCGATCCGACGGCACCCCCCCACCGGGACGCCTAGTTACGGAACCAACGCGCGACCCCTAGGATGTCTGTGCTTGGGATATGCACCGCCCGCGGGACGACTACGCCTGGTACCGCGGACCGATCCGTCCGCCCTGATCCGCACGCTCGTCATTACGAGCGAGACATGGGCCATGACTAGCCGGCCCGACAATACGATCCCATCCCGCCCCAAGATCCACGGATGGTTAACCCACCGGAGCGCCGTGGCGACTACTATCGGCCGCCACTGCCACCATATTACGGGTTGACGACGCCCCTACCCCACACCGCCCGGTGCCTTTGGATCGCGACCGCGATGGTCCTCCCACCTTTGGGACGCATCGCGCCACGAGCTGTTCCCGCACCGCCGCCTTGGATCAGCGACGGGGCTACCCGTGCCCGAACGGCACTTTGACGATGATGAGCGTTGGCATGAAGAGCATCGTGCATGCATCCAGAGAAGCGTGCGCGCCGACGTATCCGTCTTTGAGGGGTCTCGAAAGCCCAAGGAGTTCATCGACTGGGAGTCGAATATGAACTCGTACTTTAGGTGGTATCGCATGGACGATGACCTATGTGTCGAGTACGCAGAGACACGACTTGTCGGACAGGCCAAGATCTTTTGGGAAAACGAGCGAGTCACTGCCGAGCGACGAGGACGACTCATTACGTCCTGGGTGGAAATGGCGCAGAAGCTGAGGAGCAAGTACGTTTCTCGTCAGTATCAGATGTCACTCTTCCTCTCCTGGCTCGACCTTAAGCAAGGTCGACTACCGGTGACGGAGTACATCGAAGCTTTCGAGGAATGTCGAATGCGCTGTCGCTTCGTGGAGGATCCTTGCGTTATTAAAGGGCTCTTCGCCCACGGTCTCCGGCCGGCCTTGCGCAGCAAGGTCCTCGAGTGCCAACCGGCTGAGGTCGACGAAGCCTACCATCTAGTGGAACACATGGATCCACCCGCCGAGGACACCCCGGCACCTAGCGCGAACACCGCGCCGCGGACTCCACCCGTCCGGCCCCTTCCCGCTCGTATTGCACCACCCGCGACCACACGGGTCACGCCGACCACCGGGGGACAAGGGACCCCTCCGGTCACTTCAGTGGGATCCACCCACAAGCTCGGGTCGTCACTAGCGATATACCGGCCCGCAGCGCTGCCACCAGTCAGGCACACATCACGTGCTACAAGTGCCAGGGACGAGGACACCGGGCAAACCTATGCCCTTCAGCACTTTTGATCGACGTCGGTGATGCTGAGCAGGATCATATCGATGGAGCCGACATACCGCAGGAGGACCACTACCATGGAGACGAGGACTATGCCCTCGAGTATGAGGACCCCGATGGTCAGATCGGATATATACAGATCATGGAGGCACGAGGGACCGCTCCCGTGGCAGGTCATGCATCCACCGCCATCGCCAACATCACCGCCGACACGCCCGCACTAGTAGAGTCCGACCATCTCCGCGTTACCACTCCTCTAGGACACCCCGCCGCGCCCCAACCGACGCCGCTCGTTGATGCGCCATCCGCATTCTCGATCTTCTACATGTACGCCAAGATCAATGGCAAGGCATGCAAGGTGATCGTGGATAGTGGAAGTTGCATCAACGCGATTTCGATACGATGGTCACCGGATTAGGTTGACAGCGATAGAGCACCCCACTCCGTATGACGCCTCATGGATCGACGCTTCTTCACTATCCGTGAAGCGCCAGTGCCGCGCCCCGCTGAAGGTGAGCACCTATGCCGAGGACGCCCTTCTGCGATGTACTACCCATGAAGGTGGGTAGCATTATCCTAGGCCCATGGTTGTATGACCATGACGTCACCTTGGCCGACGCGCCAACATCTGCTCGTTCATGTATCAGGGACGACGGGTTACATGGCATCCCTATGTCATGAAGTCGACGAACAAGCCGGCCGCGACCACAACCATAGGGTTGATGGTCATTAGAGGGCCCTTATTTGCCCGTGACCTGGGCCGCGAGGGTGACGACACACCCTTGTGTCTCGCCGTCACCCTCGACGTCCCCGCTGACACCCCAGTTGCCCCTCGTTCACGCGAGGTAGAGGCTCTTATATCAGAGTTCGGAGACGTCCTCCGGGATGAGCTACCAAGTGGATTGCCCCCGATGCGGAACATACAGCACGCAATCGAGTAGGTACCCGGTGCTTCGCTATCGAACCTACCGCACTATCGCATGGAGCCGCCAAAGTACGAGGAGCTACTACGGCAGGTCAGGGAGCTCTTAGAGAAGGGCCTCATCTAGGAGAGCCTGAGTCCTTGCGCGGTACCCGCTCTCTTAAGGCCGAAGAAGGATGGCTTGTGGCGCATGTGCTGCGATAGTCGTGCCATCAACAAGATAACGGTCAAGTACCGTTTTCCCATTCCCCGGGTCCAGGACTTATTCGACATGATGGCAGGATCCACTATCTTCTCCAAGATCGATCTGAGGAGTGGATACCATCAGGTACGGATTCCTCCCGACGACAATGGAAGACCGCCTTTAAGATAAAGGACGGTTTATATGAATGGAGAGTCATGCCATTTGGCCTCTCCAACGCGCCCAGTACTTTTTAGCGCCTCATGAATGAGGTACTGCGCGCGTTTATAGGGAAATTCGCAGTCGTCTACTTTGACGACATCCTCGTCTATAGTCGATCCAGAGACGAGCACTTAGATCATCTTCGGCAGGTTTGCACAGCCTTACGGCGCGAGCAGCTCTACGCCCACCCAAAGAAGTGCAGCTTCCTCACCTCGGAGGTTGCCTTCCTCGGCTTTATCGTCTCAGCCCAGGATGTTGCCGCCGACCCGAAGAAGGTTTGGGCCATCACGTCGTGGCGGACACCGACCAATATGCACGACGTTAGGAGTTTCATAGGTCTTGCGACCTTCTATCGACGATTCATACGGAACTTTAGTACCGTTACGGCACCTATCACTGACTGCCTCAAGGAGGAGTCATTCACTTGGACACCGGCAGCAGAATGAGCTTTCCAGCAAATAAAGCTCATGATGACCCAGACATCGGTACTACACCTTCCCAATTTTGGGAAGGTATTCGAGGTCACTTGCGATGCTTCGGGCATCGGAATCGGAGGCGTCCTCAGCCAGGAGGGTGCCCCAGTCGAGTTCTTCAGCGAGAAGCTGAACGACGCCAAGCTGCGATACTCCACATACAACAAGGAGTTCTACGCCGTCATATAGGCCTTACGGCATTGGCGGCACTACCTCCTATCCTCGGAGTTCGTGCTCTTCTCGGACCACGAGGCGCTCAAGTATCTGCACTCACAGCAGAAACTGAGTGATCGACACGCTAGGTGGGTCGAGTACCTACAGGATTACACCTTCGTCATCAAGCACAAGAAGGGCAAGGATAACATCGTCGCCAATGCCCTTAGCAGGAGAGCCCACGTGCTGAACGTCATGAAGGTGACGGTCCTAGGGTTCGAGACCATCCGAGACGGGTACGACAGCTGCCCAGACTTCAGCTCCATCATCGTCGAGGTCCGACGAGGCCCATCCCCGGACTAGAAGGACTACATCCTCACTGACGGATATCTTTTCTTTAAGAAAAGATTATGCGTGCCCCACACGTCATTGCGTGACTTTCTCACCTGGGAATGTCACGTCGGAGGCCTTAGCGGTCACTTTGGCCATGACAAGACGATCGCAGCCGTAGAATGCCAGTTCTACTGGCCTTCTCTAAAGCACAATGTTGGCAACATAGTTGCCCAGTGCCGTGTTTGTGCCTTGGCCAAGCAGGTCAAGAAGAGCGCCAGACTGTATACCCCACTACCGATGCCCAAGCGTCCGTGGGATGACGTGAGTATGGACTTTGTTCTGGGGTTGCCTCGCACCGCGAGGCACCATGACTCCATCATGGTAGTCGTGGATAGGTTTTCGAAGATGGCCCACTTCGTGCCTTGCGCGAAGACGCCGGATGCCGTGAAGGTCGCCAGCTCTTCTTTCGAGATCGTATGCGTCTTCACGGCCTACCATCCTCGATCGTGTCCGATCGTGATGTGCGCTTCACGTTACTTCGAGGACCTTGTGGAGCCTCTTGGGCACGGTTCTCGATTGCCTACCATCCGCAGACCGATGGTCAGACGGAGGTAGTCAATCGGAGCATGGGCAACCTCTCCGCTCCCTGGTTGGCGAGCATCTCGCGTCGTGGGATCTCATCATACCACGCGCTGAGTTCGCATATAACTCCTCGGTGAACCGAACCACCGGGTTGAGCCCATTCGAGATTGCCTACGGCTAGGCACCCCGTCAACCCTTAGACCTAGCTCCCATTGATCCGCATGTTAGGGTTTCCGAGGACGCACTTGCATTTGCCCAGCATGTCTTTGCATTGCATCATCGCATCCATGATAGGATCACGCAGCAGAATGCATTGTACAAGCAAGCCGCCGACTTGCATCGCCGACCCAGAGCATTTGACGTGGGCGACTTAGTGATGGTCAGACTTAGGCCGGAGAGGTACTCTCCCGGGACAGCCACAAAGCTGCATGCTCGTAGTGCCGGCCCGTTCCGGATCCTCCGACGAGTGGGCGACAACGCGTACGTCGTTGAGATTCCCCCTACCTGGGGAATAGGCTCCACATTCAATGTGGCGGACCTAGCTCCATATTGGGCCCCTTCTCTCCTCCCAGCCCCAGCCTCTCTAGACCCCTTCAGCGTGAGTGAGTTTGCCGCGACCACTCCCTCGATTGCTTCCCCTGATAGGCACGAGGCAATCGATTGTGTACTATAGGAGGTAATTGACCATGCAGGTGAGGGGATATCGAGGAGGTTCCTAGTACGGTGGACGGGACGCACCTACACAGACGACACTTGGATCACAGAGCAGGAGCTCCAACGCCTTCGGCCAGATCTTCTCCAGCCGCTGCCATTCATCCCCCCTGACTCGTCGGAGTCGAGTCCTTCCCACCCCGGGAGGGTTGATGGCGCAGCACTGCCGGACGTCATCGAGCCAGCACGAGAGGAGCCATCGTCGTCATCGAGCCCGCCATCGACACGTGTCCGGCCGGCACGACGAGCCGCCGCAACGACGCGCGACCCCGAGTTCAGATACTCGGCGTGACACACGCGCCACTTCATCGTCGGAGCAGCCCACTTTTCCCTTTGTTTTCTTTTCTTATCTTTACTCTCTTTATCTTTCGTCATCGTTGTCTCCTTTGTTGTCGTGTATTGAGGGGAAGAGCCCATATGAGGACATCTTCCCCTCCCATGGGCCTGACAAGCCCATTTTCTTTTTTAGTTTTCCCTTTTTATTTCTTTCTTGTTTGTTGTTCTAAGGGGGCCCATCTTCACCCATTATATAAGGGGTGGGGTGGGCGCCCAAGAAAAGGACTCTTGAAGTTTGGAAGCTTTTTTTATCTTGGAATTTGAAGAGTCACGTACGTGAGAAGAGGAAGAAGAAGAAGAAGAAGAAGAGAAGAGAAGGTACTAGCCGCTCGTCAGGCCGTGGACGCCACAATCTGCGCCGTCACCTTGCTACGCACGCCAGCGCGTGCCGCCGCTCACACGCGCCGCGCCGCGTCGGGCGCCCGCGCATCTTCCTACACCCGCAAGCCTGCATGGGGGCCCGAGCACCGGTAACGACCGACGTTGCGCCCGCCCGCAGCAGGCGGTCACGCCCGGCTACCCCTGCCGCACGCTCGGTCCTACCCTGCTGAGTGCCTGCCGACGACAAGTTGGTTGTGATTTCCCCGTGCTTGCCGGTTACGCTGCAACCACTGACGACCCCGTCGCTCCGGACGCCCAGCACCTGCCGACGCGCATTGTGCCGCCGCATTGTTCGGCCGTCCAGTCCCCGAACAGTGTCCTCCCGCCACCTCGAAATTCCAGCACTTCTGCAGATCTCCGACCACAAATATCAGTCGCCAGCGCGACACCAGTACCTCTCACTCGCTCTCCTTTTCGTTCGTTACTTTCGTCAGTGCACTTTCGGTTCGCCTCTTTCGCGCTCGGGTTAGATAGGTGAGCGAGAGACAGTCTGAGAAAAGGACGCAAATTCTACGAGAGTTTTACCTGCCTGGTACGGGTCGGGTTCACCCGCTCCGTGTGAGCATTACAGCGGGTTTCCGCTCGCGACGATTTCCTCGACCTCTCGGTGAGGTTCAGGAGGCCGTCCGGCCTCACTCAAAGCGATCCGTCAATCCTCTGGAATGGCACTCACCGCTCGTCGGTGCACGCACGTACAACACGTAGGATCTCACTACATTACGTCATCGTCCTACCCGTCTTTAGCATCCATCGGACGTCGTCTACCGACGTAGCTGGACTAGTTCTCAATTCGATACCGAGCCCTTACCCTCGGTGACAACCGGACGACGTCTTGACGACGTCCGGCATCAGTTTGGGCAGAGGCTGTGGTGTGAGAGAGAAATATGTACTTCACTTTGGATGTGAAACTAAGATACTAAAGTGACTCACTTCACCGAATGTTTTATGGACCTCTCATGTCTCATAACAAGGTGTCTTTCTCTCAAGTTGTGATTAGTTGTGCTTATTTCTCCAACTAACCTTCCTTTAACCTGAAATTTTCTAGAGATATAATTTCCTCCTCCCAAGTGGATAATATCAAAATGTGAGTTAAGGTTGCAAATAATTCAAGGCTACTAAGGGTGAAGACGAATTGAAAAGGATTGGCTTGGAAAGAAAAGTGCAAGTGTGGATGATTGATGAATGATGACAGGTAGTGTCACTTCAAAAAACCTAATCCCAATATTTAGATGAATTACATTGATGAATGATATATGGATGTCCCCACTAGACTCACTGAAAAAACTTGATAAATATTAGTACTATGGTTCTTACGAACAATAAGAACTCCATCTATTGTATAATTTTTGTTTTTACCTATTTATGAATAGAACAAAACATAAAACATGGTCACTATTTATTTTCAAAGGAACCAAAAAGAAATGGTAGTCAAGGGTCAGTATCCTCTCAAGCGATGTCAGAAAGAAAATGAAAGGATAATACTACTGTGAAATTTTTAGCTCTTTCTAATAAGTGGATCTTGAGACATCAAGGGTTGAAAATCAGACAAATCCTGGCCATGATATTTACTTCATTTCTCATTTGGATGGCAGTGCACAAGGGTTTTCTCATTAGGTATCATATGAGGCTTCAAGTAAATGATTTGTTAGTTTGTAATTGGAATATCTCTTTCCTCTAGTTGTTCCGATTAGGCTTAATGTAAATGATATATTAGTTTGTGATTGGAATTTCTCTCTCCTCCAGGTTTCCCAAAGAGGGTTCACAAAAATGATATATTACTTGGTGATTGGAGTTTATCTCTCCTCCAGATGTCCCTGTGAGGCTTGAAGGAAAAAAATTATTAGCTTGTGATTGGTCGTTTCCACCACAGAAATTAAGAGGTCAAAATGACATTTACTTAAATAATTAGTCACCCAAAATTAACGAATTTAAATAGAAAAATATTTTTTGACACTAGGGAAAAATATTTAACCTGCATTTAACAATAAATAATCATAAATACATCAAAAAATATCATTAAACTTGATTCCATGATAAATATTTCATTGGCAATTTAGTAAAAATATGAAGTCAATCCATAAAAACCACTAAGAGCCTTTATGTAATGAAAATAAATACTATTTTACTGGTAAAACTAATTAAACGATGGCTCTAATATTAGGGAATTCGGCAAACGTACTAAGAACATGAACAGTTCATCAAATCACACTGAAGGCTGCTTTACTCAATTTATGTCACATATCATGTGAAATTTTGACATTTTCACCGAGATATTTATGAAATAGAAAGCTATCTTTGTGTTATACTTATCATGTTATAAGTTACCTGATATTAGAATATGGTTGAAAAAACACGAGTTTTGGCTCCTCGGAAACGAATGATGGGCCAGAAATCTCATTCACTTGTAAATGTATGATTAGCACCCAATTTCAGATATCATTCCAACTATATAAAGAAACCATGTTTTCAATGTAAATCATATGAGGCAACCATCTAATATCCATCCAAACACCTTTCAGGTATACTCAAGGTATTACATACAAAATATAAAGTACTGAAAAAACTGTAAACACAAGTAGAGGCTGCAAAACATATGGGGATTTGAATTATGTGTATACAAGCAAAGAAAACTTATACATACCAAGTATAAAACATTATACAAACATAGTGATAATGTCAATTTTTTGCACTGCAGTTATATACCATGATCTTTTATCTTCGATTGCAGCTGTATCTTTGATGTGGGTTATTTAGAATAAGGGGGCAAATCTTGGGTGTGAAGATTTCTATCTTGATGAATAATCAAAATTAGACTTCGCCTCCTAATGTCTAAATTTCTGTCTTCAGGAATTTCATTACTAGTATGTAAATTTTTTATCAATATAAAATTTGATTTCTCAAGTCATGCTCGATCAGGTTTATGTATCCACAACATATGATGCAATCATTTAATTATCAAATGAATCAGTTTTTTGTTATAAATATTGATTTGGTACCTATTAACTTCAGGATTTCGAATAAATCTGACCTTTAATAAAGAGATATATGTACGATTAAAAAAATGGACCTGAATTATTCTTGATATGAAGCATAATGCCTATGGTTTAGTGGTTGATAATTGAGCAAATGGAAATTAATGTTTCAGACTGAGGCCTGTGACTTTTGATTGAATATGCTTAAGTTAATTTTTGATGAACTATCAAAAATTCTAGATTCCTCACAATATGAAGAAACACTTTCCAATGACATTTGATGTGTAATAACTCATAGGGATTTTTGAAAAACAAATGGAATGTCCTATGAATTTAAAAAATCAAGAAAAAATAGAACTAATTTAAAACATAAATAAAAATGAAACCAAACCCTATGCCTTGTAGTTTAAATCTCAAGGGTAAATTATATTTATTTAAATTAACTTAGTAATGGTTGAATGCTCCTAGATATTATTTTTTATGCAAAAATACTCTCTCAAAAATTACTCTCTTGAAGAATGGCAAAAAAGTTAATCTCTCCTCTTTATAAAGGAGAGACTCAACTAGGACAATTTAAGGGACTTTTCTCCTTGATTCAAACTACTTATTTTCAGATGCTGTGGAATCAATAAAATTTTCATTATATTATTATACTAATTTTTAAATCTATTTGTCTTTTTATTGGTATTTAGGAGCAAAATTGAAGTTGATGCAAACTCCCTTTAGGGCTATAGCAAATGTAAATTTTTACTCAATGTTGTAGTTATACTATCGGTTTTATATTATTTAATTTAGTCTTCATAATTATTTAAAAATATTTTAATAATGAAATATAACCTCCAGAAAAAATTGACACCAAAATTGACGCCTATAGAGGAAGAGAATCAGAAGTAAATGAATATTAGATATTTCTAAGTTTTCAACAATATTAGAGTTAATAACTCTATAGGCTGGGCGTATGACTAGATACACAGGTCTATTTTGAGACAGAAGAAATGATTGATATTATCCACACAATGCGGATTTGATCATTCTTTGGAAGGCATTCTTACTATTTTGTTATAAGTCATATGGTGTGGTAGTTGTTAATCAGGCCCCCTAAAACCTCTGAAGGGACAACTTCAAATTTAGGAACTTTTTATCATTGTTCCCATTTGGACTTAGCTAATAGTATTTCTTTTATTATTAAACTAATTACACTTGATCATAAAACAATAACTAGGGGATCAATCTTCATGGAGGCAACCCTTTAATTTCTTGACAGGTATCGGACTTAGAATTTAGAGAAATAGGTATAAAGGTAAGAACATTGTGCTTTAAGAATTTTTAAGGATTTAATTCTTTTTAATAATTTCATAGGTTTCTTTCTACAAAAAATTATTAATGTGTGCCTAATCTAATATAAGAGTTGCTAATTATTACAGTTTTAATATTTTAAATATGAAAATAAATAAATATTCCCCTGCCTACAGATGTCAAGTGTGGCTGATGGTGTGACATGTGCAGTGATGTGCGGAGTGTCGATGCGGCAAATTCTAAAAGCCACACAGTTTTGCTTCAGGGCTCACATGCAGTATTTGGACTGAATGGGGTGCAAAATTCGGATAGGCAAAGTTGCAACAAATCAGGACAGGGGAAGTCGATTTTGGAGGAGTAAATAAATGAATGTTTAATTAAATAAATATAGGATTTAGATTGAGAATCTAGGGCGTTCTCCGGCCCAAGTTCTTCCCACCCCAGGGGGATGATGGAGGACCATCCGAGCGAGCACGTCTAGAAGCGTCATCAACTCCTTTGCGGAGCCCGAGCATACGTGAAGAACCCCACTTCCACTACCTAGTTTGAAATTTTGCAGTTGTTTCGTCTTGTTATGCGACGTATTCTTTTATATTCGTGAAAGCCTATTCATTGTGTATGGGCTCATCGTCTCTTTGTTTTTTTTGTTTTACCTTTCCATCGCCATCCTGGACTGTAGGGAGGCTCCCACCTGCGTTTCTATGGGCCTCCCCCATGTACAATTGTGTCTATGATGTTCATTGTTGATCTATACCTTTGGGGGGGGGAGGAAGCCTAGATGGACTTCCTTTTTTTCTCCCTAGAGGATCTTCTTAAGGGGAAGCCCAATAAACTTCCCCTTAAGAGAGGCCCATCATGGACCCATAACCGTCGCCCTTTTTGCACTGTAAGAAAAGGGGGAGGGTGAACGTTTGATTATTTTTTGAATCCAGAACTCGTTCGTTTTTTGGCAGTTACTTATTGTGTTTTGTTAAAGAAGGTGTTTTTTTCCCAACGTCCCGGAGTTTTCAACTCCGATCCATCACGGAAGGGAAGAGAGATCCCTCTGTCAATAGACGAGTCTACTATTTGTTGAATTGGTCGCTGAAGATGAATAAAGATTTCTAGGCACAGTATCATTATTAATATCCATCGTTCGTCAATGATCTAGTTCACAGAAGATTATTCTCTAATCTAAATATTTGATGTTTGCCCTCGACTCCCACGGTGAAGAAATTTTGCCCACGGAAGCAATCCAGCATTGGGATTTCTTCTCACCATCGTTACACCGGCATTGATCTTTGGCTAGCAATGATCTTTGGTCTTTTTATTTCCAAGGCCTCCCGATTCTCCACCGTCAATCTGGTAAGCGCTTTGAAAAAGGAACCTGCCACATTCTAGAGATCGTCCGGTGAAGATCAAACGGCAACATTGTGTCTCTACGACCGCCGAATCTTCTGCTTCACCAAAGAATCGACAGTGTTTTGATTTCGCCTAGATATTGTCCTATGTTTCTACTAAAGACTGCCTAGATCAAGCCCACTCCGATGTATAGAGACATCAATGAAGCGATCACGAACATCGAACCTCCAATCACCTTGACTCACGGAGTAGGATTCACCACCCCTCTCTATTGTAATTTGTGTTTCGTGGTGGACCAATTGAACGAAGCCACTACAAAGAACGGTGATGTGATGAAGCAAATCCTTCCATTTAATGGACACCCTTTAGATTGATCAAGTGTTACGTTCCATATTGCGATTGACTCACCACAGATTTTGTCTGCTTGTCGTTCCTGACCACTTGCTCAATGTGGTTACAAAGACCCTTCTGAAAAAGAAATGACGATGCAAATCTTGATAATGGATTAACTGTCCGATGCGGTTGCTTCCGAAAGATTACTGCTCTTCTGCCGAATGTAGGGGTGAAGTCCAGGGGGTTCCATTATCGTCGATTCTTCAATTCACTATATCAAGATCATCTAGACGTCAATGGAGTTGCTGCTGCCTTCGTGGACATCTTTTCTCTGTGCAACCAGACAGGGATCTGGGATCATTGCTAACCCTACGTGAAGAGCCAGCACAATTGGTGGATCAGCCCTACAAGACGTCATCATCACGCTGCGCCATCTTCTCTGGTAATTCTCTCTCCCATTACTGGGCCTTCTCATCATGCCAGGACAGTTCCTCCGCATTGAGTTGCTGGTTGTGTTGCAGGTTGCGTCAACCCCTCTTTTATTTTGCAATATTACTTACATCTTTCAGTGAGTTTTAACGTGAATTTAAGGATTACGTAGGACGACTAAGGAAAAAGGTGACTGAGGAGATGGATGGATGACGACGGGTAAAGGGTGGAAGACGGGTTTGTAGGGAAGGATAAAACAACCCACAGAATTCACACTGTCGGATTCGGACTTTAAAACAGATGAAAATCTGGTGGTGCAGCTCCGATTTTTATCGAGGGCTGGAGTACTGTCTTCCCCAACCGCGACGATGCCTAAGCACCGAAATCAATATCCGACTCGCCGCAAGAAACACTCGAGAAAGAGAGAGAAGAAGTGGAAATCCAAACCAAATCTAATTCTGACGGCAGTGGAAACTTGATGGCGCGGCACCGCCCGAGACCGTCGAGCCGTCACATGAGGAGCCAGCATCGTCATCAAGCCCGCCACCGACACGTGTCCAGCCGACATGACAAGCGACGCGCGACCCCGAGTTCAGATATTCAGCATGACGACGCGCCGCCGCCACCTTCGGATCGTTTACCATTCTCGCCATCGTTTTCATCTTCTCATCTTTTCATCTTTTTTATTTTGTCTTTGTAAGGAGGGGAAGAACCCATATGAGGATTCCTTCCCCTCCCAGCACCTTAGTGGGCCTTAACAGGCCTCTATTTCCTTTTCGTTTATTTCATTTTGTTTTCTTAAAGGGGGGCCAATATCATCCTTCCTATATAAGGAGGAGGGGGGCCACCCAAAGGACCACTCATGAATTCTATGAAGTTATAACGTATTGATAAGTTGAAGAGTCACATATGTGAGAAGAGGAAGAAGAAGAAGAAGAAGAAGAAAGAAGAAGAAGAAGAAGAAGAAGAAGAAGAAGAAGAAGAAGAAGGGAAGGGGAAGAAGGGAAGAGAAGGGAGAAAGAAGAAGAAACTCTGCCATGCCGCCGCCCTCCTGCCGGAGTTCCGTCGCGCCGCCGCGCGGCCACATCCGGCCGGAGCCCCGCCGCGCCGCTGCCCGTCGGTTCATTGCTCATTGCCAGCGTCCTGCCCTACCGCCGAACTCCGCCGCGCGATAGTTCGCCCCGACGCCCATTGCCCTCCGACGACGCTCGCCGCCGGTGACCGCCTCGCTGCCAGCTACCAATCTCGCCGCCGCTCGACGCTAATGCCCGCCTGCGCCGCCCGCGCGGCCGTCTGTTTGCGTGACACCACACGCCGCGTGACCGCGCCGTGTCGGGCCGCCTGCGAGCCGTTGCTGGTCCGCGCGCTGTGCCCGACCCCGGCCGACGCCGACGCCCGACTGTGCCGCCCACGCGCCGCTCGCTCGCAACGCCGCCGACCGTGTGGTCGCGTTGTGGTCGTGCCACCGGGCGCGCGTCTCCCGCTGGCCCGCCCCGCTGCCGCGAACCTTGCCGCACGCCGCGCCCATCACCGCCAAAGGCCACCTGAACCACACACGCTGCCCGCGCGCTGCCGCGTGCGTGCGCACTCGCCACTCGCTGTGCCCGATTGTGTGCCGCACACGCCCGAGCCGTAATCGCCTTGTGCGGTGCACCCGTTATCGCTGCACCCGCTGGGAGTCGAGGCCGCCCGAGCCCCGTGGGCCGACCTGTGCGTTGGCTGCTTGCGCGCGCGCCACCGCGCTCGTGCCCGCTAGCTTCTTGCCACCGTCACTTCTCCACTGAGCCCGCCTGTGGACGTCCGCACCCCGTCTAGCCACTCCTGCATCAGCCAGCCATCGGCGTCACCGACATCCTGTGCTTCCGGACTTCCTCTCTGACTCGAGATATCCGTCGCCAGTGCGACGAAGGTACTCCCCTGCCCCTTCACTTTACGTCTCGTACGTCCATCAGTGCTCTTTTGATTTGCCTCTTCCGCGCTCGGGTTAGATATAGGTGAGCGGGACAGGTTGAGAAAATGACGAATTATTACGAGAGTCTTACCTGCCCGGTACGAGTCGGATTCTCCCGACGTGTGTGAGCATTTCAGCGGGGCTTCCCTGTTCGGCGACGTACTCGCCCTCGACCCTCTCGGGCAAGGTTCAGGAGGTCCGTCTGACCTCACTTATAGCGATCCCGTCATTCTCTGGAATGGCACCTCCGCTCTTCGACGCACGCACGTACGATACGTAGGACCTCTTGCATTCATTGTCATCATATATTTATACCTGTCCATTAGCTTCATTGGACGACACTGATCGTCGTTGTCCGATCGAGATCTCGTTTTGGTACTGAGCCACTACCCTCGGTGTCGACCGGATGACGTCTTGATGACGTCCAGCATCCAAACTTCTCGAGAAAACATTGGACGGAGAACACTTTCGACACCAAAGAGTTCATGCATAACTCGGCACCGTAGTGCGTGACGAGGATGCGGGAAATTCCGATCATGACGAGGCTGGGCGAATCCGGGCGTTGAGCAGCCCACTAGACGAGGAAGATTATTGGCGTTCCGGGCGTTGAACGGCCCTGGAAGAGAGTAGATGTCGTTGTCGCAGAGTCAGGCGTAGGCGAATACCCGCGCGCGCGAAGCACGCGTAGGTTGCGCGGAATGCGCAAAGCGCCGGCGCGCGCACGGAGTGTGCGGAGGGCATGCAGCGCACCCGGAGCGTGCGTAGCGCGCGCGTCTCAAAGCGTCGGACGGCGTCGACGATGACCGCCGCCGCCAATGTCGAAGTCTTGCGGGGCAGCCTGGGCGGCCCTGGCTGGGGCAGCCCCAAGCGGGCGGCCTGGGGGCGGCCTGAGCGGCCCTGGTAGGGGCGGCATGGGCGGCCCTAGTTGGGGTGGCCTGGGCGGCCTTTGGGCGGCCCCAAGCAGGCGGCCTGGGGGTGGCCTTGGGCGTCCTTCGAAAGGTGAGAGAGAGAGAGGAAGAGAGAGAGAGAGAGAGAGAGAGAGAGAGAGAGAGAGAGAGAGAGAGAGAGAGGATAGAGAGAGAGGATGGAAGGCCGACGTCCTGAGGCAGCGGCAGCGGCAGTGGTGGTGGCGCCGCTAGTGCTGGCGATATAGGGAGGCTTGGGCAGTCCTCCAAGAAGAGTTAAACAAAACTCAATTCTTGAAATATGACTGCCTAACTGTTTCTTGAAACAATGGCCTATACATATAGGCCTTGGAGGAAAGAGAAAATACAACTTTAAGACGAGAAATTAAAGACGAGTCGTGCTTCATGTCACACCAAGGGGTAGTTGTTGATCTGCCGTTGGCGACGTTTCATGACGCGCGAAGGAACATGCGTGCGTGGAGACGTGCGTAGTGGAGGCGGTTGCGGCATGTTCGAAGCGGGACTGTTGACATGTGTGCGTGAAGACGTGCGTGGCGGAGACGGTTGCGACATGTCCGTAGCGGGAGTGATGACGTCGGTTGGCTGTGGCGTCGTATCCGTGGCGGAGACGTTGACTTTGGTTGACCGTGGCGACGCGTCCAATGGTGGTGTGTCAGCGTCCTCGCCATCAGCCTCCATATTTGTTTTAGAGAATTTAAGGATTAATAGTGTCCGGTCTGATATTTGTACGTTGACGGTGTGGACGCTCTTGGATGAGATCGTTCCCCACTTGTCCTCTTTTGAACTTTTCACAAGGGTCATTGGGAGTTTGCCCGTGACATAAGCCGTTTGTGTTGTCGATTGGTCGTGCTTTGTGTCTTTTGACTACCGTTGTACTTCTCGTTATTTCTCTAAACCTAATCACTATTTCACTTCATTAACATCGCATTTAGAGTTTATCCACCAGATGTAGCAAAAAGTGTCGATTCCGACCGTCGTGTTACATCAATCACCTCATCATGTTTTCTTTAATCACTGATTACATAATTTCAAAGAATTTAAAAAGGTCTTAGCTGCCTCTAAAACAGCTATTTATTAAACATCCTAAATATTTCAGAGGAAATGATTTAAATAGCAGGAAATCCAGATGGCAGTGTCCACTAGAGGTCTGGTTCCAATGTCATGCTCTTCACCATAGCAAAGGTGTATCTCCTCAATAAACCCGAAATTATGGTTCAAAATATTATTTAAGATCTTCTGATTTCTAATAAAGTATTTATAACTTTTCTTTACAAGCACAAAGCGAGGGTCAATTCCATAGGCTGCAAGTATTGGAAAACTGTATTTTGAAGGCTATAAACTTTTGTGATTTTTATATTGTTATAATTGGATACAATTTTATAGAATCAAAGAGTGAAAATGATTTAATTAACTCAACAATGATTCCACATAATTTTCCTAATGAACCTAATTTATTTAGATTTTAGAAAAAAATTATGGAAATTTATAATTTAAAATGATTATTAATTAAAATTAAGATATCATTGCCGGTGCTTTGGCAGCACTGTTGAGGGCTGATGATCGTATAGGAGACTAAAAGAAAAGTTACGGGCAGGTGAGGAGCAAAGTCACAATTTTAGGTGTGTGCGTTTGTGTCGTTGTAAGTTTAATTTGCATTAATTAATTTTTTTTATAAAAAATAAAATATGTATAATCTGAGTGTTTTCGTCTCCTTACAGACCTGTCTTGATACATTAATCGAAGAGTTGAGTTAAGCTTAGGAAACAAAAAATGATGGAGTGAGTAATAACAGAATTGTAGTATAGTAAAATACCAGATGTTATTATGTAGTAATAATGAAGATAGTAAAAGCGTGAAAGATAAGTAGTTAATCAGTGGAAGAAACTGATTAAAGGAATTCAAGATTCAAGCTTTAATGTTCTAAAAAGGAATAAAAGCAGTGTTAAGAAGAAATATTAAAAAGAGGGGTAATTGATAAATCCTAATTTGGGTTAAATAAGTCATTTTTAGGCTCCTGTTTATCCAACAATATTTCTAAAATTTTCCTTTCTTGGAATAGGGTAATTAAGTGACGAATTTACAAGGATCAGGTAGTGAGAGAGTAAATTGAATTTCAAATATCTTATAGAACAATTATTTTAGGTGATCTCATATTTATTGGATTTTTCAGTTTTTCCAAAATACGAGAATCAATGGAATAATGACAACTAGTCAAAATTATTTTAAATAAATAAAATAAATATTTATTTTGTGTTAGATAAGTTTGAATAATTAAATATGATAAGGAATATTTGAAAAATTTCAGGTCAAAGAATAATACTTTACATTACAGAAGACATTCGACCGCAATTAGTTGGCGGTGAGGCTCTGCCGAGTGGGTAGTATACTAAAAACATTGTAATTTTTGGTACATGAGAACGTTTTCAGTACTGTTTTGTGCATTAGAAAACTTGAGGTATAGGCTATCCACTGGAGTTTACCAAGAGAAAAAAGATGAGAAAATTCAAATAAAAATTTTTAGAGATCACACAAACCTTGTTGTGACTTCCCTCAAGGGCCAAGTGGTGCTCTTTCTCCAAGAATGATGATTAGCCTTGGACTCTCTCCCACACAGTCTTTTAGAACAAGAATGGAGTAAGAAATTGGATGCACTAGGCCTCCAACAACAAGTTGGGAGCACAAATCCAAGATGAGATACAATAAGAGGGGAGAAGAGAATAAATAGAAGTGTCCTAAGTCTCCCAGCCATTGGATTAAATTTCAAGGTTTTATAGGGCTGCAATTTCTTGATTTGCAGCTTGGAACCACGTTCCCAGTTTTCCAGATATGAAAACAGACCTTGCAAATTAAAATTTTGGTTAGTTCCAATATTCTTTTATTTAGTTGACCAAGGTCCTTAAGGAGGTTTTAATGGGTTTCTAAAGTAGACTTCTTATGTGGTGTGCCTCTTCATAGTATCTCTTAAACGGATTAGCTTCCTCCATTCCTCCCATTTTTATCTCAAATTTGCTATTGTATTTGCCGAAGTCCTGTTTTTCTAATAAAACTACAAGAAGATGTCAGAAATCCACTTGACTCCAAGGAGTCAAGATGGGTTAGTTCTGCTCATCCAAGGAGCCAATTGACTCCAAGGAGTCAATTGGCACTATCTCTATCTTAGAAAAATAAATCATAAATTTTAAATTTAATTGTTAAATGGTGAATAATGCTAGTGGAAATCTAAAACTATATGGTAAAAAAAGTATACGAACATAATTTAAGGTTATCAGTTATGTACTTATAAGAAAATACTTTTTACCATATTATTAGGCCTAATGAGTTTTATAAATATTGGAGATAGTGCCAATTGATATATTGGAATTGATTTATATAACTTTGAAGGGGGTGAGATTTAGGTACTGGAGAAGTTATTTTTTTGGATTTTAATTAAGATGTAGAACTAATAAGCTAGCGAGATAGTAGTAGGATAGTATGCTCAGTAGGAGATATAGTAATAAATATTATATTGTATTTTATAGTTGGTTAAGGAATAATATATAAAAGATAGATGTGGTGAGCAAAGGATAATAAGATTATGGATTTAATTAGTAGTTTTAAATTTTAATAAGATATACAATGAACATTGAAGATAAAATTGGATAACAACAATGATGGTAATAAGAAATGGATTCTCTAGTTATCTATATATTAATGAGAAAACTAAATATATGATGAGGACTTAAGAGAGATGAGGACATTTCTTATTAACTTTTTACGGGAATATAAGAACTTAGATACAAAGAGAAGGACTAACAAAGGATAATAAGGATGAATAGGAGTACTTAAGAGTGCAATATTTCTGTTTTTATATGGTTAATAGGCCTTTGAATCGATTTATATTAATATATGACTAGGGAATACAATAGTGTCAGATAATGTCATTCATACAGTTTATAGATGTAAACGGTAATTTGTGGTATTTTTGTAATATAAAATTGAAGGACAAAAATCATGGAAAATGCTGGTGCCTAATACCTGTTTGATGGAATTCCTTAGTGGGGTTGAAGTATGAAAACTCCGATCAAATCAAACTCAAAAAATTATTTAATGAAACTTCATATTATCCAAGTTATTTCTAAGATAAATTAGATCAAGATAAAGTTAGGAGGATACCGTATCTGTCTTGATTTGAAGAAAAAGGAATGGGGGCTTTGATCGGTGCCCGTGTAACTCCGTGTCCTCCCCCTGCCCTTCTCCTTCGTGCTGGTGCAGATCTTGGTCTTCCTAGACCCTCACTGATGTTGTCCTTGGTATTTGGAGCTGTCATTGACGTATCACAACTCTCCCCTTGTTTATTTTACTAGTGGAAGAGTCTCCTACAACTACAATGGATTTCTATCAGAACAGAAGTAGTTGAGGGCCAAAGAACCCTTTTTGGGCCGAGGAAGGACCTCAGGTGGCCGTAGATGGGTGGCCCCACCCGCATGAGCGCCGACATTCGCTAGGTGCACGCAGGCTCATGCACTATGCACTTGAAAGGCTACATCTTGGTTCAGCGTTAGTGCACCTAATTGGCGGTTGGGTGCTTACCTAACCCATTTTTCAATTTTTCTTTTTTATATAAATCTAAATAATGATAAAATAAAATACCCAACTCAAGAAGCGACTCATCCCATTTAAGTAATATTGTTGAAACATTTTTCAGTGTGAATTAATGAGCCTCTAAGTTATTCATAACATGATAAATACATGTATATTTCCATACATTTTAAATTTTTTGGTAATATGAATTTAGAATTTATCATGTTATCACTTGAATTAAGTAATAATTGTGCACTAGCTAAAAATTCTAATTTTCCCACATCATGGTTATTTTTTTACTAAACTCCTTGGCTTCATTCAAGTGAAACAATTTTAACATGTGAAAAAAATTTACAGGAATGATAAGACTCCATATTTTAACATGTGAAAAAAATTTATAGGAATGATAAGGCAGTGATTCTTAGAGAGTTGCAGAAACTTTGAGAGTTGAGTGATTCTCAAAAGGGGCTTTAACAGAGCAAAAGGTGTTGTGGGCCTTTAAAAGAGAGCTCTGAGGGAGGTGGGCCACAACCTGGCATGTTGATTGGGCTCTCAAAAGCCTTACAAAGAACGAAGATAAATATTAAAATGGGAAGCTTTCAATCAATAGAGAAAAGGGGCAAAATGGCAAAAAATAGATTATAAAATGTTCAAAGGGGTATTTTAATAATGCTTCCAATGTATAAATAATCTTTTTCTCCCTCATTCCCCCCATTGTGAACGTGCTCTACCAAGTGTGTGGCCACCATGACAAGGCATATTTCAGAATCTAGGTTTTTAAACATGTTTAATGTAAGTTTGTTGAAGTTTATATTCAGTTTTGTCTCTAGTTCACATCGGAAAATGACTGATCCGAGCAAAATAAAAGGATCCAGAATTGAGAGGAAGCATTGAGAGCTCAATTAGAATGTTAAATTGATGTATATTACATACATATATGTGTTGTACTAGCCATATATGAATGTTATCATAATTAAATGGACATAAATGACTTGCACTATGATTTTATGATTCTTTTTTATTTTAGTTATTTATACATCATATTTAACCTCTGTGCATTAAAGGATTATTTTTGCAGGGTATAAAATACTTGGCTAGAGGTTGGTAAGGGTTTTACTAATCCTCTGGATTTTTTCCATATTTTTTTTATAATTTTCTGACCATAATATACCCAATAAATAATTTTTAGAAGTAAAAAATTATATTTTACAATTTATTTAGCATTTTCAAAAAGTATTTTTTATGAAATTTGTGGCATCCACGTCATTCACCTGAAAATTTGGGCGAATGATTGGATGCACTAAACGAGTAGTATATTGGCTCATTATGGCATCGTAATGCCTAATGCCATAATGCGCAAATAATTATTTTGAAAAGAACCACGTGGCGTGGGCGTCGAGGAAAAAGGTACGCTGTTTTTTTTATTTAATTTGACTTAGTTTTTTTGCATGCATTTATTAAATACATCTTTGGCATAATCAATGAATGCAGAATCAAATACTCGTGTGCATTGATTGCATGAGGAAATCGATTCCGCGTGCATTTATAAAGTAAAAAAAGATTCCTTGTACGCAGAATCGAGTAGCCGTGTGCATTGATTGCACATGGAATCGATTTCCGCGTGCATTAAAGAGGTAAGCTTACCTTTGTGTTTTTAAATTTTATTCAAATGAGAATAGAAGTGACAACGTGGTGCTTTCTTTGTCGCTCAAATGCAGCATCATTCTGTAATGGTTGTGCTTGAGAAAGCGTGCAGCGACGTGTCAAAACATGATCAGAGGGCGGAGAAATCAGGCAACAATAAAAAAATGAGCATTTCATATTTTCATGGAGGACAATATGAGCATTCCACATTATTTTCATCGTTAGTAAAATGGTGATATCTTGAGATCCAGCCGTCTGATTGAGCTCAAATTTTGAGGGTATGATGGAGGACCATCTCGAGGACGACGCCACGATGACGAAGAACCATCTCGAGGATGACGTGACGGGATGTCGTCAGCCACGCCGAGCAGCTCGCGCCGACGCTCGCCACCCGGGGTTTAAGTACCCCACGTAAGAACTTTTATCTTTTTACTTATGCTCATTTTCATGTGTGTTTGTATTTTTGGATTTGTGGACTGGGCCAATGTTGTTGGGCCCCGTCCTCGTCATTTTTACTTTTTATGTTTGTATTTTGAATTTGTAAGGGAGGCCGAACCACGTCTCGCGACGGTTCGTCCTCTCCCACGTTCACTTGGCACCCATCCTCACTATATAAGGGGATGGCATGCCCAAGGAACACCTTGGAGTCATTGTTGAAAAGTTTATTCACAATTGCCTCTCCCCTATCGAGAGAGTAGTGTAGGGGTTTGGCTAGCCCCACCCCACGCCGAGATCACTCCGTGGGTAGAGCCCACGCCTCTCCCGTCGAGATCACTCCGAGGAGACGTGTTAAAGCGCGCCGCCGAGATCACTCCGGTGCGAGGAAAGAGTTTCAAGAAGTTGCCGCCATCAAGAATCGAAAGAGGCCTTCGTCGAGATTACTCCGGGTCTTGGGAGATTCAAGAAGCGTCGCCGACACGTCATCAACCTGGGAAATCTGCTCCCGAGGAGCACACCCCAGATCCATCAAGAACTCCTCTTTCTTGGAGGGTTCTTGGTTGTTACAGTTCAAGAAAGCCATTTCTTGGTACCTTTTTCCACCCTTCCACCATTCCTGATCCATACCCCCTTCTCTTCGCTCTTGATCCACCCCACCACCGTTCTTGAACACCTCCCACATTTCTTGAATTTCCTCTTTCCTCCTTTCCCCATCGTTTCTTGATTCCCAACCGCCTCGTCTTGCGTTTCTTAATCGCCCACCCTCCTTTCCCCTTCGTTTCTTGTTTCCCAACTGCCTCGTCTTGTCTTTCTTCATCGCCCACCCCCTTTCCCCATCGTTTCTTGATTCCCAACCGCCTGCCTTGCCTTTCTTGATCGCCCACCCTCCTTTCCCCATCGTTTCTTGATTCCCAACCGCCTCGCCTTGCCTTTCTTGATCGCCACCCCTTTCCCCATCGTTTCTTGATTCCCAACCGCCTCGTCTTGCCTTTCTTGATCGCCTACCCTCCTTTCTCCCATCGTTTCTTGATTCCCAACCGCCTCGTCTTGCCTTTCTTGATCGCCCACCCTCCTTTCCCCATCGTTTCTTGATTCCCAACCGCATCCTCTTGTCTTTCTTGATCGCCCACTTTATTTTCCCTTGATTTCTTGATTTCTTGAATTCTTGATTTCATGATTTCTTGATTTCTTGATCTCACCATATCTCCTTGATTCCCCTTCGTTCTCCCCTTCGCCCTCATCTTTCTTGATTTCTTGATTCCCACCATCTACGCCATAACCGATTACTTGGTTTTCTGCCCCACCCCCACGACTATTCCCACGATACTTGGTTCGCTGTCTTGCCCGCCCACACGACTACGCCGTGCGCCAGCCAAGCGCGCGCCTTGTGCGCCCTCTGCTCTGACTTTTGTTGCACGCCACCTGTGGACTCAGCTCTCTGCTGGTAGTTACGACCGCACCGTCCGCACCCGGTTTTGTCCTCGTCAACGACACTCGTCCGCACGACCCGACACTAAGCATCCGCCGATTTACTTGGACGCCTTGGACTAAACGATACAAAGGTCAGTTTCGTCTCCCCTCTATAAACTCCAGTATTATTATCTTCGACGGTCTCGTCTTCCCCTATCGCGTCCGCTACCGTGATATTCTCGAACATCATCGGATAGGACTAGACACCTTGTCGAGCATAGGGATTCTTGTGGTAGACGGACTGTCATCCGACTTGGACGCCGAACGCTCCAGGGCTGTTAGATGCCCCTCACTTAGTAGACGTCTAGTAGGTCCAGCGGGTCATTGGGAGTTTGATCTTAGGATCACTCGTCTCTCATTGATCGGTACGGCCGACGTCGTTATCCGTCAAGTCCTTATCTGCTCATTCGTATTTTCTCATCATTCGGCTTACATCCCATACATTCGCATCATAACCCTGTGACGTGAAACGCGCCGATCGATCCCGGCCGTCGTCGTTTCACATCAGGGTAGGTTTGTCTTTTCACCCTCTACAATCCAGACTGTTGGATTTTTAAATGGAGGTCAGGAAGATGGGAAATTTCACTTTGGAAGCTCTTCCCCAAGAAATTTGCCAGGAAGGACACGTGCTGTTTCGGAAGTCTACATATCTTGATTCATTCTTCAAAGTTGTAAGTTTCTTCATCATTGTTTCAACTTCTTCTCGAATGAATCTAAAATGTGAAGTCATTGGCGAAATGTACATGCCCTTGAAGTTGATTTGAATGGTTATTAGCATTGGAATTTGATTTTGATTCAATATCTAACTCTTAATCCTTAGTTCTACATTGATTTTACTCCCATTTTGCTTCCTAGATATCTAGATTAGGGTCAACTTTCATCTTTAATTCAATTTCCCCCAAATTCTTCTACTTGCACTCTCTAGGCTAATTTGTCTACTTTCTCTCTGTATATTTAGAAATTGATTATGAAAATTTGATTCAATATATAAAATCGTATATCCAAAATTTTATCTAAAAATTCCTCCATCTTGAAGTCCGATTTTTAAAAATCTCTTGCTTGATTATTAATTCCCAATTTTAATACATAAAAATTGGCTTCATAAACCATTATGACTGGAATATTGGTAATCCGAGCTAATCTAATATAAGAATGAAAATTAGCCTATCTAGAGTGACTCGAACGAAAATATTAAGATCAAAATTAAGCATTTGCTCAATTTTGATTAATTATAATAAAAAATTAAACATAATTATGGTCTGTTAAATGCAAAATTAATTCAGTCTTCAATTAATTCTTTTCAAATAGGATAAAAATTCTTATAAAGTGTCTGATGCAGGACGACGTTGCTAACATCATCCCGAGGTGTACCGAGGTGATACCTGGATACTGGGGAGATAGTGCGGACATCGTCGAAGACGTCATTTGTCGGTGTGGACCTACGGAGATGCATCTATAGGATGCGATGACAACCGTTAGTGATGGTACATGCAAGCCCCAACTCGTGGGGTTCACCGAGCTCCGTGCTCCGGGGCAAGAGACCGATGACGGTGAGGTTGACTTCCTTACCCTCGTTAGAGCAACAAAGGAGTCTACGGCGCTGACATATTAAATCTGTTGCTGCGCTCACGCAATGAAGAGGCTCGGCCCGTACCTAGGGAAGACACTCGTTGGACGCTCTCGTGTTTGTTTACCCTCTCACCTACTCTATCTCGAGCAGGATGGGGTGCAATCGAAGGGCATACGACAAAGATAAATAATTGGGGGGGGGGGCTAGATGAGTGAGGTATCGATGGGAACATCGTCCTAAAGTCGTATGCGTGTCAAGGCAGTGTACCAGCGGGCAGGGTCACTAAAGCTATGCCATAGGGGGCACGGCATCGCTCGATTGGTGGCATGGTGTGGCTCATGAACGGTGATGCAGGAGCAGAGTTAGAAGGAGGAGTGTGGCAATGCGGCGTGGACCATGGTGCGCGACTGTCATAGTGAATAGCAGCGGCAATTGGCGCGCGAAGCCGCGTGCGAGGCACGGAGCAGAACATTGGCTTTATGGAGCGTGCGCAGTGACAGCACACACAATATAGCAGCGCATCGGCGATGCGGGTGATGGCAGCGACAATGGCAGCCGGATGCGGCGGCTCGAGGGATGGCGCAGGCAATGACGGCGCGTGCGATGGCCTACGGTTGACGCACGAGGTGCGACGGACGGGCCTATAGAGGTCCGGCGGCGGCGGGTTGGCCGAGGGCAGTCGAGGGCAGCCCTGGGCGGCCAAAGGTGGCTGCGGACGGCCGAGAGCGGCCGAGAGAGGCCGAGGACGTTTGAGAGAAGCCGTGGACCCTAGGCCAGCAACCGCGAGTTGAGGATGCGGCCTCGACTTTGCGGCTGCTGCCATTGGCGACGACCGTGATTGGTGATGGCTGCGTGCTGCAGTCACGATTAGCTATGAGCACATGTTGGGGTCACGATTGTCGGCGGCTGCAATCACTTGCAATTGCGGCTCCAGCGGCAGAGCATTGGCCGACCTAGGGTTCTAGAGGCGGCAGTTCTTCACGAGGTTGGCGACCGAACGGTGGCGTTGATCTTCCCTCCTGTGGATGAATGGTGGATGACATTGAGGTCCCAACTGGCGGATCTCGAGCAGTCGAGCGGCGCAGGGTGATGGCGATGGCGCATGCGCGGACTAGGGTTTCGACGGCGGATTTCTGACAGAATGGGACTCTAGCAGAAAGGGATTCGGTGGAACGGGGAATGGACGACGGCTGTTGGCCACGTTCTGTTTCGTCCTCCTCTCTCTCACTCTCTTTTTTCACCTTTTTAAAATTTTTTCCGTCTGTCTCATGAGGTTGCTGGTCTACCCTTTCTATTCCAAAAATTCATAAAGTCTTCTCTTTAGGGCGCCCTCTCCTTCCATTATCTAGGGAGTGTGATGGGCCCTAAGGAGGGACAAAAGAGGGGGTGGCCCATTAGGAAAGGGGCCCCCTTTTAAGACCATTAATACAAATGTTTGAAAACAAGACAAAAGGAGAAAAGGGTTTTAAAGGAAAAAGATGAAAGGAAAAGGGCCTTTGCAAGGATAGTGGCCCGAGAAAATCAAAACTATCTTGATACCTTCACCCCTCACTTTGGCGTGCCGTACTGGCGTGGCTTGAGCTGGCGGGTGTCGCTGGCAACAACACGGACTTCAGTGTCATCCTTGATAGAGCGAGATCTCGTGATCCATCAGTGCCTCCCTATGGTTCGACCCCTTGCTTGCTCTATACATAGTATTTAGTGATTACGGGCTATTATAAATTTTATTACATAAGTCTAAAAATCAAAATAAAGACCTATTTTACATACCAATTTTAGGCTTATCATGGCCATCTCCCTGAGCGTGCACAATATTATCCACTCTATTCGAGAAGATGTGGATGAATAAACTTGATCCTTTTTACTGACTGTTTTTGATATGTGCCTTCATTTTTTCCTTAGCTTTGGGTTTTGTGGGGGAAAAAACATAAGGCATATAACTCCTATCCTACTTTCTGCAATATGATTTTTATAAAGTTCCAGCTTTTTTGTATTAGGTCATGAAATACTATAGGATGACGATATATGCGAATATGCTTTTGTATGAATCGATGACTGGAGAATAGGCTCAAAAGATTAGATTGGTCATGTTCAACTAGATGTTTGATAACTCCAGATTTAGAGGTTTTATGTACTTTTTCTAATTCACACTTAACCAACAATATTTTTAAAAATCTCCACTTAAATACTCTATAATTAATATAGGGAAAGTAAGGGATTGTTCCACAGAAAGACGAAAATATAATTTCAGAAATTTTCTCCAGCTTAGAATGAAGGAAATGAGTTTCAAAGTGAGAAATATAATTTTGGGGATTTTTATGAACTCTAGTTAATTTATATAATTTCCTATGATTTAAATTGAAACAGAAATACAAAGAAAAAACTAGAAATATAGAGAAATTATCTGCTCCGGGATTGCCGACAATGGCGGCGTTGGCGACGTAATGGAGTGGAGCAGCAACGACGGCGGAGCGGCGGCGCCGTTTGAGGTGGTGGTGTACTGGATAGGCTGGGGGGGCCTGGTGTGGCATATATAGGGCTGGGCTTAGTGGGTCAGTCCAATTTGGCTAAGTTAGGACTTATCCAAATGGGCTAAGCCCTATTGGGCTTGGCCTAATATGGTCAAGACATAGACAATTTGGCTAACTCCTGCACAGGACTACCGTGTCCCCAGCAGTCTTGCACGCTGCCCGCACATAAACTGGCGGGCAGAGGGTTGCCCCTGCTGCACACACGCTGCAAGACACCTCAAGACGGTGGCGACAAACGATAAAAATGATTTTTTAAAGGATAAAATTAATTTTCAATCAGATTTTTTGGGAATTCGATGTGGGGAATGATGGAGGATCTAGCGAGAGACAGAAGTGGGTTTAAGAGAGATAAATAAACTATTGTAGAGAGAGAATGTCAAAATGAGGAGATAGAGAGAGAAAATGAATAAAGGGTGTATAAGGTGTTGGAGAGGGAATTTTAAGGTGCAAATGAAGGCAATTTTTAGGGGATGAACTATGGATATGGGTGAGGGTCTAGAGAGATAGGGAGAGATTTTAGGGAGAGAAATGAATAGTTTTTTGAGAGAAAATGTCAAAATGAGTAGATAGAGAGAGAAAATGAAGAAGGGGGTAAAAGGAGGTTGAGATGGAATTCGAAGGTGCAAATGAAGGCAATTTTTTATGAAATATTGAGGGCATGAACTTGGGATAGGTCTGAAGGTCTGGAGTGAGAAATTAATGATTCTAGAGAGATGAAGTAGGGAAAATGAGTGTTTAGAGTGAAAAGTGATTATTTTAATGGGGAAATGGAGAGACAATGATTGGAAAATGGAAATCTAAGCTCCTATAATTTAAATGTAAGATTAATGAGCCTTTAATTCTTCATCTCAAGTCTGTATCCTTATATTTTACCATGATGAGGTGTTTTTGAATCCAAACAAGAGTTGAGGTTGAGTGAAAACTTCAATAAATTTGCATCAAGCAGGTGAGCAACCTGGATTCAGAAATATGCCTTGTCCTGCTGGCCAGTCACTTGCTGCAGAACGTCCAAAATGAGGGAAAATGAGGGAGGAAAAGTTTATTTATACATTGGAAGAATGACTATAATACTCCTTTTGGCATTTTCTATTCTCTTTTCATGCGGTTTTGCCTCTTTTTCTCCATTTGTTGAGAGCTTCCTGATGGGGGACCATCGCACTGACTAAGCCACATAACGCCAATTGACCTCATCGTGCAGCTCGAGCCAACATCCACGACCCTAGCTCAGGTACTCGACATCATCAATGAGTGTGAGCTATGTATTTATTTTCTTGTATTTCTATTTTCTGAACAATTTGGATTCGGCCACCGTGTTTGGGCTCGTCCATAGTCATTTTCTTTCATAATGTTTTGATGTTTCAGGGGAAATCATGTCATGAGATGGTTTTCCCCTATTTCAGCCCCACCCAGGCATCCACCCTCTCCTATATACAGGGATGGTATGCCTAAAGGAAGCCTTGGAGTTTAATTGAAAATTGAAAAGTCTTGTTTGATTGGGCTCCCGCCTCCTCCCTTTGGGAGTTAATCTTTACTGTTTTCTAGATAGAGGTCGTGGGAGCTTTTTCCACACGTTGCTAGATTCACCACGTGGAGATCACTCAAGAAAGTTGTGTTACCCCAACCGTCGGCCTACAAGACGCACGCTCTTTGCTTCGATCCCTGCATGCCAGCGCCATGCTGTCATCCCGAGCAGCTGTTGTCCACCTCGTTTCCCCAAGAATCTTTTTCTTGGTTGGACAACCTTCCAAGAATGCCATTCTTGACCTTTCTTGGAGCTTCTTGGAGTCTTCTTGGAGATTCTTGGAGTTTCTCGGAGCTTCTTGGAGAAGATTTAGGAAAACACCCTCTTTGAGAACGCATGACCTGCAACAAGCACGTGGATCTCCTTCTTGCCATTGTCTCTACTTTGTTAGGGGCAATTTCCTCTCCGCCTCGCCGCCAAGAACACTTGGGGTCAGCGACACCGCCAGGTTCATGCATTTCTCTAATTTAAATTTGTGGTATATAACTTCATTCAGCGTCGTCTTCCACTATGTGCACCTCTGCCTAGTATTAACATTGAAATATAGGACTAGCCACCTACTTGTCGAGAGGTAGGGATTTCTTGAGGTAGTGATTAAGTTCACTATCAACTGAGGTAGTGGAGGCTGTTGGACGTCACATGTCCTTCACCACTAAGTACGTCTAGTTGGTCGGACAAGTCATTGGGAGTCTGATGTGGACTAGTCCACTCTCGGTCCTTTAATTGCTCGTCATCTTAGTCAGCAGGTGATAACACCCTGATTTCAGTCTTAATTTCATGTTATTAGCATGATTTCATGCATTTAAAGAGCTTAAAATTGGGCTGTTATCATATATTTGCATGAAAATAATGTTTGCAAGTAATTTCTGATTTTTTCCTAATTTTCTGTTAATTATATGAATTTTTAAGGATTTATTGAAGCTCAAAATAATTTTTTTTGAATTAAAATGACATATTTAATATTTTTTTTCGACATTTATCAGCATGGGAATGAATCAGGGAATTTTCTAGAATTTTCTAGAATTTTTTACGAATTTTTAGGAATTTTCTGGGATTTATTTCAAGAAGAAATGCATTTATTCTATTAAAAAAGGGCATATTTATAAGAGATAAAAATGTATTTATGCAATTTCTAGACTTTTCGGGGCCTTTTGCAACGTTTCGTTGCAAAAAGACCCTGAAAACAGCTCTCGGTCGCCACGGCAGGCGTAAAGATCCTATTTAAAATCATTCAGGGTTTTATTGCAATTCTATTTTTAATTGTTTTAATATTTTAGAGAAAATCGGAGGAGAGAGAAGGCAAAAACGATATATGTATAAATACATTTAAGCGGCGTTTATTTGCAAAAGAATGATTTTTAAGGGGTTTCGCGCAAAAAAAAGTCAGAAAGAAGCTTGGCAGGGGCGACGTGGCGCATCGGTGGCCGTCGGATGCGGATCGAATGGATTTTGAAGAAAGAGAGGGTGCGGACGGTAAGATCACCGCCTGTGCGGCGCATGCAAAGCGCTCGCACGGGGGGTGACGTGGCGACTTCTCAGTGGGTCTTCTTGCGACCAGACGCACGCAAAGGCGCACAACAATACGTATGCATTTTTCGCACTTTCGATTTTTCTTATGTTTTCTTTTTTTTCGCAAGGGGTACGTGGCGCCACGAGAGAGCATCCGCCAAAAAAGATTTAAAATGTCGCAGCCAATGGGCTGTCGACACGTCATGGCGTGTATTATTAAATAAATCAAACTTTAATCCAATGGCTAAAATTGGTTAAAATTGATTTATTAATAACTTTTGATCCTGAAGTCCGATTGAGATGATTTTTTTATGGATTTGCTCATCCTGATCCCCTCTCTCTATCTGTATGGTTGGATCATTCAGATCTAGCCTACATTGATAGATAAAAATTAATTACTAAATGGGGGTAAAATGGTGATTTTCACCATGTGACCTAGGTATAAAAGCTGAATTTCGAGAGGAGGGGCTCATTCTGGATGGTGCTCTATCACAGCTGCAAGACAGGGAGGAGCTCTAGCTTGGATCAAGTTATCTGGTACTTTTTTCCTTGATTGTATTTGAACTTTTATGCATTTTGAATGAATTAGGTTAAGTTGTTTGTTTCTTCATCTCTATTCTGATCTGAACTTGTAAATCGCTTGGCTTGAGAGGCATGTACAAGCCCTGATTAGGATTGAGAGGAGAAATTGAGGGATTTACCTTGGCATTCAATTGCATTCCAAAAGAAAACTCTAAAAATTTTAGTTTTAATTCTTAGGAGATTAAGATTTCCCTTTTTATTTCTGATTTAGCAAATTCTCAAACCAACCAAAACTTAAATCAAAATTTCTTCCAACCTCTCTAATTGAATTCTTTGATCCATCCAATTGGATCAATTAATTCAATCTAGAGCCCACATTTCTTCTTTTCATCTCATCTCTTCTACCCCCCTTTCTAACCTTCTCTTCTAATTAGGTGAGTGGATCTTCCTTGAAGATCAGATTCACCCTAATTAGAATTAAAAAAACCAAAAATATCACCAAAATAAATTTCTTACTAGCTTCCCTTGGACGACACTCGTACTTATCACTATACGTCTTAAGTTGAGTTTTTATAAATTTTATTGCATAAGCCAAAAATTCACAACGACAAGGGCTAAAAACTCGCGTAATTTTCACCCCTATTTTCGGCTTATCAGCAGGTGTTGGACATTTCTCATTAAATTTTATTGTACTTTGCATTCATCTTGCAGTCACATATTATCTCACCATCTCACTGTGTTGTAACACAAGCCGACCGATCCCGGCGTTCTCCATGTTTCATCACTTTGCCTTGTAATATTTAGCTTCTTTCTTTGTAAGGCTTTTGAGAGCCCAATCGGCATGCCAGGTTGTGGCCCGTCTCCCTCAGACCTCTGTCTGAAGGCCCACAACACCTTTGGCTCCGTTCAAGCCCCTTTTGAGAATCACTTAACTCTCAAAACTTCTCCAACTCTTCAAGTATTATTGTCTTCCCATTCCTGTAAATTTCTTCAATGTGGAACTATAGAGTAATCATCAGAACTACAATTCCTTGACTTCAAAGAACTCAAGAAGTTCAGTATAAATAACCATAATGTGCAAAAATTATAATTCATTTCTAGTGCATATATATTTAGTTAATTAAAGTGATGACATGATAAATTCTAAATTAATAATACTAAAAACATCTAAAGAAAGAAGTTAAATATGGGCCGTACATGTGAAACTATGTATGGAAGTATACACACATTTATCATGTTATCCATGTTACAGAGAAATGCCCATTTTCTCACCGTCTATTCTCTAATGAGACACCAAATGATAAAGGTGATTGGTTTCCAGCCTCACCCCTATCCCTTCTCAGATTTTTCACCACATTCGTACGGAGATGACAGATCTCTTCGTCTTTGTACATTTAATAAATAAATGTCTTTGAGCTTTGAGAAAGGATGGTGTGTATGCACATACGTGGGAATGATTAATAGCATGTAGGATGAGACAAATGTACACATAATGAGTCTAAACAAGCTTTCTACCCACATAAATTAATTTTCATCATTAAAAGGTGCATGAAAACAAAGAGTAGAGATAGAAAGAACCCAAACTATTAAGCTCCTCAATCACTAGACAGGCCTAACTTCTTCACGCTAGGCAATGCTCGCCGACTTAGGTAATGTCCCTATGAGTTCAACTCATCAGTATTAATTGGAGGAAAGTTCACTAAACTATGAAATTCAGACTATCTAAGAATTATAAAATAATGAATATAGTGGACTGTGGTGTTTCCTATAAAGCACTGACTTTATAGTCCTCAATGAGACTTCATACAATTTCATAAAAGAATTTATATGTCCTTGTGGATGTACTTGGACCTGGAGGCGGCAAGCGTGAAAATAAAAGCCTAGGCTATTGGTGATCATAACCTAGGGAAAGGGTGAAGATGTGAGTCGTAAGAAGACAGAGATCACACTAACATCATTGTGAGGTGCCCAATGGGCTGAATACTACTTTATCTTAGATATTATTGATCTCAACATCATCCCTTAAATCTTTTGCACTTAGAATGCAAGACCAGACCCAAATGAGATTTCGATCAGAAAATCTCTCCCCTAATCCTAACTAGGAACAAACTCTAGGGATTCCTTCGTTAAGAATGAGGGGGTTTATTTACAGATCCAAGATGGTAGATGGATATAGAAAGTAAATATGGAACTACCCTCAAAAGTTCAGTCCATAAATCTTTCAAGACTACTCATTTAATGTTGAAGCATTAATAGCCATTGATATTTACCCTCTCCTCATTGTGAATCACCAACGTGGAGCAGAATCATTATATTTTTTAAGGGTTGTGTGTCTTAAAATGTTTTACAAATATCCTATATTGCTCCTCTGACGCATCTCATCTGTGGGCAAAATTCTGATAAATATTGGCATTGAAATCCATGCATTATGTCACGGGGTGCCACATCTCCTCAAATTGTATGCAAAGAAATTTACAGTGGTTAATATTTATTCGCTCTCATGGTGCCACTTAGACTTGAAAAAAATGAACCAAAATACAATATTTTTGCACAGTTTATCTCTTTACCACCTTCTTAAATGTTAAAATGCTCTAATTATGATAAAATAGCTTGCTTTTTTAGTAGTGCCATGTATCTTGAATGTTAGACTGCATTTCTTATGAAAAAGAAGGGCATATTTTTGCTAGTGGCTGTGCATTTATTGATGTTCAAATAATAAAAGAATACCCTGAAGGATATAATTAGTGATTGGCCAATGGTAATAATTGGCTGCAAAAGGGAGGAATTGAATAGTAACACATGGCAGCAAAAATTGAACTCTAATAAAACACACTAAAACTCTTCAAAGTATTAAACAAAAAGTTTGATATATATATGTATATATCTATATTAGATTTATTTTCTACCTAATAATTTTATTTTCTTTATGAATGTAACATCAAATAATTCTATAAGTACAGGATAGAATTGGGAAAAAACAGGCTTTCATTTTAAAATATGATAGTTCCAGTTTTTTAATTTATTTTGTTAAACTTTATTGACTGTAAAATTGATTTTGCTATGATACTGATTTATGAAATGTTTGTTAAAATACAGCAACATCAATAAAAATCATATATTCATACTAGAAGTAAAATTAATCATAAATAACATGCACTCATGATCATTCCAATGGAAAAACACACTTAAAAGACATGAATTTAATACATAAAATAATATGTTATTTATGATTACCACACCAACCAGCAGCCGACACTTTAAGACAATGGCTAATGGATGGTAAATCTTATATGGCGCAAGAAATTTAAAATTTGTTGGATAAGTAATTAATTTTATATTTTGTGCTTTTTACAATTAGCACTGGCCAACCCAAAGAAAAACTGAAAGTAAGGGATCATCACAACCCATTTGTCTGTAAGCATAAAGAACTGTAGAATGAAATAGATAAGGCTTGTGCCAGTCTGACTGAGAACCCATGCCATAGTTGGTTGTGTTTAAAAGATTGGGTTATAATGTTCCCCATCCAATCTCAAAGAATATTATATGGAGAGATCCAAGACCTAATCTCATGCTTTTAATTTTTTGGAAGATGATGATTTTTTAGTGATGACTGATCAGGACAATTAGGTCTCACAATTCAATGCCACACTTTTTTGTTACTAATGATAAGGAGAATGATTCATCGGACAGTTAATTGTCAAAAGGACTTTTCATCACTTGTGAAGCATATTTTCTCTTATAAATAAGAAATTGGTACCGGATATAGTCTTTGAAGATAGGAGCCAGACACACTCTGGGGATCAGATCAGAGGAGAGAGAAAATCAGATCAGAGAAAAAATCTGATTGCTCCAACTACAACCAATGATATCTAACCATCCAAGAGGGGTTTTGGGCTGAACGTTTATGGGTATTTTCATCTATACCTATACATCTCCATTGCTTTAAAAAACCACAGCTGGATTTCCTTCCTAATTATGATTAGCAGAGTGATTTGCTCACGCATGCCATCTCCAACTCCACCATTCGTCGGCGCATAAAAATGATAAAATTATCATCACTTGACAGCACTCCACCACTTGTTGTCTCATATCTGCCACCATCTCTATCCTAATTAGTGGTTGTATTCGGTCTACTCCATTCCACTTCAAAATTATTTTTTTTCATTTTTTAAATTAATTTTTTTCATTTATTATCATTTACAACTCTTTCAAATTACCTTCCACAATATTTTTTATCAAGTTAGAGTTTCTTTAACATATATAAAAATGAGAAAATTAAATATTATTTTAAAATTTACCTTTCAATACTTTCATCCTTATGGATTTAGTCTTTACTCGCTATGTGTTTGATCAGAAAATTAGAAATATTGTTGCGTAAACAAGAAGCCTTTAAATACATAATTTAACTTAAATATTTGGTGTATCAGTTTTATCCTGAGATCTAAAATTTAAAGTCCACACTTGAAGTTTTCGCCACTTAATGGTATTTGAATAGGCAACTATCTTCATAGAAATGGATATAAGAAATTGTTTTTGATTGGTTGCTCAAATTAATGAGATAGTATAGAGGCTTTTGCATGAATGACCATGAATTGACCGAATTTAACTTCCAGTCATCGACACTACATTTAAAATTCACTTTTCAATACTTACTCCCTCAGGATTCAACCCTTACTCTGTTTGTGCTTGTATGGAAAACAAGAAATATTTTTTGATAAATTGGAGACCTTAAATGGCATAAATCAAACTTAATTTGGATTTATCACTATGTTCCTGAGATCCAAAATTTCAGGTCCAATTTTTACGATTGGGCTCACCTGCTGTATTCTAGAAAGGAAATTGTTTTCATAAAAATGATTATACAAAGTATTAAATTCATAAAAGTAATTTAATTATAATTTCATTAAAGTTATACGAATATTGCTTAAATTACTTACATAAATACAGACATTTTGCACGGATGATCATGAGTTGACCCACTTTAAACTCCAGTGATGATTGGCTGAAAATTCGTGAAAACAATCAACTTAGGTATTTTCAAACAAATGCATTAGCATTTTCATTGAAAAAAAAATTAAAACACTAAGATGAGTGCATAGAGCTTCAAATTCCATGACTTTCTGGTCAAACTTTTTTATTTAACCTAGTGAACTTTCTATAAAAAGCTCTGGTATTTTCGCAGACATGAAGGTATTTGGTACTAATATAATATAGGTAACTACTAAATTTTTTTTATTCATTGCATGGTTTCTGTCCGATGCTATGAGTACGTAAATATCTTTGACCATTGCTTGACCTAGTCATTTTTTCACTGAGACAATTTCCCCATGTCAATGTAGGACATTACGAACTAAAGCTTACTTAAGAACATTCATAAACGACTAATCCATAAAAAAATCAATGTTTCTGGCTTAATATGGAACATTCCCATAAACCATGGCCGAGGGATATAAAAAGAAACTGGTAAAAATGCGCATTATTGTGTAATGACAACACGATCCTATTTAATTATAGCTCATTGGTAAAAATATAGATGTGCTTAAGCACAATTTGTTTTTCACCTTTCATAATAAGCATATGATTGTCACAGCTTTAATATGTTTATAGGATAGTCATATATACCACAAAAACAGTGTGTTATGCAAAGCATTATGTGGGAGGTTACACTACTTGGGTGGACGTAACGACGCCCACTAAATTATTGATGAATTTCTCACGTAGCCTTTATATTATTGGCCCTTATGACCTGCTGAATGGATCAATCCACCATTAGGGTTTTCATGACCTGACTTTTGTATGTTGGGCTCTGTGGATGGTATCCCCTTTCGCGGCGAAGCTGATGAAGATACGCAGAAAGACACAGCTTTGTCACTTAAATTGGAAACAAAATGTGAAGTGCAGCGGTGTAATTTCTTGTTTCCACTACGACGGAGTTCTTTTGACTTCCTCTAATCGTCTTACACCTTAATCTGCTATCATAATATGTACTTGATTTCTTTTATAAATACTACTTGTATCGATTGGTTTTTACATATCTAGACAAATGTATTTATATGATATTGAAATGACCAAAACTTTAAATAGCCTAGTTCAACCCAGTCCCTTTCCAGTCGTTGGCCTCAAATATTGAAACAACCAGGAATAATTTCGTTGGTATCCTGGAACAAGAAATGCTTGATCTCTCTGGTGTCAGAATGCACAATGGGATACGTGACAAAGGTCAATAGTCCAAGCCATGAGATCTTTGGCCGATTGGACCCGTAAACATCTGTTTATGGAGCAGTTAACTTCCGAAACAACGGAAATCCACCCGTCAACAGGTTTTAATGAGGTTAGAAGTTTTGATCGAATTTTTTCTAGTTCGTAATGAAGAAGACATGCAGGTTGTTTCCGTCATCACTTTTCTTTGAGTTAAGAATCCGAGGGGAATAGTAAGATTTCAACAGCCATAAATAGGCTTCACTTTATGTTAACATACATTCAAAGGTTTGGGCACCCAGAAAAAGATCTGGACCAGCATTATTCAGCAATACCGATGATGATTTTTCCATCTGTGTGGAATCTTCCGACTCCAACCGCGGCTCTTCGCCCTTCCAAGAGGGAAAAAAAACAGAGACCACGGAGAAGGGATGGCATAAAAAGAAACTCACGTCGATAATTTGCAACATCGGAGATAATTCGGAGGCTCCGAACAGATACTGATACATGGGGGCGGGGAAAGAATAGAGGAATGGGTTAGTTGCCGGGGACGAAGTTGGTGGCGTAGGCCCAGGCGTTGTTGTTGACGGGGTCGGCGAGGTGGTCGGCCAAGTTCTCGAGAGGGCCCTTGCCGGTGACGATGGCCTGCACGAAGAAGCCGAACATGGAGAACATGGCGAGGCGGCCGTTCTTGATCTCCTTGACCTTGAGCTCGGCGAAGGCCTCGGGGTCCTCGGCCAGGTTCAGCGGGTCGAAGCTGCCGCCGGGGTAGAGCGGGTCGACGACCTCGCCGAGCGGCCCGCCGGCGACGCGGTAGCCCTCGACGGCGCCCATGAGGACGACCTGCGTGGCCCAGATGGCGAGGATGCTCTGCGCGTGCACCAGGCTGGGGTTGCCGAGGTAGTCCAACCCGCCCTCGCTGAAGATCTGCGACCCGGCCTTGAACCAGACCGCCTCGCCGAACTTGACGCCGTTGCGGGCGAGCAGCTCGGGGAAGACGCAGCCCAGCGCGCCGAGCATGGCCCAGCGGGCGTGGATCACCTCCAGCTCGCGGTTCTTGGCGAAGGTCTCGGGGTCGGCCGAGAGCCCGGCTGTGTCCCAGCCGTAGTCGCCGGGAACTCGCCGGTCAAGTACGACGGAGCCTCGCCGGAGAAGCGGCCGACGTACCTGCCCCGGTCGGGGCCGTACCAGGGGCTGCCAGAGGAGACGGGCTTGGGCTTGGCGGCCGTCTTCCTCATGGAGATCCGGCCCTCGCCGAAGACCTCGGAGCCGGCCGGGGAGAGCTTGACCGCCTTGCCGGCCAAGGAGGGGGAGGAGAGGGCCATGCTCGCCGCCATCGATGGAGCTGCGTTGGTCGAGCTGCGATACGGTCGATGCGCTTGGTGAGGGAGAGGTGATGAATGACCCTGTTGAGGAAGCTCTCCTATATATTATTTATCATCAGAATCCCTTCCCCCCCTAATCGAGGATATGAGCGGATGAGGAGAGATTTCCTTATCCAGTCCAGATATCAGTTCTGTTTCTCGTTTTTCATTGGTCCACATGATCTCCATCCCCCACGTCAGCTGTCCTCTGGGCCTCCTCCGGCCCAGGAACTGTTTGTGGCCCATGCCATGGGGCGTCGGCTAAGTCTGGTTCTTTCTCTCCTTCGTTTTCTCTCCCCCTTTCTCTCTTGTCCCTCTCTCTCGTTATCTCTCTCTCTCTCTCTCTCTCTCTCTCTCTCTCTCTCTTTCTCTCTATGTATCTCTCTCTCTCTCTCTCTCTTTCTCTCTCTCTCTCTCTCTCTCTCTCTCTCTCTCTCTCTCTCTTTTTTTCTCTCTCTCTCTTTTTCTCTCTATGTGATGTAACACGACCTGCCGGGATCGACGGCTCGTGTTACGTCACAACGGGATGCACGGTGCGAATTTAATTATGCGGATGAATGCACGCTTTAAGAGATTGTCGAGAGCACAAGGACGGGCCGATGGTGGGGCGACGAGACAGTAAGTCTTAGCAGACGACGAGGTCCGGCTCGACTCCGGGTGATCCTCAGAACCTCTCGAACAAGCACTTCGCAAGAGGCGTTTGACCGCCCTGAAGAGTTCACCTCGCGTGACTATAATCAGATCGTCTATCTCAAGAAGTCCTACCACTCGACAAGAGGCTATCCCTAACTGTATGCGTGATAATTCGAGCGACAGAGGAACTGATAGTGGGAGACAGTACTGCAAAAGGTAATGATACTGTAAAAATAAGAGGGGGATGAAGGAAGAACCTCGAAGGGCCTGGCGATCGATGGCAATCAAAAGGAAGATCCAACACGAAGCGCCGACAACAATCACCGGGAGCCGGGCAACGAGCCAGCAGCAGGAACAGTCGTGATCCCAGCCTGGCAGAGGGTGGCTAAGAGCGCTGCACGGCGCGGGAAGCACCAGGTAACCGGCGCAGCGGAGGTGGAAGCAATCTGAGGAAAGTATAGAGGCAGGCGCCTCGTTCAAGGGACAGAGTGCGTCCGTCGGGAATGCCTGCGCACAAGGGAGTGCGGAGGGCAAACCGAGAGTTCCAATCGACACGAAGATGTTGAATCGCGGCCGCGGTCAAGAGAGGAAAGAGGGCAACGCGGCGACGCGGCGGAACGGGTTGACCGCGTGGGAATTGCTGGGTCGTCGGGGATGTGAGAAGGAGTCCGCCGGCTGCCAAGGAAGAACCGGCGGAGGAAGCTCCGTGGGAAGGAACAGAACCCGCGGGTTCGGCTCTGTCCCGACCAGGAGACGGCGCAAGCAGGCGCCCAAAATCCTGGCGGGTCGACGGGCGATGGTCGCCCTTGGACGCCGGAAAACGTCGGAAGGTGATCGGGTTCCTCTTGATGAAGGCTGTGGGAGATCGGACCGGAACAAGCACGAGATCTCCCAAGGAGGATGACCGAAGACCGATCGAATGGCAGTACTGCTTGGGGGGGCTGGCAGGGGTGAGGCAGGGCAGCAGGGAGGAGCTGAAAGGTCAAGGTGCAGGGCGACAGGAGGAAGAAGGTGACCTTCTATTTTTCACGCTACGCGATGGATGAAAAAATAAAACATTGCAAATTCACTTGTTTCAAAACTTCACTAAAAAAAAGGTCCTTGGGCATGCCTCCCCTTTATATAGGAGAGGGGAGGGTGCCAAGTGACGGGCTAATGAGGGGAGGGTTCCGTCTAGAAACGTGGCCCTCCTCTGTACAAAGACTAACAAAACATGAAATAACAAAAGCGGGACCGGTCTAATGCACGACGCGGTCCAAAAGCAAAACTTCATAAAATCACGATGCTTACTTGGGATACTTGAATTCCGGATCACGGACGTCGGTGCGAGCGGCTCGGGGCGGTCGAACATCTCCTGTGTCGGTGCCGATGCGATGGTCCCCCATCACTATGTATCTCTCTCTCTCTCTCTTGTTCTGTCTCTCTCTCTTTTTCTCTCTATGTATCTCTCTCTCTCTCTTGTTCTGTCTCTCTCTCTTTTTCTCTCTATGTATCTCTCTCTCTCTCTCTCTTGTTCTCTCTATCTCTCTCTCTCTCTCTCTCTTGTTCTATTTATCTCTCTATCTATCCCTCTCTCTCTTGTTCTCTCTCTCTATCTCTCTCTCTCTCACACATTTCCTTTTCTCTCTTGTTCTTTCTCTCTAACTCTTTTCCTTTTTCTCTCTTGTTCTCCCTCTCTAGCTCGTTTCCTTTGTCTCTCTCCAGCTCTTTTCCATTTTCTCTCATATTCTCTCTCTCTCTAGCTCTTTTCCTTTTTCTCTCATGTTATCTCTTTCTCTCTCTCATAGGGTTGGTCCTTTTGTGCAACGGTGCCATTTTAGGCTGATGTGTGGTCTGATTCAAATTTTCGGACCGCACATCAGACAGCATTATATTGAATCGCACCGCACATCGGCCAAGGTCGTGTGCGGTGCGATTGTGCGGTTTTGGGCCGGTTTTTTTCTAAGGTTTTGAATAAGGGATTAAGGGTCTGCGGGCTGTGGCGTCTGGTGCTCTTCTCTCGCACTCCTTCCTCTCTTTATCACTCTTATCTTTCTCTCTGATGCTCTTCTCTCGCTCTCTCGTTCCTCTCTCTCTCTCTCTCTCTCTCTCTCTCTCTCTCTCTCGCACTCTTCTCTCTCTCGTTACTCACTCTATCTCTCTTTTCTCTCTCTGGTGCTCTTCTCTCTATCTCTCTCGTTCCTCTGTCTATCACTCTTGTCTGTCTTTTTGGGGCTCCGGCATTCTTCTCTCACTCTCTTGTTCCTCTCTCTCCCTCGTACTCTGATTCTCTCTCGAGCTCTTCTCTCTCTGGTTCCTCTATGTTTCTCTCGTTTAAGACAGTCAGACAACGCTCCTCTCTCTCGGGCTCTTCTCTCTCTGGGTCATTCATCTCTCTTCCTCTCTCTCTCTGTCTCTTATCCCTTTCTCGCGCTCAACTCTCTCATCCTCTTTCTCACTCTCTCTCACTCGTCTCTCTCCCACTATCTCTCTGTCTCTCTTCTCTCTCTTGCTCACTATTCTCTCTCCCACCATTCTTCCATCTCTCTCTTGAGTACCCAGCTCGGTCCCCTCTCGTTATCTCATTCTTCCCTCCCGCTCATCTGTTGTCCGATTTTGCGCGATGTGTGGTCTGATTTTGTCGCACAAATTCTGACCGCACATCGATCCGTGCTTTTGTGCGATCGAAAAAATCGCACGATGGCCGAAAAAATCAGACCGGACCACACGACCTTCCCTACTCTCTCAGTTTTTTCCTTTTTCTCTCTTGTTCACTCTCTCTCTCTCTCTCTTCCTTTTTCTCTCTTCTTCTCTCTCTCTTCCTTTTTTCTCTTGTTCTCTCTCTCTCTTTACTTTTTTCTCTTGTTCTCTCTCTCTCGTTCTTTTTCCATTTTTCTCTCCTGTTCTCTCTCTCTCTTTCTCTCCCGTTCGTTTTCCATTTTTCTCTCTTGTGCTCTCTCTCATTTCACTCTCTCTCCCTTCCTTTTTCTCTCTTGTTCTCTCTTTCTTTCTCTCTCATTCTTTTTCCATTTTTCTCTCTTGTTCTCTCTCTCTCTCTATCTTTCTCTCTCGTTCTTTTTCCATTTTTCTCTCTTGTTCTCTCTCTCTCTCTCTTTCTCTCCCGTTTTTTTTTCCATTTTTCTCTCTTGTGCTCTCTCTCTTTCACTCTCTCTCTCTTCCTTTTTCTCTCTTGTTCTCTCTCTCTTTCTCTCTCATTCTTTTTCCATTTTTCTCTCTTGTTCTCTCTCTCTCTATCTTTCTCTCTCGTTCTTTTTCCATTTTTCTCTCTTTCTCTCTCGTTCTTTTTTCTTTTTCTCTCTTGCTCTCTCTCTCTCTCTTTCTCTCTCATTCTTTTTCCTTTTTTCTCTCTTGTTCTCTCTCTCTCTTTCCTTTTTCTCTCTTGTTCTCTCTCTCTAGCTCTCTTCCTTTTTCTCTCTTGTTCTCTCTCTCTCCTTTTTCTCTCTTGTTCTCTCTCTCTAGCTCTCTTCCTTTTTCTCTCTTGTTCTCTCTCTCTAGCTCTCTTCCTTTTTCTCTCTTGTTCTCTCTCTCTCTCTATCTTTCTCTCTCGTTCTTTTTCCATTTTTCTCTCTTGTTCTCTCTCTCTCTCTCTTTCTCTCCCGTTCTTTTTCCATTTTTCTCTCTTGTGCTCTCTCTCTTTCACTCTCTCTCTCTTCCTTTTTCTCTCTTGTTCTCTCTCTCTTTCGCTCTCATTCTTTTTCCATTTTTCTCTCTTGTTCTCTCTCTCTCTATCTTTCTCTCTCGTTCTTTTTCCATTTTTCTCTCTTTCTCTCTCGTTCTTTTTTCTTTTTCTCTGTTGCTCTCTCTCTCTCTCTCTCTTTCTCTCTCATTCTTTTTCCTTTTTCTCTCTTGTTCTCTCTCTCTCTTTCCTTTTTCTCTCTTGTTCTCTCTCTCTAGCTCTCTTCCTTTGTCTCTCTTGTTCTCTCTCTCTTTATGGCTCTTTTCCTTTGTCTCTCCTGTTCTCTCTCTCTTTATAGCTCTTTTCCTTTGTCTTTCTTGTTCTCTCTCTCTCTCTCTTTGCCTTTTTCTTTCTCTTGTTTTCTCTCTTACTCTTTTCCTTTCTCTCTCTTGCTCTCTCTCTAGCTCTTTTCCTTTTTATCTCTTGTTTTCTAGCTCTCTCTCACTCTTTTCCTTTCTCAGTCTTGTTCTCTCTCTCTCTAGCGCTTTTCCTTTTCTCTCTTGTTCTCTTTCTCTCTCTTTGCCTTTTCTCTCTTATTTTCTCGGTCTCTCTCACTCTTTTCCTTTCTCACTCTTGTTCCCTCTCTCTAGCTCTTTTCCTTTTTCTCTCTTGTTTTCTTTCTCTTTTTTCCTTTTTCTCTCTTTTTTTCTCTTCCTCTCTCTCTCTCTTTTCCTTTTCTATCTGGTTCTCTCTCTCCCTCTTGCTCTTTTTTCTTTTCTCTCTTCTTTTCTCTCTCTCTCTTTCTTTTCTGTTGGACAGTTTATCGTGACTCAGTTATTTTAGGAGATTAGCTTTGAGTAAGCCAAGGAGTAAACCAACTCAGCATGGATCACTACTTTATAGGAAAATGTGTAGCAAGAGCAGAGTTTTAGGAGAACAAGATTAGGTGTCTTGGAAGACCAAGTACATGGACAGGTGTGTGGCCATGCTTTTGTTTAGTCCATAGACAGTTATGGGGGAGTGCCTATAAATATGTCTGAATTTATGTGTGCATCAACTGGTTCCTTCCTCTTTCAAAGTGTTATTTTTTCTTGTTTCTCTATGTGAGATCAAGAGAGTGAGAGCTTAAGCTTTCCTTATCTATGTAAGATCAAGAAAGTGAAAACTTAATCTTTTTCCTCTGTGTGAAATCAAGACAGTGAGTGCATGTGCTTCCCTTCTCTGTGTGAGTTGCTGAAGTGAGAGAGCTAGGTTCCAACATTTTCCTCTATTTCTCTAGTTCTTGCATTCTCTCTCTCTCTCTCTCTCTTCCTCTTTCTCCTTCTCTCGCGTATGCTCTCTCTTCCTTCCTCTCTCTCTCAATCCCTCTTTATCTATATCTCGATTCCTCTCCCTCACTCTCTCTCTCTCGCTATTTTCCTCTCTCCCGATCCTAATGTCTCTCTATCTTGATTCCTCTCTGATAAGTCAAAATTTAGGGGTTTTATATCGTTGTTTTGATTCAGACTTAGCCAACAATATTTATGAAAATTTTCCACTTAAATACTCTATAATTAATATAGGGCAAGTAAGGGGTCAATCCACAAAGAGGCACAAATTTAATTTCCGAATTTTTTTCAAGCTTGGGATGAAGAAAATGATTTTAAACGTGAAAAATACAATTTTTTTGGGATGTTTCTAGATTTTTAGGTAACTTTCATAATTCCCTATGATTTAAATTAAGCCAAAGTACAAGAAGAAACACAAAATCATATTTCTACACTAATTTTTCTATTTTCTCTTAGAAAATTAAACAGAAATAAATATTTTTAGAATTTTCTGGAATTAATTTACATAAAAAAACAACTATAAGTATTAAAAACGAGAAATAGAGATTTTTTTAGAAATTTTTTAGGTGTTAAAATGACTTTAAATAGATTATATGAATTTTCTAGATTTGTTCCAAAAGTTTTTGGATTTTTTTCAATGCAGGAAATAATTTTTCCGATTTTTCTCTATTTTGTAATAATTTTTAAATACTAAAAATATGAAATTTACCGTCTCCGGCGATCGCCGGTGCGGCGGCGGCGGCGGCGGTGGCGGAGCGGCGGCGGTGGCGGCGGAGTGGCGGCAGTGGTGGCGGAGCAGCGGTGGGGGCGGCGGAGCGGCGGCAGGGGCGGCGGCGGCGGTGGCGGAGAGGAGGCAGCGGTGGCGGAGCAGTGGCAGCGGCGGTGGATCGGCGTCGGTGGCGGCGGTGGAGCGGTGGCGGCGACGGAGGAGCGGCGGTGGGGGCAGCAAGCCAAATTGGCCGGCGGGCCTGGGTTGGCCCGTAGAGGGCTGGCCTTAGTGGGTTAGTGAAGACTTAGCCAAATTTGGCCAGGACTAAGGTTAGCCCAATTTGGCTAAGTGAAGACTTAGCCAAATTGGGCTTAAGCCTTATTGGGCTTAACCCAATGGCCAGGACTTGGCTGTCCTGCACAGGGTACCGTGTGCCCTGCGGTCCTGTGTGCTGGCTGCGCGCCAGAGGACTGCCTCTGCCGCACGGGCACCGCACGGCACCGAACAGCACCGCACGGTGGTGGCTCAAAGACAGAAACTTGTGCTTCGAAAAGATAAAAAATGATATTTTAATGCAATTTTTTGGGGTTCGAAATAGGGAATGCTTGAGAATCTAGAGAGACATAGGGAGATATTTTAGAGTGAGAAAAAAATGTTTTTAGAGAGACAAAATGTCGAATTGATAGGATAGAGAGAGAAAATGAAGAGATAGAGAGAGAAAATGAAGAGATAGTGTAGAGAGAGTTTGAGAGGGAATTTGAAGGTGTAGATGAAGGAGATTTTTTATGAAATTTTGAGGTGATGAACTGTGGTTATGGATGGAGGTCAAGAGAGAGAAAGAGCAGATTCTAGAGAGAGAAAGGGCCAAAATGAGGAGATAGAGAGAGAAAATGAAGAGAGAGTGTAGAAAGAGTTTGAGATAGAATTTGGATGAGCAAATGAAGAAGCTTTTTTATGAAATTTTTAGGGGAGTAAGTATGGATATAGATGAAGGTCTAGTGAGAGAAAAACCTATTTTAGAGAGAGAAAGTGGAGAAATGAGTGTTTAGAGTGGGAAAGTGATGGATCTTAAGGGTAAATGGATGGGAAATGATGGAGAAGGTAGAAATCTAAGATCCTAAAGCCTCAATGCAAGTTTACTGAGCCCTCAATGCTTCCTCTCAAGTATGGATCCTTATATTTTGCCAGGATCAGGCATTTTTCAATGCAAACAAGAGACGAGATTTAGAGAAAACTTCAACAAACTTACATTAAGCACGTTGAACAACCTGGATTTTGAAAAATGCCTTGTCCTGCTGGCCAGCCACTTGCTATTGCACGTCCAGAATGAGGGAAAATGAGGGAGAAAAAGTCTATTTATACATTGTGAGAATTACTAAAATACCCCTTTGGGCATTATCTATTCTCTTTTCTTGCCATTTTGCCTCTTTTTCTCCATGGATTGAGAGCTTTGCTTTGTAATTTCCAGTTTGTTTCTTTTGTAATGTGTTTGTAGGCCCAATAGGTAGGTCAGGTCGTGGTCCAAGTCCCTCTGATCTCTCCTTTAAAAGCCCACAATACTGTTTCATCATTTGCAGCCCACTTTGACAATCACTAAGCTCCCAAAAATCCTCCAATTTTGCTCAAAATGATATCTTCTAATTCCTGCACATTTCTGCACATTTGGAACTATAAAATACTAATCAGAAATCAAACTGATTAACTTCATAGAAGTCAATGAAGTTAGTGAAAAATAATCATAATGTGAAAAAGTTGGAATTATTAGCTAATGCATAAATATTTGGTTAATTCAAATAATAACATGATAAATTATAAATTAATAATACTAAAAACATAAAAAATGTATACAAATATAGGTTCATTTATCATGTTATCACTCTCCCTTACTTTCTCTCTCTATCTCGACTCCTCTCCCTCACCCTTTATCTCTCTATCTCGAGTTCTCTCCCTCACCCTTTGTCTCTCTATCTCGAGTCCTCTCCCTCACCCTTTGTCTCTCTATCTCGATTCCTCTTCATCACCCTTTCTCTCTCTCTCAATCTTTCTCTCCATCTGGCTTTTTTCTCTCTCATGTGATATTTCCCTCTTCATGGCTTTATTCTCTCTTTCTGGGATTTTCTATACCTGCGTCCTTTCCTCTTTCTCCCCCTCTTTTTATCTCTGCGTGGCTTTTTTTCTTCTTTCTGCCTCTCTATCGCTCTCTCTCTCACTCTGCGTAGCTTTTTTTTCTGTCTCTCCCTCTCTCTCTTAGGCTTATTTTATCTCTTGTTTATTCTCACTAAGTTATTTTTTCTCTCTTGCTTATTTTTTCTCAGCTCATTTCTTTTGTCTCTCTCATGCCTTTTTCTCTTTCTCCCGCTCTTCTCTCGTATTTCTTTGGCTTTTTCCCCTTCTCCCTCTGTGGCTTTTTGTCCCTCGGTCTCTTTCTGTATGTTTCTCTTTTTTCTCTCTGTGAGTTTCCTTCCTTTCTCTATCTTTTCTTTGCCTCTCTTTGTCATCTCTTTCATTCCCTCTCCTTCTCCCTCTTTGTTTCTGGATCTTTCTTGTTAGCTCTTTCTATCTCCCGCTCTCTCACAATCAATATCTCATCTCTATCTCTATCTCTTGCTCTTCCTCTTGCTCTCCCTATCTGGATTTTTCTCTCCCTCTAACGACATCCTATTGAGGACTCAGAAACTAATAGCACAGTCAGCAACCCAATCAACAATTTCTCAATTTCTTGCTCTCTCTCTCTCTATCTATATATTTATTGATCTATCGATCTATCTCTCTCTCTCTCTGTGACTCTCTCTCTCTATTTACCTCTCATTGAAGACTGAACATGATGGATCGATTAGATTAGTGGTAAAGTTTAGCAAATAAGATAGAAACATGTATTAGAGACCCATTTGATGTACTTTCTAACAGAATTAGAGGCCAGGATTCAATTTAAACATACTTTTTATAAGATGTTATAACTTTAGGATTAAATCATGTAAATCTTCCATTCACCACCGAATAAAATTTAATATAAATACAAACATACTATCATGAATTGTTTCACAGAATAGATTGATCCTTTAATTGTGTCCTTCTCTCTGATCTCCTTCCCTTCTCATCTCTTATCCTCTTGTTCTTCTTGAATATGTTTGATTAGGTGCAGCTCTCTTTCTCTTACTCTCCCTCTCTTTCTTGCTCCCTCTCTCCAGTTCTAGATCTTTCTCTTTGGCTCTCTTACTCAAATAAACACACACGATCAATCTCCCTCTCTATTTCCTTCTCTTTTTATCTCAGTTCACGAGCCTTTTTGAAAAAATGGACCTAGGTAGCTCAACCCCTTTCTACACCAGGTGTCTCTGTTGGTTGAGAGAAGACAAATTATTAATTCATGATTGGTTTTTTTGACCTCGTGAATTGCTAGGTCAAAAGGAGGGGCTTTCAATGAATGGTCACATCAATCCTTATCCAAATTTGATTTAAAATTAATCTAGACCCGATGAAAATGATATGTAACCCACATATAAGTCTAGAAAACCTTCAAGTCATGAAATGTCATTTCTGACTTAAAAAAAATCCAAAAATACAAAAAAATCCAGAAAACTCACTAAACCCTTTAACAATTGAATTTTAATGTAAAATTGACTTCATGATGAGTCTGATGTCAGAAACTTTGATAAAAATACCAAAAGAACTCTGTAAAATTCATAAACTCACACTGAAGGTTTCTTAATCAACTAAAACTGTGATAACTTGTTACGTGGACATTTAGTGCAGATATTTATGTAATGTGCATGGTATTTGTGTTGTAATTTGTGTAAGATCATAAATCATTGCTTTTACTTTAGCAATGTATCTTTAGTTCTCTTTAGGTCACGCTTCATCCATGAGTCTAAACAATATTTACATAATTTTTTTGAAATATGAATCACATGCTAAAAATACCAAAAAAATGGATTCTGACATTTTCATAAATATGGAAACTACTGCTTGTTTGTGATGGCGCAGCACCGCCGGACGTCATCGAGCCAGCACGAGAGGAGCCATCGTCGTCATCGAGCCCGCCACCGACACGTGTCCGGCCGGCACGACGAGCCGCCGCAACGACGCGCGACCCCGAGTTCAGATACTCGGCGTGACACACGCGCCACTTCATCGTCGGAGCAGCCCACTTTTCCCTTTGTTTTCTTTTCTTATCTTTACTCTCTTTATCTTTCGTCATCGTTGTCTCCTTTGTTGTCGTGTATTGAGGGGAAGAGCCCATATGAGGACATCTTCCCCTCCCATGGGCCTGACAAGCCCATTTTCTTTTTTAGTTTTCCCTTTTTATTTCTTTCTTGTTTGTTGTTCTAAGGGGGCCCATCTTCACCCATTATATAAGGGGTGGGGTGGGCGCCCAAGAAAAGGACTCTTGAATTTTGGAAGTTTTTTTTATCTTGGAATTTGAAGAGTCACGTACGTGAGAAGAGGAAGAAGAAAGGAAGAAGAAGAAGAAGAAGAAGGAAGAAGAAGAGGGGAGAAGAAAAAGAAGAGGAAGGAGAAGAAGAGAAGAAAAGGTGCTGCCGCCCCTGCCGCCGCCCCTGCCGCCGCCCCTGCCGCCGCCCCCGCCTGACTGCCACCATCTGCATCACCCATCACACTCCCGCCGCCGAACGCGCCGCTCCCGTCGATCCAACTGCCGGCTGCCACCCGCCCCACTCCGGACGTCGATTTCCCTACGGCCACCGCCCTCCCCTCCTTATCACCTTCGTCCCTTCGCCGCCCCATCTCCGCCCTCTCCAGCCCGCTCGCCCGTGCCATCGCCCCCTCCCTAGCCCTCGTAACCGCTCTACCTCCCCTACCCCCAGCATCGCCGACCATCGGGAGTGCCTGACTGCCCGTCTCGGTCGCTGCCGCCCAGTCACGTTGATCCACCCTTCGCCGGACTCCCTCCATCCCATCTCCCCATACCAGCTCGCCGACCAAACCGTTTCCCTTCCCCCTCGCGCCCGCGGCACACTCCACGCGAGCCGCAACACTCTCCACGCGGCTACGAGGATAGGACTACCGTGGGTCGACGCCCACACAGGAAATCTCTCGTTGTGGAGCACACCCCCAGAGCGACCCCCACACGGGGTCGAGGACGAGGACGAGGATGAGGACGAGGAGGCGCCAACCGCCAGTACCCCCCAAGAGAAGAACTTCCGGACGACCAAGGAGCTTACTTCCGCGCCATGACTGCTAGGATGGAACGCATGGAGCGCATATTCGCTGACCAACGGGCGTCAGAGCACGGAGTTGAGGTGGGACCGGCCGCCCGAGGGCGACCTCGCCACGCACCAGGGGTGGGTCGACAGGACCCCATGGCCGACTTATCCAGGACCTCGACGTTGACTACGAGGGTTTTGATCGCCGATCCGACGGCACCCCCCCACCGGGACGCCTAGTTAGGGAACCAACGCGCGACCCCTAGGATGTCTGTGCTTGGGATATGCACCGCCCGCGGGACGACTACGCCCGTGGGTACGACGCGGACCGATCCGTCCGCCCTGATCCGTACGCTCGTCATTACGAGCGAGACATGGGCCATGACTAGCCTGCCCGACAATACGATCCCATCCCGCCCCAAGATCCACGGATGGTTAACCCACCGGAGCGCCGTGGCGACTACTATCGGCCGCCACCGCCACCATATTACGGGGTTGACGACGTCCCCCTACCCCCACACCGCCCGGTGCCTTTGGATCGCGCACCGCGGGATGGTCCTCCCCACCTTTGGGATGACCGCGGCCACGAGCTGTTCCCACACCGTCGCCCCTTGGATCAGCGACGAGGGGGCTACCCCGTGCCCGAACGGCACTTTGACGATGATGAGCGTTGGCATGAAGAGCATCGTGCATGCATCCAGAGAAGCGTGCGCGCCGACGTATCCGTCTTTGAGGGGTCTCGAAAGCCCAAGGAGTTCATCGACTGGGAGTCGAATATGAACTCGTACTTTAGGTGGTATCGCATGGACGATGACCTATGTGTCGAGTACGCAGAGACACGACTTGTCGGACAGGCCAAGATCTTTTGGGAAAACGAGCGAGTCGCTTCCGAGCGACGAGGACGACTCATTACGTCCTGGGTGGAAATGGCGCAGAAGCTGAGGAGCAAGTACGTTTCTCGTCAGTATCAGATGTCACTCTTCCTCTCCTGGCTCAACCTTAAGCAAGGTCAACTACCGGTGACGGAGTACATCGAAGCTTTCGAGGAATGTCGAATGCGCTGTCACTTCGTGGAGGATCCATGCGTTATTAAAGGGCTCTTCGCCCACGGTCTCCGGCCGGCCTTGCGCAGCAAGGTCCTCGAGTGCCAACCGGCCGAGGTCGACGAAGCCTACCATCTAGTGGAACACATGGATCCACCCGCCGAGGACACCCCGGCACCTAGCGCGAACACCGCGCCGCGGACTCCACCCGTCCGGCCCCTTCCCGCTCGTATTGCACCACCTGCGACCACACGGGTCACGCCGACCACCGGGGGACAAGGGACCCCTCCGGTCACTTCAGTGGGATCCACCCACAAGCTCGGGCCGTCACTAGCGATATACCGGCCCGCAGCGCTGCCACCAGTCAGGCACACATCACGTGCTACAAGTGCCAGGGACGACGGGTTTTGATCGACGTCGGTGATGCCGAGCAGGATCATATCGATGGAGCCGACATACCGCAGGAGGACCACTACCATGGAGACGAGGACTACGCCCTCGAGTATGAGGACCCCGATGGTCAGATCGGATATATACAGATCATGGAGGCACGAGGGACCGCTCCCGTGGCAGGTCATGCATCCACCCGGCCACTGGCCAACATCACCGTCGACACGCCCGGCACTAGTAGAGTCCGACCATCTCCGCGGGTTACTACTCCCTCTAGGACACCCCCGGCTGCGCCCCAACCGACGCCGTTCGTTGATGCGGCCATCCGTACCTCGATCTTCTACATGTACGTCAAGATCAATGGCAAGGCATGCAAGGTGATCGTGGATAGTGGAAGTTGCATCAACGCGATTTTGGATACGATGGTCACCGGATTAGGGTTGACAGCGATAGAGCACCCCACTCCGTATGACGTCTCATGGATCGACGCTTCTTCACTATCCGTGAAGCGTCAGTGCCGCGTCCCGCTGAAGGTGAGCACCTATGCCGAGGACGTCCTCTGCGATGTACTACCCATGAAGGTGGGTAGCATTATCCTAGGCCGCCCATGGTTGTATGACCATGACGTCACCTTGGCCGGACGCGCCAACATCTGCTCGTTCATGTATCAGGGACGACGGGTTACATGGCATCCCTATGTCATGAAGCCGACGAACAAGCCGGCCGCGACCACAACCATAGGGTTGATGGTCATTAGAGGGCCCTTATTCGCCCGTGACCTGGGCCGCGAGGGTGACGACACACCCTTGTGTCTCGCCGTCACCCTCGACGTCCCCGCCGACACCCCAGTTGCCCCTCGTTCACGCGAGGTAGAGGCTCTTATATCAGAGTTCGGAGACGTCCTCCGGGATGAGCTACCAAGTGGATTGCCCCCGATGCGGAACATACAGCACGCAATCGAGTTGGTACCCGGTGCTTCGCTATCGAACCTACCGCACTATCGCATGGAGCCGCCAAAGTACGAGGAGCTACTACGGCAGGTCAGGGAGCTCTTAGAGAAGGGCCTCATCTAGGAGAGCCTGAGTCCTTGCGCGGTACCCGCTCTCTTAAGGCCGAAGAAGGATGGCTTGTGGCGCATGTGCTGCGATAGTCGTGCCATCAACAAGATAACGGTCAAGTACCGTTTTCCCATTCCCCGGGTCCAGAACTTATTCGACATGATGGCAGGATCCACTATGTTATCCAAGATCGATCTGAGGAGTGGATACCATCAGGTACGGATTCCTCCCGACGACAATGGAAGACCGCCTTTAAGATAAAGGACGGTTTATATGAATGGAGAGTCATGCCATTTGGCCTCTCCAACGTGCCCAGTACTTTTCAGCGCCTCATGAATGAGGTACTGCGCGCGTTTATAGGGAAATTCGCAGTCGTCTACTTTGACGACATCCTCGTCTATAGTCGATCCAGAGACAAGCACTTAGATCATCTTCGGCAGGTTTCATAGGTCTTGCGACCTTCTATCGACGATTCATACGGAACTTTAGTACCGTTACGGCACCTATCACTGACTGCCTCAAGGAGGAGTCATTCACTTGGACACCGGCAACAGAACGAGCTTTTCAGCAAATAAAGCTCATGATGACCCAGACATCGGTACTACACCTTCCCAATTTTGGGAAGGTATTCGAGGTCACTTGCGATGCTTCGGGCATCGGAATCGGAGGCGTCCTCAGCCAAGAGGGTCCCCCAGTCGAGTTCTTCAGTGAGAAGCTGAACGACGCCAAGCTGCGATACTCCACATACAACAAGGAGTTCTACGCCGTCATATAGGCCTTACGGCATTGGCGGCACTACCTCCTATCCTCGGAGTTCGTGCTCTTCTCGGACCATGAGGCGCTCAAGTATCTGCACTCACAGCAGAAACTGAGTGATCGACACGCTAGGTGGGTCGAGTACCTATAGGATTACACCTTCGTCATCAAGCACAAGAAGGGCAAGGATAACGTCGTCGCCGATGCCCTTAGCAGGTGACGGTCCTAGGATAACGTCGTCGCCGATGCCCTTAGCAGGTGACGGTCCACGTGCTGAACATCATGAAGGTGACGGTCCTAGGGTTCGAGACCGTCCGAGATGGGTACGACAGCTGCCCAGACTTCAGCTCCATCATCGTCGAGGTCCGACGAGGCCCATCCCCGGACTACAAGGACTACGTCCTCACTGACGGATATCTTTTCCTTAAGAAAAGATTATGCGTGCCCCACACGTCATTGCGTGACTTTCTCACCTGGGAATGTCACGTCGGAGGCCTTAGCGGTCACTTTGGCCGTGACAAGACGATCGCAGCTGTAGAATGCCAGTTCTACTGGCCTTCTCTAAAGCACAATGTTGGCAACATAGTTGCCCAGTGCCGTGTTTGTGCCTTGGCCAAGCAGGTCAAGAAGAGTGCCGGACTGTATACCCCACTACCGACGCCCAAGCGTCCGTGGGATGACGTGAGTATGGACTTTGTCCTAGGGTTGCCTCGCACCGCGAGGCACCATGACTCCATCATGGTAGTCGTGGATAGGTTTTCGAAGATGGCCCACTTCGTGCCTTGCGCGAAGACGTCGGATGCCGTGAAGGTCGCCCAGCTCTTCTTTCGGGAGATCGTGCGTCTTCACGGCCTACCATCCTCGATCGTGTCCGATCGTGATGTGCGCTTCACAAGTTACTTCTGGAGGACCTTGTGGAGCCTCTTGGGCACGAAGCTCAAGTTCTCGATTGCCTACCATCCGCAGACCGATGGTCAGACGGAGGTAGTCAATCAGAGCATGGGCAACCTCTCCGCTCCCTGGTTGGCGAGCATCTCGCGTCGTGGGATCTCATCATACCACGCGCTGAGTTCGCATATAACTCCTCGGTGAACCGAACCACCGGGTTGAGCCCATTCGAGATTGCCTACGGCTAGGCACCCCGTCGACCCTTAGACCTAGCTCCCATTGATCCGCATGTTAGGGTTTCCGAGGACGCACTTGCATTTGCCCAGCATGTCTTTGCATTGCATCATCGCATCCATGATAGGATCACGCAGCAGAATGCATTGTACAAGCAAGCCGCCGACTTGCATCGCCGACCCAGAGCATTTGACGTGGGCGACTTAGTGATGGTCAGACTTAGGCCGGAGAGGTACTCTCCCGGGACAGCCACAAAGCTGCATGCTCGTAGTGCCGGCCCGTTCCCGATCCTCCGACGAGTGGGCGACAATGCGTACGTCGTTGAGATTCCCCCTACTTGCGGAATAGGCTCCACATTCAATGTGGCGGACCTAGCTCCATACCGGGCCCCTTCTCTCCTCCCAGCCCCAGCCTCTCTAGACCCCTTCAGCGTGAGTGAGTTTGCCGTGACCACTCCCCCGATTGTTTCCCCCGATAGGCACGAGGCAATCGATTGTGTACTACAGGAGGTAATTGACCATGCAGGTGAGGGGATATCGAGGAGGTTCCTAGTACGGTGGACGGGACGCACCTACGCAGACGACACTTGGATCACAGAGCAGGAGCTCCAACGCCTTCGGCCAGATCTTCTCCAGCCGCTGCCATTCATCCCCCCTGACTCGCCGGAGTCGAGTCCTTCCCACCCCGGGAGGGTTGATGGCGCAGCACCGCCGGACGTCATCGAGCCAGCACGAGAGGAGCCATCGTTGTCATCGAGCCCGCCATCGACACGTGTCGGGCTGGCACGACGAGCCACTGCAGTGACGCGCGACCCCGAGTTCAGATACTCCGCGTGACGCACGCGCCACTTCATCGTCGGAGCAGCCCACTTTTCCCTTTGTTTTCTTTTCTTATCTTTACTCTCTTTATCTTTCGTCATCGTTGTCTCCTTTGTTGTCGTGTATTGAGGGGAAGAGCCCATATGAGGACATCTTCCCCTCCCATGGGCCTGACAAGCCCATTTTCTTTTTTAGTTTTCCCTTTTTATTTCTTTCTTGTTTGTTGTTCTAAGGGGGCCCATCTTCACCCATTATATAAGGGGTGGGGTGGGCGCCCAAGAAAAGGACTCTTGAAGTTTGGAAGCTTTTTTTATCTTGGAATTTGAAGAGTCACGTACGTGAGAAGAGGAAGAAGAAAGGAAGAAGAAGAAGAAGAAGAAGGAAGGAAGAAGAAGAGGGGAGAAGAAGAAGAAGAGGAAGGAGAAGAAGAGAAGAAGAAGAAGAGAAGAGAAGGTACTAGCCGCTCGTCAGGCCGTGGACGCCACAATCTGCGCCGTCACCTTGCTACGCACGCCAGCGCGCGCCGCCGCTCACACGCGCCGCGCCGGGCGCCCGCGCATCCTCCTACACCCGCAAGCCTGCGCGGGGGCCCGAGCATCGGTAACGACCGACGTTGCGGCCGCCCGCAGTAGGCGGTCACGCCCGGCTACCCCTGCCGCACGCTCGGTCCTACCCTGCTGAGTGCCTGCCGACGACCAGTTGGTTGTGATTTCCCCGTGCCTGCCGGTTACGCTGCAACCACTGACGACCCCGTCGCTCCGGACGCCCAGCACCTGCCGACGCACATTGTGCCGCCGCATTGTTCGGCCGTCCAGTCCCCGAACAGTGTCCTCCCGCCACCTCGAAATTCCAGCACTTCTGCAGATCTCCGACCACAAATATCAGTCGCCAGCGCGACACCGGTACCTCTCACTCGCTCTCCTTTTCGTCCGTTACTTTCTTCAGTGCACTTTCGGTTCGCCTCTTTCGCGCTCGGGTTAGATAGGTGAGCGAGAGACAGTCTGAGAAAAGGACGCAAATTCTACGAGAGTTTTACCTGCCTGGTACGGGTCGGGTTCACCCGATGCGTGTGAGCATTACAGCGGGGTTTCCCCGTTCGGCGACGTACTCGCCCTCGACCCTCTCGGGTGAGGTTCAGGAGGCCGTCCGGCCTCACTCAAAGCGATCCGTCAATCCTCTGGAACGGCACTCACCGCTCGTCGGCGCACGCACGTACAACACGTAGGATCTCACTACATTACGTCATCGTCCTACCCGTCTTTAGCATCCATCGGACGTCGTCTACCGACGTAGCCGGACTAGTTCTCAATTCGATACCGAGCCCTTACCCTCGGTGACAACCGGACGACGTCTTGACGACGTCCGGCATCAGTTTGGGCAGAGGCTGTGGTGTGAGAGAGAAATATGTACTTCACTTTGGATGTGAAACTAAGATACTAAAGTGACTCACTTCACCGAATGTTTTATGGACCTCTCATGTCTCATAACAAGGTGTCTTTCTCTCAAGTTGTGATTAGTTGTGCTTATTTCTCCAACTAACCTTCCTTTAACCTGAAATTTTCTAGAGATATAATTTCCTCCTCCCAAGTGGATAATATCAAAATGTGAGTTAAGGTTGCAAATAATTCAAGGCTACTAAGGGTGAAGACGAATTGAAAAGGACTGGCTTGGAAAGAAAAGTGCAAGTGTGGATGATTGATGAATGATGACAGGTAGTGTCACTTCAAAAAACCTAATCCCAATATTTAGATGAATTACATTGATGAATGATATATGGATGTCCCCACTAGACTCACTGAAAAAACTTGATAAATATCAGTACTATGGTTCTTACGAACAATAAGAACTCCATCTATTGTATAATTTTTGTTTTTACCTATTTATGAATAGAACAAAACATAAAACATGGTCACTATTTATTTTCAAAGGAACCAAAAAGAAATGGTAGTCAAGGGTCAGTATCCTCTCAAGCGATGTCAGAAAGAAAATGAAAGGATAATACTACTGTGAAATTTTTAGCTCTTTCTAATAAGTGGATCTTGAGACATCAAGGGTTGAAAATCAGACAAATCCTGGCCATGATATTTACTTCATTTCTCATTTGGATGGCAGTGCACAAGGGTTTTCTCATTAGGTATCATATGAGGCTTCAAGTAAATGATTTGTTAGTTTATAATTGGAATATCTCTTTCCTCTAGTTGTTCCGATTAGGCTTAATGTAAATGATATATTAGTTTGTGATTGGAATTTCTCTCTCCTCCAGGTTTCCCAAAGAGGGTTCACAAAAATGATATATTACTTGGTGATTGGAGTTTATCTCTCCTCCAGATGTCCCTGTGAGGCTTGAAGGAAAAAAATTATTAGCTTGTGATTGGTCGTTTCCACCACAGAAATTAAGAGGTCAAAATGACATTTACTTAAATAATTAGTCACCCAAAATTAGCGAATTTAAATAGAAAAATATTTTTTGACACGAGGGAAAAATATTTAACCTGCATTTAACAATAAATAATCATAAATACATCAAAAAATATCATTAAACTTGATTCCATGATAAATATTTCATTGGCAATTTAGTAAAAATATGAAGTCAATCCATAAAAACCACTAAGAGCCTTTATGTAATGAAAATAAATACTATTTTACTGGTAAAACTAATTAAACGATGGCTCTAATATTAGGGAATTCGGCAAACGTACTAAGAACATGAACAGTTCATCAAATCACACTGAAGGCTGCTTTACTCAATTTATGTCACATATCATGTGAAATTTTGACATTTTCACCGAGATATTTATGAAATAGAAAGCTATCTTTGTGTCATACTTATCATGTTATAAGTTACCTGATATTAGAATATGGTTGAACAAACACGAGTTTTGGCTCCTCGGAAACGAATGATGGGCCAGAAATCTCATTCACTTGTAAATGTATGATTAGCACCCAATTTCAGATATCATTCCAACTATATAAAGAAACCATGTTTTCAATGTAAATCATATGAGGCAACCATCTAATATCCATCCGAACACCTTTCAGGTATACTCAAGGTATTACATACAAAATATAAAGTACTGAAAAAACTGTAAAAACAATTAGAGGCTGCAAAACATATGGGGGGATTTGAATTATGTGTATACAAGCAAAGAAAACTTATACATACCAAGTATAAAACATTATACAAACATAGTGATAATGTCAATTTTTTGCACTGCAGTTATATACCATGATCTTTTATCTTCGATTGCAGCTGTATCTTTGATGTGGGTTATTTAGAATAAGGGGGCAAATCTTGGGTGTGAAGATTTCTATCTTGATGAATAATCAAAATTAGACTTCGCCTCCTAATGTCTAAATTTCTGTCTTCAGGAATTTCATTACCAAGTATGTAAATTTTTTATCAATATAAAATTTGATTTCTCAAGTCATGCTCGATCAGGTTTATGTATCCACAACATATGATGCAATCATTTAATTATCAAATGAATCAGTTTTTTGTTATAAATATTGATTTGGTACCTATTAACTTCAGGATTTCGAATAAATCTGACCTTTAATAAAGAGATATATGTACGATTAAAAAAATGGACCTGAATTATTCTTGATATGAAGCATAATGCCTATGGTTTAGTGGTTGATAATTGAGTAAATGGAAATTAATGTTTCAGACTGAGGCCTGTGACTTTTGATTGAATATGCTTAAGTTAATTTTTGATGAACTATCAAAAATTCTAGATTCCTCACAATATGAAGAAACACTTTCCAATGACATTTGATGTGTAATAACTCATAGGGATTTTTGAAAAACAAATGGAATGTCCTATGAATTTAAAAAATCAAGAAAAAATAGAACTAATTTAAAACATAAATAAAAATGAAACCAAACCCTATGCCTTGTAGTTTAAATCTCAAGGGTAAATTATATTTATTTAAATTAACTTAGTAATGGTTGAATGCTCCTAGATATTATTTTTTATGCAAAAATACTCTCTCAAAAATTACTCTCTTGAAGAATGGCAAAAAAGTTAATCTCTCCTCTTTATAAAGGAGAGACTCAACTAGGACAATTTAAGGGACTTTTCTCCTTGATTCAAACTACTTATTTTCAGATGCTGTGGAATCAATAAAATTTTCATTATATTATTATACTAATTTTTAAATCTATTTGTCTTTTTATTGGTATTTAGGAGCAAAATTGAAGTTGATGCAAACTCCCTTTAGGGCTATAGCAAATGTAAATTTTTACTCAATGTTGTAGTTATACTATCGGTTTTATATTATTTAATTTAGTCTTCATAATTATTTAAAAATATTTTAATAATGAAATATAACCTCCAGAAAAAATTGACACCAAAATTGACGCCTATAGAGGAAGAGAATCAGAAGTAAATGAATATTAGATATTTCTAAGTTTTCAACAATATTAGAGTTAATAACTCTATAGGCTGGGCGTATGACTAGATACACAGGTCTATTTTGAGACAGAAGAAATGATTGATATTATCCACACAATGCGGATTTGATCATTCTTTGGAAGGCATTCTTACTATTTTGTTATAAGTCATATGGTGTGGTAGTTGTTAATCAGGCCCCCTAAAACCTCTGAAGGGACAACTTCAAATTTAGGAACTTTTTATCATTGTTCCCATTTGGACTTAGCTAATAGTATTTCTTTTATTATTAAACTAATTACACTTGATCATAAAACAATAACTAGGGGACCAATCTTCATGGAGGCAACCCTTTAATTTCTTGACAGGTATCGGACTTAGAATTTAGAGAAATAGGTATAAAGGTAAGAACATTGTGCTTTAAGAATTTTTAAGGATTTAATTATTTTTAATAATTTCATAGGTTTCTTTCTACAAAAAATTATTAATGTGTGCCTAATCTAATATAAGAGTTTCTAATTATTACAGTTTTAATATTTTAAATATGAAAATAAATAAATTTCCCCCTGCCTACAGATGTCAAGTGTGGCTGATGGTGTGACATGTGCAGTGATGTGCGGAGTGTCGATGCAAATTCTAAAAGCCACACAGTTTTGCTTCAGGGCTCACATGCAGTATTTGGACTGAATGGGGTGCAAAATTCGGATAGGCAAAGTTGCAACAAATCAGGACAGGGGAAGTCGATTTTGGAGGAGTAAATAAATGAATGTTTAATTAAATAAATATAGGATTTAGATTGAGAATCTAGGGCGTTCTCCGGCCCAAGTTCTTCCCACCCCAGGGGGATGATGGAGGACCATCCGAGCGAGCACGTCTAGAAGCGTCATCAACTCCTTTGCGGAGCCCGAGCATACGTGAAGAACCCCACTTCCACTACCTAGTTTGAAATTTTGCAGTTGTTTCGTCTTGTTATGCGACGTATTCTTTTATATTCGTGAAAGCCTATTCATTGTGTATGGGCTCATCGTCTCTTTGTTTTTTTTGTTTTACCTTTCCATCGCCATCCTGGACTGTAGGGAGGCTCCCACCTGCGCTTCTATGGGCCTCCCCCATGTACAATTGTGTCTATGATGTTCATTGTTGATCTATACCTTTGGGGGGGGGGAGGAAGCCTAGATGGACTTCCTTTTTTTCTCCCTAGAGGATCTTCTTAAGGGGAAGCCCAATAAACTTCCCCTTAAGAGAGGCCCATCATGGACCCATAACCGTCGCCCTTTTTGCACTGTAAGAAAAGGGGGAGGGTGAACGTTTGATTATTTTTTGAATCCAGAACTCGTTCGTTTTTTGGCAGTTACTTATTGTGTTTTGTTAAAGAAGGTGTTTTTTTCCCAACGTCCCGGAGTTTTCAACTCCGATCCATCACAGAAGGGAAGAGAGATCCCTCTGTCAATAGACGAGTCTACTATTTGTTGAATCGGTCGCTGAAGATGAATAAATATTTCTAGGCACAGTATCATTATTAATATCCATCGTTCGTCAATGATCTAGTTCACAGAAGATTATTCTCTAATCTAAATATTTGATGTTTGCCCTCGACTCCCACGGTGAAGAAATTTTGCCCACGGAAGCAATCCAGCATTGGGATTTCTTCTCACCATCGTTACACCGGCATTGATCTTTGGCTAGCAATGATCTTTGGTCTTTTTATTTCCAAGGCCTCCCGATTCTCCACCGTCAATCTGGTAAGCGCCTTTGAAAAAAAGGAACCTGCCACATTCTAGAGATCGTCCGGTGAAGATCAAACGGCAACATTGTGTCTCTACGACCGCCGAATCTTCTGCTTCACCAAAGAATCGACAGTGTTTTGATTTCGCCTAGATATTGTCCTATGTTTCTACTAAAGACTGCCTAGATCAAGCCCACTCCGATGTATAGAGACATCAATGAAGCGATCACGAACATCGAACCTCCAATCACCTTGACTCACGGAGTAGGATTCACCGCCCCTCTCTATTGTAATTTGTGTTTCGTGGTGGACCAATTGAACGAAGCCACTACAAAGAACGGTGATGTGATGAAGCAAATCCTTCCATTTAATGGACACCCTTTAGATTGATCAAGTGTTGCGTTCCATATTGCGATTGACTCACCACAGATTTTGTCTGCTTGCCGTTCCTGACCACTTGCTCAATGTGGTTACAGAGACCCTTCTGAAAAAGAAATGACGATGCAAATCTTGATAATGGATTAACTGTCCGATGCGGTTGCTTCCGAAAGATTACTGCTCTTCTGCCGAATGTAGGGGTGAAGTCCAGGGGGTTCCATTATCGTCGATTCTTCAATTCACTATATCAAGATCATCTAGACGTCAATGGAGTTGCTGCTGCCTTCGTGGACATCTTTTCTCTGTGCAACCAGACAGGGATCTGGGATCATTGCTAACCCTACGTGAAGAGCCAGCACAATTGGTGGACCAGCCCTACAAGACGTCATCATCACGCTGCGCCATCTTCTCTGGTAATTCTCTCTCCCATTACTGGGCCTTCTCATCATGCCAGGACAGTTCCTCCGCATTGAGTTGCTGGTTGTGTTGCAGGTTGCGTCAACCACTCTTTTATTTTGCAATATTACTTACATCTTTCAGTGAGTTTTAACGTGAATTTAAGGATTACGTAGGACGACTAAGGAAAAAGGTGACTGAGGAGATGGATGGATGACGACGGGTAAAGGGTGGAAGACGGGTTTGTAGGGAAGGATAAAACAACCCACAGAATTCACACTGTCGGATTCGGACTTTAAAACAGATGAAAATCTGGTGGTGCAGCTCCGATTTTTATCGAGGGCTGGAGTACTGTCTTCCCCAACCGCGACGATGCCTAAGCACCGAAATCAATATCCGAATTCGCGTCGCGAAGAAACACTCGAGAAAGAGAGAGAAGAAGTGGAAATCCAAACCAAATCTAATTCTGACGGTAGTGGAAACTTGATGGCCGGCACCGCCCGAGACCGTCGAGCCGTCACATGAGGAGCCAGCATCGTCATCAAGCCCGCCACCGACACGTGTCCAGCCGACATGACAAGCTGCCGCAGCGACGCGCGACCCCGAGTTCAGATATTCAGCATGACGACGCGCCGCCGCCACCTTCAGATCATTTACCATTCTCGCCATCGTTTTCATCTTCTCATCTTTTCATCTTTTTTATTTTGTCTTTGTAAGGAGGGGAAGAACCCATATGAGGATTCCTTCCCCTCCCAGCACCTTAGTGGGCCTTAACAGGCCTCTATTTCCTTTTCGTTTATTTCATTTTGTTTTCTTAAAGGGGGGCCCATATCATCCTTCCTATATAAGGAGGAGGGGCGCCACCCAAAGGACCACTCTTGAATTCTATGAAGTTATAACGTATTGATAAGTTGAAGAGTCACATATGTGAGAAGAGGAAGAAGAAGAAAGAAGAAAGAAGAAGAAGAAGAAGAAGAAGAAGAAGAAGGGAAGGGGAAGAAGGGAAGAGAAGGGAGAAAGAAGAAGAGACTCTGCCATGCCGCCGCCCTCCTGCCGGAGCTCCGCCGCGCCGCGCGGCCACATCCGGCCGGAGCCCCGCCGCGCTGCTGCCCGTCGGCTCATTGCTCATTGCCAGCGTACTGCCCTGCCGTCGAACGCCGCCGCGCCGACAGTTCGCCCCCGACGTCCATTGCCCCCTCCGACGATCGCCCTCGTCGCCGGTGACCGTCCTCGCTGCCAACTACCACTCTCGCCGCCGCTCCGACGCCTGATGCCCGCCTGCGCCGTCCCGCGCGGCCGTCTGTTTGCGTGACACCACCCGCCGCGTGACCGCGCCGTGTCGGGCCGCCTGCGCGCCGTTGCTGGTCCGCGCTGTGCCCGACCGCCGGCGCCGGCGCCGACTGTGCCGCCCCACGTGGCCGTCTGCTCGCGCAACGCCGCCGACCGTGTGGTCGCGTTGTGGTCGTGCCACCGGGCGCGCGTCTCCCGCTGGCCTGCCCCGCTGCCGCGAACCTTGCCGCACGCCGCGCCCATCACCGCCAAAGGCCACCTGAACCACACACGCTGCCCGCGCGCTGTGCCCGATTGTGTGCCGCACACGCCCGAGCCGTAATCGCCTTGTGCGGTGCACCCGTTATCGCTGCACCCGCTGGGAGTCGAGGCCGCCCGAGCCCCGTGTGCCGACCTGTGCGTTGGCTGCTTGCGCGCGCGCCACCGCGCTCGTGCCCGCTAGCTTCTTGCCACCGTCACTTCTCCACTGAGCCCGCCTGTGGACGTCCGCACCTCATCTAGCCACTCCTGCATCAGCCAGCCATCGGCGTCACCGACATCCTGTGCTTGTGGACTTCCTGTTTGACTCGAGATCCGTCGCCAGTGCGACGAAGGTACTCCCCTGCCCCTTCACTTTACGTCTCGTACGTCCATCAGTGCTCTTTTGATTTGCCTCTTCCGCACTCGGGTTAGATATAGGTGAGCGGGACAGGTTGAGAAAATGACGAATTATTACGAGAGTCTTACCTGCCCGGTACGAGTCGGATTCTCCCGACGTGTGTGAGCATTTCAGCGGGGTTTCCCTGTTCGGCGACGTACTCGCCCTCGACCCTCTCGGGCAAGGTTCAGGAGGTCCGTTTGACCTCACTTATAGCGATCCCGTCATTCTCTGGAATGGCACCTCCGCTCTTCGGCGCACGCACGTACGACACGTAGGACCTCTTGCATTCATTGTCATCATATATTTATACCTGTCCATTAGCTTCATTGGACGACACTGATCGTCGTTGTCCGATCGAGATCTCGTTTTGGTACTGAGCCGCTACCCTCGGTGTCGACCGGACGACGTCTTGATGACGTCCAGCATCCAAACTTCTCGAGAAAACATTGGACGGAGAACACTTTCGACACCAAAGAGTTCATGCATACCTCGGCACCGTAGTGCGTGAAGAGGATGCGGGAAATTCCGATCATGACGAGGCTGGGCGAATCCGGGCGTTGAGCGGCCCACTAGACGAGGAAGATTATTGGCGTTCTGGGCGTTGAACGGCCCTGGAAGAGAGTAGATGTCGTTGTCGCAGAGTCAGGCGTAGGCGAATACCGGCGCTGCACGCGTGGGTTGCCTGGAATCGCGCAGCGCGCGCGCACGGAGTGTGCGGAGGGCATGCAGCGCAACCGGAGCGTGCGTAGCGCGCGCGGCTCAAAGCGTCGGATGGCGTCGACGACGACCGCCGCCGCCAATGTCGAAGTCTTGCGGGGCAGCCTGGGCGGCCCTGGCTGGGCAGCCCAGCCGGCGGCTGGGGCGGCCTGGCGGCCCTGGTAGGGCGGCATGGCGGCCCTAGTTGGGGTGGCCTGGCGGCCTTTGGCGGCCCCTGCAGACGGCCTGGGGTGGCCTTGGCGTCCTTGAAAGGTGAGAGAGAGAGAGAAGAGAGAGAGAGAGAGAGAGAGGATAGAGAGAGGATGGAAGGCCGGCGTCACGAGGCAGCGGCGGTGGTGGTGGCGGCGCTAGTGCTGGCGATATAGGGAGGCTTGGGCAGTCCTCCAAGAAGAGTTAAACAAAACTCAATTCTTGAAATATGACTGCCTAACTGTTTCTTGAAACAATGGCCTATACATATAGGCCTTGGAGGAAAGAGAAAATACAACTTTAAGACGAGAAATTAAAGACGAGTCGTGCTTCATGTCACACCAAGGGGTAGTTGTTGATCTGCCGTTGGCGACGTTTCATGACACGCGAAGGAACATGCGTGCGTGGAGACGTGCGTAGTGGAGGCGGTTGCGGCATGTTCGAAGCGGGACTGTTGACATGTGTGCGTGAAGACGTGCGTGGCGGAGACGGTTGCGACATGTCCGTAGCGGGAGTGATGACGTCGGTTTACTGTGGCGTCGTATCAGTGGCGGACACGTTGACTTTGGTTGACCGTGGCGACGCGTCCAATGGTGGTGTGTCAGCGTCCTCGCCATCAGCCTCCATATTTGTTTTAGAGAATTTAAGGATTAATAGTGTCCGGTCTGATATTTGTACGTTGACGGTGTGGACGCTCTTGGATGAGATCGTTCCCCACTTGTCCTCTTTTGAACTTTTCACAAGGGTCATTGGGAGTTTGCCCGTGACATAAGCCGTTTGTGTTGTCGATTGGTCGTGCTTTGTGTCTTCTGACTACCGTTGTACTTCTCGTTATTTCTCTAAACCTAATCACTATTTCACTTCATTAACATCGCATTTAGAGTTTATCCACCAGATGTAGCACAAAGTGTCGATTCCGACCGTCGTGTTACATCAATCACCTCATCATGTTTTCTTTAATCACTGATTACATAATTTCAAAGAATTTAAAAAGGTCTTAGCTGCCTCTAAAACAGCTATTTATTAAACATCCTAAATATTTCAGAGGAAATGATTTAAATAGCAGGAAATCCAGATGGCAGTGTCCACTAGAGGTCTGGTTCCAATGTCATGCTCTTCACCATAGCAAAGGTGTATCTCCTCAATAAACCCGAAATTATGGTTCAAAATATTATTTAAGATCTTCTGATTTCTAATAAAGTATTTATAAATTTCTTTACAAGCACAAAGCGAGGGTCAATTCCATAGGCTGCAAGTATTGGAAAACTGTATTTTGAAGGCTATAAACTTTTGTGATTTTTATATTGTTATAATTGGATACAATTTTATAGAATCAAAGAGTGAAAATGATTTAATTAACTCAACAATGATTCCACATAATTTTCCTAATGAACCTAATTTATTTAGATTTTAGAAAAAAATTATGGAAATTTATAATTTAAAATGATTATTAATTAAAATTAAGATATCATTGCCGGTGCTTTGGCAGCACTTTTGAGGGCTGATGATCGTATAGGAGACTAAAAGAAAAGTTACGGGCAGGTGAGGAGCAAAGTCACAATTTTAGGTGTGTGCGTTTGTGTCGTTGTAAGTTTAATTTGGATTAATTAATTTTTTTGATAAAAAATAAAATATGTATAATCTGAGTGTTTTCGTCTCCTTACAGACCTGTCTTGATACATTAATCGAAGAGTTGAGTTAAGCTTAGGAAAAAAAAATGATGGAGTGAGTAATAACAGAATTGTAGTATAGTAAAATACCAGATGTTATTATGTAGTAATAATGAAGATAGTAAAAGCGTGAAAGATAAGTAGTTAATTAGTGGAAGAAACTGATTAAAGGAATTCAAGATTCAAGCTTTAATGTTCTAAAAAGGAATAAAAGCAGTGTTAAGAAGAAATATTAAAAGAGGGGTAATTGATAAATCCTAATTTGGGTTAAATAAGTCATTTTTAGGCTCCTGTTTATCCAACAATATTTCTAAAATTTTCCTTTCTTGGAATAGGGTAATTAAGTGACGAATTTACAAGGATCAGGTAGTGAGAGAGTAAATTGAATTTCAAATATCTTATAGAACAATTATTTTAGGTGATCTCATATTTATTGGATTTTTCAGTTTTTCCAAAATACGAGAATCAATGGAATAATGACAACTAGTCAAAATTATTTTAAATAAATAAAATAAATATTTATTTTGTGTTAGATAAGTTTGAATAATTAAATATGATAAGGAATATTTGAAAATTTTCAGGTCAAAGAATAATACTTTACATTACAGAAGACATTCGACCGCAATTAGTTGGCGGTGAGGCTCTGCCGAGTGGGTAGTATACTAAAAACATTGTAATTTTTGGTACATGAGAACGTTTTCAGTACTGTTTTGTGCATTAGAAAACTTGAGGTATAGGCTATCCACTGGAGTTTTACCAAGAGAAAAAAGATGAGAAAATTCAAATAAAAATTTTTAGAGATCACACAAACCTTGTTGTGACTTCCCTCAAGGGCCAAGTGGTGCTCTTTCTCCAAGAATGATGATTAGCCTTGGACTCTCTCCCACACAGTCTTTTAGAACAAGAATGGAGTAAGAAATTGGATGCACTAGGCCTCCAACAACAAGTTGGGAGCACAAATCCAAGATGAGATACAATAAGAGGGGAGAAGAGAATAAATAGAAGTGTCCTAAGTCTCCCAGCCATTGGATTAAATTTCAAGGTTTTATAGGGCTGCAATTTCTTGATTTGCAGCTTGGAACCACGTTCCCAGTTTTCCAGATATGAAAACAGACCTTGCAAATTAAAATTTTGGTTAGTTCCAATATTCTTTTATTTAGTTGACCAAGGTCCTTAAGGAGGGTTTAATGGGTTTCTAAAGTAGACTTCTTATGTGGTGTGCCTCTTCATAGTATCTCTTAAACGGATTAGCTTCCTCCATTCCTCCCATTTTTATCTCAAATTTGCTATTGTATTTGCCGAAGTCCTGTTTTTCTAATAAAACTACAAGAAGATGTCAGAAATCCACTTGACTCCAAGGAGTCAAGATGGGTTAGTTCTGCTCATCCAAGGAGCCAATTGACTCCAAGGAGTCAATTGGCACTATCTCTATCTTAGAAAAATAAATCATAAATTTTAAATTTAATTGTTAAATGGTGAATAATGCTAGTGGAAATCTAAAACTATATGGTAAAAAAAGTATACGAACATAATTTAAGGTTATCAGTTATGTACTTATAAGAAAATACTTTTTACCATATTATTAGGCCTAATGAGTTTTATAAATATTGGAGATAGTGTCAATTGATAAATTGGAATTGATTTATATAACTTTGAAGGGGGTGAGATTTAGGTACTGGAGAAGTTATTTTTTTGGATTTTAATTAAGATGTAGAACTAATAAGCTAGCGAGATAGTAGTAGGATAGTATGCTCAGTAGGAGATATAGTAATAAATATTATACTGTATTTTATAGTTGGTTAAGGAATAATATATAAAAGATAGATGTGGTGAGCAAAGGATAATAAGATTATGGATTTAATTAGTGGTTTTAAATTTTAATAAGATATACAATGAACATTGAAGATAAAATTGGATAACAACAATGATGGTAATAAGAAATGGATTCTCTAGTTATCTATATATTAATGAGAAAACTAAATATATGATGAGGACTTAAGAGAGATGGGGACATTTCTTATTAACTTTTTACGGGAATATAAGAACTTAGATACAAAGAGAAGGACTAACAAAGGATAATAAGGATGAATAGGAGTACTTAAGAGTGCAATATTTCTGTTTTTATATGGTTAATAGGCCTTTGAATCGATTTATATTAATATATGACTAGGGAATACAATAGTGTCAGATAATGTCATTCATACAGTTTATAGATGTAAACGGTAATTTGTGGTATTTTTGTAATATAAAATTGAAGGACAAAAATCATGGAAAATGCTGGTGCCTAATACCTGTTTGATGGAATTCCTTAGTGGGGTTGAAGTATGAAAACTCCGATCAAATCAAACTCAAAAAATTATTCAATGAAACTTCATATTATCCAAGTTATTTCTAAGATAAATTAGATCAAGATAAAGTTAGGAGGATACCGTATCTGTCTTGATTTGAAGAAAAAAGGAATGGGGGCTTTGATCGGTGCCCGTGTAACTCCGTGTCCTCCCCCTGCCCTTCTCCTTCGTGCTGGTGCAGATCTTGGTCTTCCTAGACCCTCACTGATGTTGTCCTTGGTATTTGGAGCTGTCATTGACGTATCACAACTCTCCCTTGTTTATTTTACTAGTGGAAGAGTCTACAACTACAATGGATTTCTATCAGAACAGAAGTAGTTGAGGCCAAAGAACCCTTTTGGGCCGAGGAAGGACCTCAGGTGGCCGTAGATGGGTGGCCCCACCCGCATGAGCGCCGACATTAAGCTAGGTGCCACGCAGGCTCATGCACTATGCACTTGAAAGGCTACATCTTGGTTCAGCGTTAGTGCACCTAATTGGCGGTTGGGTGCTTACCTAACCCATTTTCAATTTTTCTTTTTATATAAATCTAAATAATGATAAAATAAAATACCCAACTCAAGAAGAGACTCATCCCATTTAAGTAATATTGTTGAAACATTTTTCAGTGTGAATTAATGAGCCTCTAAGTTATTCATAACATGATAAATACATGTATATTTCCATACATTTTAAATTTTTGGTAATATGAATTTAGAAAGGAACAATATATAAAAGATAGATGTGGTGAGCAAAGGATAATAAGATTATGGATTTAATTAGTGGTTTTAAATTTTAATAAGATATACTAAATGAACATTGAAGATAAAATTGATAACAACAATGATGGTAATAAGAAATGGATTCTCTAGTTATCTATATATTAATGAGAAAACTAAATATATGATGAGGACTTAAGAGATGGGGACATTTCTTATTAACTTTTGGGAATATAAGAACTTAGATACAAAGAGAAGGACTAACAAAGGATAATAAGGATGAATAGGAGTACTTAAGAGTGCAATATTTCTGTTTTATATGGTTAATAGGCCTTTGAATCATTTATATTAATATATGACTAGGGAATACAATAGTGTCAGATAATGTCATTCATACAGTTTATAGATGTAAACGGTAATTTGTATATTTTGTAATATAAAATTGAAGGACAAAAATCATGGAAAATGCTGGTGCCTAATACCTGTTTGATGGAATTCCTTAGTGGGGTTGAAGTATGAAAACTCCATCAAATCAAACTCAAAAAATTATTCAATGAAACTCATATTATCCAAGTTATTTCTAAGATAAATTAGATCAAGATAAAGTTAGGAGGATACCGAGATCTGTCTTGATTTGAAGAAAAAAAGGAATGGGGGCTTTGATCGTGCCGTAACTCCGTGTCCTCCCCTGCCCTTCTCCTTCGTGCTGGTGCAGATCTTGGTCTTCCTAGACCCTCACTGATGTTGTCCTTGGTATTTGGAGCTGTCATTGACGTATCACAACTCTCCCTTGTTTATTTTACTAGTGGAAGAGTCTCCTACAACTACAATGGATTTCTATCAGAACAGAAGTAGTTGAGGCCAAAGAACCCTTTTTGGGCCGAGGAAGGACCTCAGGTGGCCGTAGATGGGTGGCTCCCACCCGCATGAGCGCCGACATTCGCTAGGTGCACGAGGCTCATGCACTATGCACTTGAAAGGCTACATCTTGGTTCAGCGTTAGTGCACCTAATTGGCGGTTAAGTGCTTACCTAACCCATTTTCAATTTTTCTTTTTATATAAATCTAAATAATGATAAAATAAAATACCCAACTCAAGAAGAGACTCATCCCATTTAAGTAATATTGTTGAAACATTTTTCAGTGTGAATTAATGAGCCTCTAAGTTATTCATAACATGATAAATACATGTATATTTCATACATTTTAAATTTTTGGTAATATGAATTTAGAATTTATCATGTTATCACTTGAATTAAGTAATAATTGTGCACTAGCTAAAAATTCTAATTTTCCCACATCATAGTTATTTTTTACTAAACTCCTTGGCTTCATTCAAGTGAAACAATTTTAACATGTGAAAAAATTTACAGGAATGATAAGACTCATATTTTAACATGTGAAAAAATTTATAGGAATGATAAGGCAGTGATTCTTAGAGAGTTGCAGAAACTTTGAGAGTTGAGTGATTCTCAAAAGGGGCTTTAACAGAGCAAAAGGTGTTGTGGGCCTTTAAAAGAGAGCTCTGAGGGAGGTGGGCCACAACCTGGCATGTTGATTGGGCTCTCAAAAGCCTTACAAAGAAAGAAGCTAAATATTACAATGGGAAGCTTTCAATCAATAGAGAAAGAGGCAAAATGGCAAAAAAATAGATTATAAAATGTTCAAAGGGGTATTTTAATAATGCTTCCAATGTATAAATAATCTTTTTCTCCCTCATTCCCCCCCATTGTGAACGTGCTCTACCAAGTGTCTGGCCACCATGACAAGGCATATTTCAGAATCTATGTTGTTAAACATGTTTAATGTAAGTTTGTTGAAGTTTATATTCAGTTTTGTCTCTAGTTCACATCGGAAAATGACTGATCCGAGCAAAATAAAAGGATCCAGAATTGAGAGGAAGCATTGAGAGCTCAATTAGAATGTTAAATTGATGTATATTACATACATATATGTGTTGTACTAGCCATATATGAATGTTATCATAATTAAATGGACATAAATGACTTGCACTATGATTTTATGATTCTTTTTTATTTTAGTTATTTATACATCATATTTAACCTCTGTGCATTAAAGGATTATTTTTGCAGGGTATAAAATACTTGGCTAGAGGTTGGTAAGGGTTTTACTAATCCTCTGGATTTTTTCCATATTTTTTTTATAATTTTCTGACCATAATATACCCAATAAATAATTTTTAGAAGTAAAAAATTATATTTTACAATTTATTTAGCATTTTCAAAAAACATTTTTTATGAAATTTGTGGCATCCACGTCATTCACCTGAAAATTTGGGCGAATGATTGGATGCACTAAACGAGTAGTATATTGGCTCATTATGGCATCGTAATGCCTAATGCCATAATGCGCAAATAATTATTTTGAAAAGAACCACGTGGCGTGGGCGTCGAGGAAAAAGGTACGCTGTTTTTTTTATTTAATTTGACTTAGTTTTTTTGCATGCATTTATTAAATACATCTTCGGCATAATCAATGAATGCAGAATCAAATACTCGTGTGCATTGATTGCATGAGGAAATCGATTCCGCGTGCATTTATAAAGTAAAAAAAGATTCCTTGTACGCAGAATCGAGTAGCCGTGTGCATTGATTGCACATGGAATCGATTTCTGCGTGCATTAAAGAGGTAAGCTTATCTTTGTGTTTTTAAATTTTATTCAAATGAGAATAGAAGTGACAACGTGGTGCTTTCTTTGTCGCTCAAATGCAGCATCATTCTGTAATGGTTGTGCTTGAGAAAGCGTGCAGCGACGTGTCAAAACATGATCAGAGGGCGGAGAAATCAGGCAACAATAAAAAAATGAGCATTTCATATTTTCATGGAGGACAATATGAGCATTCCACATTATTTTCATCGTTAGTAAAATGGTGATATCTTGAGATCCAGCCGTCTGATTGAGCTCAAATTTTGAGGGTATGATGGAGGACCATCTCGAGGACGACGCCACGATGACGAAGAACCATCTCGAGGATGACGTGACGGGATGTCGTCAGCCACGCCGAGCAGCTCGCGCCGACGCCCTCTGCTCTGACTTTTGTTGCACGCCACCTGTGGACTCAGCTCTCTGCTGGTAGTTACGACCGCACCGTCCGCACCCGGTTTTGTCCTCGTCAACGACACTCGTCCGCACGACCCGACACTAAGCATCCGCTCGATGACTTGGACGCCTTGGACTAAACGATACAAAGGTCAGTTTCGTCTCCCCTCTATAAACTCCAGTATTATTATCTTCGACGGTCTCGTCTTCCCCTATCGCGTCCGCTACCGTGATATTCTCGAACATCATCGGATAGGACTAGACACCTTGTCGAGCATAGGGATTCTTGTGGTAGACGGACTGTCATCCGACTTGGACGCCGAACGCTCCAGGGCTGTTAGATGCCCCTCACTTAGTAGACGTCTAGTAGGTCCAGCGGGTCATTGGGAGTTTGATCTTAGGATCACTCGTCTCTCATTGATCGGTACGGCCGACGTCGTTATCCGTCAAGTCCTTATCTGCTCATTCGTATTTTCTCATCATTCGGCTTACATCCCATACATTCGCATCATAACCCTGTGACGTGAAACGCGCCGATCGATCCCGGCCGTCATCGTTTCACATCAGGGTAGGTTTGTCTTTTCACCCTCTACAATCTAGACTGTTGGATTTTTAAATGGAGGTCAGGAAGATGGGAAATTTCACTTTGGAAGCTCTTCCCCAAGAAATTTGCCAGGAAGGACACGTGCTGTTTCGGAAGTCTACATATCTTGATTCATTCTTCAAAGTTGTAAGTTTCTTCATCATTGTTTCAACTTCTTCTCGAATGAATCTAAAATGTGAAGGCATTGGCGAAATGTACATGCCCTTGAAGTTGATTTGAATGGTTATTAGCATTGGAATTTGATTTTGATTCAATATCTAACTCTTAATCCTTAGTTCTACATTGATTTTACTCCCATTTTGCTTCCTAGATCTCTAGATTAGGGTCAACTTTCATCTTTAATTCAATTTCCCCCAAATTCTTCTACTTGCACTCTCTAGGCTAATTTGTCTACTTTCTCTCTGTATATTTAGAAATTGATTGCGTGAAAATTTGATTCAATATATAAAATCGTATATCCAAAATTTTATCTAAAAATTCCTCCATCTTGAAGTCCGATTTTTAAAAATCTCTTTCTTGATTATTAATTCCCAATTTTAATACATAAACATTGGCTTCATAAACCATTATGACTGGAATATTGGTAATCCGACCTAATCTAATATAAGAATGAAAATTAGCCTATCTAGAGTGACTCGAACGAAAATATTAAGATCAAAATTAAGCATTTGCTCAATTTTGATTAATTATAATAAAAAATTAAACATAATTATGGTCTGTTAAATGCAAAATTAATTCAGTCTTCAATTAATTCTTTTCAAATAGGATAAAAATTCTTATAAAGTGTCTGATGCAGGACGACGTTGCTAACATCATCCCGAGGTGTACCGAGGTGATACCTGGATACTGGGGAGATAGTGCGGACATCGTCGAAGACGTCATTTGTCGGTGTGGACCTACGGAGATGCATCTATAGGATGCGATGACAACCGTTAGTGATGGTACATGCAAGCCCCAACTCGTGGGGTTCACCGAGCTCCGTGCTCCGGGGCAAGAGACCGATGACGGTGAGGTTGACTTCCTTACCCTCGTTAGAGCAACAAAGGAGTCTACGGCGCTGACATATTAAATCTGTTGCTGCGCTCACGCAATGAAGAGGCTCAGCCCGTACCTAGGGAAGACACTCGTTGGACGCTCTCGTGTCTGTTTACCCTCTCACCTACTCTATCTCGAGCAGGATGGGGTGCAATCGAAGGGCATACGACAAAGATAAATAATTGGGGCTAGATGAGTGAGGTATCGATGGGAACATCGTCCTAAAGTCGTATGCGTGTCAAGGCAGTGTACCAGCGGGCAGGGTCACTAAAGCTATGCCATAGGGGGCACGACATCGCTCGATTGGTGGCATGGTGTGGCTCATGAACGGTGATGCAGGAGCAGAGTTAGAAGGAGGAGTGTGGCAATGCGGCGTGGACCATGGTGCGCGACTGTCATAGTGAATAGCAGCGGCAATTGGCGCGCGAAGCCGCGTGCGAGGCACGGAGCAGAACATTGGCTTTATGGAGCGTGCGCAGTGACAGCACACACAATATAGCAGCGCATCGGCGATGCGGGTGATGGCGGCGACAATGGCAGCCGGATGCGGCTGCTCGAGGGATGGCGCAGGCAATGACGGCGCGTGCGATGGCCTACGGTTGATGCACGAGGTGCGACAGACGGGCCTATAGAGGTCCGGCGGCGGCGGGTTGGCCGAGGGCAGTCGAGGGCAGCCCTGGGCGGCCGAAGGTGGCTGCGGACGGCCGAGAGCGGCCGAGAGAGGCCGAGGATGTTTGAGAGAAGCTGTGGACCCTAGGCCAGCAACCGCGAGTTGAGGATGCGGCCTCGACTTTGCGGCTGCTGCCATTGGCGACGACCGTGATCGGTGATGGCCGCGTGCTGCAGTCACGATTAGCTATGAGCACATGTTTGGGTCACGATTGTCGGCGGCTGCAATCACTTGCAATTGCGGCTCCAGCGGCAGAGCATTGGCCGACCTAGGGTTCTAGAGGCGGCAGTTCTTCACGAGGTTGGCGACCGAACGGTGGCGTTGATCTTCCCTCCTGTGGATGAATGGTGGATGACATTGAGGTCCCAACTGGCGGATCTCGAGCAGTCGAGCGGCGCAGGATGATGGCGATGGTGCATGCGCGGACTAGGGTTTCGACGGCGGATTTCTGACAGAATGGGACTCTGGCAGAAAGGGATTCGGTGGAACGGGGAATGGGCGACGGCTGTTGGCCACGTTCTGTTTCGTCCTCCTCTCTCTCACTCTCTTTTTTCACCTTTTTTAAATTTTTTCCGTCTGTCTCATGAGGTTGCTGGTCTACCCTTTCTATTCCAAAAATTCATAAAGTCTTCTCTTTAGGGCGCCCTCTCCTTCCATTATCTAGGGAGTGTGATGGGCCCTAAGGAGGACAAAGAGGTGGCCCATTAGGAAAGGGGCCCCCTTTTAAGACCATTAATACAAATGTTTGAAAACAAGACAAAAGGAGAAAAGGGTTTTAAAGGAAAAAGATGAAAGGAAAAGGGCCTTTGCAAGGATAGTGGCCCGAGAAAATCAAAACTATCTTGATACCTTCACCCCTCACTTTGGCGTGCCGTACTGGCGTGGCTTGAGCTGGCGGGTGTCGCTGGCAACAACACGGACTTCAGTGTCATCCTTGATAGAGCGAGATCTCGTGATCCATCAGTGCCTCCCTATGGTTCGACCCCTTGCTTGCTCTATACATAGTATTTAGTGATTACGGGCTATTATAAATTTTATTACATAAGTCTAAAAATCAAAATAAAGACCTATTTTACATACCAATTTTAGGCTTATCATGGCCATCTCCCTGAAGGCACAATATTATCCACTCTATTCGAGAAGATGTGGATGAATAAACTTGATCCTTTTACTGACTGTTTTTGATATGTGCCTTCATTTTCCTTAGCTTTGGGTTTTGTGGGGGAAAAAACATAAGGCATATAACTCCTATCCTACTTTCTGCAATATGATTTTTATAAAGTTCCAGCTTTTTTGTATTAGGTCATGAAATACTATAGGATGACGATATATGCGAATATGCTTTTGTATGAATCGATGACTGGAGAATAGGCTCAAAAGATTAGATTGGTCATGTTCAACTAGATGTTTGATAACTCCAGATTTAGAGGTTTTATGTACTTTTTCTAATTCACACTTAACCAACAATATTTTTAAAAATCTCCACTTAAATACTCTATAATTAATATAGGGAAAGTAAGGGATCGTTCCACAGAAAGACGAAAATATAATTTCAGAAATTTTCTCCAGCTTAGAATGAAGGAAATGAGTTTCAAAGTGAGAAATATAATTTTGGGGATTTTTATGAACTCTAGTTAATTTATATAATTTCCTATGATTTAAATTGAAACAGAAATACAAAGAAAAAACTAGAAATATAGAGAAATTATCTGCTCCGGGATTGCCGACAATGGCGGCGTTGGCGACGGAATGGAGTGGAGCAGCAACGACGGCGGAGCGGCGGCGCCGTTTGAGGTGGTGGTGTACTGGATAGGCTGGGGGGGCCTGGTGTGGCATATATAGGGCTGGGCTTAGTGGGTCAGCCCAATTTGGCTAAGTTAGGACTTATCCAAATGGGCTAAGCCTTATTGGGCTTGGCCTAATATGGTCAAGACATGGACCATTTGGCTAACTCCTGCACAGGACTACCGTGTCCCCAGCAGTCTTGCACGCTGCCCGCACATAAACTGGCGGGCAGAGGGTTGCCCCTGCTGCACACACGCTGCAAGACACCTCAAGACGGTGGCGACAAACGATAAAAATGATTTTTTAAAGGATAAAATTAATTTTCAATCAGATTTTTTTGGGACTCGATGTGGGGAATGATGGAGGATCTAGCGAGAGACAGAAGTGGGTTTAAGAGAGATAAATAAACTATTGTAGAGAGAGAATGTCAAAATGAGGAGATAGAGAGAGAAAATGAATAAAGGGTGTATAAGGTGTTGGAGAGGGAATTTTAAGGTGCAAATCAAGGCAATTTTTAGGGGATGAACTATGGATATGGGTGAGGGTCTAGAGAGATAGGGAGAGATTTTAGGGAGAGAAATGAATAGTTTTTTGAGAGAAAATGTCAAAATGAGTAGATAGAGAGAGAAAATGAAGAAGGGGATAAAAGGAGGTTGAGATGGAATTCGAAGGTGCAAATGAAGGCAATTTTTTATGAAATATTGAGGGCATGAACTTGGGATAGGTCTGAAGGTCTGGAGTGAGAAATTAATGATTCTAGAGAGATGAAGTAGGGAAAATGAGTGTTTAGAGTGAAAAGTGATTATTTTAATGGGGAAATGGAGAGACAATGATGGGAAAATGGAAATCTAAGCTCCTATAATTTAAATGTAAGATTAATGAGCCTTTAATTCTTCATCTCAAGTCTGTATCCTTATATTTTACCATGATGAGGTGTTTTTGAATCCAAACAAGAGTTGAGGTTGAGTGAAAACTTCAATAAATTTGCATCAAGCAGGTGAGCAACCTGGATTCAGAAATATGCCTTGTCCTGCTGGCCAGTCACTTGCTGCAGAACGTCCAAAATGAGGGAAGATGAGGGAGGAAAATTTTATTTATACATTGGAAGAATGACTATAATACTCCTTTTGGCATTTTCTATTCTCTTTTCATGCGGTTTTGCCTCTTTTTCTCCATTTGTTGAGAGCTTCCTGATGGGGGACCATCGCACTGACTAAGCCACATAACGCCAATTGACCTCATCGTGCAGCTCGAGCCAACATCCACGACCCTAGCTCAGGTACTCGACATCATCAATGAGTGTGAGCTATGTATTTATTTTCTTGTATTTCTATTTTCTGAACAATTTGGATTCGGCCACCGTGTTTGGGCTCGTCCATAGTCATTTTCTTTCATGATGTTTTGATGTTTCAGGGGAAATCATGTCATGAGATGGTTTTCCCCTATTTCAGCCCCACCTAGGCATCCACCCTCTCCTATATAAAGGGATGGTATGCCTAAAGGAAGCCTTGGAGTTTAATTGAAAATTGAAAAGTCTTGTTTGATTGGGCTCCCGCCTCGTCCCTTTGGGAGTTAATCTTTACTGTTTTCTAGATAGAGGTCGTGGGAGCTTTTTCCTCAAGAGATGCATTCGATGTCAAGCGGTGGTCAATGTAAGTCGCAATGCCGCTATGCCTTTAAACCCTATCCTTGAAGTTGAGTTGTTTGATCTTTGGGGCATTGATTTCATGGGACCCTTTCCTCCTTCTTTGGGCTATGAATATATTTTGGTAGGTGTAGATTATGTCTCTAAGTGGGTAGAAGCCATACCAACACGAAAAAATGATCATAAAGAAGTTGTTAAATTTGTCAAGGATAATATTTTGTCTCGGTTTGGATGCCCACGAGCCATTATTAGCGATGGTGGAACTCATTTCAATAACAAAGTCTTTAAAGAGTTGTTAAAACGATATGGAGTTCATCATCGGCTTACCACTCCGTATCATCCTCAAGCCAATGGCCAAGTGGAAGTCTCCAATAGAGAAATAAAAAAAATCTTGAAGAAAATTATTAACCCTAATGGAAAGGATTGGTCGAGCAAATTGCCGGATGCGTTATGGGCATATCGGACGGCATATAAAACCCCGTTAGGAATGTCGCCATTCAGGTTGGTGTTTGGAAAAGCTTGTCATCTCCCTTTAGAAATCGAACATCGTGCTTTATGGGCTATCAAGAAACTTAACGTCGTTAGATGATGCAGGTGACCATCGCTATTGCAGCTGCATGAGTTGGAGGAGTTGCGTAACGAAGCATACGAAAATTCACGCATCTACAAAGCCAAGATGAAAGCATTCCATGATCAACACATACACAGGAAGGTTTTTGCCCATGGCCAAAAAGTATGGTTATATAATTCTCGACTTAAACTGTTTCCAGGAAAGCTTAAATCAAGATGGGATGGACCTTATGTAGTATGTCAACATTTCGACAATGGGTCTGTTCTCGTTCGAGATCCAACACATGGAGCTGAATTCAAGGTCAATGGGCAGCGTTAAAACCCTTCCTTGAACACGAGCCGCACCCCTAATGAAGACATTTCTTTAGAAGCGCGACATCACCTCTACTTAAGAGCATCAATAAGATTTATTTTCTTTTCATTACGTTTTAGGATTCATTTTTCTTTGCATTATTTTCTTTTACTATTATAGCTCCTCACTTTTGTTGCATCTCTTGTGGTAACTTTGACCAGGTTATGGAGTATGTAATTCAGCAAATCCGAGTTATCGCCAGGATCTCTTGTTCACAATGCTAAAGGGCCCCATATCCTCCATATCACTGTTTGCCCTCTAACCTCAATTTTATTCTTCATGATTTTAGTAGCTTTGCATTGAGGACAATGCAGGTTTTAATGGGGGAGATAGTTCATTTTAGGTGACAAACTATGGTTCATGCATTTAATTTTACAGAATTCTACATGAATTGAACCTTTTTTTTTAACAATCTTTAGCATGCACAATCATGAATTAATTTTCTTTCATCCAATGGTTTGGGAACAAGTGTGGAGAAGTTAGGCTCCTAGAGCGGATCAAGAACATGTTGAGGTGCAACACAAGTGATTTTGGGCGATGTGGATTCAATTTCAAATTGGGAGGGTGTCTAGTAGGTGATTAGATGATGGAAAGTCAAGGGTAGAAGCTCTATGCTTCAAAGGGAGTGACGAGTGAACTGAGAGCCCCATTCCATCAACTCTAATAGCCGATCCCACTTATGCATTTCTGCCTCCCATTAGCCTACTTTCATTCCAAAATAGTGAGAAGCCATTCTCCGAGTCCTATGCACGGAATCCACCACTTCATTCACCTTATTGTTCCACACGCTTCACGCCATATCCATCACAACTTGACTCCACCACCTTGCTTCCGCTACCGAGGATATGCTTATCTCCCAAGTACGTCTATCTCACTTTCCACGGTATCACTACGATACTGCCTCTTTGTATCTTTTCTGTCAATAATTCGCTCTGCATCATCTAAATCTCGTTCTTCTATCTCTTCTCCATAGACCGATGTGATTGTTATGACACTCATGCTGGTTGTGATAAAATATTTAAAAAACTATTCAAGTCATGGAAAGTGTTTCATTTGTTGTTATCCTCTTTGTTTGATATACAAAAAAAGAAAAAGAAAAAAAAAAGAAAAAAAAAAAGAAAAAGAAAAAAAAAGAGTTCGAAAAAAAAAGAAAGAAAGAAAAAAAAGACAAGAGGAATGAGAAGAAGACAAAGAGAAAGGAGGGGTTTGACTTGCACCATTTCTGGTTTTGACTTTCAATTCAGGGCAAGATGGTCTTTATTCTCTATATCATCACATTGGTCTCATCTCTTCTATCTCCCTCACTTCCTCTAAAAATCTTGGGAGTAGGTTATCCAAGGTAGCACAACACCCGTTGGACCATAAATCTCTCATTGTTCATGCTCACCCTAATTCTTTCACAAAGTCTCATTCTCCCCCATCACAACTCTATCATGTACTCTTCTCGTTGTGTTCAATATTCTGTGCTCAACAGGAGGAAATGGCTTCTTCTATTCTTAGGAAAGAGAAAAGGCTAATGGAGAGGCAAGTACTAGGTGGCCGTCACCCCGGGAGAGAGTGATCTTGCTCGCTAGAGATGTGAGACCAGCTGCACATGAGTGGAGAGAGTTTACCTGAGGAGTATAGCGTTATACCTAGAAACAAGTACACTCCCTTCTCATCCACTTAGGCATCTAAGCCAAGGAGAAAGAAACCCCACATTCCTGAAAAGGTCGGAGCTCAAAATGTCATTTAGTGTTTTAGTTCGGCTTGTGATTGATACACTTAACACTTCCCACACATGTTGTCTGACTTACAGGATGAAAGAGATGATAATTCAGCAAAGTACTTAGATGTTGCTAAGGGACTAGCAATGTCTAAGTAGGGGGGTATATGATAACACCCTAATTTCGGTCTTTATTTCATGTTATTAGCATGATTTATGCATTTAAAAGGCTTAAATTTGGGTTGTTATCATATATTTACACAAAAATAATGCTTCCAAGTAATTTCTGATTTTTCCCTAATTTTCTGTTAATTATATGAATTTTTAAGGATTTATTGAAGCTCGAAATAATTATTTTTGGATGAAAATGGCACATTAAAAAGTTTATTTCGACATTTATCAACATGGGAATTAATCAGGGAATTTTCTAGAATTTTCTAGAATTTTTTACGAATTTTTAGGAATTTTCTGGGATTTATTTCAAGAAGAAATGCATTTATTCTATGAAAAAAGGGCATATTTATAGGAGAAAAAATGTATTTATGCAATTTCTAGACTTTTCGGGCCTTTTGCAACGTTTAGTTGCAAAAGACCCTGAAAACACCTCTCGTCGCCACGGCAGGCGTAAAGATCCTATTTAAAATCATTCAGGGTTTTATTGCAATTTTTAATATATATTTTTAATGTTTTAGGAGAAATCGGAGGAGAGAGTGCGCCAGGGGCATATACGCAATTACTTTTGGGCGGCGTCCAAAAGCAATTCCAGGCTTTTTAAGGACTTTTCTGCAAAAAGGAGGATTCAAAATGCGCCAGCCAATGAGAGAGCGACACGTCATTGCATGTTTAAAAACGAAACTAATAAATAAATCAATTTTAAATCTAATGGATTAAATTGGTTTAAAATTGATTTATTAATAACTTTTGATCCTGAAGTCCGATTGAGATGATTTTTTTATGGATTTGTTCGTCTTGATCCCCTCTTTCTATCTGTATGGTTAGATCATTCAGATCTTGCCTACATTAATAGATAAATATTAAGTACTAAATGGGGGTAAAATGGTGATTTTTACCCTATAACCTAAGTATAAAAGCTGAATTTCGAGAGGGGGAGCTCATTCTGGAGGGTGCTTCATCACAGCTGCAAGACAGAGAGGAGTCCCAGCCTGGATCAACAGTTTTGGTATTTTTTTCTTTCATTGTATTCAAACTTTTGTGCATTTTGAATGAAATAGGTTAAGTTGTTTGTTTCTTCATCTCCATTCTAGTCTGAACTTCTAAATCGCTTGGCTTGAGAGGCATGTACAAGCCCTGATTAGGATTGAGAGGCGAAATTGAGGAATTTTACCTGGGCATTCAATTGCATTACAAAATAAAATTATAAAAAAATTTAGTTTTAATTTTTAGAAGTCTCAATTTACCCCATTTTAGTTCTGAATTATCAATCTGAAAAATCAACCCAACTCATATTAAGAACCCTCTTTCAACCTCTCTAAATGATTTCTTGGATCCTTTAATTAGGATCAAAGAAGGAAATTTAGAGCTCTTAATTCTTCTAATCTTCCCATCTCTCCTACCCCCCTCTCTAAATTCTCACCTAATTAGGGTGACTTGATCCTCATTGAAGATCAAATTCACTCTAATTAGGATCTAAAACACCAAAAATTAAATCAAATTGAAATTCCTACTTGCCTCCCTTGGACGACACTCATACTTATCACTATACATATTAAGTAGAGTTTTATAAATTTTATTGCATAAGCCAAAAATTCACAACGACAAGGGCTAAAAATTTGCGTAATTTTCACCCCTATTTTCGGCTTATCAGTTGGCCCGTAGAGGGCTGGCCTTAGTGGGTTAGTGAAGACTTAGCCAAATTTGGCCAGGACTAAGGTTAGCCCAATTTGGCTAAGTGAAGACTTAGCCAAATTGGGCTTAAGCCTTATTGGGCTTAACCCAATGGCCAGGACTTGGCTGTCCTGCACAGGGTACTGTGTGCCCTGCGGTCCTGTGTGCTGGCTGCGCGCCAGAGGGCTGCCTCTGCCGCACGGGCACCGCACGGCACCGAACAGCACCGCACGGTGGTGGCTCGAAGACAGAAACTTGTGCTTCGAAAAGATAAAAAATGATATTTTAATATTATTTTTTGGGGTTCGAAATAGGGAATGCTTAAGAATCTAGAGAGAATAGGGAGATATTTTAGAGTGAGAAAAAATGTTTTTAGAGAGATAAAATCTCGAATTGATAGGATAGAGAGAGAAAATGAAGAGATAGAGAGAGAAAATGAAGAAATAGTGTAGAGAGAGTTTGAGAGGGAATTTGAAGGTGTAGATGAAGGAGATTTTTTATGAAATTTTGAGGTGATGAACTGTGGTTATGGATGGAGGTCAAGAGAGAGAAAGAGCAGATTCTAGAGAGAGAAAGGGCCAAAATGAGGAGATAGAGAGAGAAAATGAAGAGAGAGTGTAGAAAGAGTTTGAGATAGAATTTGGATGAGCAAATGAAGAAGCTTTTTTATGAAATTTTTAGGGGAGTAAGTATGGATATAGATGAAGGTCTAGTGAGAGAAAAACCTATTTTAGAGAGAGAAAGTGGAGAAATGAGTGTTTAGAGTGGGAAAGTGATGGAGCTTAAGGGTAAATGGATGGGAAATGATGGAGAAGGTAGAAATCTAAGATCCTAAAGCCTCAATGCAAGTTTACTGAGCCCTCAATGCTTCCTCTCAAGTATGGATCCTCATATTTTGCCAGGATCAGGCATTTTTCAATGCAAACAAGAGACGAGATTTAGAGAAAACTTCAACAAACTTACATTAAGCACGTTGAACAACCTGGATTTTGAAAAATGCCTTTATCCTGCTGGCCAGCCACTTGCTATTGCACGTCCAGAATGAGGGAAAATGAGGGTGAAAATGTCTATTTATACATTGTGAGAATTACTAAAATACCCCTTTGGGCATTATCTATTCTCTTTTCTTGCCATTTTGCCTCTTTTTCTCCATGGGTTGAGAGCTTTGCTTTGTAATTTCCAGTTTGTTTCTTTTGTAATGTGTTTGTAGGCCCAATAGGTAGGTCAGGTCGTGGTCCAAGTCCCTCTGATCTCTCCTTTAAAAGCCCACAATACTGTTTCATCATTTGCAGCCCACTTTGACAATCACTAAGCTCCCAAAAATCCTCCAATTTTGCTCAAAATGATATCTTCTAATTCCTGCACATTTCTGCACATTTGGAACTATAAAATACTAATCAGAAATCAAACTGATTGACTTCATAGAAGTCAATGAAGTTAGTGAAAAATAATCATAATGTGCAAAAGTTGGAATTATTAGCTAATGCATAAATATTTGGTTAATTCAAATAATAACATGATAAATTATAAATTAATAATACTAAAAACATCAAAAATGTATACAAATATAGGTTCATTTATCATGTTATCACTCTCCCTTACTTTCTCTCTCTATCTCGACTCCTCTCCCTCACCCTTTATCTCTCTATCTCGAGTTCTCTCCCTCACCCTTTGTCTCTCTATCTCGAGTCCTCTCCCTTACCCTTTGTCTCTCTATCTCGATTCGTCTTCATCACCCTTTCTCTCTCTCTCAATCTTTCTCTCCATCTGGCTTTTTTCTCTCTCATGTGATATTTCCCTCTTCATGGCTTTATTCTCTCTTTCTGGGATTTTCTATACCTGCGTCCTTTCCTCTTTCTCCCCCTCTTTTTATCTCTGCGTGGCTTTTTTTCTTCTTTCTGCCTCTCTATCGCTCTCTCTCTCACTCTGCGTAGCTTTTTTTTCTGTCTCTCCCTCTCTCTCTCAGGCTTATTTTATCTCTTGTTTATTCTCACTAAGTTATTTTTTCTCTCTGGCTTATTTTCTCTCAGCTCATTTCTTTTGTCTCTCTGCGGCCTTTTTCTCTTTCTCCCGCTCTTATCTCGTATTTCTTTGGCTTTTTCCCCTTCTCCCTCTGTGGCTTTTTGTCCCTCGGTCTCTTTCTGTATGTTTCTCTTTTTTCTCTCTGTGAGTTTCCTTCCTTTCTCTATCTTTTCTTTGCCTCTCTTTGTCATCTCTTTCATTCCCTCTCCTTCTCCCTCTTTGTTTCTGGATCTTTCTTGTTAGCTCTTTCTATCTCCCGCTCTCTCACAATCAATATCTCATCTCTATCTCTATCTCTTGCTCTTCCTCTTGCTCTCCCTATCTGGATTTTTCTATCCCTCTAACGACATCCTATTGAGGACTCAGAAACTAATAGCACAGTCAGCAACCCAATCAACAATTTCTCAATTTCTTGCTCTCTCTCTCTATCTATATATTTATTGATCTATCGATCTATCTCTCTCTCTCTGTGACTCTCTCTCTCTATTTACCTCTCATTGAAGACTGAACATGATGGATCGATTAGATTAGTGGTAAAGTTTAGCAAATAAGATAGAAACATGTATTAGAGACCCATTTGATGTACTTTCTAACAGAATTAGAGGCCAGGATTCAATTTAAACATACTTTTTATAAGATGTTATAACTTTAGGATTAAATCATGTAAATCTTCCATTCACCACCGAATAAAATTTAATATAAATACAAACATACTATCATGAATTGTTTCACAGAATAGATTGATCCTTTAATTGTGTCCTTCTCTCTGATCTCCTTCCCTTCTCATCTCTTATCCTCTTGTTCTTCTTGAATATGTTTGATTAGGTGCAGCTCTCTTTCTCTTACTCTCCCTCTCTTTCTTGCTCCCTCTCTCCAATTCTAGATCTTTCTCTTTGGCTCTCTTACTCAAATAAACACACACAATCAATCTCCCTCTCTATTTCCTTCTCTTTTTGTCTCAGTTCACGAGCCTTTTTGAAAAAATGGACCTAGGTAGCTCAACCCCTTTCTACACCAGGTGTCTCTGTTGGTTGAGAGAAGACAAATTATTAATTCATGATTGGTTGTTTTGACCTCGTGAATTGCTAGGTCAAAAGGAGGGGCTTTCAATGAATGGTCACATCAATCCTTATCCAAATTTGATTTAAAATTAATCTAGACCCGATGAAAATGATATGTAACCCGCATATAAGTCTAGAAAACCTTCAAGTCATGAAATGTCATTTCTGACTTAAAAAAAATCCAAAAATACAAAAAAATCCAGAAAAATCACTAAACCCTTTAACAATTGAAAATTTTAATGTAAAATTGACTTTATGATGAGTCTGATGTCAGAAACTTTGATAAAAATACCAAAAAAACTCTGTAAAATTCATAAACTGACACTGAAGGTTTCTTAATCAACTAAAACTGTGATAACTTGTTACGTGGACATTTAGTGCAGATATTTATGTAATGTGCATGGTATTTGTGTTGTAATTTGTGTAAGATCATAAATCATTGCTTTTACTTTAGCCATGTATCTTTAGTTCTCTTTAGGTCACGCTTCATCCATGAGTCTAAACAATATTTACATAATTTTTTTGAAATATGAATCACATGCTAAAAATACCAAAAAAAATGGATTCTGACATTTTCAAAAATATGGAAACTACTGCTTGTTTGTGATGGCGCAGCACCGCCGGACGTCATCGAGCCAGCACGAGAGGAGCCATCGTCGTCATCGAGCCCGCCACCGACACGTGTCCGGCCGGCTGCGAGCCGCGCAGCGACAGCGACCCGAGTTCAGATACTCGGCGTGACACACGCGCCACTTCATCGTCGGAGCAGCCCACTTTTCCCTTTGTTTTCTTTTCTTATCTTTACTCTCTTTATCTTTCGTCATCGTTGTCTCCTTTGTTGTCGTGTATTGAGGGGAAGAGCCCATATGAGGACATCTTCCCCTCCCATGGGCCTGACAAGCCCATTTTCCTTTTTAGTTTTCCCTTTTTATTTCTTTCTTGTTTGTTGTTCTAAGGGGGCCCATCTTCACCCATTATATAAGGGGTGGGGTGGGCGCCCAAGAAAAGGACTCTTGAATTTTGGAAGTTTTTTTTATCTTGGAATTTAAAGAGTCACGTACGTGAGAAGAGGAAGAAGAAAGGAAGAAGAAGAAGAAGAAGAAGAAGGAAGAAGAAGAGGGGAGAAGAAAAAGAAGAGGAAGGAGAAGAAGAAAAGAGAAGGTGCTGCCGCCCCTGCCGCCGCCCCTGCCGCCGCCTCTGCCCGACAGCCACCATCTGCATCACCCATCACACTCCCGCCGCCGAACGAGCTGCTCCCGTCGATCCAACTGCCGGCCGCCACCCGCCCCACTCCGGACGTCGATTTCCCTACGGCCACCGCCCTCCCCTCCTTATCACCTCTGTCCCTTCGCCGCCCCATCTCCGCCCTCTCCAGCCCGCTCGCCTGTGCCATCGCCCCCTCCCTAGCCCTCGTAACCGCTCTACCTCCCCTACCCCCAGCATCGCCGACCATCAGGAGTGCCTGATTGCCCGTCTCGATCGCTGCCGCCCAGTCACGTTGATCCACCCTTCGCCGGACTCCCTCCATCCCATCTCCCCATACCAGCTCGCCGACCAAACCATTTCCCTTCCCCCTCGTGCCCGCGGCACACTCCCCGCTAGCCGCTCGTCAGGCTGTAGACGCCACAATCTGCGCCGTCACCTTGCTGCACGCGCGCCAGCGCGCGCCATCGCTGACACGCGCCGCGCCGGGCGCCCGCGTATCCTCCTACATCTGCAAGCCTGCGCGGGGGCCCGAGCACCCGTAACGACTGATGCTGCACCCGCCCGCAGTAGACGGTCGTGCCCGGCTACCCCTGTCGCGCGCTCGGTCCTACCCTGCTGAGTGCCTGCCGACGACCAGTCAGTTGTGATTTCCCCGTGCCTGCCGGTTACGCTACAACCACTAACGACCCCGATCGCTCCGGACGCCCGGCACTTGCCGACGCGCATTGTGCCGCCGCATTGTTCGGCCGTCCAGTACCCGAACAGTGTCCTCCCGCCACCTCTAAATTCCAGCACTTCTGCGGATCTCGGAGCACAAATATCAGTCGCCAGCGCGACACCGGTACCTCTCACTCGCTCTCTTTTGCGTCCTTTACTTTCTTCAGTGCACTTTCGGTTCGCCTCTTCCGCGCCCGGGTTAGATAGGTGAGCGAGAGACAGGCTGAGAAAACGACGCAAATTCTATGAGAGTCTTACCTGCCTGGTACGGGTCGGGTTCACCCGACGCGTGTGAGTATTACAGCGGGGTTTCCCCGTTCGACGACATACTCGCCCTCGACCCTCTCGGGCGAGGTTCAGGAGGCCGTCCAGCCTCACTCGAAGCGATCCGTCGATCCTCTGGAACGACACTCACCGCTCGTCGGCGCACGCACGTACAACACGTAGGATCTCACTACATTACGTCATTGTCCTACCCGTCTTTAGCATCTGTCGAACGACGTCTACCGACGTAGCCCGACTAGTTCTCGATTCGATACCGAGCCCTTACCCTTGGTGACGACCGGACGATATCTTGACAATGTCCGGCATCAAATTGGTATCAGAGCCCGGCTGTGGTCCCCCACAACACGTCTCCGACTCCGCAACGCATCTAGCTGCATTCGCATACATCGTCTTTTTTGAGCATTCATATAGGATACCTACAAATGGCCGTAGAGACGCGATCCACATGGATGGCGCAACGCGGAGGTTCTACCTTGCCACGACGAACTGAACCGTCGCATGACGAGAGAGGTAATGAGATTGCCCTCTCGGGATCCCAACCGACAATGCCAGTAGCCGACCCCGTCCTACCATATGTTGAGGCTACGCGGACCCCACCCGATGAAACAGGTGCTCCTGGCACATCGGGCCCGCCGGATTTCTCCGGTGTGCCACGCGAGCCGCAACACTCTCCACGCGGCTCGCCGCGATCCCTCGACGACACCCCGCCTAGCGACTACGAGGATAGGACTACCGTGGGTCGACGCCCACACAGGAAATCTCTCGTTGTGGAGCACACCCCCAGAGCGACCCCCACACGGGGTCGAGGATGAGGACGAGGACGAGGACGAGGAGGCACCAACCGCTAGTACCCCCCAAGAGAAGAACTTCCGGACGACCAAGGAGCTTACTTCCGCGCCATGACTGCTAGGATGGAACGCATGGAGCGCATATTCGCTGACCAACGGGCGTCAGAGCACGGAGTATAGGTGGGACCGGCCGCCCGAGGGCGACCTCGCCACGCACCAGGGGTGGGTCGACAGGACCCCATGGCCGACTTATCCAGGACCTCGACGTTGACTACAAGGGTTTTGATCGCCGATCCGACGGCACCCCCCCACCGGGACGCCTAGTTAGGGAACCAACGCGCGACCCCTAGGATGTCCGTGCTTGGAATATGCACCGCCCGCGGGACGACTACGCCCGTGGGTACGACGCGGACCGATCCGTCCGCCCTGATCCGTACGCTCGTCATTACGAGCAAGACATGGGCCATGACTAGCCGGCCCGACGATACGATCCCATCCCGCCCCAAGATCCACGGATGGTTAACCCACCGGAGCGCCGTGGCGACTACTATCGGCCACCACCGCCACCATATTACGGGGTTGACGACGTCCCCCTACCCCCACACCGCCCGGTGCCTTTGGATCGCGCACCGCGGGATGGTCCTCCCCACCTTTGGGACGACCGCGGCCACGAGCTGTTCCCGCACCGTCGCCCCTTGGATCAGCGACGAGGGGGCTACCCCGTGCCCGAACGGCACTTTGACGATGATGAGCGTTGGCGTGAAGAGCATCGTGCACGCATCCAGAGAAGCGTGCACGCCGACGTATCCGTCTTTGAGGGGTCTCGAAAGCCCAAGGAGTTCATCGACTGGGAGTCGAATATGAACTCGTACTTTAGGTGGTATCGCATGGACGATGACCTATGTGTCGAGTACGTAGAGACACGACTTGTCGGACAGGCCAAGATCTTTTGGGAAAACGAGCGAGTCGCTGCCGAGCGACGAGGACGACCCATTACGTCCTGGGTGGAAATGGCGCAGAAGCTGAGGAGCAAGTACGTTTCTCGTCAGTATCAGATGTCACTCTTCCTCTCCTGGCTCGACCTTAAGCAAGGTCGACTACCGGTGACGGAGTACATCGAAGCTTTTGAGGAATGTCGAATGCGCTGTCGCTTCGTGGAGGATCCATGCGTTATTAAAGGGCTCTTCGCCCACGGTCTCTGGCCGGCCTTGCGCAGCAAGGTCCTCGAGTGCCAACCGGCCAAGGTCGACGAAGCCTACCATCTAGTGGAACACATGGATCCACCCACCGAGGACACCCCGGCACCTAGCGCGAACACCGCGCCGCGGACTCCACCCGTCCGGCCCCTTCCCGCTCGTATTGCACCACCCGCGACCACACGGGTCATGCCGACCACCGGGGGACAAGGGACCCCTCCGGTCACTTTAGTGGGATCCACCCCACAAGCTCGGGCCGTCACTAGCGATATACCAGCCCGCAGTGCTGCCACCAGTCAGGCACACATCACGTGCTACAAGTGCCAGGGACGAGGACACCGGGCAAACCTATGCCCTTCAGCACTTTTGATCGACGTCGGTGATGCCGAGCAGGATCATATCGATGGAGCCGACATACCGCAGGAGGACCACTACCATGGAGACAAGGACTACGCCCTCGAGTATGAGGACCCCGATGGTGAGATCGGATATATACAGATCATGGAGGCACGAGGGACCGCTCCCGTGGCAGGTCGAGCATCCACCCGGCCACTGGCCAACATCACCGTCAACACGCCCGGCACTAGTAGAGTCCGACCATCTCCGCGGGTTACCACTCCCTCTAGGACACCCCCGGCTGCGCCCCAGCCGACGCTGTTCGTTGATGCGGCCATCCGTACCTCGATCTTCTACATGTACGTCAAGATCAATGGCAAGGCATGCAAGGTGATCGTGGATAGTGGAAGTTGCATCAACGCGATTTCGGATACGATGGTCACCGGATTAGGGTTGACAGCGATAGAGCACCCCACTCCGTATGACGTCTCATGGATTGACGCTTCTTCACTATCCGTGAAGCGTCAGTGCCGCGTCCCGCTGAAGGTGAGCACCTATGCCGAGGACGTCCTCTGCGATGTACTACCCATGAAGGTGGGTAGCATTATCCTAGGCCGCCCATGGTTGTATGACCATGACGTCACCTTGGCCAGACGCGCCAACATCTGCTCGTTCATGTATCAGGGACAACGGGTTACATGGCATCCCTATGTCATGAAGCCGACGAACAAGCCGGCCGCGACCACAACCATAGGGTTGATGGTCATTAGAGGGCCCTTATTCGCCCGTGACCTGGGCCGCGAGGGTGACGACACACCCTTGTGTCTCGCCATCACCCTCGACGTCCCCGCCGACACCCCAGTTGCCCCTCGTTCACGCGAGGTAGAGGCTCTTATATCAGAGTTCAGAGACGTCCTCCGGGATGAGCTACCAAGTGGATTGCCCCCGATGCGGAACATACAGCACGCAATCGAGTTGGTACCCGGTGCTTCGCTATCGAACCTACCACACTATCGCATGGAGCCGCCAAAGTACGAGGAGCTACTACGGCAGGTCAGGGAGCTCTTAGAGAAGGGCCTCATCTAAGAGAGCCTGAGTCCTTGCGCGGTACCCGCTCTCTTAAGGCCGAAGAAGGATGTCATGTGGCGCATGTGCTGCGATAGTCGTGCCATCAACAAGATAACGGTCAAGTACCGTTTTCCCATTCCCCGGGTCCAGGACTTATTCGACATGATGGCAGGATCCACTATCTTCTCCAAGATCGATCTTAGGAGTGGATACCATCAGGTACGGATTCCTCCCGATGACGAATGGAAGACCGCCTTTAAGATAAAGGACGGTTTATATGAATGGAGAGTCATGCCATTTGGCCTCTCCAACGCGCCCAGTACTTTTCAGCGCCTCATGAATGAGGTACTGCGCGCGTTTATAGGGAAATTCGCAGTCGTCTACTTTGACGACATCCTCGTCTATAGTCGATCCAGAGACGAGCACTTAGATCATCTTCGGCAGGTTTGCACAGCCTTACGGCGCGAGCAGCTCTACGCCCACCCAAAGAAGTGCAGCTTCCTCACCTCGGAGGTTGCCTTCCTCGGCTTTATCGTCTCAGCCCAGGATGTTGCCGCCGACCCGAAGAAGGTCTGGGCCATCACGTCGTGGCGGACACCGGCCAATATGCACGACGTTAGGAGTTTCATAGGTCTTGCGACCTTCTATCGACGATTCATACGGAACTTTAGTACCGTTACGGCACCTATCTCTGACTGCCTCAAGGAGGAGTCATTCACTTGGACACCGGCAGCAGAACGAGCTTTCCAGCAAATAAAGCTCATGATGACCCAGACGTCGGTACTACGCCTTCCCAATTTTGGGAAGGTATTCGAGGTCACTTGCGATGCTTCGGGCATCGGAATCGGAGGCGTCTTCAGCCAGGAGGGTCCCCCAGTCGAGTTCTTCAACGAGAAGCTGAACGACGCCAAGCTGCGATACTCCACATACAACAAGGAGTTCTACGCCGTCATATAGGCCTTACGGCATTGGCGGCACTACCTCCTATCCTCGGAGTTCGTGCTCTTCTCGGACCACGAGGCGCTCAAGTATCTGCACTCACAGCAGAAACTGAGTGATCGACACGCTAGGTGGGTCGAGTACCTATAGGATTACACCTTCGTCATCAAGCACAAGAAGGGCAAGGATAACGTCTTCGCCGATGCCCTTAGCAGGAGAGCCCACGTGCTGAACATCATGAAGGTGACGGTCCTAGGGTTCGAGACCGTCCGAGATGGGTACGACAGCTGCCCAGACTTCAGCTCCATCATCGTCGAGGTCCGACGAGGCCCATCCCCGGACTACAAGGACTACGTCCTCACTGACGGATATCTTTTCTTTAAGAAAAGATTATGCGTGCCCCACACGTCATTGCGTGACTTTCTCACTGGGAATGTCACGTCGGAGGCCTTAATGGTCACTTTGGCCGTGACAAGACGATCGCAGCTGTAGAATGCCAGTTCTACTGGCCTTCTCTAAAGCACAATGTTGGCAACATAGTTGCCCAGTGCCGTGTTTGTGCCTTGGCCAAGCAGGTCAAGAAGAGTGCCGGACTGTATACCCCACTACCGACGCCCAAGCGTCCGTGGGATGACGTGAGTATGGACTTTGTCCTAGGGTTGCCTCGCACCGCGAGGCACCATGACTCCATCATGGTAGTCGTGGATAGGTTTTCGAAGATGGCCCACTTCGTGCCTTGCCCGAAGACGTCGGATGCCGTGAAGGTCGCCCAGCTCTTCTTTCGGGAGATCGTGCGTCTTCACGGCCTACCATCCTCGATCGTGTCCGATCGTGATGTGCGCTTCACAAGTTACTTCTGGAGGACCTTGTGGAGCCTCTTGGGCACGAAGCTCAAGTTCTCGATTGCCTACCATCCGCAGACCGATGGTCAGACGGAGGTAGTCAATCGGAGCATGGGCAACCTCTCCGCTCCCTGGTTGGCGAGCATCTCGCGTCGTGGGATCTCATCATACCACGCGCTGAGTTCGCATATAACTCCTCGGTGAACCGAACCACCGGGTTGAGCCCATTCGAGATTGCCTACGGCTAGGCACCCCGTCGACCCTTAGACCTAGCTCCCATTGATCCGCATGTTAGGGTTTCCGAGGACGCACTTGCATTTGCCCAGCATGTCTTTGCATTGCATCATCGCATCCATGATAGGATCACGCAGCAGAATGCATTGTACAAGCAAGCCGCCGACTTGCATCACCGACCCAGAGCATTTGACGTGGGCGACTTAGTGATGGTCAGACTTAGGCCAGAGAGGTACTCTCCCGGGACAGCCACAAAGCTGCATGCTCGTAGTGCCGGCCCGTTCTCGATCCTCCGACGAGTGGGCGACAACGCGTACGTCGTTGACATTCCCCCTACTTGCGGAATAGGCTCCACATTCAATGTGGCGGACCTAGCTCCATACCGGGCCCCTTCTCTCCTCCTAGCCCCAGCCTCTCTAGACCCCTTCAGCGTGAGTGAGTTTGCCGTGACCACTCCCCCGATTGTTTCCCCCGATAGGCACGAGGCAATCGATTGTGTACTACAGGAGGTAATTGACCATGCAGGTGAGGGGATATCGAGGAGGTTCCTAGTACGGTGGACGGGACGCACCTACGCAGACGACACTTGGATCACAGAGCAGGAGCTCCAACGCCTTCGGCCAGATCTTCTCCAGCCGCTGCCATTCATCCCCCCTGACTCGCCGGAGTCGAGTCCTTCCCACCCCGGGAGGGTTGATGGCGCAGCACCGCCGGACGTCATCGAGCCAGCACGAGAGGAGCCATCGTTGTCATCGAGCCCGCCACCGACACGTGTCGGGCTGGCACGACGAGCCACTGCAGTGACGCGCGACCCCGAGTTCAGATACTCGGCGTGACGCACGCGCCACTTCATCGTCGGAGCAGCCCACTTTTCCCTTTGTTTTCTTTTCTTATCTTTACTCTCTTTATCTTTCGTCATCATTGTCTCCTTTGTTGTCGTGTATTGAGGGGAAGAGCCCATATGAGGACATCTTCCCCTCCCATGGGCCTGACAAGCCCATTTTCTTTTTTAGTTTTCCCTTTTTATTTCTTTCTTGTTTGTTGTTCTAAGGGGGCCCATCTTCACCCATTATATAAGGGGTGGGGTGGGCGCCCAAGAAAAGGACTCTTGAAGTTTGGAAGCTTTTTTATATTGGAATTTGAAGAGTCACGTACGTGAGAAGAGGAAGAAGAAAGGAAGAAGAAGAAGAAGAAGAAGAAGGAAGGAAGAAGAAGAGGGGAGAAGAAGAAGAAGAGGAAGGAGAAGAAGAGAAGAAGAAGAAGAGAAGACAAGGTACTAGCCTCTCGTCAGGCCGTGGATGCCACAATCTGCGCCGTCACCTTGCTACGCACGCCAGCGCGCGCCGCCGCTCACACGCGCCGCGCCGGGCGCCCGCGCATCCTCCTACACCCGCAAGCCTGCGCGGGGGCCCGAGCACCGGTAACGACCGACGTTGCGCCCGCCCGCAGCAGGCGGTCACGCCCGGCTACCCCTGCCGCACGCTCGGTCCTACCCTGCTGAGTGCCTGCCGACGACCAGTCAGTTGTGATTTCCCCGTGCCTGCCGGTTACGCTGCAACCACTGACGACCCCGTCGCTCCGGACGCCCAGCACCTGCCGACGCGCATTGTGCCGCCGCATTGTTCGGCCGTCCAGTCCCCGAACAGTGTCCTCCCGCCACCTCGAAATTCCAGCACTTCTGCAGATCTCCGACCACAAATATCAGTCGCCAGCGCGACACCGGTACCTCTCACTCGCTCTCCTTTTCGTCCGTTACTTTCTTCAGTGCACTTTCGGTTCGCCTCTTTCGCGCTCGGGTTAGATAGGTGAGCGAGAGACAGTCTGAGAAAAGGACGCAAATTCTACGAGAGTTTTACCTGCCTGGTACGGGTCGGGTTCACCCGACGCGTGTGAGCATTACAACGGGGTTTCCCCGTTCGGCGACGTACTCGCCCTCGACCCTCTCGGGTGAGGTTCAGGAGGCCGTCCGGCCTCACTCAAAGCGATCCGTCAATCCTCTGGAACGGCACTCACCGCTCGTCGGTGCACGCACGTACAACACGTAGGATCTCACTACATTACGTCATCGTCCTACCCGTCTTTAGCATCCATCGGACGTCGTCTACCGACGTAGCCGGACTAGTTCTCAATTCGATACCGAGCCCTTACCCTCGGTGACAACCGGACGACGTCTTGACGAGGTCCGGCATCAGTTTGGGCAGAGGCTGTGGTGTGAGAGAGAAATATGTACTTCACTTTGGATGTGAAACTAAGATACTAAAGTGACTCACTTCACCGAATGTTTTATGGACCTCTCATGTCTCATAACAAGGTGTCTTTCTCTCAAGTTGTGATTAGTTGTGCTTATTTCTCCAACTAACCTTCCTTTAACCTGAAATTTTCTAGAGATATAATTTCCTCCTCCCAAGTGGATAATATCAAAATGTGAGTTAAGGTTGCAAATAATTCAAGGCTACTAAGGGTGAAGACGAATTGAAAAGGACTGGCTTGGAAAGAAAAGTGCAAGTGTGGATGATTGATGAATGATGACAGGTAGTGTCACTTCAAAAAACCTAATCCCAATATTTAGATGAATTACATTGATGAATGATATATGGATGTCCCCACTAGACTCACTGAAAAAACTTGATAAATATTAGTACTATGGTTCTTACTATCAATAAGAACGCCATCGATTGTATAATTTTTGTTTTTACCTATTTATGAATAGAACAAAACATAAAACATGGTCACTATTTATTTTCAAAGGAACCAAAAAGAAATGGTAGTCAAGGGTCAGTATCCTCTCAAGCGATGTCAGAAAGAAAATGAAAGGATAATACTACTGTGAAATTTTTAGCTCTTTCTAATAAGTGGATCTTGAGACATCAAGGGTTGAAAATCAGACAAATCCTGGCCATGATATTTACTTCATTTCTCATTTGGATGGCAGTGCACAAGGGTTTTCTCATTAGGTATCATATGAGGCTTCAAGTAAATGATTTGTTAGTTTGTAATTGGAATATCTCTTTCCTCTAGTTGTTCCGATTAGGCTTAATGTAAATGATATATTAGTTTGTGATTGGAATTTCTCTCTCCTCCAGGTTTCCCAAAGAGGGTTCACAAAAATGATATATTACTTGGTGATTGGAGTTTATCTCTCCTCCAGATGTCCCTGTGAGGCTTGAAGGAAAAAAATTATTAGCTTGTGATTGGTCGTTTCCACCACAGAAATTAAGAGGTCAAAATGACATTTACTTAAATGATTAGTCACCCAAAATTAGCGAATTTAAATAGAAAAATATTTTTTGACACGAGGGAAAAATATTTAACCTGCATTTAACAATAAATAATCATAAATACATCAAAAAATATCATTAAACTTGATTCCATGATAAATATTTCATTGGCAATTTAGTAAAAATATGAAGTCAATCCATAAAAACCACTAAGAGCCTTTATGTAATGAAAATAAATACTATTTTACTGGTAAAACTAATTAAACGATGGCTCTAATATTAGGGAATTCGGCAAACGTACTAAGAACATGAACAGTTCATCAAATCACACTGAAGGCTGCTTTACTCAATTTATGTCACATATCATGTGAAATTTTGACATTTTCACCGAGATATTTATGAAATAGAAAGCTATCTTTGTGTCATACTTATCATGTTATAAGTTACCTGATATTAGAATATGGTTGAACAAACACGAGTTTTGGCTCCTCGGAAACGAATGATGGGCCAGAAATCTCATTCACTTGTAAATGTATGATTAGCACCCAATTTCAGATATCATTCCAACTATATAAAGAAACCATGTTTTCAATGTAAATCATATGAGGCAACCATCTAATATCCATCCGAACACCTTTCAGGTATACTCAAGGTATTACATACAAAATATAAAGTACTGAAAAAACTGTAAAAACAATTAGAGGCTGCAAAACATATGGGGGGATTTGAATTATGTGTATACAAGCAAAGAAAACTTATACATACCAAGTATAAAACATTATACAAACATAGTGATAATGTCAATTTTTTGCACTGCAGTTATATACCATGATCTTTTATCTTCGATTGCAGCTGTATCTTTGATGTGGGTTATTTAGAATAAGGGGGCAAATCTTGGGTGTGAAGATTTCTATCTTGATGAATAATCAAAATTAGACTTCGCCTCCTAATGTCTAAATTTCTGTCTTCAGGAATTTCATTACTAGTATGTAAATTTTTTATCAATATAAAATTTGATTTCTCAAGTCATGCTCGATCAGGTTTATGTATCCACAACATATGATGCAATCATTTAATTATCAAATGAATCAGTTTTTTGTTATAAATATTGATTTGGTACCTATTAACTTCAGGATTTCGAATAAATCTGACCTTTAATAAAGAGATATATGTACGATTAAACAAATGGACCTGAATTATTCTTGATATGAAGCATAATGCCTATGGTTTAGTGGTTGATAATTGAGTAAATGGAAATTAATGTTTCAGACTGAGGCCTGTGACTTTTGATTGAATATGCTTAAGTTAATTTTTGATGAACTATCAAAAATTCTAGATTCCTCACAATATGAAGAAACACTTTCCAATGACATTTGATGTGTAATAACTCATAGGGATTTTTGAAAAACAAATGGAATGTCCTATGAATTTAAAAAATCAAGAAAAAATAGAACTAATTTAAAACATAAATAAAAATGAAACCAAACCCTATGCCTTGTAGTTTAAATCTCAAGGGTAAATTATATTTATTTAAATTAACTTAGTAATGGTTGAATGCTCCTAGATATTATTTTTTATGCAAAAATACTCTCTCAAAAATTACTCTCTTGAAGAATGGCAAAAAAGTTAATCTCTCCTCTTTATAAAGGAGAGACTCAACTAGGACAATTTAAGGGACTTTTCTCCTTGATTCAAACTACTTATTTTCAGATGCTGTGGAATCAATAAAATTTTCATTATATTATTATACTACTTTTTAAATCTATTTGTCTGTTTATTGGTATTTAGGATCAAAATTGAAGTTGATGCAAACTCCCTTTAGGGCTATAGCAAATGTAAATTTTTACTCAATGTTGTAGTTATACTATCGGTTTTATATTATTTAATTTAGTCTTCATAATTATTTAAAAATATTTTAATAATGAAATATAACCTCCAGAAAAAATTGACACCAAAATTGACGCCTATAGAGGAAGAGAATCAGAAGTAAATGAATATTAGATATTTCTAAGTTTTCAACAATATTAGAGTTAATAACTCTATAGGCTGGGCGTATGACTAGATACACAGGTCTATTTTGAGACAGAGGAAATGATTGATATTATCCACACAATGCGGATTTGATCATTCTTTGGAAGGCATTCTTACTATTTTGTTATAAGTCATATGGTGTGGTAGTTGTTAATCAGGCCCCCTAAAACCTCTGAAGGGACAACTTCAAATTTAGGAACTTTTTATCATTGTTCCCATTTGGACTTAGCTAATAGTATTTCTTTTATTATTAAACTAATTACACTTGATCATAAAACAATAACTAGGGGACCAATCTTCATGGAGGCAACCCTTTAATTTCTTGACAGGTATCGGACTTAGAATTTAGAGAAATAGGTATAAAGGTAAGAACATTGTGCTTTAAGAATTTTTAAGGATTTAATTATTTTTAATAATTTCATAGGTTTCTTTCTACAAACAATTATTAATGTGTGCCTAATCTAATATAAGAGTTTCTAATTATTACAGTTTTAATATTTTAAATATGAAAATAAATAAATTTCCCCCTGCCTACAGATGTCAAGTGTGGCTGATGGTGTGACATGTGCAGTGATGTGCGGAGTGTCGATGCGGCAAATTCTAAAAGCCACACAGTTTTGCTTCAGGGCTCACATGCAGTATTTGGACTGAATGGGGTGCAAAATTCGGATAGGCAAAGTTGCAACAAATCAGGACAGGGGAAGTCGATTTTGGAGGAGTAAATAAATGAATGTTTAATTAAATAAATATAGGATTTAGATTGAGAATCTAGGGCGTTCTCCGGCCCAAGTTCTTCCCACCCCAGGGGGATGATGGAGGACCATCCGAGCGAGCACGTCTAGAAGCGTCATCAACTCCTTTGCGGAGCCCGAGCATACGTGAAGAACCCCACTTCCACTACCTAGTTTGAAATTTTTCAGTTGTTTCGTCTTGTTATGCGACGTATTCTTTTATATTCGTGAAAGCCTATTCATTGTGTATGGGCTCATCGTCTCTTTGTTTTTTTTGTTTTACCTTTCCATCGCCATCCTGGACTGTAGGGAGGCTCCCACCTGCGCTTCTATGGGCCTCCCCCATGTACAATTGTGTCTATGATGTTCATTGTTGATCTATACCTTTGGGGGGGGGAGGAAGCCTAGATGGACTTCCTTTTTTTCTCCCTAGAGGATCTTCTTAAGGGGAAGCCCAATAAACTTCCCCTTAAGAGAGGCCCATCATGGACCCATAACCGTCGCCCTTTTTGCACTGTAAGAAAAGGGGGAAGGTGAACGTTTGATTGTTTTTTGAATCCAGAACTCGTTCGTTTTTTGGCAGTTACTTATTGTGTTTTGTTAAAGAAGGTGTTTTTTTCCCAACGTCCCGGAGTTTTCAACTCCGATCCATCACGGAAGGGAAGAGAGATCCCTCTGTCAATAGACGAGTCTACTATTTGTTGAATCGGTCGCTGAAGATGAATAAAGATTTCTAGGCACAGTATCATTATTAATATCCATCGTTCGTCAATGATCTAGTTCACAGAAGATTATTCTCTAATCTAAATATTTGATGTTTGCCCTCGACTCCCACGGTGAAGAAATTTTGCCCACGGAAGCAATCCAGCATTGGGATTTCTTCTCACCATCGTTACACCGGCATTGATCTTTGGCTAGCAATGATCTTTGGTCTTTTTATTTCCAAGGCCTCCCGATTCTCCACCGTCAATCTGGTAAGCGCCTTTGAAAAAAAGGAACCTGCCACATTCTAGAGATTGTCCGGTGAAGATCAAACGGCAACATTGTGTCTCTACGACCGCCGAATCTTCTGCTTCACCAAAGAATCGACAGTGTTTTGATTTCGCCTAGATATTGTGCTATGTTTCTACTAAAGACTGCCTAGATCAAGCCCACTCCGATGTATAGAGACATCAATGAAGCGATCACGAACATCGAACCTCCAATCACCTTGACTCACGGAGTAGGATTCACCACCCCTCTCTATTGTAATTTGTGTTTCGTGGTGGACCAATTGAACGAAGCCACTACAAAGAACGGTGATGTGATGAAGCAAATCCTTCCATTTAATGGACACCCTCTAGATTGATCAAGTGTTACGTTCCATATTGCGATTGACTCACCACAGATTTTGTCTGCTTGCCGTTCCTGACCACTTGCTCAATGTGGTTACAGAGACCCTTCTGAAAAAGAAATGACGATGCAAATCTTGATAATGGATTAACTGTCCGATGCGGTTGCTTCCGAAAGATTACTGCTCCTCTACCGAATGTAGGGGTGAAGTCCAGGGGGTTCCATTATCGTCGATTCTTCAATTCACTATATCAAGATCATCTAGACGTCAATGGAGTTGCTGCTGCCTTCGTGGACATCTTTTCTCTGTGCAACCAGACAGAGATCTGGGATCATTGCTAACCCTACGTGAAGAGCCAGCACAATTGGTGGACCAGCCCTACAAGACGTCATCATCACGCTGCGCCATCTTCTCTGGTAATTCTCTCTCCCATTACCGGGCCTTCTCATCATGCCAGGACAGTTCCTCCGCATTGAGTTGCTGGTTGTGTTGCAGGTTGCGTCAACCCCTCTTTTATTTTGCAATATTACTTACATCTTTCAGTGAGTTTTAACGTGAATTTAAGGATTACGTAGGACGACTAAGGAAAAAGGTGACTGAGGAGATGGATGGATGACGATGGGTAAAGGGTGGAAGACGGGTTTGTAGGGAAGGATAAAACAACCCACAGAATTCACACTGTCGGATTCAGACTTTAAAACAGATGAAAATCTGGTGGTGCAGCTCCGATTTTTATCGAGGGCTGGAGTACTGTCTTCCCCAACCGCGACGATGCCTAAGCACCGAAATCAATATCCGAATTCGCGTCGCGAAGAAACACTCGAGAAAGAGAGAGAAGAAGTGGAAATCCAAACCAAATCTAATTCTGACGGCAGTGGAAACTTGATGGCCGGCACCGCCCGAGACCGTCGAGCCGTCACATGAGGAGCCAGCATCGTCATCAAGCCCGCCACCGACACGTGTCCAGCCGACATGACAAGCCGCCGCAGCGACGCGCGACCACGAGTTCAGATATTCAGCATGACGACGCGCCGCCGCCACCTTCAGATCATTTACCATTCTCGCCATCGTTTTCATCTTCTCATCTTTTCATCTTTTTTATTTTGTCTTTGTAAGGAGGGGAAGAACCCATATGAGGATTCCTTCCCCTCCCAGCACCTTAGTGGGCCTTAACAGGCCTCTATTTCCTTTTCGTTTATTTCATTTTGTTTTCTTAAAGGGGGGCCCATATCATCCTTCCTATATAAGGAGGAGGGGCGCCACCCAAAGGACCACTCTTGAATTCTATGAAGTTATAACATATTGATAAGTTGAAGAGTCACATATGTGAGAAGAGGAAGAAGAAGAAGAAGAAGAAGAAGAAGGGAAGGGGAAGAAGGGAAGAGAAGGGAGAAAGAAGAAGAGACTCTGCCATGCCGCCGCCCTCCTGCCGGAGCTCCGCCGCGGCGCCACCCCGCCGCGCGGCCACATCCAGCCGGAGCCCCGCCGCGCCGCTGCCCGTCGGTTCATTGCTCATTGCCAGCGTCCTGCCCTGCCGTCGAACTCCGCCGCGCCGACAGTTCGCCCCCGACGTCCATTGCCCCCTCCGACGATCGCCCTCGCCACCGGTGACCGTCCTCGCTGCCAGCTACCATTCTCGCCACCGCTCCGACGCCTGATGCCCGCCTGCGCCGTCCCGCGCGGCCGTCTGTTCGCGTGACACCACTCGCCGCGTGACCGCGCCATGTCGGGCCGCCCGCGCGCCGTTGCTGGTCCGCGCGCTGTGCCCGACCTCGCCGACGCCGACGCCCGACCGCGCTTCACGCCGCCTGCTCGCGCGCAACGCCGCCGATCGTGTGGTCGCATTGTGCTCATGCCACCGGGCGCGCGTCTCCCGCTGGCCCGCCCCGCTGCCGCGAACCTTGCCGCACGCCGCGCCCATCACCGCCAAAGGCCACCTGAACCACACACGCCGCTGCGCTGCGCGTCGCGCCGCGCACTGTACCCGATTGTGTGCCGCACACGCCCGAGCCGTAATCGCCTTGTGCGGTGCACCCGCTATCACTGCACCCGCTGTGAGTCGAGGCCGCCCGAGCCCCGTGTGCCGACCTGTGCGTTGGCTGCTTGCGCGCGCGCCACCGCGCTCGTGCCCGCTAGCTTCTTGCCACCGTCACTTCTCCACTGAGCCTGCCTGTGGACGTCCGCACCCCGTCTAGCCACTCCTGCATCAGCCAGCCATCGGCGTCACCGACATCCTGTGCTTCTGGACTTCCTCTCTGACTCGAGATATCCGTCGCCAGTGCGACGAAGGTACTCCCCTGCCCCTTCACTTTACGTCTCGTACGTCCATCAGTGCTCTTTTGATTTGCCTCTTCCGCGCTCGGGTTAGATATAGGTGAGCGGGACAGGTTGAGAAAACGACGAATTATTATGAGTGTCTTACCTGCCCGGTACGAGTCGGATTCTCCCGACGTGTGTGAGCATTTCAGCGGGGTTTCCCTGTTCGGCGACGTACTCGCCCTCGACCCTCTCGGGCGAGGTTCAGGAGGTCCGTCTGACCTCACTTATAGCGATCCCGTCATTCTCTGGAATGGCACCTCCGCTCTTCGGCGCACGCACGTACGACACGTAGGACCTCTTGCATTCATTGTCATCATATATTTATACCTGTCCATTAGCTTCATTGGACGACACTGATCGTCGTTGTCCGATCGAGATCTCATTTTGGTACTGAGCCACTACCCTCGGTGTCGACCGGACGATGTCTTGACGACGTCCAGCATCCAAACTTCTCGAGAAAACATTGGACGGAGAACACTTTCGACACCAAAGAGTTCATGCATACCTCGGCACCGTAGTGCGTGAAGAGGATGCGGGAAATTCCGATCATGACGAGGCTGGGCGAATCCGGGCGTTGAGCGGCCCACTAGACGAGGAAGATTATTGGCGTTCTGGGCGTTGAACGGCCCTGGAAGAGAGTAGATGTCGTTGTCGCAGAGTCAGGCGTAGGCGAATACCGACGCGCGCGAAGCACGCGTAGGTTGCGCGGAATGCGCAAAGCGCCGGCGCGCGCACGGAGTGTGCGGAGGGCATGCAGCGCACCCGGAGCGTGCGTAGCGCGCGCGGCTCAAAGCGTCAGACGGCGTCGACGATGACCGCCGCCGCCAATGTCGAAGTCTTGCGGGGCAGCCTGGGCGGCCCTGGCTGGGGCAGCCCCAAGCGGGCGGCCTGGGGGCGGCTTGAGCGGCCCTGGTAGGGGCGGCATGGGCGGCCCTAGTTGGGGTGGCCTGGGCGGCCTTTGGGCGGCCCCAAGCGGGCGGCCTAGGGGTGGCCTTGGGCGTCCTTCGGAAGGTGAGAAAGAGAGAGAGAGAGAGTAAGAGAGAGAGAGGATAGAGAGAGAGGATGGAAGGCCGACGTCCTGAGGCAGCGACAGCGGCGGTGGTGGTGGCGGCGCTAGTGCTGGCGATATAGGGAGGCTTGGGCAGTCCTCCAAGAAGAGTTAAACAAAACTCAATTCTTGAAATATAACTGCCTAACTGTTTCTTGAAACAATGGCCTATACATATAGGCCTTGGAGGAAAGAGAAAATACAACTTTAAGACGAGAAATTAAAGATGAGTCGTGCTTCATGTCACACCAAGGGGTAGTTGTTGATCTGCCGTTGGCGACATTTCATGACGCACGAAGGAACATGCGTGCGTGGAGACGTGCGTAGTGGAGGCGGTTGCGGCATGTTCGAAGCGGGACTATTGACATGTGTGCGTGAAGACGTGCGTGGCGGAGACGGTTGCGACATGTTCGTAGCGGGAGTGATGACGTCGGTTGACTGTGGCGGCGTATCCATGGCGGAGATGTTGACTTTGGTTGACCGTGGTGACACGTCTAATGGTGATGTGTCAGCGTCCTCGCCATCAGCCTCCATATTTTTTTTAGAGAATTTAAGGATTAACAGTGTCCGGTCTGATATTGTACGTTGACGGTGTGGACGCTCTTGGATGAGATCGTTCCCCACTTGTCCTCTTTTGAACTTTTCACAAGGGTCATTGGGAGTTTGCCCATGACATAAGCCGTTTGTGTTGTCGATTGGTCGTGCTTTGTGTCTTCTGACTACCGTTGTACTTCTCGTTATTTCTCTAAACCTAATCACTATTTCACTTCATTAACATCGCATTTAGAGTTTATCCACCAGATGTAGCACAAAGTGTCGATTCCGACCGTCGTGTTACATCAATCACCTCATCATGTTTTCTTTAATCACTGATTACATAATTTCAAAGAATTTAAAAAGGTCTTAGCTGCCTCTAAAACAGCTATTTATTAAACATCCTAAATATTTCAGAGGAAATGATTTAAATAGCAGGAAATCCAGATGGCAGTGTCCACTAGAGGTCTGGTTCCAATGTCATGCTCTTCACCATAGCAAAGGTGTATCTCCTCAATAAACCCGAAATTATGGTTCAAAATATTATTTAAGATCTTCTGATTTCTAATAAAGTATTTATAACTTTTCTTTACAAGCACAAAGCGAGGGTCAATTCCATAGGCTGCAAGTATTGGAAAACTGTATTTTGAAGGCTATAAACTTTTGTGATTTTTATATTGTTATAATCGGATACAATTTTATAGAATCAAAGAGTGAAAATGATTTAATTAACTCAAAAATGATTCCACATAATTTTCCTAATGAACCTAATTTATTTAGATTTTAGAAAGAAATTATGGAAATTTATAATTTAAAATGATTATTAATTAAAATTAAGATATCATTGCCGGTGCTTTGGCAGCACTGTTGAGGGCTGATGATCGTATAGGAGACTAAAAGAAAAGTTACGGGCAGGTGAGGAGCAAAGTCACAATTTTAGGTGTGTGCGTTTGTGTCGTTGTAAGTTTAATTTGCATTAATTAATTTTTTTTCTAAAAAATAAAATATGTATAATCTGAGTGTTTTCGTCTCCTTACAGACCTGTCTTGATACATTAATCGAAGAGTTGAGTTAAGCTTAGGAAACAAAAAATGATGGAGTGAGTAATAACAGAATTGTAGTATAGTAAAATACCAGATGTTATTATGTAATAATAATGAAGATAGTAAAAGCGTGAAAGATAAGTAGTTAATTAGTGGAAGAAACTGATTAAAGGAATTCAAGATTCAAGCTTTAATGTTCTAAAAAGGAATAAAAGCAGTGTTAAGAAGAAATATTAAAAAGAGGGGTAATTGATAAATCCTAATTTGGGTTAAATAAGTCATTTTTAGGCTCCTGTTTATCCAACAATATTTCTAAAATTTTCCTTTCTTGGAATAGGGTAATTAAGTGACTAATTTACAAGGATCAGGTAGTGAGAGGGTAAATTGAATTTCAAATATCTTTTAGAACAATTATTTTAGGTGATCTCATATTTATTGGATTTTTCAGTTCTTCCAAAATACGAGAATCAATGGAATAATAACAACTAGTCAAAATTATTTTAAATAAATAAAATAAATATTTATTTTGTGTTAGATAAGTTTGAATAATTAAATATGATAAGGAATATTTGAAAATTTTCAGGTCAAAGAATAATACTTTACATTACAGAAGACATTCGACCGCAATTAGTTGGCGGTGAGGCTCTGTCGAGTGGGTAGTATACAAAAAGCATTGTAATTTTTGGTACATGAGAACGTTTTCAGTACTGTTTTGTGCATTAGAAAACTTGAGGTATAGGCTATCCACTGGAGTTTTACCAAGAGAAAAAAGATGAGAAAATTCAAATAAAAATTTTTAGAGATCACACAAACCTTGTTGTGACTTCCCTCAAGGGCCAAGTGGTGCTCTTTCTCCAAGAATGTTGATTAGCCTTGGACTCTCTCCCACACAGTCTTTTAGAACAAGAATGGAGTAAGAAATTGGATGCACTAGGCCTCCAACAACAAGTTGGGAGCACAAATCCAAGATGAGATACAATAAGAGGGGGGAAGAGAATAAATAGAAGTGTCCTAAGTCTCCCAGCCATTGGATTAAATTTCAAGGTTTTATAGGGCTGCAATTTCTTGATTTGCAGCTTGGAACCACATTCCCAGTTTTCCAGATATGAAAACAGACCTTGCAAATTAAAATTTTGGTTAGTTCCAATATTCTTTTATTTAGTTGACCAAGGTCCTTAAGGAGGGTTTAATGGGTTTCTAAACTAGACTTCTTATGTGGTGTGCCTCTTCATAGTATCTCTTAAATGGATTAGCTTCCTCGATTCCTCCCATTTTTATCTCAAATTTGCCATTGTATTTGCCGAAGTCCTGTTTTTCTAATAAAACTACAAGAAGATGTCAGAAATCCACTTGACTCCAAGGAGTCAAGATGGGTTAGTTCTGCTCATCCAAGGAGCCAATTGACTCCAAGGAGTCAATTGGCACTATCTCTATCTTAGAAAAATAAATCATAAATTTTAAATTTAATTGTTAAATGGTGAATAATGCTAGTGGAAATCTAAAACTATATGGTAAAAAAAGTATACGAACATAATTTAAGGTTATCAGTTATGTACTTATAAGAAAATACTTTTTACCATATTATTATGCCTAATGAGTTTTATAAATATTGGAGATAGTGCCAATTGATATATTGGAATTGATTTATATAACTTTGAAGGGGATGAGATTTAGGTACTGGAGAAGTTATTTTTTTGGATTTTAATTAAGATGTAGAACTAATAAGCTAGCGAGATAGTAGTAGGATAGTATGCTCAGTAGGAGATATAGTAATAAATATTATATTTTATTTTATAGTTGGTTAAGGAATAATATATAAAAGATAGATGTGGTGAGCAAAGGATAATAAGATTATGGATTTAATTAGTAGTTTTAAATTTTAATAAGATATACAATGAACATTGAAGATAAAATTGGATAACAACAATGATGGTAATAAGAAATGGATTCTCTAGTTATCTATATATTAATGAGAAAACTAAATATATAATGAGGACTTAAGAGAGATGAGGACATTTCTTATTAACTTTTTACGGGAATATAAGAACTTAGATACAAAGAGAAGGACTAACAAAGGATAATAAGGATGAATAGGAGTACTTAAGAGTGCAATATTTCTGTTTTTATATGGTTAATAGGCCTTTGAATCGATTTATATTAATATATGACTAGGGAATACAATAGTGTCAGATAATGTCATTCATACAGTTTATAGATGTAAACGGTAATTTGTGGTATTTTTGTAATATAAAATTGAAGGACAAAAATCATGGAAAATGCTGGTGCCTAATATCTGTTTGATGGAATTCCTTAGTGCGGTTGAAGTATGAAAACTCCGATCAAATCAAACTCAAAAAATTATTTAATGAAACTTCATATTATCCAAGTTATTTCTAAGATAAATTAGATCAAGATAAAGTTAGGAGGATACCGTATCTGTCTTGATTTGAAGAAAAAAGGAATGGGGGCTTTGATCGGTGCCCGTGTAACTCCGTGTCCTCCCCCTGCCCTTCTCCTTCGTGCTGGTGCAGATCTTGGTCTTCCTAGACCATCACTGATGTTGTCCTTGGTATTTGGAGCTGTCATTGACGTATCACAACTCTCCCCTTGTTTATTTTACTAGTGGAAGAGCCTCCTACAACTACAATGGATTTCTATCAGAACAGAAGTAGTTGAGGGCCAAAGAACCCTTTTTGGGCCGAGGAAGGACCTCAGGTGGCCGTAGATGGGTGGCCCCACCCGCATGAGCGCCGACATTCGCTAGGTGCACGCAGGCTCATGCACTATGCACTTGAAAGGCTACATCTTGGTTCAGCGTTAGTGCACCTAATTGGCGGTTGGGTGCTTACCTAACCCATTTTTCAATTTTTCTTTTTTATATAAATTTAAATAATGATAAAATAAAATACCCAACTCAAGAAGAGACTCATCCCATTTAAGTAATATTGTTGAAACATTTTTCAGTGTGAATTAATGAGCCTCTAAGTTATTCATAACATGATAAATACATGTATATTTCCATACATTTTAAATTTTTTGGTAATATGAATTTAGAATTTATCATGTTATCACTTGAATTAAGTAATAATTGTGCACTAGCTAAAAATTCTAATTTTCCCACATCATGGTTATTTTTTTACTAAACTCCTTGGCTTCATTCAAGTGAAACAATTTTAACATGTGAAAAAAATTTACAGGAATGATAAGACTCCATATTTTAACATGTGAAAAAAATTTATAGGAATGATAAGGCAGTGATTCTTAGAGAGTTGCAGAAACTTTGAGAGTTGAGTGATTCTCAAAAGGGGCTTTAACAGAGCAAAAGGTGTTGTGGGCCTTTAAAGAGAGCTCTGAGGAGGTGGGCCACAACCTGGCATGTTGATTGGGCTCTCAAAGCCTTACAAAGAAAGAAGCTAAATATTACAATGGGAAGCTTTCAATCAATAGAGAAAAGGGCAAAATGGCAAAAATAGATTATAAAATGTTCAAAGGGGTATTTTAATAATGCTTCCAATGTATAAATAATCTTTTCTCCTCATTCCCCATTGTGAACGTGCTCTACCAAGTGTGGCCACCATGACAAGGCATATTTCAGAATCTAGGTTGTTAAACATGTTTAATGTAAGTTTGTTGAAGTTTATATTCAGTTTTGTCTCTAGTTCACATCGGAAAATGACTGATCCGAGCAAAATAAAAGGATCCAGAATTGAGAGGAAGCATTGAGAGCTCAATTAGAATGTTAAATTGATGTATATTACATACATATATGTGTTGTACTAGCCATATATGAATGTTATCATAATTAAATGGACATAAATGACTTGCACTATGATTTTATGATTCTTTTTTATTTTAGTTATTTATACATCATATTTAACCTCTGTGCATTATTTTTGCAGGGTATAAAATACTTGGCTAGAGGTTGGTAAGGGTTTTACTAATCCTCTGTATTTTTTCCATATTTTTTTTATAATTTTCTGACCATAATATACCCAATAAATAATTTTTAGAAGTAAAAAATTATATTTTACAATTTATTTAGCATTTTCAAAAAACATTTTTTATGAAATTTGTGGCATCCACGTCATTCACCTGAAAATTTGGGCAAATGATTGGATGCACAAAACGAGTAGTATATTGGCTCATTATGGCATCATAATGCCTAATGCCATAATGCGCAAATCATTATTTTGAAAAGAACCACGTGGCGTGGGCGTCGAGGAAAAAGGTACGCTGTTTTTTTTATTTAATTTGACTTAGTTTTTTTGCATGCATTTATTAAATACATCTTCGGCATAATCAATGAATGCGGAATCAAATACTCGTGTGCATTGATTGCATGAGGAAATCGATTCCGCGTACATTTATAAAGTAAAAAAAGATTCCTTGTACGCAGAATCGAGTAGCCGTGTGCATTGATTGCACATGGAATCGATTTCCGCGTGCATTAAAGAGGTAAGCTTACCTTTGTGTTTTTAAATTTTATTCAAATGAGAATAGAAGTGACAACGTGGTGCTTTCTTTGTCGCTCAAATGCAGCATCATTCTGTAATGGTTGTGCTTGAGAAAGCGTGCAGCGACGTGTCAAAACATGATCAGAGGGCGGAGAAATCAGGCAACAATAAAAAAATGAGCATTTCATATTTTCATGGAGGACAATATGAGCATTCCACATTATTTTCATCGTTAGTAAAATGGTGATATCTTGAGATCCAGCCGTCTGATTGAGCTCAAATTTTGAGGGTAGGTTTGTCTTTTCACCCTCTACAATCCAGACTGTTGGATTTTTAAATGGAGGTCAGGAAGATGGGAAATTTCACTTTGGAAGCTCTTCCCCAAGAAATTTTCCAGGAAGGACACGTGCTGTTTCGGAAGTCTACATATCTTGATTCATTCTTCAAAGTTGTAAGTTTCTTCATCATTGTTTCAACTTCTTCTCGAATGAATCTAAAATGTGAAGTCATTGGCAAAATGTACATGCCCTTGAAGTTGATTTGAATGGTTATTAGCATTGGAATTTGATTTTGATTCAATATCTAACTCTTAATCCTTAGTTCTACATTGATTTTACTCCCATTTTGCTTCCTAGATCTCTAGATTAGGGTCAACTTTCATCTTTAATTCAATTTCCCCCAAATTCTTCTACTTGCACTCTCTAGGCTAATTTGTCTACTTTCTCTCTGTATATTTAGAAATTGATTGCGTGAAAATTTGATTCAATATATAAAATCGTATATCCAAAATTTTATCTAAAAATTCCTCCATCTTGAAGTCCGATTTTTAAAAATCTCTTTCTTGATTATTAATTCCCAATTTTAATACATAAAAATTGGCTTCATAAACCATTATGACTGGAATATTGGTAATCCGAGCTAATCTAATATAAGAATGAAAATTAGCCTATCTAGAGTGACTCGAACGAAAATATTAAGATCAAAATTAAGCATTTGCTCAATTTTGATTAATTATAATAAAAAATTAAACATAATTATGGTCTGTTAAATGCAAAATTAATTCAGTCTTCAATTAATTCTTTTCAAATAGGATAAAAATTCTTATAAAGTGTCTGATGCAGGACGACGTTGCTAACATCATCCCGAGGTGTACCGAGGTGATACCTGGATACTGGGGAGATAGTGCGGACATCGTCGAAGACGTCATTTGTCGGTGTGGACCTACGGAGATGCATCTATAGGATGCAATGACAACCGTTAGTGACGGTACATGCAAGCCCCAACTCGTGGGGTTCACCGAGCTCCGTGCTCCGGGGCAAGAGACCGATGACGGTGAGGTTGACTTCCTTACCCTCGTTAGAGCAACAAAGGAGTCTACGGCGCTGACATATTAAATCTGTTGCTGCGCTCACGCAATGAAGAGGCTCGGCCCGTACCTAGGGAAGACACTCGTTGGACGCTCTCGTGTCTGTTTACCCTCTCACCTACTCTATCTCGAGCAGGATGGGGTGCAATCGAAGGGCATACGACAAAGATAAATAATTGGGCTAGATGAGTGAGGTATCGATGGGAACATCGTCCTAAAGTCGTATGCGTGTCAAGGCAGTGTACCAGCGGGCAGGGTCACTAAAGCTATGCCATAGGGGGCACGACATCGCTCGATTGGTGGCATGGTGTGGCTCATGAACGGTGATGCAGGAGCAGAGTTAGAAGGAGGAGTGTGGCAATGCGGCGTGGACCATGGTGCGCGACTGTCATAGTGAATAGCAGCGGCAATTGGCGCGCGAAGCCGCGTGCGAGGCACGGAGCAGAACATTGGCTTTATGGAGCGTGCGCAGTGACAGCACACACAATATAGCAGCGCATCGGCGATGCGGGTGATGGCGGCGACAATGGCAGCCGGATGCGGCTGCTCGAGGGATGGCGCAGGCAATGACGGCGCGTGCGATGGCCTACGGTTGATGCACGAGGTGCGACAGACGGGCCTATAGAGGTCCGGCGGCGGGTTGGCGAGGCAGTCGAGGGCAGCCCTGGGCGGCCGGTGGCTGCGGACGGCGAGGCGGCCGAGAGGCCGAGGATGTTTGAGAGAAGCTGTGACCTAGGCCAGCAACCGCGAGTTGAGGATGCGGCCTCGACTTTGCGGCTGCTGCCATTGGCGACGACCGTGATCGGTGATGGCCGCGTGCTGCAGTCACGATTAGCTATGAGCACATGTTTGGGTCACGATTGTCGGCGGCTGCAATCACTTGCAATTGCGGCTCCAGCGGCAGAGCATTGGCCGACCTAGGGTTCTAGAGGCGGCAGTTCTTCACGAGGTTGGCGACCGAACGGTGGCGTTGATCTTCCCTCCTGTGGATGAATGGTGGATGACATTGAGGTCCCAACTGGCGGATCTCGAGCAGTCGAGCGGCGCAGGATGATGGCGATGGTGCATGCGCGGACTAGGGTTTCGACGGCGGATTTCTGACAGAATGGGACTCTGGCAGAAAGGGATTCGGTGGAACGGGGAATGGGCGACGGCTGTTGGCCACGTTCTGTTTCGTCCTCCTCTCTCTCACTCTCTTTTTCACCTTTTTAAAATTTTTTCCGTCTGTCTCATGAGGTTGCTGGTCTACCCTTTCTATTCCAAAAATTCACAAAGTCTTCTCTTTAGGGCGCCCTCTCCTTCCATTATCTAGGGAGTGTGATGGGCCCTAAGGAGGGACAAAAGAGGGGGTGGCCCATTAGGAAAGGGGCCCCCTTTTAAGACCATTAATACAAATGTTTGAAAACAAGACAAAAGGAGAAAAGGGTTTTAAAGGAAAAAGATGAAAGGAAAAGGGCCTTTGCAAGGATAGTGGCCCGAGAAAATCAAAACTATCTTGATACCTTCACCCCTCACTTTGGCGTGCCGTACTGGCGTGGCTTGAGCTGGCGGGTGTCGCTGGCAACAACATGGACTTCAGTGTCATCCTTGATAGAGCGAGATCTCGTGATCCATCAGTGCCTCCCTATGGTTCGACCCCTTGCTTGCTCTATACATAGTATTTAGTGATTACGGGCTATTATAAATTTTATTACATAAGTCTAAAAATCAAAATAAAGACCTATTTTACATACCAATTTTAGGCTTATCATGGCCATCTCCCTGAGCATGCACAATATTATCCACTCTATTCGAGAAGATGTGGATGAATAAACTTGATCCTTTTTACTGACTGTTTTTGATATGTGCCTTCATTTTTTCCTTAGCTTTGGGTTTTGTGGGGGAAAAAACATAAGGCATATAACTCCTATCCTACTTTATGCAATATGATTTTTATAAAGTTCCAGATTTTTTGTATTAGGTCATGAAATACTATAGGATAACAATATATGCGAATATGCTTTTGTATGAATCGATGACTGGAGAATAGGCTCAAAAGATTAGATTGGTCATGTTCAACTAGATGTTTGATAACTCCAGATTTAGAGGTTTTATGTACTTTTTCTAATTCACACTTAACCAACAATATTTATAAAAATCTCCACTTAAATACTCTATAATTAATATAGGGAAAGTAAGGGATCGTTCCACAGAAAGACGAAAATATAATTTCAGAAATTTTCTCCAGCTTAGAATGAAGGAAATGAGTTTCAAAGTGAGAAATATAATTTTGGGGATTTTTATGAACTCTAGTTAATTTATATAATTTCCTATGATTTAAATTGAAACAGAAATACAAAGAAAAAACTAGAAATATAGAGAAATTATCTGCTCCGGGATTGCCGACAATGGCGGCGTTGGCGGAATGGAGTGGAGCAGCAACGAGCGGAGCGGCGGCGCGCGTTGAGGTGGTGGTGTACTGGATAGGCTGGGGCCTGGTGTGGCATATATAGGGCTGGGCTTAGTGGGTCAGCCCAATTTGGCTAAGTTAGGACTTATCCAAATGGGCTAAGCCTTATTGGGCTTGGCCTAATATGGTCAAGACATGGACCATTTGGCTAACTCCTGCACAGGACTACCGTGTCCCCAGCAGTCTTGCACGCTGCCCGCACATAAACTGGCGGGCAGAGGGTTGCCCTGCTGCACACACGCTGCAAGACACCTCAAGACGGTGGCGACAAGCGATAAAAATGATTTTTTAAAGGATAAAATTAATTTTCAATCAGATTTTTTTGGGACTCGATGTGGGGAATGATGGAGGATCTAGCGAGAGACAGAAGTGGGTTTAAGAGAGATAAATAAACTATTGTAGAGAGAGAATGTCAAAATGAGGAGATAGAGAGAAAATGAATAAAGGGTGTATAAGGTGTTGGAGAGGGAATTTTAAGGTGCAAATCAAGGCAATTTTTAGGGGATGAACTATGGATATGGGTGAGGGTCTAGAGAGATAGGGAGAGATTTTAGGGAGAGAAATGAATAGTTTTTTGAGAGAAAATGTCAAAATGAGTAGATAGAGAGAGAAAATGAAGAAGGGGATAAAAGGAGGTTGAGATGGAATTCGAAGGTGCAAATGAAGGCAATTTTTTATGAAATATTGAGGGCATGAACTTGGGATAGGTCTGAAGGTCTGGAGTGAGAAATTAATGATTCTAGAGAGATGAAGTAGGGAAAATGAGTGTTTAGAGTGAAAAGTGATTATTTTAATGGGGAAATGGAGAGACAATGATGGGAAAATGGAAATCTAAGCTCCTATAATTTAAATGTAAGATTAATGAGCCTTTAATTCTTCATCTCAAGTCTGTATCCTTATATTTTACCATGATGAGGTGTTTTTGAATCCAAACAAGAGTTGAGGTTGAGTGAAAACTTCAATAAATTTGCATCAAGCAGGTGAGCAACCTGGATTCAGAAATATGCCTTGTCCTGCTGGCCAGTCACTTGCTGCAGAACGTCCAAAATGAGGGAAAATGAGGGAGGAAAATTTTATTTATACATTGGAAGAATGACTATAATACTCCTTTTGGCATTTTCTATTCTCTTTTCATGCGGTTTTGCCTCTTTTTCTCCATTTGTTGAGAGCTTCCTGATGGGGGACCATCGCACTGACTAAGCCACATAACGCCAATTGACCTCATCGTGCAGCTCGAGCCAACATCCACGACCCTAGCTCAGGTACTCGACATCATCAATGAGTGTGAGCTATGTATTTATTTTCTTGTATTTCTATTTTCTGAACAATTTGGATTCGGCCACCGTGTTTGGGCTCGTCCATAGTCATTTTCTTTCATGATGTTTTGATGTTTCAGGGGAAATCATGTCATGAGATGGTTTTCCCCTATTTCAGCCCCACCTAGGCATCCACCCTCTCCTATATAAAGGGATGGTATGCCTAAAGGAAGCCTTGGAGTTTAATTGAAAATTGAAAAGTCTTGTTTGATTGGGCTCCCGCCTCCTCCCTTTGGGAGTTAATCTTTACTGTTTTCTAGATAGAGGTCGTGGGAGCTTTTTCCACACGTTGCTAGATTCACCACGTGGAGATCACTCAAGAAAGTTGTGTTACCCCAACCGTCGGCCTGCAAGACGCACGCTCTTTGCTTCGATCCCTGCATGCCAGCGCCATGCTGTCATCCCGAGCAGCTGTTGTCCACCTCGTTTCCCCAAGAATCTTTTTCTTGGTTGGACAACCTTCCAAGAATGCCATTCTTGACCTTTCTTGGAGCTTCTTGGAGTCTTCTTAGAGATTCTTGGAGTTTCTCGGAGCTTTCTTAGAGCTTCTTGGAGAAGATTTAGGAAAACACCCTCTTTGAGAACGCATGACCTGCAACAAGCACGTGGATCTCCTTCTTGCCATTGTCTCTACTTTGTTAGGGGCAATTTCCTCTCCGCCTCGCCGCCAAGAACACTTGGGGTCAGCGACACCGCCAGGTTCATGCATTTCTCTAATTTAAATTTGTGGTATATAACTTCATTCAGCGTCGTCTTCCACTATGTGCACCTCTGCCTAGTATTAACATTGAAATATAGGACTAGCCACCTACTTGTCGAGAGGTAGGGATTTCTTGAGGTAGTGATTAAGTTCACTATCAACTGAGGTAGTGGAGGCTGTTGGACGTCACATGTCCTTCACCACTTAGTACGTCTAGTTGGTCGGACCAGTCATTGGGAGTCTGATGTGGACTAGTCCACTCTCGGTCCTTTAATTGCTCGTCATCTTAGTCAGCAGGTGATAACACCCTGATTTCAGTCTTAATTTCATGTTATTAGCATGATTTCATGCATTTCAAGAGCTTAAAATTGGGTTGTTATCATATATTTGCATGAAAATAATGTTTGCAAGTAATATCTGATTTTTCCCTAATTTTCTGTTAATTATATGAATTTTTAAGGATTTATTGAAGCTCAAAATAATTATTTTTGAATTAAAATGACATATTTAATTTTTTTTTCGACATTTATCAGCATGGGAATGAATCAGGGAATTTTCTAGAATTTTCTAGAATTTTTTACGAATTTTTAGGAATTTTCTGGGATTTATTTCAAGAAGAAATGCATTTATTCTATTAAAAAAGGGCATATTTATAAGAGAGAAAAATGTATTTATGCAATTTCTAGACTTTTCGGGGCCTTTTGCAACGTTTCGTTGCAAAAAGACCCTGAAAACAGCTCTCGGTCGCCACGGCAGGCGTAAAGATCCTATTTAAAATCATTCAGGGTTTTATTTCAATTCCATTTTTAATTGTTTTAATATTTTAGAGAAAATCGGAGGAGAGAGAAGGCGAAAACGATATATGTATAAATACATTTAAGCGGCGTTTATTTGCAAAAGAATGATTTGTAAGGGGTTTCGCGCAAAAAAAAGTCGGAAAGAAGCTTGGCAGGGGCGACGTGGCGCATCGGTGGCCGTCGGATGCGGATCGAATGGATTTTGAAGAAAGAGAGGGTGCAGACGGTAAGATCACCGCCCGTGCGGCGCATGCGAAGCGCTCGCACGGGGGGTGACGTGGCGACTTCTCAGTGGGTCTTCCTGCGACCAGACGCACGCAAAGGCGCACAACAATACGTATGCATTTTTCGCACTTTCGATTTTTCTTATGTTTTCTTTTTTTTCGCAGGGGGTACGTGGCACCACGAGAGAGCATCTGCCAAAAAATATTTAAAACGTCGCAGCCAATGGGCTGTCGACACGTCATGGCGTGCATTATTAAATAAATCAAACTTTAATCCAATGGCTAAAATTGGTTAAAATTGATTTATTAATAACTTTTGATCCTGAAGTCCGATTGAGATGATTTTTTTATGGATTTGCTCATCCTGATACCCTCTCTCTATCTGTACGGTTGGATCATTCAGATCTAGCCTATATTGATAGATAAAAATTAATTACTAAATGGGGGTAAAATGGTGATTTTCACCATGTGACCTAGGTATAAAAGCTGAATTTCGAGAGGAGGGGCTCATTCTGGATGGTGCTCTATCACAGCTGCAAGACAGGGAGGAGCTCTAGCTTGGATCAAGTTATCTGGTACTTTTTTCCTTGATTGTATTTGAACTTTTATGCATTTTGAATGAATTAGGTTAAGTTGTTTGTTTCTTCATCTCTATTCTGATCTGAACTTGTAAATCGCTTGGCTTGAGAGGCATGTACAAGCCCTGATTAGGATTGAGAGGAGAAATTGAGGGATTTACCTTGGCATTCAATTGCATTCCAAAAGAAAACTCTAAAAAATTTAGTTTTAATTCTTAGGAGATTAAGATTTCCCTTTTTATTTCTGATTTAGCAAATTCTCAAAACCAACCAAAACTTAAATCAAAAATTTCTTCCAACCTCTCTAATTGAATTCTTTGATCCATCCAATTGGATCAATTAATTCAATCTAGAGCCCACATTTCTTCTTTTCATCTCATCTCTTCTACCCCCCTTTCTAACCTTCTCTTCTAATTAGGTGAGTGGATCTTCCTTGAAGATCAGATTCACTAATTAGAATTAAAAACCAAAAATATCACCAAAATAAATTTCTTACTAGCTTCCTTGGACGACACTCATTTACTTATCACTATACGTCTTAAGTTGAGTTTTTATAAATTTTATTGCATAAGCCAAAAATTCACAACGACAAGGGCTAAAAACTCGCGTAATTTTCACCCCTATTTTCGGCTTATCAGCAGGTGTTGCACATTTCTCATTAAATTTTATTGTACTTTGCATTCATCTTGCAGTCACATATTATCTCACCATCTCACTGTGTTGTAACACAAGCCGACCGATCCCGGCGTTCTCCATGTTTCATCACTTTGCCTTGTAATATTTAGCTTCTTTCTTTGTAAGGCTTTTGAGAGCCCAATCGGCATGCCAGGTTGTGGCCCGTCTCCCTCTGACCTCTGTCTGAAGGCCCACAACACCTTTGGCTCCGTTCAAGCCCCTTTTGAGAATCACTTAACTCTCAAAACTTCTCCAACTCTTCAAGTATTATTGTCTTCCCATTCCTGTAAATTTCTTCAATGTGGAACTATAGAGTAATCATCAGAACTACAATTCCTTGACTTCAAAGAACCCAAGAAGTTCAGTATAAATAACCATAATGTGAAAAAATTATAATTCATTTCTAGTGCATATATATTTAGTTAATTAAAGTGATGACATGATAAATTCTAAATTAATAATACTAAAAACATCTAAAGAAAGAAGTTAAATATGGGCCGTACATGTGAAACTATGTATGGAAGTATACACACATTTATCATGTTATCCATGTTACAGAGAAATGCCCATTTTCTCACCGTCTATTCTCTAATGAGACACCAAATGATAAAGGTGATTGGTTTCCAGCCTCACCCCTATCCCTTCTCAGATTTTTCACCACATTCGTACGGAGATGACAGATCTCTTCGTTTTTGTACATTTAATAAATAAATGTCTCTGAGCTTTGAGAAAGGATGGTGTGTATGCACATACGTGGGAATGATTAATAGCATGTAGGATGAGACAAATGTACACATAATGAGTCTAAACAAGTTTTCTACCCACATAAATTAATTTTCATCATTAAAAGGTGCATGAAAACAAAGAGTAGAGATAGAAAGAACCCAAACTATTAAGCTCCTCAATCACTAGACAGGCCTAACTTCTTCACGCTAGGCAATGCTCGCCGACTTAGGTAATGTCCCTATGAGTTCAACTCATCAGTATTAATTGGAGGAAAGTTCACTAAACTATGAAATTCAAACTATCTAAGAATTATAAAATAATGAATATAGTGGACTGTGGTGTTTCCTATAAAGCACTGACTTTATAGTCCTCAATGAGACTTCATACAATTTCATAAAAGAATTTATATGTCCTTGTGGATGTACTTGGACCTGGAGGCGGCAAGCGTGAAAATAAAAGCCTAGGCTATTGGTGATCATAACCTAGGGAAAGGGTGAAGATGTGAGTCGTAAGAAGACAGAGATCACACTAACATCATTGTGAGGTGCCCAATGGGCTGAATACTACTTTATCTTAGATATTATTGATCTCAACATCATCCCTTAAATCTTTTGCACTTAGAATGCAAGACCAGACCCAAATGAGATTTCGATCAGAAAATCTCTCCCCTAATCCTAACTAGGAACAAACTCTAGGGATTCCTTCGTTAAGAATGAGGGGGTTTATTTACAGATCCAAGATGGTAGATGGATATAGAAAGTAAATATGGAACTACCCTCAAAAGTTCAGTCCATAAATCTTTCAAGACTACTCATTTAATGTTGAAGCATTAATAGCCATTGATATTTACCCTCTCCTCATTGTGAATCACCAACGTGGAGCAGAATCATTATATTTTTTAAGGGTTGTGTGTCTTAAAATGCTTTACAAATATCCTATATTGCTCCTCTGACGCATCTCATCTGTGGGCAAAATTCTGATAAAGATTGGCATTGAAATCCATGCATTATGTCACGGGGTGCCACATCTCCTCAAATTGTATGCAAAGAAATTTACAGTGGTTAATATTTATTCGCTCTCATGGTGCCACTTAGACTTGAAAAAAATGAACCAAAATACAATATTTTTGCACAGTTTATCTCTTTACCACCTTCTTAAATGTTAAAATGCTCTAATTATGATAAAATAGCTTGCTTTTTTAGTAGTGTCATGTATCTTGACTGTTAGACTGCATTTCTTATGAAAAAGAAGGGCATATTTTTGCTAGTGGCTGTGCATTTATTGATGTTCAAATAATAAAAGAATACCCTGAAGGATATAATTAGTGATTGGCCAATGGTAATCATTGGCTGCAAAAGGGAGGAATTGAATAGTAACACATGGCAGCAAAAATTGAACTCTAATAAAACACACTAAAACTCTTCAAAGTATTAAACAAAAAGTTTGATATATATATGTATATATATATTAGATTTATTTTCTACCTAATAATTTTATTTTCTTTATAAATGTAACATCAAATAATTCTATAAGTACAGGATAGAATTGGGAAAAAACAGGCTTTCATTTTAAAATATGATAGTTCCAGTTTTTTAATTTATTTTGTTAAACTTTATTGACTGTAAAATTGATTTTGCTATGATACTGATTTATGAAATGTTTGTTAAAATACAGCAACATCAATAAAAATCATATATTCATACTAGAAGTAAAATTAATCATAAATAACATGCACTCATGATCATTCCATTGGAAAAACACACTTAAAAGACATGAATTTAATACTTAAAATAATATGTTATTTATGATTACCACACCAACCAGCAGCCGACACTTTAAGACAATGGCTAATGGATGGTAAATCTTATATGGCGCAAGAAATTTAAAATTTGTTGGATAAGTAATTAATTTTATATTTTGTGCTTTTTACAATTAGCACTGGCCAACCCAAAGAAAAACTGAAAGTAAGGGATCATCACAACCCATTTGTCTGTAAGCATAAAGAACTGTAGAATGAAATAGATAAGGCTTGTGCCAGTCTGACTGAGAACCCATGCCATAGTTGGTTGTGTTTAAAATATTGGGTTATAATGTTCCCCATCCAATCTGAAAGAATATTATATGGAGAGATCCAAGACCTAATCTCATGCTTTTAATTTTTTGGAGGATGATGATTTTTTAGTGATGACTGATCAGGACAATTAGGTCTGACAATTCAATGCCACACTTTTTTGTTATTAATGATAAGGAGAATGATTCATCGGACAGTTAATTGTCAAAAGGACTTTTCATCACTTGTGAAGCATATTTTCTCTTAGAAATAAGAAATTGGTACCGGACATAGTCTTTGAAGATAGGAGCCAGACACACTCTGGGGATCAGATCAGAGGAGAGAGAAAATCAGATCAGAGAAAAAATCTGATTGCTCCAACTACAACCAATGATATCTAACCATCCAAGAGGGGTTTTGGGCTGAACGTTTATGGGTATTTTCATCTATACCTATACATCTCCATTGCTTTAAAAAACCACAGCTGGATTTCCTTCCTAATTATGATTAGCAGAGTGATTTGCTCACGCATGCCATCTCCAACTCCACCATTCGTCGGCGCATAAAAATGATAAAATTATCATCACTTGACAGCACTCCACCACTTGTTGTCTCATATCTGCCACCATCTCTATCCTAATTAGTGGTTGTATTCGGTCTACTCCATTCCACTTCAAAATTATTTTTTTTCATTTTTTAAATTAATTTTTTTCATTTATTATCATTTACAACTCTTTCAAATTACCTTTCACAATATTTTTTATCAAGTTAGAGTTTCTTTAACATATATAAAAATGAGAAAATTAAATATTATTTTAAAATTTACCTTTCAATACTTTCATCCTTATGGATTTAGTCTTTACTCGCTATGTGTTTGATCAGAAAATTAGAAATATTGTTGCGTAAACAAGAAGCCTTTAAATACATAATTTAACTTAAATATTTGGTGTATCATTTTTATCCTGAGATCTAAAATTTAAAGTCCACACTTGAAGTTTTCGCCACTTAATGGTATTTGAATAGGCAACTATCTTCATAGAAATGGATATAAGAAATTGTTTTTGATTGGTTGCTCAAATTAATGAGATAGTATAGAGGCTTTTGCATGAATGACCATGAATTGACCGAATTTAACTTCCAGTCATCGACACTACATTTAAAATTCATTTTTCAATACTTACTCCCTCAGGATTCGACCCTTACTCTGTTTGTGCTTGTATGGAAAACAAGAAATATTTTTTGATAAATTGGAGACCTTAAATGGCATAAATCAAACTTAATTTCGATTTATCACTATGTTCCTGAGATCCAAAATTTCAGGTCCAATTTTTACGATTGGGCTCACCTGCTGAATTCTAGAAAGGAAATTGTTTTCATAAAAATGATTATACAAAGTATTAAATTCATAAAAGTAATTTAATTATAATTTCATTAAAGTTATATGAATATTGCTTAAATTACTTACATAAATACAGACATTTTGCACGGATGATCATGAGTTGACCCACTTTAAACTCCAGTGATGATTGGCTGAAAATTCGTGAAAACAATCAACTTAGGTATTTTCAAACAAATGCATTAGCATTTTCATTGAAAAAAAATTTAAAACACTAAGATGAGTGCATAGAGCTTCAAATTCCATGACTTTCTGGTCAAACGTTTTTATTTAACCTAGTGAACTTTCTATAAAAAGCTCTGGTATTTTCGCAGACATGAAGGTATTTGGTACTAATATAATATAGGTAACTACTAAATTTTTTTTATTCATTGCATGGTTTCTGTCCGATGCTATGAGTACGTAAATATCTTTGACCATTGCTTGACCTAGTCATTTTTTCACTGAGACAATTTCCCCATGTCAATGTAGGACATTACGAACTAAAGCTTACTTAAGAACATTCATAAACGACTAATCCATAAAAAAATCAATGTTTCTGGCTTAATATGGAACATTCCCATAAACCATGGCCGAGGGATATAAAAAGAAACTGGTAAAAATGCGCATTATTGTGTAATGACAACACGATCCTATTTAATTATAGCTCATTGGTAAAAATATAGATGTGCTTAAGCACAATTTGTTTTTCACCTTTCATAATAAGCATATGATTGTCACAGCTTTAATATGTTTATAGGATAGTCATATATACCACAAAAACAGTGTGTTATGCAAAGCATTATGTGGGAGGTTACACTACTTGGGTGGACGTAACGACGCCCACTAAATTATTGATGAATTTCTCACGTAGCCTTTATTTTATTGGCCCTTATGACCTGCTGAATGGATCAATCCACCATTAGGGTTTTCATGACCTGACTTTTGTATGTTGGGCTCTGTGGATGGTATCCCCTTTCGCGGCGAAGCTGATGAAGATACGCAGAAAGACACAGCTTTGTCACTTAAATTGGAAACAAAATGTGAAGTGCAGCGGTGTAATTTCTTGTTTCCACTACGACGGAGTTCTTTTGACTTCCTCTAATCGTCTTACACCTTAATCTGCTATCATAATATGTACTTGATTTCTTTTATAAATACTACTTGTATCGATTGGTTTTTATATATCTAGACAAATGTATTTATATGATATTGAAATGACCAAAACTTTAAATAGCCTAGTTCAACCCAGTCCCTTTCCAGTCGTTGGCCTCAAATATTGAAACAACCAGGAATAATTTCGTTGGTATCCTGGAACAAGAAATGCTTGATCTCTCTGGTGTCAGAATGCACAATGGGATACGTGACAAAGGTCAATAGTCCAAGCCATGAGATCTTTGGCCGATTGGACCCGTAAACATCTGTTTATGGAGCAGTTAACTTCCGAAACAACGGAAATCCACCCGTCAACAGGTTTTAATGAGGTTAGAAGTTTTGATCGAATTTTTTCTAGTTCGTAATGAAGAAGACATGCAGGTTGTTTCCGTCATCACTTTTCTTTGAGTTAAGAATCCGAGGGGAATAGTAAGATTTCAACAGCCATAAATAGGCTTCACTTTATGTTAACATACATTCAAAGGTTTGGGCACCCAGAAAAAGATCTGGACCAGCATTATTCAGCAATACCGATGATGATTTTTCCATCTGTGTGGAATCTTCCGACTCCAACCGCGGCTCTTCGCCCTTCCAAGAGGGAAAAAAAACAGAGACCACGGAGAAGGGATGGCATAAAAAGAAACTCACGTCGATAATTTACAACATCGGAGATAATTCGGAGGCTCCGAACAGATACGGGTACATGGGTGCGTGTAAAGTATAGAGGAATAGGTTAGTTGCCGGGGACGAAGTTGGTGGCGTAGGCCCAGGCGTTGTTGTTGACGGGGTCGGCGAGGTGGTCGGCCAAGTTCTCGAGAGGGCCCTTGCCGGTGACGATGGCCTGCACGAAGAAGCCGAACATGGAGAACATGGCGAGGCGGCCGTTCTTGATCTCCTTGACCTTGAGCTCGGCGAAGGCCTCGGGGTCCTCGGCCAGGTTCAGCGGGTCGAAGCTGCCGCCGGGGTAGAGCGGGTCGACGACCTCGCCGAGCGGCCCGCCGGCGACGCGGTAGCCCTCGACGGCGCCCATGAGGACGACCTGCGTGGCCCAGATGGCGAGGATGCTCTGCGCGTGCACCAGGCTGGGGTTGCCGAGGTAGTCCAACCCGCCCTCGCTGAAGATCTGCGACCCGGCCTTGAACCAGACCGCCTCGCCGAACTTGACGCCGTTGCGGGCGAGCAGCTCGGGGAAGACGCAGCCCAGCGCGCCGAGCATGGCCCAGCGGGCGTGGATCACCTCCAGCTCGCGGTTCTTGGCGAAGGTCTCGGGGTCGGCCGAGAGCCCGGCCGTGTCCCAGCCGTAGTCGCCGGGGAACTCGCCGGTCAAGTACGACGGAGCCTCGCCGGAGAAGGGGCCGAGGTACTTGACCCGGTCGGGGCCGTACCAGGGGCTGCCAGAGGAGACGGGCTTGGGCTTGGCGGCCGTCTTCCTCATGGAGATCCGGCCCTCGCCGAAGACCTCGGAGCCGGCGGGGGAGACCTTCACCGCCTTGCCGGCCATGGAGGGGGAGGAGAGGGCCATCGTGGCAGCCATCGTCTTCTTCCAGAAGAAAGTCGATTACTTGTTGGACGTTGGTACAAGGCTGGACTTCACCTGAGAGTATGGCATGCCATGGTTCTAAGTTTAAATAGTTCGGGGAGTCACCTCGGAGCGATCTGGAGTTCCGCGGCTTGGGCATATCCAGTATCGTGTGGGTTCACCCTATTGGCCTAGCCCAATCGGTTTGATAGCATCCTCCCGTAACCACAAGTTCAGATCATCCCGTGGTCTCCGTTAGGACAGATCATCCAACTCGAAATCTGTCCAATCCGCATGCGTAGATTTCTCTATCTCAATGTGCTGCTGTCGGTTAGGACTATTGGTGCGACCTATATCTTACCAATTTTGACGGGGATGAAATCTTCTTCTTTTAGGTTTTTAACCTGATAATATGGCTAAGGTTCGCCTTCCCGTATCAGGAACAGGACAATCCAATGTTGAGAATCCAGGGAAAATTGAGATTCTTTTACATGCCGATATTAGATGGATATAACAGATATTTTCCTGATGTCGGACATTAGGACAGATGTCGAACGGATAAGGATGGTGGAGGATGGTGGTACCGGGTATCCGAATCTCATATCCAAATATCTAAACCGATATCTATAGCAAATGTCGATCTCCGGATGTCCGTAGCCAATAACTGGATGTCAGTTTTTTCGTTAAACAGACACTGGCTCATGCCAAAGAAGAAACATTTCTATTATTTCTTTGCATGATAAAACCAATATGAAACCAGCCAACTCAAGTCTAGAGCGAGACTACTGCATTGCGGTTGTGTCGGGCAGGGCTAAGTAGGGATCGGCAAACGTCATCGGTCACGTCACGCGTCACCGCGACGGTCACGTGACGGATGACGTGACAGTGACGAATCAGATGGACCGTGACGGTGACGGTGACGGTGACGCAGGATGGGTTGCCTGTGACGGTGACGTGATGGTGACGGGGTAGTCCGGACGCGTGACATGACGAAAAGTCCATCACAGATGACGCCCAAAAAGATTACACGTATATTCCTGTACCGATACCAATATTACAATTTCGCAAGATTCAAAAGGATTATAATATATCTCAAGTCCAGACGGTAACGAACAAAGAGATACAAAGCTCTGTTGAAGGCGTATTCTATCTAAATGTTTTGAAATGATCCTGGACGGTACTTCTCGTTCACCTATGAGTGGATGTATTGGATGAAGCACTGAAAAATTGGACTCAACACGGCTGAGAATCGGTCGAATAATTTTTCCTGAATGTCAGCATCATAAATTTGTATGATGACTTTATTAAAGGCTCTACCCAACTCCTTTGCTCCTGGGCATCTCAGCTATAAGCTTAACAAAAAGTGAATATCGTTCAAATCTTTCAAAATGATAAAAAACGAAGATCTTCTTCTTAGGCAATCCATAAACCATTAAATCATAATGCCTGATAGTTACATGAGTTGGAAAGAAAACTTTCGAATGCCATATGGAATAAAATGCAAGAAATCCCCTGCACAGTAGTTTAGGAATGAACAATGAAACATCAAACAAACAAAACGAGGTGAACGATTTACACATCCGGTTTCCCGACGATGGACCCATCTTTGAGGACTTCAAAGAAGAAAGGTTCCCCCGGAGATCCGCTCCACGGTAGAATTGCATATGGCGGATAACAAAGGATTACCTCTGTAAATCGACTTAGGCGTTGAGTTCAGAGCCCATAGGGACTTTCAAAGGGGGTAGTAATTTCCGTCACCGTGACGGTGACGTGACAGAACAAGGGTGCATGGACGCGTGGCGGGTACGTGACAGATTTTTTTGAAAATCCTCGGACGCGTGACGTGACGGTGATGTGACAAACATTTTATCACGTCATCATTCGTCACGGCTCATCATCCGTCCCGTTACGTCTGGGGCGTCACGTCCCAGACGTGTTGTTCCCTAGGGCTAAGTTGTCCCTTCTGACTTTGACAGTGGGCTTTCTCAGTCCATAGTGGGCTATTTCATCCACAGAAATAAATATGTTTTTCCTAATAATACAAAATTACGCTTAAAATACATTTCAAATTTTACATCGGACATCGAAAAAACCGATGTTGGACATTGTCATCTAACCCCTAAGAAGAGATGCATGTCTCATCATCCAACATCTGAGAGAAGACAGATGTCGGCTATTGGCATACTTAGTTATCTCGAATACTGGCCATCTAAAACAACTGAAATCATATATTGTCATCTGATATCTGGACATTGGAAATGACAAATATTGTATTGTCCTCTGATATCTGGACATTGGAAATGACAAATAATGTATTTCCCCATTTCCGATACCCAGTTCTTCATCCATCCTGATATTGACATCCAGTATTAATATCCGGATGGCCAAACTATACCTGTGACTTCTTAGAAATGTATGAGAACCCAGAAGTCTCAGTTGTTAACTTATAAAGGTTTCATCAGCACACAAATGGTAGAAAATTTTCTAACCCGAGAAAATATAACTAGAACTTATGTATCCATAAGAAATGAGAAAATCTAATAAGTAACACCCAAACTCCTTTTATTGATACTTAGTACCACCCTATAGACATTAAGTAGTGGCAATCATGTATGCACATTAAAATGTCACGTAAATTATGGATGATTTGACACTTCTGTTATTTTCAATTAATAGTGTAATGTAGAGCAATATTGTCAGTACACTAATATGCCCTCATTGTTCTCTAGTGTGGATGAAAGAGGAAAATAGATTGATCAAAATCATTAGGGTTTGCCCAAAGGGGGAGATACATATATGAGAAGAGAGAGAGAGAGAGAGAGAGCAATATGGGCCTTAGTGGGCCCCCTTTCTCACATTCACCCTTATTGAGTTTCTTTTCCTTCCTCCTTGATCGGGGCATAGATGTCAATAAGTCCCAGCTTGAGACAGAAAGTGTTATATGAGGTAGTGCTCAGCCCCTTTGTGAAGATCTCCGCAAGCTGGTCGGATGATGCAACATACGGTGTCGAAATCAGACCCTCCAATATGCGCCACTAATGACATGGCACATGGTTTCACTGTGCATGGTACGCAGTGTAAAAGTTTTATGCGTCGAGATAAAGATTGCCGCTTCATTGTCACAATACATCGGCATGGCCTCCTGTACGGGGTGTCCAAGTTCGTTCAGCAGGTTCCTCACCCATAGCATGCACGATGATGTCTCGTGCATAGCTCTATATTCGGCTTCGCAACTTGAGGAGGGAATTCTTTGTTTGTGGCTGGTCCATGTAACTAAATTTCCTCACACATATATGCAGTACCCCGTTGTGGACTTCCGATCTTCTCGGTCGCCCGCCAGATTTGCATTAGAGTATCCAGCCACCCGCAAATGACTATGTCGTCGAAATATCAACCCCTTCCCTGGTGCATGTTTTAGGTAGGCTAGGAGTCGTAGAGCCCCATTCCAATGTATCTCCCTCGGATTATGCATGAATTGGCTAAGGAGGTTGACAATGAAGGCAATGTCCGGTCTTGTCACAGTGAGGTAGATCATCTTCCCTACCAATCTTTGGTATTTTTGAGGATCACTAAGTAGAGGAGACTGCTCATCCCAGAAATCTGGCCGGCTCTCGATGGGTGACTTCTGTGGCTTACAGTCCAGGAGATTCATGTCCTCCAGAATATCAAGCACATATTTCCGCTGGTTGAGTACCACTTGTCCATGGCTACATGCAAACTCCACGCCAAGGAAATACTTTGGAGTCCCCAAATCTCGGATATCAAGATGCTTGACGAGGAATGTCTTTGTGTCTTCAATACCTGCTCGATCATCACCAGCGATCAACATATCATCTACGTACACCGCCAAAATAACACACCCAGTGGGTGTGGATCGACGAAACACCGTAGGATCGGAGTCGCATTCCCGGAAACCATATTTCTCGATCAGAGTGCTAAATTTCATGAACCATGCCAGAGGGCTTTGCTTGAGCCCATAAATAGCCTTTTGAAGACGACATACCTTCCCTGAGTCGACAGATGCAACATATCCAGGGGGCTGCTCCATATACACCTCCTCTTCAAGATCACCATAAAGAAACGCATTCGAGACATCCAATTGGTGGAGTGGCCAGGCTTGATTCACTGCCATGGAAACCAGAATGCGCACCGAGGCGAGTCTTACCACCGGTGAAAAGGTCTCAGAGTAGTCGATGCCATACTTCTGAGAGAAACCCCGAGCCACTAGTCTTGCTTTGTACTGGTGGATTGATCCGTCCGGAAGATACTTTGGGGTAAACACCCACTTGCACATCACTATGTTGGCTCCTTGTGGTCGCGGAACTAATGCCCAGGTGTCACGATGAAGGAGGGCACCATATTCTTTATCCATAGCGGCCTTCTAGTGAGGAATGGTCACTGCATCAACGTGAGACTTAGGAATATAGTCCGAAGGCAGGTGAGTCGCAAATGCTCGGTATGCTGGTGATAGGCAATCATAGGATACCACATGGGTCATAGGATGAAGAGTACAAGAACGAGTACCTTTCCGTGTCGTAATAGGAAGGTGCAGATCATTGTACACTGGCAGTGGGTCGACAGCGTTTGGTGAAGAAGGGCATGTATCCTAGGGCGCTCGTCCCGGGGTCCCTTCAAGCCGCAGCGGTGATGATGTAAGTGGAGGAGACTCTTCAAGTTGAGCAGGTTCGGGAGACCCATTGTAAAGCTGCATGTCGAGTGGGCTCGTCTGCCAGTATGGGATCGGGCAATGGGTCGAGACCCCATTGCGACTATCCTCTGCCAGGGGCATGGACGGGGATGAGGGGGCATCATAATAACGAGTGTCCTCGTGGAAAGTAACATCTGCTGAAACGACATATTTCCGTCTATCCGGAAGATATACCCGATACCCCTTTTGAGTACGAGAGTAGCCCACAAATACTCCCTTGAGTGCTCTTGGCAACAGTTTTGAGAGATTTGGTGTAGTATCTTGAACGAATGCGACACACCCGAATACCCTCGGAGGCAGAGGAAATAAATCTTCTCCAGGCTGTGATCGTCGTAGGGGTATCTCACCTCCTAGAGGAGAGGATGGCATCCGGTTGATAAGGTACGTCGCTGTGAGAACCGCGTCTGCCCATAGATAGTCCGGTGCTCCCATTTCGAGTAGGAGTGTACGAGTTGTATCAAGAATGTGCCAATGCTTTCGTTCAGCCACACCATTTTGTTGCGACGTATACGGGCATGTCGTTTGGTGTCGAATTCCTAGCTTCTTACAGTGACTCTCCAGGTCGGCTTTCGTGAACTCCAGTGCATTATCCATCCTTAAAACCTTAGGAGTTCTCTGCCATTGTGTTTTTACTTCATCCAGAAAACTTGTGAGATGGACCATTACCTCAGTACGATCCTTCAACATATACACCCATGAGGCACGTGAGAAGTCATCGATGATGACCATGTAGTATCGGAACCCCCCGAGAGAGGTCACCCTGGATGGTCCCCAGACATCACAATGGATAAGATCGAATGGGTGTTGACATGGTGGATCATGACGTCATGGATAGGAAGCACGAAAATGTTTGCCAAGTTCGCATGATTCAGACTGATATTTAAAGATGGAGATGCTCGGAAGAGCTTGTCTTAATTTTGAAATGTTTGCATGACCAAAACGACGATGCCATAACAACGATGAGTTTTTCTCAGAAAACAAACAGGATAGTCCGGCGAATGGTGTGTCCGCCGCCAGTTCATAGATGCCCCGTCCAGTGTCTCTACCCAAACCAATCCTCCGTCCCGTATGCAAGTCCTGAAATATACAATGATAAGGAAAGAACTGAACTGAGCAAAACAACTCTTTTGTGATGGCGCTTATGGACAATAGATTGACACTGAGATTCGGGACGTAGAGAACGTTCTCCAGGTGTAGGTTTGCATTCGGCTTGGCTACCCCTTTGCTTGTCACCGAGCAAGCACGACCATCTGCTAGCGTCACACTTTCAGGAGGATGTAACAGTTTCAGGCGGGAGGGCAAAGACTGCGTGCCGGACATATGTGCAGACGCGCCAGAGTCTATGATCCAGGTGGGACTCGTGGAGTTTTGAGGAACCGTACCTGGGGTAGGAGCCGTTGCAGCAAGGTGGAGCTGTGACCTGAGTCGTCATTGCAGGTTTGCTGGTGGAGGTTGAAGAGGAACTCGCGACGGAGTTTGAGAAGAAACCTCCCAGCGGAAGTGGGTACGGATAGTCTGCTGGATAGCCGAACTTGGTGTAGCACTTCGTGGAGCGATGATTATTCTTCCCACAATGTTCGGAGGGGAGAAGAGGGGGTCGGCCTCGGTTACGATCACGCCCTCGACTGCGTTCAAAATTTGCACCCCGACCGGATCCAGTTACCGAGAGAGCAGCCGCCTCCGTGGTTGTTGTAAATGAAAAGGCGATTGGGGCAATCCGGCGAACAGCATTGAACGTCTCTTCCAGCGTGGGTGGAGTCGCGCCATTTAACACTGATCCCTTTACTTGATTTGCTAAAGTGGGATCGATGGACTCCAAGTATAGCGTAACGAATAGTTCTTCTCGATACCTTTGATTCACGTCGGGGTCCGAGCTGATCGGCTGATATTGGGCCAGCAAATTCGCATACTTCGTCAAGGCGAGATACGTGCTCTGCCAATTTGAGGACGTCCCACGGAGTTTGAGCATGTCGGTGTAAATATTCATCGTGTGCCCAATGCTGCCTTTCGCCCCAAACGACCGTTGTAGCTTGTCCCACATCGCCTTGGCGGTGTCCAAGTACTCAATAGTACTTGTGAGTGCCGGAGACACCATCTTTACTATCCACGCTTCAACGATTTCATCTTTGGAGAGCCAATTGTTATACCCTGGATCAGTTGACGCCGGTGGAGCGTCAAGTAGATGCTGCCGATACCCATGGATGCTGAAGAACCGTCAGAAATTATGCGTCCATTGATGGTAATTGATGCCATCGTCCGCAAGTGGAGGTCTGAGCGTGTGTAGCGGACTAAGCAAGATGTTCGCCAGCGTAATTGGGCCCAACGGTTTGCTGCTGTTTCCCGAGAGATTTGGAGATGCAGAGGACTCCTCGGGCTCCATTATCTGTTTAGCGATCACAAGTTAGGAAAGGTTTTCTGTTTTCCGATCAAACCTGGATCCGACGGAGGCAAGTTTGGCCCCGCTAGAGATGGCAGCTTGTTGGATATTCGGGCCGGCTGGATATTCTGGCCGGCTGGGCGTTCTGGCCGGCTAGGTGTTCTGGCCGGCTAGGTGTTCTGGCCGGCTGGGCATTCTGGCCGGCTGGATGTTCTGGCCGGCTGGGCGTTCTGGCCGGCTGGGATCCTGGCAAAAATCCTGCCAAGGATCGGTAGATAGGGATATGATGGGCGATTTCTGATCCGGGCGAAATTCCTGCCCTAGATCATTTGGCCGTCGATCTGTCCTCCTTCTCCTTGCTCTGATACCATGTGGATGAAAGAGGAAAATAGATTGATCAAAATCATTAGGGTTTGCCCAAAGGGGGAGATACATATAAGAGAAGAGAGAGAGAGAGAGAGAGAGAGAGAGAGAGCAATATGGGCCTTAGTGGGCCCCCATTCTCACGTCTAGTATTAAAGTTGTATCTCTGATGTGGGTTCTCAGGAATAAACCTGCAAGATAGAGTGTCCAGTTTCATAATTTACGAATGACCAAAATTAGGTTTCACCTACTAATATCTTAAATAGATTGTTCAAACTTTTATCAATGAAGAATTTTATTTTTCCACTCATGATTAACCATGTTTACTTGCAACATATGATGAAATCATTTAATAAAAACATAAATCTCTTCGCTGTAAAATATATGTAACAAAAAATGAATAATTGTGACTATGAAAATATCTGACTATTGAGAATGGGTTAATGAGTCAATTATAAAATTTTGGATCTCAATGTGTCTGTGTTAGTTTTTGAAAAGTTGTTGAATCAAAATTAATATTTCAGGTTAAAGGTTAGTTTTTTTTGGTTAAATATGCATATGTTAATCATTTGACGAACTATCAGTCATCAATATGATTTCACTTATGTCAACTCATGATCATTAAGAAAATAGATATTTCTATACCTGACTTTTGTTATAATATTTTGAGACATGACAAAAATATGTCTTCCATAAGTTTTAAAGTAATGCATCATTTTGACTCTTTTGGCAAATTACTAATGGCCAATAACCCTAAGTTTGATTCGGATCACTTTTGAACAGTTACTTAAATGTTTTCTAGAAAAAAATACTTAGTAAAATTCATATTAGTTTTTTTTAGACTCTAGAGAATCATATAGAGTTCTTAAACACAATTTCGGAATTTTGGCATTTAAACTTGGACAAAAAACTACAAAACAATTATGGATGTCATTGGGGTCCTAAAGATAGTTTCCTAGCCAATAATCATCTCTCTAAAATTACTCTCTTGTTCTACTATTTAACCATAACCACTTTCTCCAACATTATAAATATATCTCTCTTCTTGATATATATCAGTGACTCACTCAACGAGATATTTCTCAATGTTTTAAGTTACTTTTGTCAACCTTCTGTACTAAAAAAAATTGTACATCAATAAAATCCAATTTTATTATTTTATGTGAAGGTACTCAGGATTATGATTGAAATTGGTGCCAACTCCCTTCAAGAGTAAATAAAATGTTGCTTTTACTCAATAAATAAGTTATATTATCACTTTTACATTTTTATTTAGTCTTCACTAGTAAAAAAGTCATAATAATTGAATTTAATCTCCACAGGAAACTCATAATAGAATATTGGGAAACAAACTAAGATCAACAGAAACAATAAGTTTTTATTGCATCATGAAACTTATGAACCCATGAAAATTAAGAATTCATGATGAAGAAATATGAGGACCAGTTTCATTTTATAAAATAATAATGAAACAAAAACGTAAATAATACATTTTATGTATAGTAATCATACTTGAGGATATATCTATCCTTTCAATGGAACCTGAAAGTATATCGTTTTAAACCTTTAGAACTCAAGTCCCCAAAAAGATGGTCATTATCAGTGAGATAAGGAACTGACATATGTGATCATTTAAAATATTTCTAACCTCCTGGGTTTGAAATTTCCAGATTTTATTTTCATTCATTTAGGAGATAAAAGTTCAAGAATATGTTGATCTCTAACTGAGCCAAGTTGATTACTTTTAATGGAGAGGGAACATTAGCTCCAGGAAAATCTTGATCTAGGATACAAAGGACTTTGGTGAATGCCATCTCATACCTTGATATAAGGATAGATTGAGTGATACATTCACATTTAGATACTTTTAGTCATTTTAATTTAGGCTAAGCCAACAATATTTAAATTTTTACTCAAGGAGGCATATTTTTCTAGAATAGAAAAATCTAGTTTTATGAAGTGTTTAGGATTTATGTATTTGTATAAAACTTCCTAGCTTTATTTAGGTGTAGAACACAATAAATTGTCGATTAGAATTTAAAGCAACATTTTCATAGAATTTTCTGATATTTTTAGAAAAAAAAATTAGTAAGGGTTATTATATGGACAGTTGCCGAGAGTCAATTATGATGAGGCATGTCCCATAGTGTGTGCAGTATTGTTGGTGGAAAGTCTGGATGTTGCACAATTCATACTATTAGCAGGTAAATGTGGGCTGGCTGGCATGCAAAATGTGGGTTGTTTAATCAGTAACAAATCAGGAAGGGGAGATGGAATTTGGAGGTGCAAATGTATATTTTAATTGTTTTTGGTAAATAAAAAAGATAGAGAATATGGATTTTAGAGTGAGACTTTATTGAATTCTAGTATGATTCATTAGGATTTAGAATACATAGATGAACGGTTTGAATGAAAGGAAAAACGGATATAAATGGATGGAAAATGATCAAGTTTGATTCCTCAGATATTTATATTGGTGCGTTGAGCCCTCAGTGCTTCTTCCTCAACTGAGATCCATATCTTAGGATCATGCACTATTCCTAAAATAACATGATGACCAATCAATGATGACAAAACACTTACATCAACTAAGTTTAATAACTCGTATCCTACTGAGCCATGTCCTGTTGGTTAGTGACACCTAGAACATGTCTATAATGAAGAGAGAGGGAAGAAGAAAGTTTTATTGAGTGAGGACGTGAGACTGAAAGGCATTTCTATGAAATCCCCATTTTATCCATTAAATTTCTCTCTCTTTTGTGATTTTTTTAAGGCTCCATCACTAGAGTTTTGTGCTCTTTTTTTAAAAGAAACATTGAGAGGCTACTGGATGGGTACAAGACATGGCTGACATCCCTCTTACTTCTACTTTGAAGCCTAAAATTAAATAAAAATTCATTTTTAGTCCAAGAGCCCTAAAATGGAAGTTAAACTCAAAAGGACTAGAGATTTAGGATGAAGAAAAAAATTACAAACCATTAGAATTATATGATGAACAAAAAGGCAGTATTATAAAGAGGTTCCTAATAGAACACAGGGATTGTTCGAAAGCTAAAATACAATAATGAACTCTTCATATTCAACATATTGATAAGTGAGCCAGAAAGTGCTTTAATTAATGTATTTGTTGAATTTTTCATTTATGATAATGCTAGAATGTATCAGACATATATATGAACTAATGTATCCTATATGCACTTGGAATGTGTTATGATATTAATTGTCCAAACAAGTTGATAATAAATTAGGAGTAACTTTATGAAGGGAAAAATTAAAAGATTTTCTTATCACGTTTTAAAGATTGTTGAGAATACAAAAAAAAGATATCATGAGATTCCTATCTAGATTTATAATCAAAGAACTATTGAGTTTCATAATGGAGATCTAATATATTTATTAGTACCTATAAAATTAACATCTCATCTCACATATTTCCAAAAACCTAATGGGTAAATTATATAAATATTTATAATATTCTAATGCTTTCGAAAAAAGGTAAACCATCTTTATTTTAAACAACAAAATATGGGGCTGATTTGAAGTTAATTTCAGGAGAAATTAAATTTATCTCCTTTATTTGATATGGTTTTAAAGGATTATTTGTAATATTTAGTGATAGCCAAACGTGTCCCATTCACAACACCAACTTTTTTTCTTTTAGCCTCTGATTATATAAAGTCTGCTTACCCTTGAGAATTAATGTGTTAGTGACCACTATAAGGGTAAAATGTTATTGTTGATATAAACCATTATAATACTAAGGGAATTATATTTGATGATATATATATTCATTTTTATCCTGAATATGATGGAAATAAATTTCCAAGTCAAAATATTTTAGATTACCTGTAATTGGTTCAAATATCCTAGAGGAATAATTATGTAATATATTAGGTGTCTATTTTTAGCATAATTGAACAACACTCTGTGTTTTTAAAATATAAAAAACTGTCTCCCCATCAACAAGGCTGCCTCCAAACACAATAAAAGAATAGTATTTGTTTGCTTAAACTACTGACTTCCAAACCTCTTTTATAAATAAGATACATCTCATATATTATCATACATATCACTTTTTTATGAGTACACTTGAGTGTGGTGATCCAGTCCTTATTTTGTGAAAACATTACCTGATTCTCTTTTTTTACCCATTAATGTGCTTTTTAATTAGGTTTGAATATATTTTGAGCACCAAATATAACCTTATTTTGATAGGCTATATAATTATATAAAAATTAAAAAGTGAAATAATATGACATTTTCCAGATTTTATTCAATATTTATAGTATATTTTTCAAGGATGTATAAATATATGGTTCAGAACATCACTGACAAGACATATCCATAAATAAGAATGAAGATAATAAACCAATAAGAAAATTAAGAGAGAACAATAGTTCAAAGTATGAGTATAAGTAATACATTACATATTGAATTCTACAAATTTTCACAATTCCCTGAGTGGTACGAAGATTTGAAAGATTGGAATAGAGAAATGCATGTTAAATAAAATTATAATGTTTTTCATTTATCAAAAACAGAATTTCCTATCAGAGAGATACAATAAAAAAAAGGGAAAAAACCTTTTTTTTTAAAACTGCCTGGAAAGAGAATTGGAACACCCCTTCTTTTGGTGCCAAAGTCACTGGTGATGGAAATATATGTGGTCTTCAAGCTAATCTAACATTCCACGTCTCATTCCATGTTCATTAATGGAACACATTGATTGTAGTGCACGAGCGATGCTTATAATGAAGTCCATGAATACACGATCGGACTTAGTGCATTATGATGAGATCTTAATACAGATATTACTAGTCTTTAAGCATGTGTTCTAAACATTCCTATTCGAAGAGTATGCAAGAAGGACGTCAAAGTATCCGATAGATGAGCACTATCTAACCTCACTCATATGATGAGTATGGCCAGTCCCGTAGCCATTAGTGTGGAGACACTAAGGATAGATAGTGAATGCTCTTTAGTGGAAATAGTTCAATAAACAAATCCCTGAATGGTATTATACCGAACTGTCAATCACGTTGATTCACGTCATGCTATACTCTAGCTACCTCCAGCTAGGATCTAACCAAGATTAGAAAGTAAAATTAATACCATATGCTATACTCATTAGAGGCTTGGATTTTTAGCATTAAAAATAGGTTCAAACATAGAATAGGATTAAATCTAGATGACTAGGATTAAATACTAGATAGGATTATGACGGCTGGGACTGTAATGGGTCTGCGGCACTGATCAACTGTCGTGATCAGTGCACCCATTTAGTTATAACGGTTCAGATCTAATCCGTGTAAACATTATAAGGAGGGGTTCACAGCACCGATGAACGGTCATGATCGGTGCACCCATTTAATTATAACGGTCCAGATTAGATCTGTGTTTAATTGAAATATATCCGTTGTGAACTGTTACAGCAGATATATCTTCAATAACGGTAATTTACTATTTTTACCGTTTTATACGTACCATAAGAACCAACCTAATGTAACCTTTAATTCTTGAGGGAAATACAACGATATTCCACTTCTTCTTGTGTCTCGCCTATCTTCTTCGCTTTCTCTTTTGCCAATTTCTCTCTCTCTATACTCCTCTCTATCTTAGTCCTTTTCCAAGATTCAAGATTCTCAACAGTCTGTAGCCGCATACGGTGCCGTTGGCGCACGCAAGAGGGACTCGCTGTTCTTGGGGGTGCCTAGCGGGTAGGACGGGGGGAGGGGAAGGACGTAGGATGTTCCCCTTACTGATTCCCCCCCCCCCTCTCCCTCTTCTTCCTTTTCCTCCTCTCTTCCTCTTCCTGCTTTCTTTCTTCTTGGTGAGACTAGTGAGAACAAAAATTTCTTACTCAATGAAAATAAACTGTTTTAACTGACCTAGGGCACGCTCTTGTCCCTTATATAGGGGGTCAAGATGGGCCCCTAGGGAGGGTCCATTAAAGGAGGTCCATATACATAGGGCCCCCTTTAAAACCAAAATACATGCAGAAAATTAAAAAATGACATAATGAGACACGACAAAACGACACAACCTGATACAGCGCATAACGGTACGAATCATGACATGACGAGTACAGACATGATGAAAATGGACACAGGAACACGATAAAATAATGAACCAAACAACCACGTGTGCATGAAGATCAAAAAATGGAATGCATGTAAATGCTTTTACCTGGAGTATTTGAAACCGGGTGTCTTGGCCGTCACCTTGGCATGCCGATTGGGTTGGACTCAAACTGATGGAGACGTTGATGATGGTGGTGGCGGCTCTGAAGACGCCTCTAGGGGAGCGGGCTGGCGCGCTCTATCACTAAAATTTAAAGTCCAAGTTTAGATCAAATGATTAATTAAAGAAGTGAATCAATCAATTTTAGTATGTAAGTAAAACATTTTAACTATTGATTCACCACATAATCAATGAAACATTTGGTAGAAGTTTTCTGTTTCAAATCTTCACTAGGAAAAAAGTATTAAATAAAAATAAGTTATTGAGTTGTTAAATATGAAACGTTTTTGTTATAGGGTATGCCACTACATGTCGAATTTTATCTCTCCATACTCCTAAACTTTCTTGCTTGGACTCCAATCTGCTATTACATTGCTTTGAATCATGCATCATAATCAATCTTCTCGACCTGTAAAAAACATAAAAAATCATCATAATCCATGAGTAAGAGGGTACAAATAAAAATAATATTTTTTGAAAAAATAATAATTTTACTTGAAATAAACAAACACAATAACCATTTGAGTTCCTCTACATCATCATCTGCTTCAAATTCCATTACCTCATCATCCATATGGTTGTCAAGAGCTCAACATTTCGTAGTCATCAAATTTTATTTTGTTTCTGATGGTAACTTTCCTCTATTAACTGTTACAATTCCTTGCCTTGCACAAAAATGATACTTTGATGGAGCCCTTGATGCGCAGATTGATAATAATTGTTTTGCAGGATAGCAAGATGTAGGTATCATTTAGATGTAATATGATGCCGCCATTCAAGTATAAATGTGAGGTTTACTTAGATAACCATCTACATCATCTCTACTAGATGATGGTACCATTTTAGTGTTTGTTTTCTCTGACTCCATCAATGCAACAACTACCTTTGATCGTTTGACACTTGGAACAGTTGTATCTTTAATAAGAGAATGTGGGTGATGTAACAGACTTCGACTTCAAAATTATCTCAGTTATGTCTTGAAAAGCTTAAAGTTCACCTGAAAAGTTTTTGAGGAGATCTCACTCTTCATCAGTGATCCAAATACAATGATCATTAGTCTTTAATCACGTATTATTGAAATCCTTATTCAGTAGATTGGTGAGATGAACATTGAATTATTAGGATATAATATCACTATCCAGACATACATATATGATAAGTGTATCCCTATGGCTGTTAGTGTGGAGATGAAAAAGACAAATAATGGGTGCTTGAAAAATCCAAAATATGGCACGCAATCATACACATTTTAAAGCCATTTTTGGGGTAATTTTATGTGTACTATCTTCAACTTTATAAAAATGTTCATCTCATGCATTAAATACAGCAAATGATTAAAAAATTCATTTTTGATGTCCTCTTTTAAAAATTTTACAGTCCCAAGTATTTTTTAATAAAAATATATTTATAACATTATTAATTATAATGAGATTCTTGCTCCCTGTAGTGTGCTAATCTTTGCTTTTCCAGGTAAAAAAGCGAAAATGAAGAAACAAATAAAAGAGAGAAATATAGAAGAAGAAATATATATCTATATAATAACAATAAATTAAGTTTTTTTTCTTTATAATGGCCAGCTCGAGCGGAGCCAAGGCGTAGAGTGGCCACAAGTAGGCAAACACAGGGCACTCAAGCCCACCCTGCATCCAGAAAAGGAAATCGACACCTGGCAAAATCCCTAGGTAGCCCACCAAAGGTCCAACAGGAGGCCAGCATAGGCCTAGAGAGTTCGGCGCGCATGATAGAAGAGAGGTATTTATTTCATACTATTTCTTGGCACGGATATTAAATAGGGTTGCACATTTTATATATTCCCATATGGAATTAGACTCACCTTATAAGTTTTAGCTCCACAAGGGACGGGCCTAGAATTTTAAAAGAAGGATCACGGCCCAACAAGCCAAGATATGAATAAAATCTATATAGCAAAGATGACCAGATTTCAACCCGAACTGGCCGAAGGCCGTGTAATGTTGGACCATTTTAAGTATAGTGATATATCTCGCCTGTTAGATCTTCTTAAGAAAGACTAGGCACCCAGATCTTCATAGTCTCCTAATTTTTTCTTTATTTATGTGCAGGCTTCTGATTTGTTAGCGAGGATGGTGGGTCCCCTAACGAACAAATCGTGAACGAGTAAAGCCCTAACGGGGCAGCCAATGAAACGCTGTCAGAGTACAAACAAGGTACATTGTAGGAAGGGCCTACGGTGGATGTGATTTAATTGCAGTTGTGGACAAAAATATAATGGTATTGGACAGTTAGGGTCTGTCCCATCCATCCCTGCCACTGGTCATGGACACCGTCACCAAATGGCAGTATTCAACTAGAAAGGGGCACCATCTAGGCATTCTACAGCCTATGAGGACCCCTAGGGCCGTCCCCCTCCATCAACGGCCCTCGGAGGTCCTTCTCAAGTCGTTAAAGAGGCCCGAAGGCCCCTAATTTTGCCATCTTCTGTTCAAGTTTTATTGCTGCACCAGGAGACTCACCTAGAGCTCATCTGGTTAAATTGAAGGTCGTGACACCTCCATGAAGGCTTGTGGAATGCCTAGAAAAGAAGTAGTAGACTGTCTCAGGAGCGCGCCAGCATAGAAAAAGGATGGCTGAAACACACCTCGAAGTTAGGGAAAGGCGAACAGCGTCCTCATGCTTAACTGCCAAAGTCTGGGCATTCTTGTGATTCTCTAACTTTCCTTGGTACATATCTAGTTTATTTGTATGATTCTATGCTTTTTTTATAAAAATCTATGTTGCAATCTAATTTGGTTGACGTTCTATAGTGAGCTTTAGTGAGACATTCCGACAAACACTTGCCATTTGTTCAGGAGTTTTTTCTCTATTTATCTTAAGCACCCATATTGTACCTTCTAAAAAAACATCTGAAAAGTATGTGTATCTCTAAACATAAGAATATACACTCCCTATTGCTATCGCTTTCAGGCATTCTGTCTAATACCTCTTAGTTGTCGATAGAATTACCAATTTTTCTCTCAAATTTCAGCTATAAAAAGGATATAACAAGATATAATATATATATCTATATGATAAATAATAATATACCTTTATAAGTCATGATTCTACTACTAGGGTCAACTTAATAATCATATTTATTAAGTTTGTAGCGTGGCGTCGGCCATCGGGGCTGTCCTTTGCGGGACAAGTGCAGGGCTAACCTGCGATGCAATGTCAGGTGGGAAGGCGTCCCACTAGTGCTTGGGAGGTCAGCTACGATGCTAGCAAGTCGTCAAGCGCTAGTGCGTGGAGAGGGTACTAGAGTCATCCTGGCATCCACCATCTGGATGTACCCAACCCGTGGTTGGGTGATTTGTACCCGTTCGCGATTTCCTCATCTGCACGATAGTCATCGTCGGATAACAGATCCAGTTCTCTGCTCTGTTCCTACTCAGCCTCTCCCGTATCAATCAGGAGAGCCAAAAACAGACATTGGCTAGCTCTGTGCCCTTTCCCTTGGCACTTGAAGCACGTGAGTGGTGCTTGACTGATAGTAGTGCCGCGGGCGGGAGTGTCACTCGTGATGGCCCGAGTATGTGGGGTAGAACCCATGGAGGTAGGGGGGGATTCCTTGCCCCTCGGTGTTCTGGGAAGCCCGAGTGGTAACGGGCGGTGCGGTGCAAGCCGAGGTGGCTCGGGGCGTGGTGTGAGTGGCGTGCATAGCGGCCCCGTCGCCCAGATGCTCCATGTGCTCCACCAAGTGGTAGGCTTCATCGACCTCAGCAGGGTTGCACTTAAGAACCTCACTGCGTAAGGTCGGCTGAAGCCTGTGGGCAAATAGTTGACACTACATCCAGCACTCTTTGAATGCCTCAATGTATTCCGTCACGGTGAGTCAACCTTGTCTTAGGTCAAGCAACGCGAGGAACACTGACATCTGGTATTGTCACGGCACGTACTTACTCCTCAACTTTAGCGCCATCTCAGCCTAAGACATGATGGGTCGTCCTCATCACTCGGCGGCGACATGCTCATTCTCCTAGAAGATCTTGGTCTGTCTCCCAAGTCTCGTCTCCACATATTTGACACACAAGTCATCGTCCATGCGTTACCACATGAAGTAGGAGTTCATGCTCGACTCCCAGTCGATGAACTCCTTGGGTTTTCTCGACCCCTCAAAGATGGCGACGTCGACACGCACACACTTCTTGATTCAAGCATGGTGCTCCTCTCATCAGCGTACATCATCGTCTGAGCACCGTTCGAGCGCCGGGTAGTCCTCTTGATGCAGGTCGATGCATCGATGCGGGGTCAGGCTACGATCGTGGTCATCCCACTGTCGGGAATGAGCGTCACACGCGGCGCGAATGTCAGGCATCGTGTGAGGCAGGTATCGGGGAACCTCGTCAAGTTCCTCATACCGGCAGTGGTGGGGCCAGACATAGTCGTCGCGACAGGTTGGTAGATCGACATCGGGTATACAATCGTCACCCTCTCATCTTTCTGATACAGGAGGGATGAGACCAGGTAATTGTGTTTTGTGAAGGAATCGTTTCCGCGCTACTTAGTCTCACCTCTCCTATATCAGGAAGATAGGAGGGTGAAGAAGGGAGAGGAGAATGGAGGAAGAAGAATTGAGAGGAAGGGGACTTGCGGGAAGGTCATCTCACCACGCCGGTGGCCTCCACTAGACAGACAAGTGCTAGGGGGGAAAGGGAGACCAAAGTCGATCACCCGCGCCGACCGAGTTTGGTCGATCCACCACCAGACAGAGATCTCACCTAATACGCCGGCGCCGATTGGGACGGAGGTGAATTGTCGACACCGGCCAAGTCAATGCTGGCCTACTGATACCAACCTTGGTCGCTGCTGCCCCGCCTCAAGTCGATCCGTCACTGACGATCAACATTCTTCCAACCGAGCCATCGCCGGTCAGTTGATGCTAGTTAATCGACGTCGACCAACCGCGTGCCAACACCCAGACTGTGTCCTCACGTCCACCGAACTGTCAAGTCTTCCATATTGCCACTGACAATCAACTTGGCTCATGCTCTGCCTCGGAGATGTCTCATCGCTCACAATTGCTATTGGATCCGCTTGCGCCGGTCCTAGAGGAGCGTGCTGGCAGGGTGCCTCGCTCGCTTGAGCTGAAGTTTTGCCTCATGCCGCTCCTCCTTGGCCCCTCTTCACCTCTCAGCCGATGCTCTTCGGCCCTCTCCATCATACCAGCTCTAGATGCCAAATCGACGAACAACCTGCACTACAAGCCACCTGACGATGAGGTACGCCCTCTCTCTGCCACTCGTTATATTATCCTTAGCAGTATATTTTCATCTTGACTCCACCGCGCTCGGCTAGGTAGGTGAGAGAGGAAAGAATTGAGAGAAAACTAAGAAGCAAGTGAGCATCTTATCGATACGGACGAGACCGTCCATTACGTGGGAGCCCTACGGGTTGACTTTGTTCGGTCGCAGACACCTTCATCGATCCGACAACATTCGAGAAGCCAACGTCGCCGTCACCTAACGACCCTGCCTAATCTTGGAGCTCGACGCCTCCCTCGAGTCAGAGCCTGCACGTACGACACCTAGGACATTCATTCATTGCATCATAGTCACATTGACCTATTGGAGTTCACCCATTGGACGACACCGTCGACGTTCGATACCACCATCTTTTATCAGTACTGAGCCATCACACTCGGCGCTGACCAGATGACATCCCCGACGACGTCCGGCATCAGATCCACTTTACATCTTCGGTGACTCAGGTCTAGGGATCACTTACACAATACTGATGTAAATCAACCTGATTCACAGTTTGGTATAGCACCATTTAGTGGTTCATACGAAGCAATTCAGTGAACTATTTATTCCAAAGAGCACCCATTATTTATCCTTAGTGTCTCCATACTAATGGCTACGAGACTGGCCATTCTCATCATATGAGTGAGGCTAGATGATGCTACTTTATTTGGATATTTCAATTTCCTTATCAAGTCTCCTTCAAATAGGAAAATTGAGACCACATGCTTCAAAACTAGATCTCCATATTACAATATCATAACAATTCACTAAGTCAGATCATGTATTCATGGACTTCATTATACTCTATAATATATATATATATATATTATAATTTACTAAGTCGGATCACACATGCTCTATAATATATATATATATATTAAATAAATTCACCATAATAATATTTCATGAAATTGGAATACTTTCACGCACGACGTTCTAATCCCCAACAGTTCAACCCTCCCCCCACGATTAGTGTTTCCAAGGCTTTAGATGCCTTGAGTGGCTTTGATGACTCCACGCAGATGACAATGAGCAGTGTGTTTGGTGTTATCCAAAACATGATTGACCAACTAGAGGGAGAGGGTCTTAGTATGGATGTTGGCCAGAAATCTGATGACACGGCTGTTACAGAAAGGAATGTGTGATTGGCTTGTGAGCCACATATATTTCCATCAAACATAATAATTTATCTAAATTATGTCCATAGTTTAGGCTTGAGGACCAAATATACAATCGTGGCATGAGTAGACATGGTTGATACAAAGGTACAAAACCATGTTAGGCTTCAAAATAGCTGGATCTAGTGTTGATCACACCAGGAGGATAGTTGGTCTTGTAACCATTTGTGTGGATGCACTGACTTATGATATGTTGTATTCAGACAAAGAGTTCATTATACATGTATTTTGAAGTCATTCAATAGTATATACATATAGGAATATTATGGATATAATTATCACTATATTCAAACCTCATCATCATTAATGTATCAGTTGATATATACTTGGACTCTGTTTTTAACATAGCGTGTGAATTATGATTAATCTCTTGTGTTAATGAATTCAGAGTGACATGTGGAATGTGAGATTATCTTTCAAGTCAAATAATTCCATCAATCTCCTACTTTGACAAAATCTAATCACTCCCAAGTAGGGTTTGACACATATGTGACTAGGCCTATGGAACGTACCAAATTGGATGACTATCAGTGATGGATGAAACTATGATATATAGTTCACCAATCCTCCCTTCCCATCTCATGGTCTTAGCTTTTAAGAAACACTTTCTCACTTTTAACACCATGTCATGTGCCCTCACATCCCGTATTTGTCATGTCACCATACGATCTGCTCTTTCTCTTGATAAGGTCATATCAGTAGAAATAATTTTTAATGTTCTCCATCGTAACTTTGAGCTAATTGGGTTTTTACTTTGGGTCAAACATTTCATGCGCCAAATTTTGGTCCACCTTCCTTCCTTCCATGGCATAGACTCTGCTCTTTTGTTGGTCGTTTCTCTCATCACCCAATGTTGCATGTGTGCACTTAATGTTGTCTCTAAGTTATCTCTCAGCATGTCTCTCTTGTGATCTCTCTCTCACCCTTTCTCTGGGTCCCCCTCTCTCTCATCCTCTCTCGTACCCTATTTATATCTCAGTTTATCATTCATTCTCTCATTGTCTCCCTCAGTCTCTCTCTAGAACTCTTTTTTGCTCTCTACTTCCTTTTTTCACTCGCTACCTAAGTTACTCTCTCTCTCTCTCTTTCCCCTCTCTCCCTCTCTCCCTCTCCCTTTCTCTCTCTCCTCTCTCTCCTCCCTCTCTCCCCCTCTCTCTCCCTCTCTCTTTCTCCCGCTCTCTCTCCCTCTCTCTTTCTCCCGCTCTCTCTCCCTCTCTCTTTCTCCCGCTCTCTCTCCCTCTCTCTTTCTCCCTCTCTCTCTCTCTCTCTCTCTCTCTCTCTCTCTCTCTCTCTCTCTTTCTCTCTCTCTCTCTCTCCCTCTCTCTCTCTCTCTCTCTCTCTCTCTCTCTCTCTCTCTCTCTCTCTCTCTCTCTCTCTCTCTCTCTCTCTCTCTCTCTCTCTCTCTCTCTCTCTCTCTCTCTCTCTCTCTCTCTCTCTCTCTCTCTCTCTCTCTCTCTCTCTCTCTCTCTCTCTCTCTCTCTCTCTCTCTCTCTCTCTCTCTCTCTCTCTCTCTCTCTCTCTCTCTCTCTCTCTCTCTCTCTCTCTCTCTCTCTCTCTCTCTCTCTCTCTCTCTCTCTCTCTCTCTCTCTCTCTCTCTCTCTCTCTCTCTCTCTCTCTCTCTCTCTCTCTCTCTCTCTCTCTCTCTCTCTCTCTCTCTCTCTCTCTCTCTCTCTCTCTCTCTCTCTTTCTGGTTTGTCATTTCTAGAGCAGACTTTATCCAGGCCTTGGGAAAATTGGCGCTATAGCTGCAGCCCCAAAAAGTTGAAGACATGAGCGATTGAGGTGTGAGACACATATCAATAAGTTGGCTCCAAATTTTATCTTTTATTCTGACAGCATGTTTTTAAGGTTTCACTAGAATTTAACATTTTATGAGTTGATGAATTGATGTAATCCATAATCCTCCATAATTTCTATGTCATTGAGGGGGGAGGGGGCATAACAGAGACACATATCAGAGTATCGGTGATAAGGTACGGGGTATCCCTAATGAGGGTGGGTTGATCCATCATGGCGCAACATGGTCAGGGAATCATGGTGTATGTGATGAAAGGGGGGGGTGGGTTTGTGACACTGTGATGGGTCAGGCCTTCATGTTGCCGCTTGGACCCCCCACCCAATTTATACCATTAAATGTATGCATGCTTATTTCAATATATTCACTTGTCCTGCAAGTGTATTACATAGTCGACTATGTCTTTGACTTGTGGTGACTTGCACATTGAGTTGAATCAAGAGTCATGAGATGATGTTCAAGAAATCTTTATTTATTTGTCTAATATGTCTCATAAACAGAGGGCTCAAATATTGAAGTATTTGAAGATTAAGCTTTACGGGCATTTTTAGCACAATGCTTTAATGTGCGTTTATGAATGTTCAAAGTGATGGATGCCTCAATATGGGTTGTGATCAAAGCACAATAGGCCCTCAATATAGTAGTTGATTGATTGTATATGAATATAACATAGGAACCTTAAATACGTTAAAAGGCTACTTAGTTTGACCATACACTGAAAAAATCAAATCATGTATCCAGCACTTGTATTTTTTATGACATGAACATAAACATCATTTTTAACACTATTCAGGTATTTGTATGAATAGTTCTTCATTTGATTTGTTGAATAACTTATCAAAAATTGTATTCACTACCTTCAAGTATTTAAGGCTGAATTTACTGATGATTTGCTAAAAATAAATTGAATGAGGATATTATTATCAAATGGTATCTTTATTTTAATGAAAATGAATTACATACCTAAAATTTTAAGGTTATTTTCAAACTCAAATCCTTGGCATAATGGCTCGTTTTTGCTCTTGACCCTTGAAAGATGTTTTTAACTGATGGCAATATTATAAATATAAAAAATCAAAATTAAAATGATGATTAATTTATATTGCTTAATCATAATCAATGCATATGACTGTTGGAATTTTGACAGATTACCATTATGCCCTTTCAAATTTATAAGTCCACATACACAGTTTTGAGCCCCAATTTCAAACCTCCTTTTCTCCTTGCCCTTTGAAAATCGCAGTCAAAAAGCTATATAGATCTCTCAATTTGAGGACCAATTTTCAAGCAGTTTTTTAGTATTCCTTGAAGAGATCATTTGGTTCTAACATCAATCCAAGTCCATTGAACTTGGAATCATGGTCTTTGGGGCAGGGATTCTTTGAAGATTAAAAGAAAAGAAGGTTGGGATCCAAACTTCGCACATCCTCGACCCTGTGATGCATTTATAGTTTTTCACATATTTTTATACTTATTTTGAGCTTTTTTAAACATATAGGTTGTTTCCAAAATCCATACAATACCAAAGAAGTTTGAATCGCATCTTTTGGTTAAGTTTGGAAAGAGTTACAAGGGTTTAAAGTTGGACGCAGAGGGATTGCGCGGTAAACTAAGGACGTTGAAAGATTAATCTCTAGAGATTTATCTAATTTTTTTTTTAATGCTTTGCATGAGATAACAGTAGTGCAAAATTGTGTTGCAAAACCTTTACGGATGAAATTATTGCATTCGATGAAGGATTGAGAAAGATATTTGAGTTTTAAGCATCAAAGGTCAAACACGAATCAAGAATTTCATCCAGACATAAACGTGAAGGGGAAGAGGACTGAAGAAAGAACTAGCACAAACAAGAAGGTATTACTAAAGGGAAGTCATAGTATTATTTATGAATATTTATCTGAATTAATAAAATTTTGGCATAAAAATATTCTTGTTGAAATACATAAAATTGGTCCTTTTCTTGAATGCTACTTTAAGTAGCCATCAATACTAAGTGATGTTGAGGAGAATACATTATTCAGAAATATAATTTTATTGCTAGATCTTTGTGATCACTCAGGTTAAGGCTTTAGAGACCATAAGAAGAAGGCTTTGGAGGCCAAGTTGAATTGGATCAAGCAACGTCATTTCGTGGAAGCCTTTGAGGGTTGAGAACAAAGCTTCATCAACTTTTTCTTTTTTCCTGGTATCCTTGTTCAGCCCTATTTCCAAGTAATTTGCTTCGAGGTGATAACATGCAAATAGGAGCTAAATAAGTGATAATTTCATCATATTTGTGGGCTTTTAATGCTTAAAAATATTAATTTTTAATGCATGTTATCATGATTTTTTAGTTTAAAAGAAGAATTTCCTTAAATTTCAAGTTAAATGATACATTTGATAAATAATTAGGCCAACATTTACATTTTTAAAAGGAATTTTAAAAGAAATTAAATGTTTAATTCATCATTTCTAGAAATAAAAATAAATTAAACAATAAAATGGTTTTAGAAATTAATATAACTTTTCTTTTGCATTAATAAACATTTTCTATGATTCATTTCAGCTGTCTTTAATAAAAAATGTTTTTTTATTTAAACTGGCCCTTATTGGGCCAGTTTTAGCGCTCACCGATTTGTAAGTGGCGCAGGGCAAATGAAACGTCGCGCATCGCACGCAGCACCGCGTAAACCTGTTAGAACGCATGCTCTTGCCTTCGGTGCACGACACGCACGCACGCAACTCCGTGCGTGCCACGCACGGAATAGAGACACGCAAAGGTTCAAAGAGCCAATCCCGTCGTGTTTTAGGTCCAGCGTACAACGCAAAAAAAAGAAAGAAAATAACGGAATTAGAAGAAGCTGTTCTTCCGATTTTGCGGCGATAAAAGGGGAAAATCAAAATTTAAGCTTGGTCTTGATTTGGAAACTCGAGGAGAGTAGGCCTGGCTTTCTCAAAGACTCAAGAACAGCTCGGAGTGGATTTGAAGCCTCAATTTGGCGAGAAATTCAAGCCTAAAATTGTGAAAATTCGGCTGTTCGTGCGCGGATTCTTCTAAATTTAGGTCCTAAATCCTTCCGGGTACTCCTAGGCTCAACTCAAATTCAATTTACACGTGATTTGCTGTTTAATTTTCACGATTTGATAATTCGCTTCCGTTGAATGTCTCGCCTTAGATTTAGATTTAATTTCTGATTGATTTTAGAATTTCAATTATTTCCACATCGCTTAAGCTTTAGTCATCTCATTTAAATAGTTTGAAATCGAAATTGAGTATTACTCCATTTGTTTTTTATCCCAATTACCTGCATTGGCAAATCGTGTTCACGATTTGCCAATACATGGTAGCATTTAATTTTAAAAAAAATAAAAAAATAAATAACTCTAAGTTCCATCCGTTGAGTAGGGATTTACCATGCCTAAGAACTAATTAGTGTGAGATTATAAAGCTTAATTGAGCTAAACTTTCCCACTAGTGAGAGCTTTAGATCACTACAAGTCAAGGAATCGTCACCATGAATCGTGAGCTCTGGACATCTTTACAATTTCAAATTAACTGGGCAAAATTGAGAATTGGCAATTAAACATTAGTTTTTGATTTTAAGTCCGTGAGGAATAGGACTAGACTTTGCAAAAAGAGTTGGTGATAAACCAACTAGCATTCACCATTTATTCCAATTCAGCTCTAATTCGCTGAATAACTGATAATCCCAAATTTTGGTGTTTTAAATAATGATTTTTAGAGTTTGTTTATCTTATCAATGTGTGAGGATCTGAGATTATTCAACAAATAAAATTACCTCACTAACCTAGGGTAAGTAAGGGTCGAACCACAAGGAGCAGGTATTTCAGTTTAATTTCTATTTCAATTCAATCAATAATTGTTTTAAGATTTAATAGATTTAAGATTTCAATTTTTAGAGTAAGAATAAATACTTAATTATCTTAAATTGGAGTTTAAAGATTTAATAATTCAATATTTGAATTATTATCTCAGATAGATCTGGACTTAGTCTAAGTCCAGTTCTATCTAAGGTGCGCGCCCTGTGCTGCTGTGCGCTGCGCGCGTAGCGACGCCCGGCGATGTGCGTGTCACGACACGCGGCTGTGCGCTGCGTGCGTAACAGCGCCCGGCGCTGCGTGTGTCGCGGCGTGCGGCTGTGCACTGCGCGCGTAGCAGTGCCCGGCACTGCGCGTGTCACGGCGCGCGGCCGTGCACTGCCCGCGTAGCAGCGCCGGGCGCTGCGTGTGTCGCAGCGCGCGGCCGTGCGCTGCGCGTAGCGGCATGCGGCTGTGTGCTGCACGCGTAGCGGCTCCCGGCGCTGCGCGTGTTGCGGCGCGCGGCTGTGCGCTGCGCACGTAGCGGCGCTTCTGTGCACTGCAATACAAAAATCTAATTCTTTGTCGAAAGTTCGACAAAGTCTTAGATCTGCTTGTCTCACAACGATATTGAAATGATAAAATTGAACAGATTTGGTTGGATAACTTAGAAAGTTACAATCCTGTACTTTCCAACCCAACTAAATCTGTCTTAAAAAAGAATGATTAAGCAATTACTGAATTCTTAGAAATCACATTTACCTTGTGTCACACCCCTGATCGGCTTGGAAATGATCCTCCTCCTTAGAATCTTCTCAGCTTTGCTCCTTCACTCAACTCAATTGTTCATCAACAATAGAGGGTCTATAGAACTTTGAGAACAAACAACACTCCACTCTCCCAACAAAATTTCTAGACAACCAACACATTGTTTTTGAGATAGTATTTATAATATTTCTTCTCTCTAACTGCTTGGAGCTTTGAATGGTCCATATTGATCTCCATAACTGCCACTTGACTTGGTGTATGTTGCTCCATAACCCCCATTTTGACTTGGTCCAAGCGCCCTTCCTTGATTCATTTTTCGCCCATGTATACTATCTCCAAATCAATTTCTGTACTCATTTAAACCAAGATTAGATCTAATCCACTTGATTCATATAATCAAGTGGGGTTAGTCAAAAGAAACTTATAATGAGCAATAAAACATAAACTCTTGTCATTTCATGATAATATATATGCATAAATGATGGCATAATTTATGATAAAACTATGTTCATCAATAACCCAAAAATTCAATTCAAGCGGAATTGAGTCTTTGGGTTAAATAAATGAAGCATGAATAATGGGTAACTTATGATCTATAGTTTAGTAATTAGAATATCCTAAAAATCTAAGATCAATTGGACGTATAAACAATCTAGTTAGGGGATTAACAAGTAATTCTTATCAAGAATTTCTAACTAGTCATAAATTTGTTAAAATCTAAAAAAAATCATAGCGGTTAAAACCTAGAGTGCTAATCCCAAGTTTGAGGAAAACTGAATTTCCCTGCCGCCTCCCTAGGGTTCTACCCCTTACCTAAACACTAAGGGATAATAAATATTATTGCTTAAGTTTGAAAAACCCTAAAATAACGACATATAAACACTTATTTTTGAACTTATCAGGGGGGCCTTCACACAAACTCGGTTAGGGCACATCATCCCTTTGGGACGGATACCCCCGAACAGCATTAAGGATTAGTCTAAGATGTGTAAAAAACTAACTATGTCTCCCATTTCCCATACCTCACTTCTTAGGTAGAAAATTCCTAGGTTACTAAAAAATAAAAATATAATATAAACAGAGAACCTAATGCACCCCCCCCCCCTTCTTAGGTTATTCCTTGGCCACCTAAACTAATAGTATTTGACAATGGTTGGAACACGGAAATGGTCTTGCTTACTATGTCCCAAATAAAAATTTTACATGTCATTAAACTGGGTAATGGTCTTCGTGACGATCCCCATTGCTAAACTGAGGTAGGCATAAAGATGGATCTACATACATCTTCTGATGGCATATGCAGTTCAACCATGTTATCATCCATGATGAGTTTAAGCCGCATTAGAAGTTAACAACGCTTCATCTCTGACATTTGTGGCAAGATCAGATCAGTGACAAAGAGTTTAGAGAGAACAAAGAAGCTATAGCCCATCCATTTGTGTCACGGAATCACTATGGAGCATTAGTTCTGGAATTTTCTGGAATTTTCCGAAATTTTCATTAAATTTTCTAAAAATTCCTAAAAATATAAATAAATTTATGAAAATTTTGAAGTAAAAATATGACGCATTACAAAATTGGTGAAAGTATTTAAAACCAATGAAACTTGTTAATCAATTATATGTGGTATATGTTTTCTAAATTTGATCTAAATAAAGTTATTAACTTGATAATTTGATGCGTCTACCAGATGGTCAAAATATCCGCTATCTTTATATACATGATGATATTCATTTAAAATTTTGAAAGTACAAAAACTCAACCCATATGAAGTTAGGCATAATTGGTGATATGATTGACACATGTGATACAATATCAAATTTTTTTGTTATACATACCATGTCATTATCTACTTTAAAATTATAAAAATAATAATTAATAACTAAAAGATATGCATCAAGATGTGTGGAAAATCCTATTTTCAATTAGGCATAACACTATAAATTCTTATGTATAAATCAATAAAGACAAAAAATAGTTTACAATTAGTCGTAGTTAATTGGAACATTACCTGTCACTATGAAGCATAAATAATATCCTATTCCTGTTATTTATATGAAAGATAAAATCAAATAAAGCCGAACATTATGCTTGTGTATTTCAATTTTTCCACTTAGTTTTAGGTTTTCACATGCTAAATTCATTGTTTATGATTAAACTGAGAAATAATGAATTAAGAGATGGGCAGATGTTTGGCATTTCACAGCGGATAAACACGCCCAATGTGCTGACCATCATTTTCCAAGCTTCTTTGAATTCATTGCATGTCATAGTGATACTACCTCCCCCTCACATTGCGGATGACACTAAAACTTGTGATAGAGATGATGTTACAAAGGATATTGCCATAGATGATGTTGGCGGATTTGTGAGGTTGCAAAAATATAGGACAACACAATGGTTTATTATCCTAACCTTGTCTTGGAGGATCTTTTCACACAATTAAGAGCCGTTGTCATGGGTATTTGAGCATCAATTCAATGATGCCCGTAATATGTGAACACAAGCAATGGTCTTGAACAAGTAAATCATAACCAGATCCATTGGGCTGTCCAACACAGTGGAACCGTGCACATGACATGTTTAATATTGTGCTAGGGAAAAAATGTTATTTATTTGATGGTTGTGGTAGTCTTGGATATGACAGATAAGGACATGGGAGTGTCTACTAAAAAGTGAGAAATATTGTCCGACTCTTGTAATATCCTTGGGCCATTTTACAGAATGACAGACTATGTCAATTGTTCAGATATGTAAGAGTCATGCACTGTGAAGGTGTTGATTTAGCATCTTGATATTGTGCGACAAATGTTTTTCACATATATTATCTTCACCTCAAGCCATGGAACATGAAAGACCTCGTCGCGCAGCTTGAGCCAATGTCCACGACCCTCGCTCAAGTAATCGACATCGTCAATGGCTGTGAGCTATGCACTTATATTCTTGTATTTCTATTTTTGAACAGTTTGGATTGGGCCTCCGTGTTTGGGCTCGTTCGTAGTCATTTTCTTTCACCTTGTTTGGATGTTTCAGGCGAAACCATGTCACGAGATGGTTTTCCCCTATTTCGGCCCAACTTGGGCATCCACCCTCCCCTATATAAAGGGATGGTATGCCCAAAGGAAGCCTTGGAGTTTAATTGAAAAAAGTGAAATTTTATCATCAATTGGGCTCCCACCTCCTCCCTCTAGGGGTCATCTTTTATCAATTTCTAGCCTAGCATAGATCGTGGGGATTGCCTGACATGACGCCCTGCCCATGACAAGAATCCCATGGAGAAACCATCGCCGCCGCGTCCCGTAGCTGCTCTTGAAGGTTTGCATCAAGAAGGTCAGTTTCTTGATTTGGATCTGACTCAAGAAGTGCCAAGAACCCTCTTCTTGGACTGTTCTTGAGACCACCATCATTTCCTAGGCCATGGCCCTTGTCGCCACTGCCAATGCCACTGTCATTGCCCAACCCCGCGTGCCAGTGCGCTTCCTCACCATCCTCGTGTGCCCGTGAGCACCCACGCCGTGCGCCCTCGCTTGGCTGCCACCCCACACAAGACGCACCCGTGCGCCCACGCCGTGCTCCAACAACGTATGCCCTCGCTTGGTGCCTGCTCCCCACGCGCCCCGCCACGCACGGTCGCGCCCCTGCACTCCCGTGCCCGTCTACGCATCCATGTTGTTGAGCCCACCTGTATGCCAGCGGCCACGCCCTCCCCTCTGCGCGTCTGCCCCTACGCATCTGCGCACCCGTGCGCCTTGCCCATGTCGCATACTAGCCGCACATTGTGCAACTATGATGTGTACCGTGGCCCCTACGGGCCTTTGCACCAATGCGCCCCTACACCAGCGCACCTTCCCACGTTCCCATGCCACGCCCCTGCACAGCGCCGCCACTGCTCTCTGTCCACTGAGGCTGTCACCGTCACCGTCCAAGCATCAACCATTGAGGCTCTCTGCATGCTCCGGGCGCACTCCATGCCCTCCGCGCCCGTGTGGGCGCTTCGCATGCTCCGCACCTACGTGCGCACTGCGTGCACCCGCGCACTCTGTGCCTGCATGCGCGCTGCATGCACTCGTGCACTCCGCGCGCTCAGCTCCCCCCGTGCACTGCTCCGTGCGCTCCATTCGTTCCACACGTCCTTCACGCACTCCACACACGCTGACCACGCCCACATCTGATCATCTGCCAACGACGTCAGATAGCACGTGTGAGATGACTCCTTTCCATAGACTTCTGGATTTCAACCCATCAGGTACCATCGTCTCCCCTTTGAAAATTGTGGTTTTATTATTTCTTTCAGTGGCGTCTCCTGCTACTTTCTCCGCTGCGCAGATTTTATCGACGATTCATTAGGATTAGCCACCTTGTGTCGAGAGGCAGGGTTTTCTTGTGATAACCGTTAGGTCTCCTATCAATGCAGGTTGAGGATGCTTCTGAACACATCGTGTCCCTTACTACGTAGGCATCTAGTTGATCCTAACGGGTCATTGGGAGTCTGAGCGTTAATGGTCTACTCCCAATGACCATTAACTCATTGATCGTCTTTCCTAGCCAGCAATTGCCACACCTTTTCTCATTGGTTTACTAAAAAATCTGCATAAATTGTAATCATTGCCTACATTGTTTGTTAATCTATGTTGTAACACAAGCCGTCCGACCCCGGCGCTCATCGTGTTACATCATAAGGGGTCATCCTTAGATCCTAGCTTCAACAATGGCATCTTAACATTTGTGCAATGACAATTACCCCTTGGTGAGATGTATCTTCAAATGACCATGAATAAGAAGATTGGATCACCAAACTTATTGAGGGGGTACCCTCTCATAGAAAGGGAATGACGAGCCCTCCCTAACTGAGGAATTGGAAAATTATCTGCGAGCATCAAAAAAGAGGAAATGTAAGACACTATTGGGATGGTATGCACCCATAGGCACAAAAAGTTACCCTAGACTAGCTAGACTTGCTAATGAGTTTCTTTCTTTATGTTCCACTCGTACCCCATCCAAGTTCATGATATTTGGCAGGTGTGCAGTCATTACGTTCAAAAGGCTGTACCTTGTTGCGAAAAGCATTGAGCTTATTGTCCTTGTCAAGTATTGGTTGTGTGCCATTACTTCATGATGCTGGTAATGACAAAGGGGTTTCTGATGGTAAGTTAATAGTACTCATCAATATTTTTCACATTGCTACAAAAAATTATTCTTTTTTTGATAACCATTGTTTGTTTTCACGAAACAATATGTGCCTCACATCGTAAGTAGAAGGGAGCCTGCCAAGAAGGGGTGAGTGAATTGTACCATTTGATGATTTTTTTGGTTTTTAGTTTGAACATAACATTGTCACTATTTTTAAATGTCAGAGCACATTATTTAACTGATTAATAGCATCAATGTTAACAATTTATATCCATTTTTTCATCATCCAATAGGATTATTACATACATTACTGTGTCACTCCATGGGGTTTAAACTCAATAATTATTAAAATATATATTGTCTAATTGATTTTTTATTTTTACATTTACGTTCAATGCATTATTTCTAAAAAAAAATTATATAAAAAATAAAGTTGAAATAAAATGTATAGACATTGTAGCCTCTTAGCTTCATTTCATAATTGTGTTTTTGATAAATAGGTTATAATCAATAGGACCAGTACATATACTAATTCCTCACTCCATGGGATTTCTAAGCTATGGTTCTTAATTTTTTAATTTTTATAAATATTAGAAACTATATATAAATTTTTATTTTTTATCTTTTTACTTTGACCACCCTCTCCCCCTTTATTTGAAAATTTAAAATATATTTTTCATCTTTTTCATTACCTGAAAATGTGTCATCACGATCACCCCAGAAGATCATCGCGTCATGCCAGAACTCTAAGCCTATCCATCACCATCACATCATTTGACATCACTACTCCACATAATCCATCAGGCCTTCGTCATAGTCTCAAAAGACATGAAAGATGATTTTTTTTCCTAACACTAGTCCCAAATACAAGGCACTGGAAAGTGATGCAGAAAACATGTTCAGAAAATATCATTTTTTAGGATCTAAGAAATAGTCAGTGTATGGAATGCTTTCCATTATGATGCCTTCTCTAAAAATTATTTCCATAATGACACTAGTTTTCTAGTTTAATGGAACCATTGCTATCACAAAACAATTTCATTAATCTAAGATCAAATGAATGGTATGAATATTGGTGATAAATTTAGTCAATCTCACATTCTCCTAGGAGGCACCAATTCAAAAAATGTAAGCAGCTTGATTTTTTAAGTCTGAGGTGCCTTCTTGGGCTTTCTATAAAATACTACATCCATTTATTATGAAAATGAAGTGAAGTGTATACATATTACCATATAGAAATGTATACTTACTGTGAAAATGAAGTTAAAGTCGACTTAATTAAAAAGTTAAAATGCACAAAATATTAGCTAGAATTATTCTTAAAAGGTTGAGACATGCCTTTTCAAAGATATGCATGAGATGATGAATGGGATGTGAACAACCTTATATTTATAATTTTATTTTCAGCACTACCTTTCTACATCACTTAGAATAACAACAATATATTTGGACTAAGAAATTTTTTATGATTAAAAATATTTATTTTAGTAAAAAACTAACTTGAAAGGAAAATTTTAATGATGAGATACTGATAACACAAATTATGAGGTTGTTACTATTAAATTTCTAAGTTTTGTATTAAAATAACTATGCATGCATGTTGCAAAGATTAAAATGATTTTTTTATTTTGAAGGATATTTTCTTTTTTTTGGTTTATTGGTATTTTTAAGTATTTTTCTAACATCATATTCTGATAGATTTTCATTTTTTGAATCAAAATTATACTTTTTTGAATTTTATAACATTATAAGCAAGTAGATATCAATCCCCTAGTCAAATCTCAAATTTATATACTTTGATGAGTTATAGACTATGCATTTTTATGACTTATATTTTATTTAATACTATTTATATGATGTTTGGTCTTAAATTACCACCCTGCCATGTGTTGCCATTCTATTTGATCGAATGGCAACCGATCATGGTTTTGAACAATGATTAGTTCAGCTAATCATTACAAAAGGTGAAATAATGGCTGTATTTAATTGATGTAATTTTTTTTATCCGTAGGGTGACATGGATCAATAGAAAAAAGAGACAGTAAAAATCTCAAAAATGTGTGTGGATACCAATAAAAGAACTCATAAATTTTCATGCAATTTTCAAAGATGCGAGTCAAATGAAGGCGGTGCATGTGTGTGGCATCACGTGATTGGAAAAAATGAAAAAAGATGTGTTAAAATGGTGTGCAATCTGCATCTCCATGTCATAGCAATAATTGACACATTTTTATAAATCTCATTACAGAAAGGCATCTGTTTGTCAGTTATCAACAAAAAAAGAGATATGTTGGCATGTTGCACAACAACTCTTTCGACATCACATGTAATGATTGATGGATATTATGTGGTCGTCAAGCCAAATTACCCCACCATATTTTTATTTAAGTTCATTGAATGAAAATATCAGTTCATTATTATTCCAGTGTGATGTTTATAATAAATTCAATGAATATGTCCAATGACCTAGTGAATTATGATGAGATCTTAATACAGCAATCACTAGTCTTTAAATATGTATTTTACATATTCCATTTGGGATGGATATTTGAGATAGGCATCAAATTATCATGTAGAATAACACTCTCTGATCATACTTATATGATAAATATGATTCATCATATGGCTATTAGTGTGGTGACACTGAGGATAGATAGTGGGTGCTCTTTGCAGACAGAGTTCACCGAATTGATCAGAAGGATCCCTAAATTGTATTATACCTAAATGTCAATCATGTTGATTCATGTCACAGTTGTATAAGTGATTCATTGACCTGAGACACCAAGGACATATCATGGATAGGTGGCTAAATTTTGACTATGATTTATGAGTCTCTAACCACGGGATTCAAACAAGTCATAGCTCGAATGCAGGAAGATACCCACAAAATGATTGAGTGGTCAAAATTGAATCGTCCACCCTCGATATAAGAGGAAATTAACTTAAGAAAGAAACTGCAACCAAATCCCTAGCCAGGGTTGTGAGGATATTGGAGGAGTTCTCCAAGGATCCCCATTTATGTATTAGTACTAATCGAATAACGGATTAAGGTTTGATGATCAACTATACCAAAAGTTTTTGGAGACTCTTGTGACAATGAAGGAGCATAGATATATGGTAACCAATGATTGTGAAGGTTCCATGAAAGAGTACAAACACTACTCAGTATCTTCTAGAGCACGAGGTGTAGCACAGCACCCGACGAGCTGGAAACTTAACCTATCGATTGGGTTAAATCGATCCACAATAAGTTAATCTATAGGTTGATTTTGTTAATTAATAAGGTTAACTAAAAATATTTATTGGGCCACTAAATTTATTAACTAGAATGATACTTGGGATAGAGGGTTACAAGCATATTGATGGCGCACGCCATCGAAGGTCGTCGACGACGTCGTTCGTGCCGCCCGCCACCGTCATCGAAGATCAGGTGAAATCTCTCGATTATCCCATTTTGATTTTCATCATTTTGCTTGTCGTGTCTCGTGTTTTCCATATTCGCCCTCCTGTTTTCATCGCATTGCGACACGACGTGCCCACGTTTTCATCATTGTGGAAAGGGGCCTTCCCCTTCCCCTTTATGTCTTCTATTTTAATTTCCTCCCCCTTCTATGTGTAATGGGGGCCCATTGAATAAGGGCCCCTAATGGATTCATCTTATGTGTTTTGTTGGCCCACTAAGGGGGAGGGCCCATTGACCTCTTCCCCGTTATAATGGAAGAGGGGGGCGCCCGCGCCACCTTAGACCAGGAATTAAGGGGGTGGGGTGGGGTGTAGGAGAGGAACCCATGAGCTCCTGGAAACGGGAAATCATCGCAAGGAAGACGGGAGCAGATCCATCGTTCCCCATCTCTTCTAACCCCGAATTCTTCAACTTGGACCCTTCTTCCCGGAGAGATCGGACATCCCCAAATCGCAGCAAGAAGACCGTCCGCTCGCATTCCACCGGTCAACGGGCGAGCCCCATTGCCAATTTGTATTGCTGGCGATTCAGGATCCTATTTCGATCTCTCCCTGGTCAGAAGAGGATATCAGAGCAGCTATCCCTGGTCAGAAGAGGATATCAGAGCCGTGGGAAGCCCGGGCGCCAGAATGACCCTAGGAACCGTCACCGCTCGGAATTACTACCGAACGTGCGATTCGTGAGATCTATCGAACGGGAAGAACGTCCTATTGTGAATTCTTTGGACGGGGCTAACCTTGGCCGCTCATTCTCCAGATTAGAATCATTTTCAGTTGGGATTTCTCTTGATCAAGAGGTCCTCTCGATCGTGAACTCCACCGCTCAAGAACCAGGCGACGACGGATTCTCTGGCTTGGGGGCTCGCCGTGGTTGACCTCTACCAGGCTAGGCTTGTCTTGGCCAAGAATTCGAGACCATGGGGGGCCACGTTGATCATGAACCCATCGGTCAGGAGAGAGTCTGTAGCCCCTCTCTTGACCGCAACCTCCTGACCGGGTCCATTGACACCCCCCCCCCTTTTGATTTTCCCTTGAACGGGGGAGACTGCCACGACCGTGACAACCGACGGGGTCCTAGCTCACGGTGCGGAGACGCCAATCCAGCTCCCGCCCACTACCAGTTCATGACGACTTAACCCACCTCCGGCTACCGAACGCTGCCAAGGACACCGCTCCCACCTGTGAAGGGACATTGCCGCTCGCACCTGCTATGCGACTTGCCCGGGGTGACTAGTGCACGCTGGCCCTGACGAGCCCAGCGGAGTTGCTTGAGCTGCATCGCCTCTGTGGATGCCTCACCGTTTCCTCTCCTCCTCCGACCTTTATCAGAGCTCCGGCATCACCTTGCTCGTCGAGCCGCCATGTGCTCTCTGGCGTCTCTCCATTCCACCTGCTCCGAATCGCCGCCGACGTCGACGAAGTTCTGCACCGCGAGCCCCACCGACGAGGTACGCTATCCTCTCTCAACACTCGTTTATTTACCTCTTGCAGTTTACATTCGTCTCGACTCCACCGCATTCGGGCTAGGTAGGTGAGAGAGACAAATTGAGAGAAAACTACGACTCTATGAGTGTCTTACCAGTACGGACGAGTATGTCCGTTACGTGCGAGCCTTAAGAAAAGGTTCCGTTCAGCCGTAGACGCCATCGTCACTCTGACGAGGCTCGAGAGGCCACCATCGCCGTCACTCGGTGACCGCGGCCAAGCTTGGAGCTCGGCGCCCCCTCGAGTCAGAGCCTGCACGTACAACACGTAGGGCACTCATCTTCGCATCATAGTTACATCGACCAGTTAGGGTTCATCCGTCGAATGATGATATTGTAGACGTTCGATACCATCATCCTTTTTCGGTACCGAACCATCATCCTTTTTCGGCACCGAACCATCATATTCGGTGTCGACCAGACGACATCCCCGACGATGTCTGACAACACATATGATCATAGGGCTTTGGTGATTATATTTTACTTGATGGGTTTTTTGAGAAATGTCTTAAGTAAAATATAAATAGGGAAAGGGGCATATATTTTAAGCGCCCAAATCAGCCAGAGTTGGATGGCCCCTTAATAGAGGGAAAATTGTGAATTTAATTTTAGTGTCATTGTGGATTAATTTGCCATAAGCAAATAAATTTGTTAAAATATAGAAAACTCCCTCAAATGTATAGTGGGAACAAGGTCGTCTCCACATGGACTGGTCCTTAGATGTGAATTTAGTAATTGAGTTATAGTGTAAGGAGATGTAATAATATTAATAAAGAAAGTGAATATAGTAGAAGACAAGTAATTAGTAGGTGGGATATTCCTATTGTCATATGCAAAAATATTTTATACGATTTGATTTAGATGTTGCCATGGTAATGGAGCATGCCAGAATTTTAAGCCAAGCGTAATGCCTGTTGACCAAAGACATCACCAATCAAGCACAATGAGAAATCAATGAAGCAAAAACTTAACTCGTGAATCTAGGGATCCATTTCAGCAGACATCATTGTATTTCCTCAAACTTCAATCGCAATCAAACTTTCATAATGTGCCGTTAACCAATAAAAATTTGATAATAACATAATGCATATGATGAAGCTGATGATGGAGCAGAATGGAAGGATTCTAGAGAGGATAGAAAATCTTGGAAGGAAACAACGGGAGGTTGGGAATCCGATTATCAACCTCATGGAAGATGAACAAAGTGACATGCGTGCCTATCAAGGTCAACCCTCAACTCAGAATTTTTATCAATCTTATCTGCTGACTCATTTTGATTCATATGCATCATCTTCTTTGCCTTGAATCGATGAGGAAAATAAGGAATCCATTCATGGTATGCCTTGAGTAATACTGTCAAAAGAATCATCTGCCATTTTCATGAAACTTCCTAATGATGAGGATCAGGAGAAGATAATGAGCAAAAGATGGTCTGGTAGAAAAAAAAATTGAGAGAGCTCCCATCTAGAACATCATCAAACTCATGTTTCTCATCAAAAGCATCTTCATTCTGTAATCTCAGATGATAATTTTATACACTGTATTACTGATCAGAATTCTTTAAAACAGGGTACTTTTATAGATAGTGGAAAAGAAAATCCAGAAAATTTTCAAACTTATGTGATAATGCTTGAACAGCAAATGTCTTCTATGGGAGATGATGATCTTTCTAAGATTACTAAATATTCTTAACAATAAATTGACAAGGAAATTATGGATGAAGAATTTGTGGAGAAGCAATTAAAGGACGAGTTATTTGAAGAAATCATTTCAGATATATATAAATTACTTATGTGATGGAGGACCATCGAGAAACCCTGATTTAAGCCCGCCATCAACCAAAGCGTGACGCCCAAGCCGATGTGAAGAACCCCACCTTCAAGTACATGGCTTGATGATCGATCGGGTAAATTTTGCGGTTTATTTTACGCATTTCTTTACGTGTAATGACTTTTAAAGGGGCCACGTGTTTAGGCCTTGTTTTATCTATGATGTAATTGTTTAAATTGGCCCATTAGGGGAAGGTCTCTCACTTGGACCATTCCTCTAATGACCCAGTAAGGCATCCACCTATATAAATGGGGGTATGCCTTAATGGAGAAGCCAGATTGCAATTTGGAAAAGTCAAAATTCAAAGGTAGTGTGATTTTTCCTTATTTTTACTTATTCTATTGAGTGGGTCCTGCCCAGATCTAAGTGGGAGAAGCAGTTACTGGTGATTATTCCGGCGAGAAGAAGTGTCGACGCCTGAACTTCCACCAGAACTGCCTATGGGGATCAGGAATCATCAGATTGTCACCCGATCCTGTGATGGAGGATCATCCAGTCGACTGTGCCCCGACCTGTCGCCAGCCCTATCGCGGAACCCGAGCTGATGTGAAGAATCCATAGTTCTACTATCAGGTTTGACAAGTGACATTGTCGTCTCGCTACGTGTCAAATGTCTGGGTGTAAATTTCATGTTTTTTCTGTTTTCATCATTGTTGGACTATCAGGAGGCCCTCCTGCGCGAGTACCGGCCTCCTGTATATTTTCATTTATTTAAATTCTGATTAAGAAAACCTTGATGGGTTTCTCCTCTCCTAAAGAGTCCTCTTAAGGGAACCCCAATAGGCTCCCCCTTAAGAGGGGGCCCAATAGGGCCATTCCCCCCCCCCCCCACCCCACAACTGCCACTTCCCCGTGATAAGAAGGGGAAGAGTGGACATGGAGAGGGAGAAGTCATTGTGAACAATTCCAGATCGTGTTGTTTTGGCAGTTTTTTTTCTGTTCATCATTCCGTCTTGTTGCTGCTGAAGAAGGAAATTCGTCATAGAGGAGGAAATCGACATCAAAGAAGAAGACTCATCATAGAAGAAGTTCAAATTGCTGTTGAACAGGGCATCACCGGGGAAAAACGGAGTTTTTTGTCTGCTTTGATATGACGAAACGATCAAGTGAGGAGAATTAATATTGGCCAAAATCATCCGAGACGATCGAATTCTTCAACCAGCCATTCCCCTGTGCTTCGTCCTTAGAGCAGACTGTAGTACCGAGAAAAGTCTGCATTGGCCCATCCAAACTACTTGAAGATTACCCTGTCGTTTCCCTTTTTTTCTGCCAGACTCCTGTAAGTTCGCCAATCTTTGCAAAGACCTGCGTTTACTTCAAGTCACCGAGGCTTCGGAGGCGGTCCAGCATCGTCGAATCTCTGCATCTTCTATTGTGCGTGGTCTGCCCTGAGATCATTCTCGACAGATTTGTTGCTCAACCACTATGAACAGCCGCTGAAACTCGATGGAGAGAGATCTGATGTCGTTGAAAAAAAAAGAAAAGAAGATCAATTACCTTGCTTGTAGATTCAATCTCCTTCGCAGGAGATTTGCGGCTGCATTGTCAACAGGTATCTACAAGCAGGTCAAAAGGGTCCCGATTGTCTATTGCTTGCATCAATAATAGCCCGATTGTCAATTCCTTGCTATCTCTAGAGATTGAACATCATCGGAGACCGACCATCTGGCCAACTTGTTCCTCGCTTGTACTGCGGCAACGTTGAATACCTTTGTGATGGTGATTTGAAGAAAGGCCACAACGGCTCTGACTGGCGTTGCTAACCCGACTACAAAACCGTCGATCCCTTGGTGTGATTCCCCCACTTGGATATTAATCCATCCCTTATTACTTCCATCAATCAGCTATTTCCCTTGGACAATTCTGACCTGCCACTTCCAAAATTGCTTCAACTCTACCAATAGCCCCGATCCATTCGTCCACTGAATTGGATCCAAGTCACATAACAAGCTCCGTACCGACGTCTAGAGATTCCACTAGTGTGAATGCAACAGTCCAAGCCTCTAGACACCGTGACCCACAGATACCTTTGTCCTCCGACGACACTCTCCTCTCTTTACTATGTTGATTACATCTTTCAGTACTGGTTTATGACTGCTCCTCTCCTCTGCTCCACTGAATTGGATTCAATCTCCTCTGTCGAAGGTTCTACCCACCACGTCGACCCTTCGAGCCGACTACGCGGGTTATTGGAAGCTTGATCGTGACGAAACCTGTCACGTGTAATCCAATTGAGTTGTGTCTCGGATCATTCGGTGACTGAATTACTTCTCATCATTATTTGCTCAAATCATATGTATTAGTCCTAGTCTTTAACATCACCTGTAGAATTAACTCACCGAACATAACACGGAGTGTCAATTCTGACCATCGTGTTACATCAAATTGGTATCAGAGCCAATCGTGCTAACCTCCGTGCTTAGCATTGTCAGTCCTAGATATATTTTTAAAATATATATATATAAATCATTATTTTAGTACGTCTTGCGCACATCCATTTCTCGAAATGCATTGCACGTGCATTCATACATTGCATATTATACGTCATTGCATCATCCTAGATAGGAACTCTAGAGAACGAGATATATGGTCATAGAATGGTTCAAACACACAGCCAACTACAAACTGCCATGGATGGTGCATCACACGATAAGGATCCACTGTTCGATCCTGAATTCCCGGATCTTCTTACGGAAGATCCCATTTTAGCACTTCCTCAGGCTGCTTCGTCGGACGTCATCAAGGCCAAGTCATCTACTTGTGCCCATAGGGAGTCTTCACCTAGGCACCCTACTTACACTTGTGAGCTGCCGATGACGACACCTCCACCATGATTCAAAGACCTCGGGCAAACGATAGTGCCCACGGCGCCAACACCGATGTTGAACTCTCACTACTCGCCATCACGATCTGGCGATGTCATCCAGCGACCCGGGAAAGCGCCAGCCAGAGATAGCTCGGAGTCCCAACCGCCTCCAAACGTGCCACCTCAATCGTACGAGCCACCGACGCGCCCCTATCAACCACGTCAAACGCCATGGGGACAGCAGCAGCGACGATAACCTTCGGCCAGCCGATATCGTCCTTTGTGACGCAACAAGGACCAGTATACTACCAAGAATGACCACATAACTATCCGGAGCTGTGATTCCCACCCCGATAGGAGGTATCCGTCGCGGCTGGATATCATCTAGAAGGACAATGACAGAATTATCAGGGCCGACCTTACGAGCTGGCCCCGGCTCAGTACTCGATGGATGGCGAACCTCTAGCACGAGAGGAGCCCTATTACCCGCTGGCGCCCAATGTGAACCCGGCACCGTGCGGATCCGGGCTGACCCATGCATCTACGTATGGCCCCCAGAGTCATTACGAGGCACCTAGTATGCCCGCAGCGACGATACAACCGAATTATGCCCCGACGCCAACTCACATGCCGGCACTGACTTATGCCCAGCACCGATCTATGCGCTGGCGCCAAACTACGTGCCAGCCCAAACCTACGCGCCGGTGCTGACCTACGCATCGCCACCAACCTATGCGCCATGTCAGCACTTTGCTACCTCGGCACCACCTGCCGCACCGCCGGTTGCTCCCGCAGCCTACCTACCGTACGCGGCCCCCACACAGCATGGCCCATATACACAGTAGGCGCCACCGGCCCCGAGGAAACTCGATGATGGCGCACGCCATCAAAGATCATCGACGACGTTGTCCGCGCCGCCCATCACCGTCGTCGAAGATCGGGTAAAATCACTCGAAGTATCGCATTTTGTTTTCTCCATTCTTTCTCATGTTTGTGTTTTTCTCGACTCGTTATTATGTTTTCGCCGTGTTCGTGACGCATCCCTATATCCTTCGTCGTCGTCACGAGGAGGGATCCTTAGCCATTTTGGATCCCCCCTTTGTGACCTTCTTGTCTTGTTTCTTTTCTTTTTTTAAGTTGTTTCTATATTCCCCTTTCATTTTGTAATGAGGGGGGCCCAATTTATAAGGGCCCCCCTTAATGGACCCTTTTTTTCCTTTGGCTGATTCAATTTGGGGGGCCCATTTCCTCTCCCCTTTATAAGGGAAGAGGGGGCGCCCTAAAGAATTAGACCAGGAAGAAAAGAAGAATCGATTTTGTGAGTTTCTAGCTTGGTCTCCCTCCTCGTTCAAGAGAAAATCATAGAGGAAGGAGGAAAGAGGGAGCGCGCGGGAAGAAGGAAGAGTTGGGGTTGGGAACCGAATTCCCTCTCCCCTAAGTTTCTACTCGATCGTGAGCTCATTGCCCCTCATCGTTGGGTGGCCAATTCTCATGGCGGAGGCTGACCTTCACGCCCCCGGCACTCCACGTAGGGAGAAAAAAAAGGAGTTTAATTCACTTCGAGCGTGAACTTCTGGCAGCAGCGACTCACCGCCGTAGTGGTTAATTCAACGTCCCACACAGTTCAATCTCCAGGCGTGCCCGAACCACAGGCGGACACAATTTACCAACTTGTTGAGTTCTCTGTGGGCGGACTTACCTCTTCGCGGTGGTCTGTTTTCCCCCGTCGCATGAGCGACGGACTACCCCGGCGAGTTTTCCGACAGATCCGACAGACAGTCTATTTACCGAACTCGTCCAAGCCCATAAGACGGACGGACATTTTGTTCGATCGGGAAACTGCAAAGGGTCAACGATCCAGTCGCGGTAAGAGAAGACCCGCTATACAGACTATGCAGTCGAACCAGGTCAAAGTCTCCACATCCGTGGAGGGAAGCCTTTGTTGACAACTCCGACGGGGGGGGGTTACCGCTGGCGCCCTACCGCCACCGGCTCGTCGGCTCCATGTTGAGTCAGAAGGACCCAAACGACATGCTTGACTCTAGTGGTGTGGTTCTATCATAGATACCAGCGAACATCACATTGCTGATAGCCGGTCCTCATTGGACAGTCTGCGCTGTCATCCACGCCCAAGGTTGAATTGAAGACTGCCGCACGCCAATTGTTTGACGGGTGACCGTAAGAGCAGGAACTCTCCACGACCCGAAACGTTCACCTCTAACTATCGATCCACCGTCGTGGGTCAACCTGCTTGTGTAGATGTGCCGGAGACCATTGCTCGCGTTACCGTCTTGACCCACACGCGTCCTCCCGTCCATAAGGGCACGTTCGGATCCGGAACACGCTTGAGTCAGTTCACCGCGGCCTTGTCGTATTCCCTCTTCCTCCATCCTTTATTAGCGCTCCAGCATTACATCGCATGTCGAGCCTCCGTGATCTCTCCGGCGACTCTCTGCCACACCCGCTCCAATTGCTGCCAACCGTCGACGACACTACACGATGAGCCACCGCCGACGAGGTATGCCGTCCTCTCCCGTGGCTTGTTTATTTACCTTTTGTAGTATATTTTTGTCTTGACTCCACTGCGCTTGGGCTAGGCAGGTGAGAGAGGTATTGAGAGAACTACGACATTTGAGTGTCTTACCGGTGTGGACGAGTACGTCTGTTACGTGTGAGCCCTACGGATAGATTCCGTTCGGCCGTAGATGCCTTCATCGCTCCGACGAGGTTTGAAAGGCCACTGTTGCCATCACTCAGCGACCCCATCTAAGCTTGGAGCTCGGCGCCTCCCTCGAGTCGAAGCCTGCACTTACAACACATAGGACATCCATTCATCACGTCGTAGTTACATCACCCATTAGGGTTGCATCCGTCGGACCACGACGTCGTCGACATTCGATACCGTCATCCCTTATTGGCACCGAACTATCATCCCTTATTGGCACCGAACCATCACATTCGGTGTCGACCGAGCGATGTCCCCGACTACGTCCGACATCAGTCGACGTACCACTAGGACCTCCTACACCACAGGATTATTGTCCGGCCCATCATGTGTTGGCTCCCACCCTAGAGCCCTTAGATCCATACAGATAACAGATGTCTGTCGACATCAGCCAGTTCGTCGTCATTATGACGATGATGATAGAGATCATAGATTGGATGCCCATCGAGCCATGATACAAAAGAGTGCCGAATCAAAGTTCCCATCCACGAGGGCACACGGAATCTGAAGGATTATATAGACAGGGAGTCTGAGCTAGAGAGTTACTTCTAGTGGTACGATATGGATGAGGACCTTTGCGTTGCATATGCCGAGGCCAAACTTGGAGGCCAGGCCAAGATATTCTGGAATAACGAGAAGGATGCCGTGAGAAGACGAGGAGATCCACCTATCACTTGGGAAGTCATGTCAAGAAAGCTGAAGGATAAGTATATCCCTAAGCTCTACATGACACGTCTCCTTCTCAAGTGGATGGATCTCAAGCAGGGCAGGCGCAAGGTTAGTGACTACATCGAGGATTTAGAGGAATACCGTATGCACTGCCACTTTGTCGATAGCCCACATGTTCAAATTGCGCTCTTCGTGCACGGACTACATCCCGAGTTAGGAGCTAAGGTGTTGGAATAGAACCCAACATCAGTAGATCAGATGTATAGTATAGTGGAGAACAACGCATTCTCCATAGATGATACATCCACAATGACGGCTTACACCACTAGTACTTCGTTCGCCGCCACAGCTCAGACTTCGAGGCCCACCTTGATTATCGGATTACCGAGAGGAGCTCCGCTTCCCACTAGGAGCACCGCTCCGCCAATGATGGTTACCGCGGTCCCAGCTGCCTCATTCGTCGTCTCATCTGCTCGCGCTTTGACAATGAACCGTGAGCAATTACAGTGTTTCAAGTGTAAGGGATTTGGCCATTAACGGTCTGACTGTCCATCCCTACTTTTTATAGATGTTAGTGGGAACCCTATCAATCCACCACCCGAGGATGACATAGAGGTAGATGTCTATCTAGGTGAGTGCCCCGAAGGTGAAGCCTATGAGGAACCATTAGGGTATATCCAGATTACCCTTGCGATTTTGGCACCTGTTTCCACGGTAGTGAACTTTGGAATTCAGCAAAACACTACACTTCGTGACATCCCTAGAGCACCGAGGACAACCCTGGTCAAACCAGCCGCACCACCAGCTAGGACTCTGTCGATGTCCGCACCACCAGCTGAACACAACGAGTGTCCCAAACTCAGACTCCAACTCTGGTGGTCATCTTACCGCCTCCGCGTACACAGTCGGCACCCAACCCCGACGAACTTGTGTAGTGCACGTCGATCTTTTATGTCTACGTAAAGATCAATGGATGCATGTGCAAGTTGATTATAGATAGTGGGAGCTGCATCAATGCAGTCTCCAAAGATACCTCGGCCAAGCTAGGCCTTACTTTGACACCACAGCCTACTCCTAATAGCATATCATGGATTGACGCTTCAACCCTTCCAGTACAATTGTAGTGTCATGTGTTGTTGAAGATGAGCACCTACGATGAAAGGGTGTTATGCGACGTCCTGCCTATGAAGATCGGCAGTATCATATTGGGACGTCCCTGGTTGTTCGACAACAACGTCCAGCTGTATCATATTGGGCGAGCGAACACATGTTCATTTATGTATGGTGGACATCGACTGATATGGTACCGAGCAGTACGTGCACCTACTCAGCTATTGCCGACTATATCGACACCGACTCCTTAGCTGAAGACACCGTTGATCACCAACGGATGTATATTTTGACGAGAGCTTGAATAGGATCAAGAAGACTTATCTGTATGTTTCGCTCTCGCACGAGATGTTCCTTCTAAGGAACCATCACGTACGCCCGACGTACCTGATGCGCCTGAGCTGACTGAGCTCATGGCTGATTACAAGGATGTTTTTTCCCGAAGAACTCCCTGACGAGCTCCCACCTATGCATAGCATACAGCACGCTATAGATCTCGCTCCTAGAACTTCGCTCCCAAACTTGGCGCATTACCAGATGGACCCGGTAAAATATGAGGTATTGTATCGCCAGGTAAAGGAACTCTTAGCTAAAGGTCTCATACACGAAAGCCTTAGTCCGTGCACCCTTCCCGCACTACTCGCGCCAAAAAAGGACGGGACTTGGCGTATGTGTTGCGATTCCTGTGCCATCAACAAGATAACAGTGAAGTACTGTTTTCCCATTCCTCGAGTGCAGGATCTATTCGATCAGATGGCCAGAGTGACCATCTTTTTGAAAATTGATTTATGTAGTGGATATCACCAAGTCTGCATACGACAAGGAGACAAGTGGAAGACGGCCCGAGCTCTCCAACGCCCCGAGCATGTTGCAACATTTGATGGACGAGGTCTTACGCCCGTTCTTTGGTAGGTTTGTAGTTGTGTATTTTGATGATGTACTGATTTTTAGTGGGACCCGAGAAGACCACCTACGACACCTCCGAGAGGTGTGTGTCGCGCTTCATAGAGAGAAGCTCTACGCCCACCCGAAGAAATGTAGTTTCTTCATGGCCAAAGTTTCCTTCCTCGGCTTCCTCATATCAGCTCACGGAGTTTTCGCAAATCCGGCCAAGATCGAGGCCATCGCGTCATGGCCCAAGCCAAGGACGTTCATGATGTACGCAGCTTCATGGACTTGGAAACATTCTACACGAGATTTTTTCCAGGGTTTAGCAGCGTTACTGGCCCTATCACCGACCTTATCGGACTCGATAAGTTCGAATGGACGAAGGCGGCCGACAAGGCCTTCGAAGAGATCAAGCGCTGCATGACCAATGCACCCATCCTAGTACTTTCTGACTTCAACCAGGTATTTGAAGTCGCGTGCGATGCTTCAGGCATAGGTGTTGGTGGTGTTCTTAGCCAAGATGGACACCCCGTTGAGTACGCGAAAAATTGAACGATACGAGGCATCGTTATGATAACTACGATCGCAAATTTAACACCTTAGTCGAGTCGCTTCGACACTGGCGTCATTATCTACTGTCGAAGGAATTTGTGCTCTATTCACACCATAGTGCCCTTCGACACTTGCATGACCAGAAGAAGGTCAGCGATCGACACGCTCGATGGATACCCTATCTACAAGACTATACGTTCGTCATCCGGCATAAGAAGGGAAGGGACAATGCAGTAGCCGATGCTCTCAATCGGCGTCCAGTAGTCCTAAATGTGATGAAGACCCGAGTTTTGGGATTTGATCAAATCCCACAAGACCACGACGATTGCCCGGACTTCGGGAAGATTAGACATGCCATTAGTGATGGCCCGAAGCCCGAGTACAGAGATTATTATATCTCTGACGGTTACCTCTTCCATGGGAAGAGGTTATGCATACCTCGTACATCGCTAAGAGATTTCCTTATTTGGGAAACACACACTGGTTGTCCGAGGGGACATTTCGGTGTCAACAAGATCATCCAATCGTTGGAATATCAGTTCTACTGGCCGTCGTTGAAGAGGGATATTGGGAAGATTGTCTCCCCTTACTTGGTTTGCTCGAAGGCCAAGATGACAAAGCAGAACGCTGGGCTTTATACGCTCTTACCTATACTGACGCGTCCCTGGGATGACGTTAGTATTGACTTTGTTCTCGGACTACCAAAGACAGCACGATGACACAACTCTATTATGGTCGAAGTCGATCGGTTCTATAAAATGGCCCACTTTATACCATGCTCGAAGACCGTCCATGCGTCGCGTGTAGCGCGTTTATTTTTTGACGAGATCGTTCACTTGCATGGAGTACCACAGTCATCCGAGACGTGTAATCCAATTGAGCTATGTCTCGTGTCATTCGGCGACTGAATTACTTCTCGTCATTATTTACTCAAATCATATGTATTAGTCCTAATCTTTAACATCACATTTAGAATTTACTCACCGAACATAAACACGGAGTGTCAATTCTGACCAATTGTTACATCATCTTGGAGTAGATTTCCATCGTTATTCGTCGCTTGTTGTCCATTATTGATCTACAGGCTGGAGATGACTTGTTTGTTGGAACCTAGCTCTCTCTCTTCAACAAATCACTCAGAGAAGAGAAGCACATACACTCACTCTCTTGATCTCACACAGAGAAAAAAGGTTTTAAGCCCTCACTCTCTTGATCTCACTCAGAGAAACAAGATGCAAGAACACTTTGAGAGAGGAAGGAACCTTGATGCACACAGCATACGACAACAATGAATACGTCTACATATTTATAGGCACTCCCCCATAACTGCCTATGGATTTAAACAAACCCTCACCACACACATGTCCATGTGCTTGGTCTTCAAAGACACCAGTCTTTAGCTCCTCAAAATAAGTTGTTGCCTCCACATCTTCCTATGAACAAGTTATCCCTGTAGACCTACTTTCTTTGACATATTCAAACTAAAACCCCTAAAATAACTGAGTCAAGATTAAACTCCAACACTGTTTGCTCCCTGGTTTATTTTTTTTGGAATTTCCTCGCCGCCGGTTGGGAGATTTCGTCTGTAGCCCTCGGACCTGACTTTATCCTCCACGATAAAATTCTCATCTGAGTTTTGCCACGATCATTGATTCTCAACTAATTATTAAAGGGAGATCATGTGTTTCTGTTACCGTCGAAGGTCTCATCCTTATTGTATGCCATTCAAGTCACCGAAGCGTCACATTTGGAATTCTTGATGATGGTGGATCTCTGCCCTGACTGTGAAATACCTTCGATTTTGATATTTTAATTGACGGGGAAACTTGGATATTTTCTGCCTTTGGTATCACTTTTTTTATCCTGCCGGACGGATTTCCTATCCGCCGGTCGATCCTGCCAAATTTCTTCTCTGCCAGTTGGATATGCCTACATACGATGCTCCATCAATTGGAATCAACGGAAGGGGTATTTGATACTTGAATCTACAACAACGATTGAGTACACTCCTGGGCTTAATCCTATCGGCGTCAGATGCGACGCTCAAATCTCGATATCTCTGCCAGCCGTTCCTCACGCCTATAGATCCCTCCCTTGCTTCTACTGCTCTCTTCATTTCTGTCAGATTACTTGTTCCACTATCGGTCTCGATGTCTCATTGCCGGAGAGAGAGTGTTGTCGTGGATTATCGTTTTCATCATTGGGGGTAGGAATTCTTTCTTTCCTGGTGTCGGAGTAGACTTGTTATTGCCGACGATTGTGGACACATACAGGCATTGATTGCCTCCATGCTTCGTCAGTGTTCGGACCGATCGATCGGGTCACCGGGAGCCTACATGTCCCCAGACTTCTTTTGTCCCCCCTGGCCTTCGTTCTATATCGGCGACAGTTGGTATACTTATCGTTATTTTCAAATTTACGTCATTCCTTCTCGACATTGCATTCGACTATTTACTGGTTGTAAATCAATCCGACGGTTCTGTCATACTGTTTTACATCATTATGGACGAAGAAACTGATATAGAAAGTACTCTATACTTTAGCATTTCTAACCAACATGAATTTATTTCTCATATTGATATACAATTTTTGATGTCAAAAATGATATTTTTATGAATGTACCTGGGAATTTTAGTGATCGTATGATTATCAAGGAACTATATGATGCTTTGTATCATTTTTTGGTGCGTAATGATAATTATGTATATTGGAATGTATGAATAAAAATAAACAAACTACTTCTATGAAAGAAAATTGTATGATGTATCTTTGAGTACGGATACAATAATATATAAACTAGATGTATCAAAATAAAACTACTTTTATGAAATAATTGAGTGTCACATATGTTTGGAAGATCCATCATGGTGGTTTGGGGGAGAATTTATAAAGGTTAAAAAATCTGAATACATGTCAATCATTGGAAAAGTGACTAATCATTTTTAATAATTTTGATGACCATTTGTTTGACACCCCAACTGCATCAGCAATGTGACTTATGCATTTGTCCCAAACCAGTCATATTAAACTGCTTTATGCTTTCCAATATCTTTATAAAAAAACTCAAAGACATTTTTGTTATTTCATGAATTTAAATGACATTTAATTAGAATATATTGGCCTAATGGAAGAAAAACTAAATATATATATCACATAGCATGGCATGATCACCTTTTGCATCATAAAAGTTTTCCTTTAAATTTATATTTCTACAGTAACCAAATATCTTTTTTACATTTTCATCCCTTATGTTTTGTTCCTTTCACACATATCTTCTAGCTATTCTGAGTATTCCATGTCTAATATTAATATTAAAAGGCTTATTTTACTCAATGGCCAAACCATTTTACAGACATGAAAAAACTATTCTTCAGAATAAATATAAATAGCATTTAATTAGAATATATCAATATATTAGATGAGTGCCAAATGATTTTTGGTGTTGCATGGAATGATGATCTAAATTGCATTAAAAATTTTTGTTATAAGTTGATTTTGAGCATTAAAGATATATTCCCTTATGATGTCATGTCTCTTTCTCCAACACAAGTATACTATGATGTCATGTTTGGAGTAATATTAGCCTAAAACCAAAATTAAATTATAGGTTTACTCATATGATTATGAGAATCTTTTACAGAACTCTTTTATCTATGAAAACATATGTTATCAATAAAAAAATTATTTTGTTTAAATTATTTATCTAGAATTACCTTTTCATATGTTCTCAATAAAAAATAGTATTCTATTTTGTTTCTTATTGTTTTTTTTCTTTGTGTTTCTTTGCTTGTGCTTGCAGATGTTAAAATCCTAGAGACCTGTTGTGCACTAGGGAGCCAAAACTACAAATAAATTTACAAAGATGCATGGAGAAGAAGAAGATTACCCCTCGGTATGTGATCAAGCACGCCAGCTCACTCCCTCAGAGACGTCTTCAACATCATCCTTCTCGTCATCAACGGCCTTCGGTTAGCATTCCGCCCGATCGGCATGCCAAGGCGCCAAAGAAGACACCTGGCTTCGAACATCCCAGGTGGAAATATCGCTCATATCTTAATGGTGTTTTGATTTCTTTCGTCCTCTTTGTTAGACACATTTTGTATTATTGAGACTCGTCGAGTCACCTTTCTCGAGTCACCTTTCTCGAGTCACGACGCGTCCGTCGTTTTGTCCGTTGCTTTGTGAGTCTTTGTCTTTATTTTGGGAGGGGTCCTTAGTTATTTGGACCCCCTCCCTTTTCGCTTTGATGTTTTCTATTTTTTCCTATTTTTTTGTCATGGGGGCCCATTATATAAGGGGCCCCCCTGAATGGACCAGTCCCCCCCCTTATGGATCCTCCTAGGGCGCATTAATTCCCCGTTATAAGGGAAGAGGGGCGCCCTAGGAGAAGGTAGACCAGGTTTATTTTAAAGAAGGGATTTCTCGGATTTCTTGGTCTCACCGTGCGAAGAAGAAAGAGGATGAGGAAGGAGAGAGTGCAAGAGAGAGGTGCGCCCATCTTCCCCACTCTGGAGCCGACCTCTCGACGCCGTTGTTCCTTGGAGCGTTCAGCGATTGGCGTCTGAGTCGCTCCCCTTTCAACCGATGGTTCCTGTTGCATCTACGCCATGCAGTCAATGCCGCCTCTGCGTGCGGGTCAACTCCACGCACATTTGTTGATCAGAGGGCACGTCCTATCCTCCACCATACGTGCCATGACGAGGCTCTCGTCATCCCTTGGCCAGTGGGTTTCAACCACTCCGGCTGAGCGTGGCAGTTCGGCCGTTGGACAAGGCATTTCCAATTCAGTCGAGAATCTCTTCCCGATAGAGTAATCTGCTGTTGACGACCGAGATTGCGGTCGCTATTGCGATCTCACCCGAGCGCTTCACCAGCAACCACGTCTACGCGTCTAATGGTGGCATTCAACCGTGGCCCTACCGCTCGCGCGGCTTGACAGCCTTCGACCGTAGAGTCGAAACGTAGCCCATTGCTGGCCCCACAACCCCGCGTGTTGATTGTTGCCGCCGCGCCCAAGTCGACCAGAGATCGTCCATGTCAAAGTGTGCCAACTTGCTCTTCAGCACCCATTGTCAACCCACAACTTATGGCCAGTGGACCTATCTACGCCCTAATGACGGCCGCTTGCCCTTGCTCGCTACGCTTGCCAAACTCCGCCATGCCCACCTGCCAAAGGGTTGCGCCTTGGACTCAGTCGCATTCAAGAGCCGGCTCCCTACGCTCTCCGGACTCTCCCTCTCCTCCGACCTCCGACCTCCGCCTACCCGCTCTTGCATCCCCATTGCCAATTGAGCTATGCCGACTCCCCTATTCGGCTCCTCTCCACCACAACCTGCATCGATTGCCGCAATTGACGAAGAATCTACATAATGAGCCACGCGCCGACGAGATCCGTAGGCCTCCCGCCCGCTCGTTATATTATTCCTTGCAGTCTATTGTTGATTGTCTCCACCGCGCTCGGGGTAGATAGGCGAGAGAGGAAGTGAGAGATAACCATGATACTTGAGCGTCTTACCGGTACGAGTCAATCCCGTTCATTGCGTGCGAGCCCCAACAGATTGATTCCATTCGGCGCCGTAGACTCCATCGTCCCTCTGACAAGGTTCGAGAAGCCACCGTCACCATCACCTGTCAACCCCCTCCAGAGTATGGAGTTCGGCACTCTACATCGAGTCGGGCCCTATAAGTATGATCACGTAGGATGCATCATTTCACTCGTAGTTACATACCCATTAGGTTTTATCCGTTGCTGACGACGTCCTACACCACTATCTAGGTATTTGAGCATCGTCTTGGTACCACACGGATGACGTCTGGCATTAGTATGTAAGCGTAGGATATTTTGATTTCTTTTTCAACGGATTAGGGACCATGGCTATTTTTAAGTTGGAGTGAAATTAATGTGATATTTTCTGAGAAAATTATTACATTCATGGATTTCTTAACGAGAGGAATTTATTCTTGTGAAAAAATAGATGTATGAGCCTCATCTTGAGAATTTCATTCCATCCTTGATCCAAAAAAAGTGATCATGAGCTTTTCACAATGATACCAACCTTAATTTAAGACAGCATGTATGATACTTCCTAAATAGGAAGGATAATTAGTGAACTGAGTTGGGGTGTTGAAAAATCAAAGGGCGGAAATTCTATGGGTATGAGTGATAAGAGTGAGTGAAAGTAGTAGAGAAACACCTCCACCTCATGTGATGGATAGCAAAATGTACCTTGGCTGTCTAGTTCATTCATGAAATGGAATTTCAAGTGGGGAGGGGGTTATTACTTCTTCAAGTCCTGAGCACCAAAATCTAACTTTAAGACCTCTCTCTCTCTCTCTCTCTCTCTCTCTCTCTCTCTCTCTCTCTCTCTCTCTCTCTCTCTCTCTCTCTCTCTCTCTCTCTCTCTCTCTCTCTCTCTCTCTCTCTCTCTCTCTCTCTCTCGCTCTCTCTCTCTCTCTTTCGCTCTCGCTCTCTCTTTTGACCGCTCGCTCTCTCTCTCTTTCTCTTTCGCTCTCGCTCTCTCTTTTGACCGCTCGCTCTCTCTCGCTCTCTCTCTCTCTCTCTCGCTCGCTCGCTCTCTCTCCCCCTCTTTCTCTGTCTCTCTCTCTCTTTGTCTCTCTCTCTCTCTCTCTCTCCCTCTCTCTCTCTCTCTCTCTCTCTCTCTCTCTCTCTCTCTCTCTCTCTCTATATATCTATATATATATATATATATATATGTATATATATATATATATATATATATCCTCTTCACCCTTATCCTAGCCAACCTAAAACCATTCCCCATATGATTTTATTACCTATAAGAATCCATCTCTAAACCTTCTCACTATTACTGATGATATGCTTTCTCCCAAGTTCATCTATCTTCCCCTTTGTGATATCCTTGTGATATTGTTTTCTTGTCATCACTCTTTAAAATTTCACTTTTCATCTTTTCAATCTTATTCTTCTCTCTAATTTTTCTTCTTTCTCATTACATTCTCACTAGGAATAATGTTTTATGGTCATGCATACATTACATGGATTTGCTTATGACTTTGGTCATTTCTTGAGCAGTTCATTTTTCTTTTGCCCCTTTGTAAAAAAACAAATGAAAAAATATATTTCAAAAGAAAAATGATTCAAAAACAAAAAAGTACCAATTGGGGTTTTGGACTTAAATTTTATTCTCTCTTAATGAACTCTCTATTAGATTTTGTGCCTTGATTCAACCATGGAAAACAAGTTTTTCCATGCATGTGGAAGCGTTCAACAATTTTCAATCGATCTTTAAAACAAACATCATACGTACCTTATGTTGGGTTCTGTGCCTTGGTTCGGCCATGGAAGACACGTTCCATGGATGCAAAAGCGTATCGATCAATTCATAATCAATCTTTAAAACAAACCATTGAACGTACCTTTTGGGGAACTCATTCCACCCTTCACTTTGCCGCTCCGAGATCATTTTGAAGCCGTTCACGCGTCCGGCCTCTAGAAGTATCCACGCGATCACTCGGTGCTTGGATCTTCATCTCTTCCTATTCAACTCTTCTTGGAGACTCTCTCCTTGGTTGATCTAGAGAATGAAGAAAGGGAGGGGGCGCTCAAATCAGGCTTGCATGGGTGATTAAAATGAGACACCTTTCCCTCTTTATATTTCACTTAAAGTTTTTCTCAAAAAACCCTCCAAAGTAAAATATATGTACCAATGCCCTTATGACCTTTTGCATCTGACCCTCTAGGCCCATGTATCATTCTAGTTAATAACTTTAGTGGCCCAGTTGACCAACCTTATTAATTAACTATATCAACCTATAGATTAGTTAAATAATGATCAATTCAACCCAATCAATATATTAAGTTTCCAACCTGTGGGTTGCCAAGCTATACCTCATGCTCTAGAAGATGCTGAGTATTTTTGAACTCTCTCATGGAACCTTTACCATTACCTGTTGTCGTATATGTATAATCCATCCTCCCCGCGATACTGTCAAACGACTTAGGGGTATGGTTTATCGTCAAAACCTAATCCGTCATTCAATTAGTATTGATGTGTAACGCGGATCATTGGAAAATGCCTTCTCCAATATCCTCACTACCCTGGCCAAACATGTTTCTGCATCATCTTCCTTGAGTCAATCTCCTCTTATACCGAGGGCGAATGATCCCGTCTTGAGCACTCAATTATCTCCGTAAGTTTCTTACTACATTCAATTTATAACTTATTTGAATCCCATGATTAGAGGCTCGTAAGTCATAGTCAAAACGTAACTGTCCACTCACGAGATGCCCTTGGTGTCTCAGGTCAATGGATCCCTTATACAACCGTGAAATGAATCAACCTGATTTACGTTTAGGTATAATACCATTCAAGGATTCTTACGGATCAATTCAGTGAACTCTCTCTCCAAAAAGCACCCACTATGTGTCCTTAGTGTCACCACACTAATAGCCACAAGATCAGCTATACTTATCGTATAAGTAGGATCAACTAGTGCTATTTTATCCGGATAATTTGATGTTTTTATTGTCTATCCATCGAATAGGAATATTTAGAATGCATGTTTAAAGACTAATAATCACTGTATTATGATCTCATCATAATTCACCAAATCATTGCATGTATTCATGGACTTCATTATAAACATCACACATAATAATAATGAACGCAAATATTTTATTTAATAAACTTAAATAAACATGGTACTGTGATTGGCTTGATGGCCACATCATATCCATCACCTTATGGGGAACTTGTTCTACCTTTGACTTGCCCACTCTGAGATTTTTCTATAGCCGATCACATGCCCAGCCTCTAAACGTATCCACGCGATCACGTTGCTCTTTGATCTCCTTCTTCTTCAACTCTCCTTGAAACTCTTGAACATCTTCTCACCATGAATGCGCTCTTCTTAGTGGGGTGGAGAAGAGATCAGAGTCGTGAAAGTGGGCTCTCAATTTTGGCTGGCCTGGGTGCTTGAAAATGTTTGCCCTTTCCCTATATGTACTTAAGTTAATATATTCACCAATGCTCATATGATTTTCTTATACTTGTGATCCTCTAGACCATGTATCATTATAGTTAATAAATTTAGTGGCCTTATAATAATTTTTGGGCACTCAAATCTGGCTTTCATGGTGCTTGAAATGAGAGCCCTTTCCCTCTTTATATTTCATTTAAAGTTTTTTCTCAAAAACCCTAAAAATAAAATATATCCACCAATGCCCTTATGACCTTATGTGTTTGACCCTCTACGCCCATGTATCATTCTAGTCAATAACTTTAGTAGCCCAATAACAATTATTGACAAACCTTATTAATTAACTATATCAACATATAAATTAATTAAATAAGGATCGATTTAACCCAATCAATAGTGAAGTTTCCATCCCATGTGGGGACAAGCTACATCTCATTCTCTAGTTTGAACTCTCTCATGGAACCTTTACCATCACTGGTTATTCTATATGTATAATTCATCATCCACATGAGACTCTCGAACGACTTAGGGTATGGTTGATTATCAAATCATAATCCATCATTTGATTAATACTAGTGTGTAACGAGGATTGTTGGAGAATCCTTCTCCAATATTCTCACTACCCTAGCCAGGGATTTGTTGCATCATCTTCCTTGATGATGATCTTCTCCAATATCCTCTTATACCGAGGGTGGATGAATTCGTCTTGATCACTCAATTATCTCCATGAGCTTCTTAGCACATCTTGGTTATGACTTGTTTGAATCCCGTGATTAGAGGCTCGGAAGTTGTTGTCAAAATGTAGTCTTCCATCCAAGAGATGTCCTTGGTGTCTTAGGGCAATGGATCACATATACAATCATGATATGAATCAACCTGATTGCTGTTTAGGTATAATACCATTCAGGGATTCTTCGAATAAATTTAGTGAACTATTTCTCCAAATAGCATGCACTATCTTTCCTTAGTGTCGCCACACGAATTATCACAGGATCAACTATACTTATCATATAAGTAGGTTCAATTAGTGTTATTCTATCTGTATAATTCAATGTCCATTTCGACTATCCAGCAAAAAAGAATATTTAGAATGCATGTTTAAATACTAGTGATTATTGTATTATAATCGCATCATAATTCACTAGGTCATTGCATGTATTCATGGACTTCATTATAAACATCATAATGGAATAATAATGAACACAATATTTTATTCAATGGACTTAAATAAAATATGGTGGTGTGATTTTTCTTGACGGTCACATAATATCTATCACTATCCATGTGCCTTTATTAAATCCAATTCTTATGAGGAGTATTTTGATCAATTTCCTCAATGTTTTTTTTACCTCCTCCATTTTTTCTAAAATCTTGGGAGTAAAGATGTCTAAATAATCTTTCCCAATATACATGTTATCATTCATTTTACTTTTCCCATTTCTTTCGAGCCATCCATCATTCATTCTCTATTTACCTATAGCTACCACAAGTAACCATATCCTCACCACCTCACTTCATTGCCAATCACTTGACATTTTATGCTCACTAGGAGGAGAAAAATATATCGGAGGTATCTAGCCCCAAGTAGCAACCTATTGAGAGATTGTGTCCATAGCCTTGAGAGATGTTAGGGATACTAATTTTTTGAGATTTGTAAGGTCACCGTTATCTATGGCATAAAACTAGGAGAAAAGTATACTGCCTTTTTCATCTTCATCAGCTCTTTCAAAACTACAAGGGAGTTGACTTACATGTCCTTTAAAGATTTGTGTCTAAATTGTCAACGAATGTGACATGTATTGCCAAGTGGTTGATATTTCTAACACTTCACTCACACTCTCGCTTTCTCTCTCTCTCTCTTCCTCTTTCTCCCTCCATCTCTCTCTCTCTCTATTTTCAAGGATGATCGAGTATCTCAATAAAAACTTATTGGCATTGTTAAGGGACAAATGGGACTAATAATGAGAAGATTAATAAAAATATTCTTTTTATCTATTTTTTACCACATGTTTTTTCATTTGCATTAGAATTATTCTCCATTCAAGGATAACATGAGAATATTACGATTTATTTTCATACAGTCTATTTTTATATATTTTATTGTTTTTTTAGACTAATCCCATTTGACTCCTTAGAGTCAAGTGAACTGCTCACATCTTCTTGTAGTTTTATTTGCAAAACATCACTTAGGTAATTACACTGGTGAATTTGAGATAAAAATGGGAGGAAAGTAGAAGCCTTAGTCATATAATAGATACTAAATAGAGTCCCACTACACAAGACACTCACTCTAGAAGCCCATTCAAACCTCCTTAAGGACCAGGTCAACCAATGTTAAGGATTGTGGAACTAACCCACAATTTGAATTTGAAATGTTTATTTTCAAAACTAGGAATCCATCACTTGTTTATATGGCAATATCACCGGGGGAAGTGTGGCCTAAGGTTCTGCTTGTCCTTAAAATTTATGTATTGCCCTAAAAAAAACGCCAAACTTATTAAAAATAAATAAATATTTATTTCATTTATTCAAAATAGTTTTGACAAGTTTTTCATCATTAAGTTGATTTTATCTTTAGAAAATAGTTAAAAAATCTAGAAAATATAAAATCACCTAAAACAATTATTTTTAGATATATTTGAATTTTAATTTACTCTCTCATTACTTGCTTCTTGTGGATTCAACCCTTACCCTGTTCTATCAAGGAAAATTTTATAAATATTGTTGCCAAAAATCAGAGCAATAAAACAACTTATTTAACCCAAATTCTAGTTTATCAGTGAACATTTGCATTACAACTATGAATAATGAGTCCCAAATCATTAGACACTAACCACCCTTTGATCGGTATTAACCTAATAAGGAAGACTAGTCAAAACACTCTATCAAGTATCCACAATAAGGAAGACTAGTCCCAATTGAGAAACACCCGTGCCAATTTCTCCGTAAGGCCCCCTTCTTCTTCATCTCCATAAGCACCCTCCCCTCTTAGTATTACTAGAATGGGGAGAAGATCTGAATGTGTCCCTGGTGGTGGAGATTGATGAGAAGATGCACTAATCATACATGTTGAGGACTGCAAGGATAGGTCTTAAGATTGTTCATTTGTATTTCTCAAGATGATTCATTCAAGAAATCAAACTATAGTATATTCAATTATGGACAATGTGAAGTGATCATTGAGTAGTTTTGGTGTGATGTTCAAGCTCCATTGTCAATTGTATCTCTTCTATTGACGAAATGCCATCTCAGACTGTACTTCATGGCATAACCCGAAAATATCAAATCAATAAGCATGGGTTAAATAAATAATGAACGTACCCCCACTGAATAACTGAAAGAAACTCTACGGGTGTATTGGTCATGCAGGCTTCCATAGAAGATTCTTCAAATATTTTGCTAAGATATCGAAACCATTATTTAATTTACTTTCTGGGCATTCCTCTTTTATTGTGGATGGTAATTAAATGCATGAATTCAATTATATTTTGGAAATCCTCACACATGCCCCTATCTTCCAAGCTCCAAAGTGGAGCTTTTATTTAGAGATAATGTATGATGCCTCACACTTTTTTCCAATAGGGGCAATCTTGGGTTGAAGGGTAGGTAATACCCTCATCATAACCAAAGGTTCTTTTAAGACCTTATTAGATGAACAGCAAACTTAGTCAACAATGTTGAATTATTCATCACTTTTAATTTTTAAAATATAAATAAATTTAATGTTTTAAAGTTAACCTTTTTTATCTCACAACTTTGAAGTTTTATTCCTAAACAAAAGGAGCTAAGTGAAGGCCCATTGCAAGAACCTGATACAGAAATCAAGTATGTAAAACAAAGTGATAATTTTGCGGGCAACTGGAAATCCAGATTAACTTTTATACATCCTTATTCAGCAACCTAAATATGCATATACTGTAAATTATCAGGTTAGCGATAGGAGATGTGTCCTAGATGAAAAACATCAGAAGAAGACCTTAGATTTTCTACACACAAATCTGTGTGGTGAAAAATACTAATGTATCTTCAAAAAAAGTGTTGCAACACAAACACCTGCTTCGTTCCCGCCAAGATGTTATACCCCTCGGCGGAGCTTCAGGATGATACCGGATGAGCGTGAACATAACACATGCGTCACACATCACCAACTCCGGGGGACATGAACAAGCTGTTGGCGCTTGAGGCCGCGCCACTTCAGACATTCAGTAATATTACCATTGTATCTTTTTCCTTTGTGTCATGGACATGAGCGAGTGGAATCAGCGTGTAATTGGGATATTTACGCTCCCTCTACGCTTATAAACTCTTCTAAACACTTGACCTTGCATATATAAAACCCCCGGGTGACATCTAGGGCATGGGTGGAACGGTCTACCAGCACAACCCTTTGGTTTGTCGTATTCAGCACTGTGTTTTTGCCAATAAAAACAAAGACAAAGATGTTGAAAATTGCATTAATTTGCAAAAACATAGATTTCAATTATCCATAGATTTCATGAACAGTTGATCGTCGTCCTTCCAACCCTAATTGGAATGAGACACCCCAACACCCCCAAAAGACCCATTGGGGCTCCACCTCCTCGATCGCTCTCTATCTACTGGCCGAGGTTTTATCCAATCTCGGCGAGCCACGCGCGGTCAAACAGTCCCGTCAACGCGCGCTTTTAAATCTCGGGACACCGACGGTGACGCGGTGCCAGCTGGCGGCCACGTCGGACGAGGCCCGCGAATATCCGCCCTCGCGATTCGCGGAGAGAGGATATACACACGTCACAGATGACGTCATCCCGTCGTAGGCTTATCCGGGACGCGGCTTTTCTCAACGTGGCGCACGCGGCTGCCGGATCCGTCTGCCACGTTCGACCGCGTTATCGCATTTACTAGGTAGACCCAGAAAACACCCATTCATTGTGAAATCACCTGGCGTGCCTCGCAATTGCGTTTCTGGATCTTTTCGCACTTCCTCAAAGGGCGGCACGAGTGGCTGGAGGCCACGTGGGGGAGCCGGCTCTCTGCCACGCGTGACGAGTCCAGCGGGGCTTCTCGCAGGACTTTCGGATGCCAGCTGGCGTGGCAGAGAGAGAAAGCCCCGATCTTATCCTCTCTTTCTCTCTCTAGTATCGTCTGTGTTTTTCTCTCCTCTGCCCGCCGCCTCGTTGGTCGCCTCTTCGCCGTCCCCGTATTTATTTATACCAGAAAATCACAAAGAAGGAGGGTTTCTTCCTCGCCGTTTCCTTCTCTTCTCTACAGCCGCGCGCGAGAGCGCGGAAGATCCAGCCCTGTTCTTCCCATTTCTATTCTTCTTCTTCTTCTGATTCCTCTTCTTCTTCTTCTTCCCATTCTCTGTCTATCAATCTGATCTGTTTCCGGGAGTCTTGTTCTCCGTCGGCGGCGGTTGGTCGGATTTCTTGGGATCGCGGAGATTTGGTGGCAGGATTATGCCCTTCGATTTCGTCGGGGAAGAAGGGAAAGGGCTCCGGCGAGGTCTGAATCGAGGTGGGTTCGCGTCCGAATCTGAAATCCGCGGACGGGAGCGGTGGTTGGAGGAATTTGGGGGGGAATCCGTGATCTAGGGTTTCGGGCAAGATGATGTCCAGATCGTACACGAATCTCCTCGACCTGGCGTCGGGGAACTTCCCGGCGCTGGGCGGGGGGGGCGGGCGAGCGAAGCGGCTGCCGCGGGTGATGACGGTGCCGGGAATCGTCTCGGAGCTGGACGACGACCAGGCGAACAGCGTCTCGTCGGACGTGCCGTCGTCGCTGTCGCAGGACCGGATCATCATCGTGGCCAACCAGCTCCCGATCAAGGCCAAGCGGCGGCCCGACGGGCGCGGCTGGAGCTTCGCCTGGGACGAGGAGTCGCTCCTTCTACAGCTCAAGGACGGGCTTCCGGAGGACATGGAGGTGATCTACGTGGGCTCGCTGATCGCCGACGTCGAGCCCGGCGAGCAGGACGACGTCTCGCAAGCCCTCCTGGAGCGGTTCAAGTGCGTGCCGGCCTTCCTCCCCGCCGAGATCGTGGCGAAATTCTACCACGGCTTCTGCAAGCAGCAGCTATGGCCGCTCTTCCACTACATGCTGCCCTTCTCCGCCGACCACGGCGGGCGCTTCGACCGGTCGCAGTGGCAGGCCTACGTCGCGGCGAACAACATCTTCTCGCAGAAGGTGATCGAGGTGATCAACCCGGAGGACGACTACGTGTGGGTGCACGACTACCATCTCATGGTGGTGCCGACCTTCCTCCGGCGGCGGTTCAACCGGCTGAGAATGGGGTTCTTCCTGCACAGCCCGTTCCCGTCGTCGGAGATTTACCGGACGTTGCCGGTGAGGGAGGAGATTCTGAAGGCGCTGCTGAACGCGGACTTGGTGGGCTTCCACACCTTCGACTACGCCCGGCATTTCCTGTCGTGCTGCAGCAGGATGCTGGGGCTGGAGTACCAGTCCAAGAGGGGGTACATCGGGCTGGAGTACTTTGGACGGACGGTGGGGATTAAGATCATGCCGGTGGGGGTGCATATGGGGCAGCTGGAGTCGGTGCTCAGGCAGCCGGACTTGGAGTGGCGGGTGGCGGAGCTCCGCCGGGAGTTCGCCGGGAAAACGGTGGTGCTGGGGGTGGACGACATGGACATCTTCAAAGGGATCAACTTGAAGCTGCTGGCCTTCGAGCAGATGCTCGCCGCGCACCCGGGCTGGAAGGGCCGAGCCGTGATGGTCCAGATCGCCAATCCTCCCCGGGGCAGGGGCAGGGACGTGGATGACATCCAGGCCGAGATCCGGGAGAGCTGCCGCCGGATCAACGGCGCCCACGGCTCCGAGAATTACACCCCGGTGGTGTACATCGACCGCGCCGTTGCCTTCGGCGACAAGGCCGCCTACTACACCGTGGCCGAGTGCGTTGTTGTCACCGCCGTCCGCGACGGCATGAACCTGACGCCTTACGAGTACGTCGTGGCGAGGCAGGGCGGTGGCGAGGCGGCGGCGGTGACGGAGGCGGAGAAGAAGAGCATGCTGGTGGTGTCGGAATTCATTGGGTGCTCGCCGTCTCTCAGCGGGGCGATCAGGGTGAACCCGTGGAACATCGAGGCGACGGCGGAGGCGATGCACGAGGCGCTGGCCATGGACGAGGGGGAGAAGCGGCTGCGGCACGAGAAGCACTTCCGGTATGTGAGCACGCACGACGTGGGGTACTGGTCGAAGAGCTTCCTGCAGGACTTGGAGAGGTGCTGCAAGGACCATTTCCGGAGGACCTGCTGGGGAATTGGGCTGGGATTTGGGTTCAGGGTGGTGGCGCTGGACCCCAACTTCAGGAAGCTCCATGTGGACGTGATCGTGTCGGCCTACGAGAGGGCCAGGAGCCGCGTCATCCTGCTCGACTACGACGGCACGCTGGTGCCCAAGACCTCCATCAACAAGACCCCCGGCAAGGAGGTGATCGCCATCATCAACGCCCTCTCCCGGGACGACCGCAACGCCGTCTTCATCGTCAGCGGCCGCGCCCGCGCCAGCCTCGCCACCTGGTTCTCCCCCTGCGAGAGGCTCGGCCTCGCCGCCGAGCACGGCTTCTTCATCAGGTACTTTCCACTCTCTCACTTACTCACTGAATTGCTTTTACTAGTACTATTAACATGTAGCTAGGATACTACTGATCTCCAACATCCTTGGCTCCAATTCCATGTTAGAATTCTTAGTGCTTGCTAACATGCTAAAAGCTATAGTTGATAGCATGGGTGCATATCACTCCTATTAACGTTTAGGTAGGATACACGGCCCAATGGGCAGTCTTTCTCCGGCAATTAGAAGCAAGAACCTTGCCTGTGGTTCTCTGTTAGAATCTGAATTGCTCTCCACTCACTCACTTACTGAATTGCTCTTACTAGTACTATTAACATGTAACTAGGATACTACTGATCTCCAACATCCTTGGCTCAAATTCCATGTTTGAATTCTTAGTGCTTGCTAACATGCTAAAAGCTATAGTTGATAGCTGGGTGCATATCACTCCTATTAACGTTTAGGCACGATGGGAATTTGAACCTGCAACCTTGGCTGTAATTCTTTGTTAGAATTTGATTGCTCCTGTGCCGAAAGCTATAGCTGATATAAAAGGGTAGTGTGTTGTTTCTGGGAATTAGAACCAGGAACCTTGGGAATTAGAATTGTGTTAAAAGCCGTAGCTGATGGCATTTATTAAAAATGTTTAGGCAGGACGTGGATCTCCAAAACTCATGTCTTTCTGTCTGATGTTGGTGGTGGCAGGTGGGGGAGGGAGGAGTGGGAGGTGTGCGGGCCGGCTGGGGACACGGGATGGTTCCAGATGGCGGAGCCGGTGATGAAGCTGTACACCGAGTCGACGGACGGGTCGTGGATAGAGAGGAAGGAGAGCGCGGTGGTGTGGCACCACCAGGACGCCGACCCGGGCTTCGGCTCCAGCCAGGCCAAGGAACTGCTCGACCACCTCGAGAGCGTGCTCGCCAACGAGCCCGTCGCCGTCAAGAGCGGCCAGTTCATCGTCGAAGTCAAGCACCAGGTAAACACCACATATATTTATATATATATATATATCTTTATAAATCTGTATTTAAAGGGGGAAAATGGCAGGGGGTGAGCAAGGGGCTGGTGGCGGAGAAGATACTGCAGGGAGTGAAGGAGAAGGGAAGGGCGGCGGACTTTGTGATGTGCATCGGGGACGACCGGTCGGACGAGGACATGTTCGAGGGGATCGGCGCGACGACAGGGAAGGGGCTGCTGCTGGGCGCGTCCGTCTTCGCCTGCACGGTGGGCCAGAAGCCCAGCAAGGCCAAGTACTATCTCGACGACACCCACGAGGTGCTCTCCACCCTCCGCGCCCTCGCCGACGCCTCCCACAGCCCCCTCTTCTCCTCCCCCTCCCCCTCCGATGACGATGATGACGACGACGACGACGCCTGAGACCAAGCTGCAGGCCCCATCATTGATTCCATTGATTGATTCCACACTGTCCCTCCCCTCTTCGCGTTGATTGATTGGGCCGGCCCGCGACCAGATCTTCCGCGTTGTCGCTTCGCGGGATCTCCGGCGGAAAAGCATCCGACGGCTGTATGATTTCCGACTTCTCGACCCCGTTTTTTTGTCTATTATATAGGCAGTAATCAATCAAATATAAATACAAAAGGGTCGTCAGCGGGCCGGGTAAACCTTGCACTGGACTATCGTCCTCCCCAGCCGGAAACCGGGAAAAACGGTAAACCCGACGGCGGCGCCGCCGCCGCCCTCGACGACGCTCTGCATGTAAACCTCGGAGAAGCGCGTTCCGGGGCGCACCTGAAACACGTGTCGCTCCGCGGGCGAGTCGGTGGAGAAGAAAAGCCGGTGCAGAAGCCAGACCCGCCGCCCCGCCTCCGCGAACCGGCGGCCGAACCGGGACTCGGCGCCGAGGAAGGCCTCCATCGAGGGGTGGACAAGAGCGCGGTACTTGGCCCGAGTCAACTCGGCCACGTCAGCGCCGCCGTGGCCCAATCCGAAGTCGGGGAGGTGGAAGCCGGAGAAGAGGACTCTGGCCACGAACGATTCAAAGGCGAATCCCCGGTCCTCGGCCCGGGCAAACTTCACCTCCGGCGCGACGGCGCCCGCCGCCGCCGCCACGTCCCACCCCGCCGCCGCCATCTCCTCCGCCATCGCCGCCGCCAACGCGCGGACCGCCTTCCCGGCGCGGCGGAGCGCCGCCAGGAAGCCGCCATGGCTCTCCACGTCGCTCAGCTGCGCCTTCAGCTGTAGAATCTGCGCGTCCTTGTGCCCGAGCTCGGACTCGAGCTTCTTGGAAGTGATCTCGAAGGTCTTGACGAGGCTCCGCTGCTCCTGCAACTCCGCCGCCGCCTTGCTGCCGTGAAGAGGAAGCTTCTTGAGATGGGCTTGCTTCAGCTGAGAGAGCCGCTGCAGGTGAGAGACGATGGCTCGGTCGCACGACTGTACGCTGTCGGCGTCGAACGGCGACTGGGCGACCTGCAGCTGAGCGTACTCCGCCTTCACGGCGGCGACGGCGGCGAAGACCTCCGCCGAGAGCGTCGCTTCTTCGTCTTCAGCGGCGGCGGGGCGAGAATATTCCGGCGGCTTCGGCTTGCTTCTGACCAGCCCCGCCCGCCTGAAAAGCGCGATTTTGCTGATGGCTCGCATCATCCGAGAGCGGTCGGACTTCGCCGGCGTCGCCATGCCCGTCCCCCGGCAGAGCTTCATTCACTGCACGGCCGCGAGCACTTGAGAGTTGAGAGAGCGTCGCCTACGAGGCGTCTTTTCGTAGATGCCCCTACTTTTCTTCTCTCGTCGTCCACAGGAAGGGCGAAAGAGAGAGAGAGAGAGATTGGGGAAAAGGAAGGACTGCTTTTTTGATAATTTCATGGGGGTAAAACTAAAAGCAGAAGGAAGAGGGGGGCCCTGCGTTCTACCATGGGTCACGATAAGATTGAGCCTCGATAGAGGAATCTATGGCGACAGCGTACGGATAGGAGCCCCTCCAGGGAAACATTTCTCGCTCGCGCAGACAAGGAAGGCGAACGCTCGGGGTTTCCTGTCTGGGATGATTGATGATCGAGGGATCGGAGTATCGGGCAAGGGACTGGGGGAAAATGTTGAATGTTCGAGCCCTAACTGTTTGAAAACTTGAAGAATCGAGATCGATAGAGTCACTCACCAGGTTTTCTGAATCGGCCGAGAGTTCCGATCTCGCGTTGTTCACGGCAAGCTCGCTATGATCTTCGATTGTCGCACCATTTCCTGCGATTCCATCGCCGGCAGGCCTAAACCCTAGCCGACTGCTCTTCGTATTCCTGATTCCCTGCAAGAAGAAGAAGAGGCCGAAGAAGACTGCGGCGCCTGTCAGCTGTAACCAGAGCGGGTCTCCCGGAATGACGATAATACCCTTCTGTGGGACCCATTCTCTAGCTACTTTCCGCCTTTCTAGAGGTCACTATTTGACCATTTCAAGGGTATTCTTGTACTTTCATTATATTTCCGCCAGCTAGACAGCCGCCTCCACTCACAGAAACTACCCAATCAGTGAGTTGTCATGTTTATTATTTTATTAATTTTTAAAAATGTGTGAGCACAATAATTCCTTGATTATTTAAAAATGATTTACCGTATTTATATAATATCTAACTTTGCACGCCGACGTGGATCGGGAGAGAGAGAGAGAGGACAGAAGTGGCGGGAACTGTTCTGTTTGTTACTAGTACGCTGTTCAGTGATAGTTTCTGATTGAAATCAACGACCTCGATTGCCGCTCGGATCTCGAGATGAACAGAAATCTCTTTATATCTCTGTCTCTGTCCAGACAAACGGAAGAATTGTTCGGATCTCGAGCAGTGGCAACGGACATTCTTGAGCTGGTGACCGATGAGTCTTAATCGTGATTAGAGAAGAATGGGCTGTGTTGGATCGAAGCAGCTCAATGACAATGGTGATCTCTCTTTCTGTCTTCTGCAATTCGTCGTTTTCTTCTCATTCTTTCGAAATGGAATGATATTGTTGCTTTTCTCGGGATGTTGGCATGGAAAACTCAGGTCTGGTAGAATCTTTCCTTACTTCGCTCTCTTCCTCGCACGCTTTCTTTGAGGTTTCTAGAGCGACAAACTCTCCGGAGTTGGTGGTTTCTTGTCGTTTGAGGGAGATAATTCTGCGGAAGAAACGTCTCATTCGCTCGTGTATGAGAAAAATTCGGTGTCATCATCACGATTCAAAATTCTGATGCTCTCGAGTTCTCTAGTTGGATTGTCTTGCATTACTCTGATGAATGAGAATTGCTTTGCTGTATCGGGAAACGGTTTTTGCGCATCAGTTGACGTCATTTGTTTTACATCCTGAATCTAGCACGCGTTTGTGTGCTTTCAACGACATTTTTCATTTTTAAATGGAACACGCCGTATTGCTTGTGCCACGCGTCACTTGATTAATCAGGCAAATTTCGGTTCTTCGCTACCACTGCATTATTGCCAAATCGATTCTTCTTGTCCACCCACTGATATTTGAGACCTATTTATATCTAGTAAATATCATTTGCTGGCTTGTATATGCTTAGACTTATATTTCTATCAAACCGCACTCCATCCGCTACGTTATGCGCTCTTTGTTTGTGTACTTCGTCTACTTTTTAATTTTCTTCTATGGCGGAAACCATGTGAGAATTTCTACAATCTACAATTCTACATAGAAGATTACGTTATGTTTGTGGCGATTAAAACTTCTGGGACCCAGAAGTTTTTACATAGAAGATTTAGTGGACTCTTGATCTCCGAAGCATCACTCCATCCTAATACTCTCTCTAGGCCTTAAATAGTCGTGCAATATTTTAACAGAAAGGTCCTCCACCGCTTAGGGGTTCGGAGTCTCCATCTACTTTGAATGAATATGAATGTGCGATTATCTTTGTTTATTCCTTTTCCAGGCAATTCATTTTCATGAAAATCTGAACGCAATCTCAATGGAATCTTACCAGAACTGTGCCTTGACCATTATTCCGTCTAACAAAATAATATCTCGTCTTAATATATCCAATTCAATGTGCTTTGCCATCAAATTTCTCTGATAAACCAAAAAAAAACTCAGTATTCGGTGAGCACAGGAGTTATCTTACACCAACCAGCGCAGCGCTGTGCTTCAACCATTATTTCCTCCAAAAAAAAAATATACTCTCTTGATCTGTGTAATACACTATGCTTTGACCCTCATATGGACGAATTTATATCTCCATCTGAATTTGATATAACATTTTTAACAAATCAACTAACTTTAAATGAAGAAAAAACAATTATTTCATGAGCGTTGGTTTTTGCGTCTTGATTCATGGGCTCGGCAGCGTTGATTTCGTCAAGATTAGACAACTTTTTTCTAGAATAAGTCTACGAGTGATGCAAATTTCTCCAGATTTTCCTCTTCAGGAAGTTCACGGAAACTGAGGAAGCCCAAACCCTGGCAGTATCCCCGGCCAATTACCAGGGCGGAGCTGGCGAAGATGCGAGAAGAGTTCTGGGACACGCAGCCTCAGTATGGCGGCCGGAAAGGTGCAAATTCCTTTGACCTTGTCTCCCGTTGACCCTCCTACTCCTCTGATCTCGGCCGTCCATTTTAGAAATCTGGGAGACGCTCCGGGCCGCTGCCGAAGTTACAAATTTGGCCCATGCTCAGCTCCTCCTTGACTGCGCGGACATCATCGTCTCCGCTACCGACATGTCCGTCTGCCACGACGAGAGAGGTACACTTATTCATTAAAATATTCATTATTAAAATTCTTAGCTGTTCAATTCATGGTTTTTTTAGGTACCAAATATGAACTTCCCCTTTACGTTCTTCGCGAGCCCACCAATTTAATCCGCGGCTGCTAATCGCCCAGAGCTAATCAGTCTTTTTCTTCATGCGCGTTACCCTCTCTTTCTCTCTCTAAGCTTCCAGGTGGCCATACCTTACCGTCCAGTCTAAGTCAATGGCTAACCAAACGCGGACACGTGTCCATCTGGATGGCTTGCCTGCGGATCCGTTGACCTGGTTTTCGGGTACGGATCCGAGCCGATGGTTAACATTTGCAGTTTCTCTTCGGCCAGGCTCAGGCGTACACGTCGCAGGAACGTGGAAGAGGGCCAACTGTCAACGGTTTAGAGGAAGGGAAGCGATCAAGAGGGATATATCTGGACCCACGCGGCAAGCTGGTTTGAGAAGATCGCCCGCTGAATGAAAGATTAGGAAGAACCCGTGGAGAAGACGAAGAACGCATTAGAAGAAAAGATCACAAGAAGAAGGAGAAGAAGAAAAGTCTGAAGAAGAGGAAGAAATGGGTAGCTCAAGAGAGGTCGCGTTGATGGCGGGGAGGAAGCTGCCGCAGGCGGGGTCATTAATACCGCCGGTGGGGCTCGCCGACCTCGCGCTGGTCGGCGCCCTGGCCAACACGACAGAGGAGCTGGCGGCCGCCGCCGCCGCGCCGCTCAAATTCCACCGGGCCAACGCGAGATTCCTCTTCCGGGCGGCGAAGATTCTCTCCGCCGTCCTCGAATTTCTCTGCCAGTCGTCGTCGCCGAGGAATTCTCCTTCCCCGGGCCTCCCCCGCGCCGCCAACGCCTGTTTCCGAGAGCTCTACGTCCTCTTCCACCGCGCCCGGATCGTCCTCGACTACTGCGGCGGGCCGTCCAGGCTGTGGCTCTTCGTGAACAACTCCCGCGTGGCCGCCCACTTCCACGACGTGGCTCAGGAGATGGCCACGCTGATGGACGTCCTCCCCGCGCGGGAGCTCGCCCTCGACGACGACCTGCTGGAGCAGATCGAGCTGCTCCGCCGCCAGAGCCACCGCCCCCCCCCCTCGCTCGACCCCCGCGACGACGCCCTCCGCCGCCGCGTCTCCGCCTTCCTCGACGGCTTCTGCAACGGCCAGCCCCCCGACCCGGCGACCCTCCATCGGGTCTTCGTCGCCGAGCTGGGGATCCGCGACGCCGCGTCCTGCCGCGCCGAGATCGACTTCCTCGAGGAGCGAATCCACGCCCAGGAAGACGACCTCGACGACCCCGCCCTCGCCCACGCCGTCGTCGCCCTCGCCCGCTACGCTCGCTTCGCGCTCTTCGGCCTCACCGGCGGCAGACCCGTCGCCGCCGCCGCTGACTCCCCCGCCGAGCCCGCCCCGCCCAAGGAGTTGTGCTGCCCCATCAGCCTTGACCTGATGCGGGACCCGGTCGTCGTCGCCACGGGCCAGACCTACGACCGCGCCGCCATCGCGCAGTGGCTCGACGAGGGCCACCGCACCTGCCCCACCTCCGGGCAGCCCCTGGCCCACACCCGGCTCGTCCCCAACCGCGCCCTCCGCAACCTCATCGCGCAGTGGTGCGCCGCCAGCGGCGTCCCCTACGACTCCCCCGCCCTCGGCGCCGCCTCCCTCCCCATCCCCCCCGCCGCCGCGGCCGCCAACCGCGCCACGGCTCGGCTCCTGGTCCAGCAGCTCGCGCGCGGGTCCGCCGTGGCGGAGTCCGCGCGGGAGCTCCGGCTGCTGGCCCGCGCCGGCCAGGAGAACCGCCGCTGCGTGGCAGAGGAAGGCGCCGTGCCGGCGCTGCGGCGCGTGCTCCGCTCGCCGGACCCCGCCGCGCAGGCCCACGCCGTCACCGCCATCCTCAACCTCTCCCTGCTCGACTCCAACCGCGGCTTGATAATGCGCGAGCCGGGCTGCCTGCACTCCATCGTCCTGGTCTCGACCCGCGGGCTGACCGTCGAGGCCAGGGAGAACGCCGCGGCGGTGCTCTTCAGCCTCTCCGCCGTGCACGGCTACAAGCCGCCGATCGCCGCCGAGCCCGGCGCGCTCGAGTCCCTCGCGGCGCTCCTGCGAGGGGGCACCTCGGGGGGGAAGAAGGACGCCGTCGCCGCGCTGTTCAACCTCGCCGCCCACCCCCAGACCAGCGACCGGATGGTGGAGAGCGGCGTCGCGGCGGCGCTGGTGGCGGCGCTGGGGACGGAGGTGGTGGCGGAGGAGGCGGCGGCCGCGCTGGCGCTGCTCGCGCGGCAGCCGGCGGGGACGGCGGCGCTGTCCGCAGACCCGCGGGCGCTGAGCGGGCTGCTGGGGCTCATGCGCCGGGGGTCTCCGCGCGGCAAGGAGAACGCGGTGGCGGCGCTGCTCGAGATTTGTCGGACCGGCGGCGCCGCCGCGGCTCAGAGGGTCGCCCGCGCCCCCGCGTTGGGGTCCCTTGTACAGACCATTCTCTTCACCGGGACCAAGCGGGCCAGGCGCAAGGCTGCGTCTCTCGTTAGGCTCTGCCGCCGGACCGCCGCCGCGTCTCCCCTCACCGGCGGCTGGCCCATGCCCCTCGGCGGCGCCGCCGAGTTCTCCTCCGTCCTCGACTCCTCCGCCGCCGTCCCCGCCACTTAACCATCTCTCTCTCTCTCTCTCTCCTCTCTCTCTCTCTCTCTCTCTCTCTCTCACACACACACACACACTCTATCTGTGTTGATGGCGCACACACAGTTCATTTATTCATTGAACCAGGAGAGGGGAAGAAGAAAAGAACCCCTCGCTGGTCGGAGAACAACAGTTTCAGGAATGCAATCTGTTCATCTGAAGAAGAGCCCTTATTGGTTGAAGAACAACAATTCGAATAATACAATCTGTTCATCTGAAGAACCCTTATTGGTTGAAGAACAACAATTCGAATAAACAATCTGCACATTTGAAGAAGAGCCCTTGTTGGTTGAAGAACAACAATTCGAATAATACAATCTGCACATTTGAAGAAGAGCCCTTGTTGGTTGAAGCACAACAATTCGAATAACACAATCTGCACATTTGAAGAAGATCCCTTGTTGGTTGAAGAACAACGATTCGAATAATACAATCTGTTCCTCACTTCCTCTGTCGCCACATGCATGATCTCATAATGCAAAATCACGCACAGGAAATTTTCCTCTTTCATGAATGCCCTTGTAGAAAGCACAAAGACAAATTACATAATATGAGGGTTTTTTTGTATATGCATTGTTGTTTAGGGTTTTTTCGGTTTGACTTGTCGGAGCGTCGCCGCCGCGCTTTCTTCAACGCATATCGCAAAACTACTGACCGACCAAATTATAATTATTAGATATTACTGGTTTTAATAATTTCCCGCTTTATCAGTCAAGATATCGATGGGGATATTTTTGACTTTCACCCATCTACTGTCGATGATGTTATTGCTCCAATTAATTTAATGAATATTTTTTATTTCACAGTAACAGTTTCGTCGGATAAAAATCAAAGTAGAGATCGGTTAGCGGATTGCGTAGAAAGTTCGATTTCGAAATTTTTCGACAAGTCCTCCGAAGTCGAGAAGTCTGACTTAGCCGCAAAGCGTGGATCTTCGATAGGCGACGGCAGCGCGGCCTCAAAATTTTCCGGCCGCTCGTCGGATTTCGTTGTTGAAGAAAAACGCGATCTGTTTGATGTTCGTGTCGGCTTTGAATCTGCACTCTACATCTCCCTTGTTGATTCTTCGTTTTGCTGTGGTTAATCTCGCTCCGATTTGATCGTTAAGTTCGGCGGCTGTTCCAGGGAAATTTTCCCGGTTGAATCTCAGTTGGCTGACGATTTTTCGGGCCTTCATGGCGAGGTAGATGGCGCAAATGGAAGAATCCAATGAGGATTCTGTGAAGGTCCTGGAACAAGAGGGGAAGTCCAGCAATAGCGATGAAAGTCTTCGGGCTGCGGAATCGTCTCCCTATAGAGCGCTTTCCTTCTCTAGCTGGTGCAACAATGACGAGATCGGAGCTCCTGCCCCGTCTCCAGATGGCGCTTCACCGGATGACGTTCCCTTCCTTCAACAGGGCGGATCATCTAGAGATACTCGTCAGGATGGGAAAATGAGCAGTTCCAACTATCTCCCTCTGGACGTGGAGCAAGGTGCGAGATCTACGAACGGTGAATTTGAAGATGGCATAAATCATCAAAGCGTTTTGTCCTTGAAGGTCGTGCTGAAGACATTGTTCTTGATTTTATTGTGGTACACATCCAGCACATGTTTGACGCTGTAAGTGCCCTTTTCTCCTGCTCCTCCCGTTAATGAGTCGACTTCAATGAAATTGACGTTTCTTTGGCCCAATTTTGGATTAGAAGAAATTTAGCTTGTATGAATCAAGTATTTATTGGTTTGATGCCCGTACTGGTAGTCGTTTCAGTTTCCAAATTTCAGAGTATATTAAATTCTTGTGCAAAAAAACTGTGGAAAACCTCAGAAACTTATGAGATCGAGTGGCTGAGGACGAAATTTTCATCGAAGAAACTTTGGAACGAAATGAAACTGAACAGGGTGAAAAGGGATCCGCTACTCAAAAACTTTATTTTGATACCCAACACGAAGGTGTTAACAAACTAAATGATACGAACAAAACTCCAGCATCATCTCCATTTTGCTGATTTCACGAGCAGATATAACAAGTCGTTGCTGGGGAACAAGCTTGGAAACTTTCCTGCCCCATTGTTGATGAACACGATACACTTTGTGATGCAAGCTGTACTCTCGAGGTTGATCTTATGGTGTCGGCCTCGGAATGCGGATAACAAGGCAAAAATTACTTGGCATGATTATTTCTTCAAAGGTTTGTACTTAGTTCTGGATGTGGATCAGTTTTAATGATGTCTTCTTTTTCTTCTGAATCTTCAAAATTTTCTTCCTATATTTTGTTCTTGCAGTAGTGCCGACTGCACTCGGAACAGCATTGGATATAAACCTCAGCAATACTTCACTTGTTTTCATCTCCGTCACTTTTGCGACCATGGTCTTTTCTTAAAATTTCCAATTTCTTCTTCTATTTTTTGCCCCGAGGAACCATCATAATACGTTTTATTCTTATCTCGGCGCAGTGTAAATCTGCCTCTCCAATATTTCTCCTTCTGTTTGCCTTTGCGTTCAGGTTCGCTTTCTCAATCTTTTGAATCGATTCTTTCTTTTTGGTTTATACCGTTGAAATCAATTCCCAATCTTTTTTATCTCCTATCAGGTTAGAGAGTCCCAGTTTTAAGCTCCTGGGTATCATATTAATAATTTCTTTGGGAGTGCTTCTTGCAGGTACATGCCTTTTCGATTTTGATATTTAACAATGTAAAGCATGTTCCTCGAATAATGATCATCTAACTTCAGCCTGTTGTCAGTTTCCAAAGAGACTGAATTTGAATTCTGGGGATTCATTTTGGTATTATTCTCTTCTGTTATGTCGGGATTTCGCTGGTCAATGACTCAGATCCTTCTCCAGGTGAACGTCTATTATTTTCCCATTTGAAATTTATGCTGCCATAAAATCCATTCTGATTGTTATTTTGTTCCTCTTTGATCGATGTCCGAAATTTCATGAAGAAAGAAACCTATGGTAAGCTTTCCCTGCAACCTTCTTCTATCTTTAGCTACTTTGAAAATTCTGGCGTAATGTTTGAATTTTTTAATATTTAACCTTTTTTGGTTAATGTCGTTCTTTTTCTACTTATCCATTTTAGGACTCAAAAATCCACTCATGTTAATGAGCTATGTCACCCCCGTGATGTCAGTAGCAACCTTGGTGTTCTCTCTCATACTTGACCCCTGGTCGGAGTTTAAAAACAGTGGCTACTTTGATAGCTCTGAGCACATTGTTCGGAGTTGCTTGCTGATGTTCCTGGGAGGAGCATTAGCTTTTGGTATGGTGAGTTCAACGGTTTTAAATAGGCCCCAAATCCCGATCAAAAAGCTTTTAAACATTCTTTAATATTTGCAGGTTTTGACTGAGTACATTCTGGTTTCCGTAACCAGTGCTGTAACAGTGACCATTGCAGGTGTTGTTAAGGAAGCTGTGACTATAATGGTACGCTTTGATATTTCGCAAAGACGATACTTTTTATCGTGTCAATGGGCCCAGAAGTTCATCGTGTGATTTTCTTTTGCATTTTTTATTATTAATTTTAATTTTGTCTTGTTATGGGTATTTTTTTTATAATATTCGTGTAGTTCTGGGAAAAACTGTAATATTCTTGCACTTCATCAGGAAAGATATTTGAATTATTTTCATTTTTTTAATTGATTTTGTTCAATGAGCAGAGAAGTTTCTGATACACTACCGTATGGAATGGTAAAAATTCTTGTAAAATGAACTCACAGATTGCCTCCTCGCTCCTAGCCCTGATCGTATAGAACACCCACGTCGTCTCCGTTCTTCTCTGCAACCACGATCCTTGAAAAGCCTCACGCCGAATGCAGCTCCCGCTCCTCAAGAATAGCCTGCTCCAGAAAATCCCAAAGCTTCCGTGCCTTTCCCCTCCTCCTTTCCTTTATTTATAACCCTCCGTTTCTTTATTTCCTTTCTAAGCTAATTCAAGAATCCGTTCGTTATTTGGCCAGCTCAGTGCCAGCTGGCCCACTAACTTCCCGCCCGTTCCTTTCATTGTGGCTCTGAAAAAAATTATCATATTTTTATTCTGCATCAGAAAATATATTTTTGAACTATTTTTCATGTTTTCTGTTAGTTTGTTTTTGTTACATGACCTGAGAAGCTTCCTCCAAATTCCTGTTTAATAATAACTATCTGATGATAATAATCCCTTAAGTTTCATAATAATCTTGTGATTCTGGAAAAAAACTACAATATTTGGAACCCATCTGAAAATATATTTTGAACTATTTTTCACCTTATTGTTAAATGAGCCGAGAAGCTCCTTTGAAGCTGCTAGTCGTGGCTCTTTTGTAATATTATTGTGCTTCTAAAAAGATATGGTATTTACACGCCACATTAGAAAAATATGTTTTAAGTATTTTTCATGTTTTTTGTTGGAGTATTCAATTTTCTTTCCTTTACTCTTTGGAGTTGGGTTCAATATTTGGATAGATTCTATAGAAATAACAAAAAATGTTTCCCGAAGATTTTGAATCCTAATTTCACTTATAGCTTTCATGTATCCTTGTTGACATCTCCAGTTGGAGAAAGTTTATCAACGTGTGAGCCCAAAAGAACTAACTCTTGTGACTGTATTAGGACACTGGGTTGATCTAATAATTTAGTGATGCAATCTTCCACTAGATTCAAAACGCATATGAGACAAATCCGTATTCTCGATGAGAAAAGGGATACATGGATCGCAAATGTCTGTAGAGAAATGTAAACGAAGGATAGCAAGGAGAGGTAAGAGGGATATACTCTCCTTCTGAGGGATCGTGGAAGCTGGCCGCTGGATCGGACGACTTCAGCTGCTGGGAAGAGGATCTCCTGCCTGGGTCTCGAACTAACTGTTTTTTCATAGCTTGGAAGGAAAACAACTCTTTATTTATAGGTCTTCTTCAACTCTGCTTTCCCGCCCATTATTAAAAAACTTTCCCACGTGTGGATTAGTCCGCACGTGTGGGATTATTTACTCGTCTCTTCTTCGTCTGGTAAGTTATAAGGAGATGTTTATCATTACTTCCGGCGCCAAAGACCAATTGGTCCCCAATTGGGAAGCTAGGGAATTGGCGTTGAACTGTGTTGACATCTTCCCAAGTAGCTTCGAAATTTTGCAGATTCTTCCACTTGACCAGCACTTGCATACCATCTCTGTTGAAGCAATAAGACAGGATGCAATCAGGGTAGACCTGCCATTCCAAAGTATCAGACAAGTTAGACGGAATATCCAAGGTAGCTGTATGATCACCAATAGCTTTTTTAAGTTGGGAAACATGAAAAACTGGGTGGAGTCGGCAGGTCTTGGGAAGAACAATTTTATAAGCAACTGGTCCCAATTTCTTAAGAATTTTATAAGGCACGAAATAACGCGGAGACAGTTTTTCACAGGGGGCTAATTCTCAAGTTCATATGGTACTGCCTGATTCTCAAGTTCACTGAATCTCCTTCCCCAAATTCCACATTACGCCTGTGTTTGTCAGATTGATACTTCATATTATGTTTCGCCTTAGACTAGTACGCTTTGAGCACAGTTAGAATGCGATCTCTTTCTTGCAGCAGAGTATCCAGAGAATTTAAGGGGGTAGCTGGGCTACCATATCTCAAAAGATGTGGTGGGTCTCTTCCATACTCAGCCTTAAAAGGTGTCATCTTGATAGCTGAATGGAATGACATATTGTAACTATACTCAGCCCATGGTAACCATTTCACCCACTGTTTGGGTTTTTCTGAAGGAAAACATCTTAAGTAGCATTCAAGACTTCAGTCTTGAATCCCAGTTTCTGGTGGGTAAGAAGAACTGAGACGTAATGTTGTGCCCTGGACCTTGTGTAATTCTTTCCAGAACCCACTGGTGAACACACTGCCTCTGGGTACCGGATGTAACCTGACAATTTCCTTGGTAAACACCATACCAATGTCATGAGTTGAACAGGGATGTTTGATCGGAATGAAGTGAGCATATTTACTCAGTCTATCTACTACTACTAAGATAGAGTTGAATCCCGGGGAATTTGGTAAGCCCTCAGTAAAGTCAAGAGATATGTCTTCCCATATTTTATCAGGGATTTGTAAAGGTGTTAGCAACCCAGCAGGACACAATGTGGACCGTATGTGTCTGGCAAATGTGAGATGAGGAGACATCAGACTTGATTTTCTTCTTCATGTCTCGCCAATAAAATTGCTGGGATACCCGTTTGTATGTTTTCAAGAACCCCACAACCTTTGCATCATGCAATTCGTTTAGCAACTTATCAATCAAGGAGGAAGTACGTGGGAGTACCAACTTTGCCTTATAAAACAAAAGGTTTTGGAGGAGAGAGCAACTAGGATAATTACCATCATTGGCCATTACTGGATTCTTAATTTTAGAGAGTTATGGGTCTTGAGAAATCTCTAATTCTAACTGATTTTGGTCCAAACAATGAGTCATGGTTATATTGTTAATGGACATATCTCCCATTGAATGAGATAAGGCATCTGCAACAGTGTTACTCTTGCCTGTTTTGTCTTTGATTTCAAAGTTATATCTCAAGAGCTTGGAGATCCACTTGTGGTAAGGTTGTGGTATCCCTTGTTGATCATTGAGATACTTAAGAGAAGCCTGATCGGTCAGAATACAAAAAATTCTGAAAAGTAGATAATGTTTCCACTTATTAACTGCCCGCACAACTGCCATCAATTCTCTTTCATAAGTAGATTTTGTTTGAGCTCTAGCAGATAATGATTTGCTGAAGTAAGCTATAGGATGAGAATCTTGTATTAATACTGCTCCCCCTCCAAAACCAGATGGGTCTGTTTCAATGGTAACAGGCTTTGAGAAGTCTGGAAGGCTGAGTATGGGTGTAGTGGCCAGAGCTTCTTTTAATGATAAAAGGCTTGGTTGGATTATGGTGTCCACTGGAACATGTTCTTTTTGAGTAGCATTGTCAAAGGAAAAGCTTTACTGGAGTAATGACGTACAAATCTTCTGTAATAGTTTGTCAATCCCAGAAATCCATGCAACTGCTTGAGATTTGTAGGAGTTGGCCAGTTTTGGACAGCTTTGACCTTCCCGGCATCAATAGAGACCCCTTCAGCAGATAACCAATGACCCAAAAATTCTATTCTATCCCTATGGAATTGACGCATTTTTTTCGAATTGACGCATAACTGATTTTTCTGCTGCAATTCCAACACTATTTTAAGATGTGATTCGTGTTCCTCTAAGGATTTTATGTATATGAGAATATCATCAAAAAATACTAGTGTAAATTTTCTCAAATATGGCTGGAAAATTGAGTTCATCAATCCTTGAAACGTAGCTGGAGCTGTTGATAGACCAAAAGGCATAACTTAAAATTCATAGTGTCCCTAATGAGTTTTGAAAGCGGTCTTGGGAATGCCATCTTCGAACATTCTGATCTGATAGTAGCCTGACTTTAGGTATAATTTTGTAAAGATAGTTGTCCCCTGTAATTCTTCCAATAATTCTTCCTGTATGGGAATCGTTAATCTATTGGGAACAGAAATTCTGTTTAAAGCTCTGAAGTCAATGCATATTGTCCACCCTCATCCTTCATCTTAATCAGTAATGCAGGACTCGAAAATGGACTGGTCGAATGTTTGATGATTTGGTCCTCCAACATCTCTTGAATCAATGTCTCAATTTCATTCTTGTGCAAAAAGGAATATCTGTAGGGCCTCAAGTATACAGGTCTATGATACGATACCAGATCTAGGCTCGTATCGGAAGGACGGTAGAGGACGAGGAGAGGTAGAATTTCCCGGGGTAGAGAGGTGAAACGGGAAGGATCCGTGGGAAGTCGAGCAGAGGGGGTAGGGATCGGCCGGGGACAAGCCGCCTGAAGAAACTGTGAAGTAGAGACGATCTCGAGAACGGGGATCGTAGAGAGAGAGAGGGAGACCAGACCTAGACGAGGAGAGGGGAGACAAGAAGACCTTACTTCAATCTACTTCTTCTTGGCTGCCGTCCTAAAGGGAGGGCATCCCTATTTGAAGGAAATACAACAATCACTAAATGACTGAAATGCCCCTGTGGGCTAATATGACTAAACTACCCCCTAGGATCCTATCATTACCCCCTTGAAAAACCAGCTAGTCCTCAAGCTGGTGTATCAGTGGCTTGTGCGGTGGGTCCCCCTAGGGCAGCAGCGGAGGTGAGCGCGGGCAGCGTGGTGGGACAGAGGTGATCCAGGAATCAGGTGTATTCGATGATCTAACTCTCATTTGTGTGGTAATCTCATGTTTGACTCAAATACCGAAGTGTATAATGAATCATAATTCGAAATGATAGATGAGAGTTGAAGAGTAACAGAGCTTGATTCGGATTGCATAGTTCAGCTAGTCTTCTGAATTTCTTTTGCTTCTGATGATGTCTTGAGGTGGCAGATTATAGGTAACTCCGTTGGGGCGAAATTCAGGATCTGATTACAACGTATATATCAAGTATTTCCATAACACTTTGAGAGTTAAAATGTTGTAATTGGAGTAGAACCAGTCCAACATCTTGAGCCATTGGACCCCTAATACCACATCAAATCTGCCAAGAGATAGTGGGAAGAAATCTTGGATGATGTCCATACCTTGAATATAGAGGAGCACATTGAGACATATACCTTGGGACGACCTCAAGTAGCCATCCCCCAGCATCACATCAAATCGGGATCTAGCTATGATCGGGATTTCCAAGGAGTTCAAAATTGCAGGGTTTATGAAATTATAAGTAGCTTCCCCATTGCAGGGTTTATGAATTCTTCAGATTACCACTACTGTTTGGAGGTGATTTTAACGTGACATTGGAGGCGGAAGACAGGCCTAATGGAGCGGGAGGACGTGACCCTGGATCTGAAGAATTCTGGGCTCTTATCGCAGATGCATCACTAAAGGAAATGCGGCCGGGGGATTGCACATACACATGGAGGAGCTCGGCGGGCCCTACAACTCTCTCGCGGCTGGATCGATTTCTATGCTCGGTGGAGATCCTTGAAAAATTCCCGTTGGCAGATGTGAGATCGCTTCCTTGACCGTTGTCAGACCACACTCCGATAATTTGGCATTCGCAAGAGAGAACCTCGCGATCCACATATTTCAAAATGGACAGGTCTTGGCTTCTAGAGGAGGGCTTCAAGGAGGAGATAACAAGATGGTGGACTGATGTTCTACAACAGGGGTCTGCCACAACAAATCTGTCCAACAAAATTGGAGCCCTACGCAACCATCTCTTGGAATTGAGAAAACATATAAGAGAGAGGCGAAATAGAAGGCGAGTCGAAGCTCTGGCCAAAATCAGGGTTTTGGATGACCTAGAAGATGTTAGAGTTTTAACACAAGCGGAATCAAGAGAGCGCCACAAACATAGAGAGATAATTGCCGGTGAGGATAAGAAAGTGGAGATGGATTGGAGACAGAGGTCGAGACAACTGTGGCTGGAGGGAGATGCCAACACAAGATTCTTTCATCTCGTAGCAAATGGGAGGAAGCGAATAAATCAGATATTGAGGGTGCAAGCAGGAAACTAAGAATACGTCGGTGCCCGAGCTGTTGGCAGAGCACTGACAGATCACTTTAGGAGCTTCTCAAGACGAGGGGCTAGACACCAATGGAGGTGGAGCGGAAGAGGAGCAACTAGACTAAATGCGACACAGCAGAGAGACCTGGTGCGTCCTTTCTCAGAAACAGAAGTCCTTGCTGCAATCAAGGGACTAAATGGGGAAGGAGCGCCGGGGCCAAATGGCCGCCCATTCTTCTTTTATAATGTCTTTTGGGAGACAATCAAGGCAGAGGTAATGGCTACAGTGGAAGAATTTCGACAAGGAAACTTTGGGTTGGAAAAAATCAACCGTGCTTATTTGGTTCTCCTCCCAAAATGTCAAGGAGCTACTAGAGTGGGAGATTTTCGACCTATAGCGCTATCCAATTCCATATATCTTATCATAGCCAAGGTCTTGGCCAATCGGCTCAGGGAAGTGATAGGCGACTTGGTATGTCCTTTTCAATCTGCCTTTATTCCTGGGAGACAACTGATTGATGGTGCAGTCGTTGCATCAGAAATCTTGACCGCATGGAAAAGATTGAAAGTCAGAGGTTTCATGTGGAAAGTTGATTTTGCAAAGGCATACGACTGCCTTGACTGGGAATTCTCATGGGCCTCTCTAAGGCGTCGTGGTTTTCCAGCAGAATGGGTAGGATGTATTACATCGCACTCTTTCGCGGTGCTGGTGAATGGACACCCCGAAGGAGGTTGGATTCAACCGCAACGAGGGGTTAGACAAGGATGGCCTCTAGCCCCGCTACTTTTTGTCTTGGCCGTGGATGCCCTTTCCATAAGCACAATGGAGGCTTGCTCCAATGGTCTACTAAACGGTTTTCGGACCCCAAGTTTTCCGGCAGGTATTCCTCTTCTACAATATGCGGACGATACCACCTTTTTCATAGAGGGGGCTGAGGAGGAGGCCAAAAATCTATCCATCCTACTTGACCTTTTCGCAGACTGTTCAGGACTACACATTAACCGTGCCAAATCAGCCGTTGGGTTCGGATTATCGCAAGAGGAGGAAGCTCTCTGTTCTAGAGCCTTGGGGACACCTAGTGGTATACTTCCCATGAAATATCTGGGTCTTCCATTGACAGGGGTTTGGATCAAAGCTTTAGACTGGCATCCAGAAGTGGAGAAGATAAAGCGGAAGTTGGAGGGATGGCAAAGCAGAGTGTTATCGAGGGGGGGACGATTGGTGCTTCTACGCCACGTGCTGTCAGTGATACCTATTTTCTACCTCTCAGTGTTGAAACTATCAGTGGGGACCAAGAAGTGTCTAGAAAGTATGATGAGAAGATTTCTATGGAAAGGTTCAGGATCGGAGTAAGGGAGGGGGATATCCCTCGTATCGTGGGATATTGTATGCAGACCAGTTCGCTTGGGGGGACTAGGAGTTCTTAAATTACAAGATCTCAACCTAACATTACTGGCCAAGTGGGTGTACAGACTTATGGGACAGGATACATCGATGGCTACACTAGTTTTGAAAGACATGTATGGCTCGAGTTTGAACTGGGAAGTTTACGGATATCCAGTCCGAGCAGCCTCTGCATTTTGGCAAGAGGTATGTGTTTCCTCAAGTCCGTGATTTCTTCGAAGCCAAGCTAGGAGATGGCACGTCATTCCGGTTTTGGCTAGACGCATGGATCCCCCTGGGCACATTGAAGGCAAAATTCCCACTCTTGTATGCCCATGCAACAGTGAGCGAGTGTTGGGATGGCACATGGACCCATGCCTAGGCGACACCTTATCCGACCAAAGGCTGGAAGACTATACCAGGTTGCAGCAAACAATAATCCACCTACACCCGCTAGGAGGGACACAGGATGGGTGGAAGTGGATAGGCGTATCCTTTTCTGTTCGAGATGCTTATGCGAAGCTTAGCCGCAGACAGGAAGGGGAGGAACCGAGGATACTTTACGCGTGTCGCACCATATGGAGAAAAGTTTCCCCTTAAGGTGAAAATATTCTGTTGGCTGCTCCTCCGACAAAGAATAGTGACAAAGGTTTTTCGGAGGAGATGGCTCCTAGAAGCTTCGGCATTGTGTGCTATGTGTACAAACGGTGATGAGGATTGCGCTCACCTCTTTTTTGATTGTTCCTTTGCCCGAACGGTATGGACTTGTGAGCCACTCAAGGGGGTGGATATCTCATCAGAGGTGGCGTTTTGGGAGTCACCACAAAATGGAGCACCTAGGGGGCGAGCTGGACAGGTTCGGCCCTTCGCAGTACTATGGGCACTATGGCTGCACAGGAATGAAGTCATCTTCAACGAACGGGAAGCATCGACGGATGCGGTGATACAAGCAGCTGCGGGTTTTACTGTTGCATGGTGTAAAATCCCAAGGCCAAGGCCCTGGACGGCCTTTTAGGCCCTTCATGTACTTATCGTTTATATTTTTATCTCACTGGGAAGGTCACCGACGTTGTGTGATCTCCCCTATCCTTATTTCAAAAAAAAATAAGTAGCTTTCCCATCTATCAGGATTACCACATTAGAGCCTTTGATAGAACCCCACAATTTGAGTGCCCCTGTAGCAGCCTGTCTTCGAGCTTGCCTCAAATTTACTCTTGCCATGAATAGTGCACCTTCTGTTATGGGATCCTCATCGGTCTGCATTAAGTCCTCTTCCTACACAGGGTCAGAAATCCCAGTCATTTCATCTCCTTCTCTAATCAGAATAAGGTTTTAATTTTTCCGGCTGCGGTGTCCCGAAGTAAGCTTGTCATTACAATAATAACAAAGTCCTTTATCTTTCCTTTGCTGTTATTCTGCGTCGGTGATCCTCAAATTTCTTCTTCGACCTGACCTTTCATACTGTGCTTTTCTGTGATTGGTCTGAGTGCTAATGTGAGGTTGAACATTGTTGTTGTTTGGTGGTTTGTACTGACTTGAAAAAGTAGTATGTGTTCTTGAAGTATGCACGGTGACAGGCCTCTGACTTGCATTTGTATCGTGTGATATCTCCGCATAAGGGGGCACAGATTGCCAAGATCTATAGAGTATTCCTAAATCAGCTTCAGCCCGCAGCGACAGGTCCATAATTTCCCTTAACCCATAGGGTCTGTAACGTAGCACTTCTGTCCTAATTTCTGGTAGCAAACCTCTGAGGTAGGCATTTTCTTTGATTTCTGGAGCTATAATCGGCAATTGAATGATGATGGCTTCAAATTCCGTCCGGTATGCTTCAACTTAATTCTTCTGTTGGATTTCGAAGAGTTGTTGATGCAGAACGTGAACTGCTAAAGCCTATCTCCCTTCGAAGTGATTCTTAAAGTCTAGCCAAGTCAACATACCGAAATTTTCTTCCATATGGATGAATTCGTTCTTTTCTCTGGCTGCTGTGCTGGAACTTCTGAATAAGAGCAGTTATTTACAATAACTGGTGGCTTGTTCTTTAATTGCACATTTATGTTTGCCATTTCTTGCATAATGTGGTCAAGCACATTTGTAACTCTGCTTTGGTTTGCCTCTACTTTGAGAGCTAGTGCTTCTAGTTTCTCTTCAAGATCAGCCATTAAATCTGAGGAATCTAGTAGCTCTGATAACAAAAATGTTAGGACACTGGGTCGATCTAATAATTTAGTGATGCAATCTTCCACTAGATTCAAAACGCATATGAGACAAATCCGTATTCTCGATGAGAAAAGGGATACATGGATCGCAAATGTCTGTAGAGAAATGTAAACGAAGGATAGCAAGGAGAGGAAGAGGGATATACTCTCCTTCTGAGGGATCGTGGAAGCTGGCCGCTGGATCGGACGACTTCAGCTGCTGGGAAGAGGATCTCCTGCCTGGGTCTCGAACTAACTGTTTTTTCATAGCTTGGAAGGAAAACAACTCTTTATTTATAGGTCTTCTTCAACTCCGCTTTCCCGCCCATTATTCAAAAACTTTCCCACGTGTGGATTAGTCCGCACGTGTTGGATTATTTACTCGTCTCTTCTTCGTCTGGTAAGTTCTAAGGAGATGTTTATTAGACTGTTAATGGTTTGAGCCATGTTTTTGGGGATAATATTTCATCAGATTTTGCGATTAATATTTCTTCAATTTGTTTCTCGTCAAGGCTACAATTTCAATGGTTTAAATTTCTAAAATCATTCTCAGGCTGCGGTATTTTACTTCCACGACAAGTTTACGTGGTTAAAAGGCGTTGGGTTACTCACAATCATGATCGGAGTCAGTCTCTTCAACGTGTACAAGTAAGTCCGTTTTTTACTACTGTTTCAGTATTTCTAAACCTTGGATCCTCTTTTTTTTTTCCTGTTTTTAAAACTGAAAATTATCTCCCTCTAGTTGAAATTGGCGATAATTTAGTGTTTTCCTTTTGTAATATACTTTCCAGTAAAGTTACGAAGATCTGAATTTCTCATGTTCTCTCATGCGCAGGTATCAAAAATTGAAACAAGAATCTTCCTCGACCACTTCAACTGAATCAACCAAGTACGTTATTCTCGACGAAATGGATTCGCTTGAAGATTCTCCCCCGACAAAATAATCATTATTTGGTGACAATCCATGCAGGTAATCAATCACAAGCCCCTTTTATATATCCTGACTGATTTTTTCCACCAATTATAATTTTAGTATTGCAAAGATGAAAACTTGTATATTATCTGCAAAAAGTTCATTATTTTTAATTTTTGAGGTGTTGCCATTAAGCCATAAGTGTAGAGGAAGAAGTTCATTATTTTTAATTTTCAAGAAATTGTTGAACAAGTTAGCTATATTACGGGGAGCTGTTTCTGGATCATTTTCTTGTTTTCCATCGAGAAACATCATTGAGAAACTAAACATTTTCATCCAGAATGAAAACTGTATCGACCTTCATTTATGCCTTTTGTTTTTATTTTTGCAGCTATAATCATTCAGTGATTTGAACTATTAAGGAGCATGGAGTCAACGAAGGATCCTGGAGAAATTCAGATTTTGCATTTTTTCTCCAAAATTCACGGCTTTCTATTTATTCATTTGCTTTGTCAACCGATTTTTCTAGAAGGTCCTGTACAAAAGCGTCATTATTTAAAATTGATCTGTAGACAACAATGGGAATGTGTTATGACTCTCTTATGTATAATTCGTCGTTACTGGTCATGAGAAGATGTCTTCTATATCGAAGCCGACGATGACTCAAAATTAACCAATGTTTTTTCTTACTATAAAATTAGCCAATGTTGAAACGACATAAAAGGCAATTCAGTTGCCTAGTTTAATCAGAATCCAGATCGGTTGGGTGGAACGATGACGTCCATGCAGGATCTGTGATGCATCTATCCACTCGTCTACAGATAGGCTGAATCGGTTACTGGCAGATCAACGGACTGGCAAGATCGGCTTTTCATATTTCTTCCAGAGGTCAAGAGAATCTCCCAACCCCTCACTGAATTCCAAGAAAATGTGTCCAACCTTCAAGCATTCAAATCCTCAAGTGTGTGTCCCACACGTTAACCTCCAGTTGTTCTCCTTTTCTTATTTTGATTTATCCTAGTCAAGACCTTATTAGGATAAATCCCGCACGTTAACCTCCATATGTTCTCCTTTTCAAATTCTTTGAGTTGATGGAATCGATAATTTATGAAACCTACAATTTCTTCCTCCAGCAATGGAGCTGACTGAAATTCAATCCTGACAGAAATTCCCAAAATTTAAGGGGATCGATTTAGCATTGAAGATCGTAACATATTTAGTAGATGAGATCGATTGACATTGCTTTGAAATTGCTGATCCTTTTTTTTTGTATAATATAGAAGATCACCCAACTTGGTGACCCTCCGTACACATGGACGTGGAAGGGTCTAGGCCAAAAAGCATAAGCCCATCCTTCCCCCCATATCCACCACCTCATCCAGGACCAAACCAACAAAAAACCAGTCTCTCTACATCATTTATAGCCCTTTCCACCGACATTGCCGCCCCCTTGAAGACGACCTCATTGTGGTGAGACCATATCGCCCAAAGCACCACAAATCTCAGCCCCCGTTCCTTGCCAATCCCATGCTGGCGCCGCGGCAGTGTGGCCCATAACTGCGAGCTCGACGTAACCTCAGCCCCTGGCTAGCCCATAGCGCCCGAGCAAGTTGACAATGGAAGAAAAGATGCTCGCACTCCTCTTCCTCCTCCGTACACACAAGGCATAGTGAAGATTCAGCCAGAAAAAACCTTCGCCGTCTCACGCGGGTCATTATCCGCTTCCTGGCAAGCAGCCATGCAAACACCCTGACCTTTAAAGGAATCTTTTGCCTCCAGATTGAGCGACATGCCATTAAGATGATTGGGTCCTCATAGTGGTGTGGTCTCAAACTCTGGTAAGCACCTCGGCTGGAGAACGGACCCGATGCCCATACCCACCCATCTGTCATCCCCAACATTGGCCTCCAGTTGTTCAGAGTTTGCTGAAGGCTTAAAAAATCCTCCACCCGCTGACTAGATAAGATGGCCGCAAAAGTTGGACACCACACTCCATCCCAACACTCTTCTACCAAGGCATGCTGGTGACGGAGTCATCCATGCGACGACCAATTGTCCATCCAAAACCTAAAACCGGCGCCATTCCCCAATTGGGCCCAGAAAAACTCCCTGACCAATGGCACACCTTCCTCAGGCCTCTCCAAAACCTAAAACCGACGCCCCCCTCACATTACGCATCAACTTCTCCCAATCCAGATTGGATCCGTATCTGTCCCTCTCCACCTCCTTAATCAAGTCACCCTCCGGTCCCACGATCCGTCCAACCCATTTCGTCAATAGCGCCACATTCAGTGTATTTAGGTCAGGCACCCCAAGTCCCCCCTGTTTAGTTGGCGTGCAGATGTCATTCCATGAAACCAGCGCTATGACACGTCCTTCCCCTGCATTTGCCCCCTTCCAAAAAAATCTCCGCATGATCCGGCTCCGGCGTTTCTCAACACCCACCAGAATTTTAAACGGATAAATAAAAAGTTGGAATTGCTGATAATACCGATCGCAGCAGCACTAGTCTCCCTCCTCGCGATAAGACTCTTTGCTTCCAACCCTCCAACCGTCTCTCCACCTTCTCCACCACTAGTTGCCAGTCTGCTTGTTGTAGGCTATCAACAGATAGGGGTAGCCTCAGGTATCTCATAGGCAATGAACCCACTGGCGTTTCAAGCGCACTGGCACACTGGGTCTCCTCCTCCATCGATAGGCCGAAACCCACAAATTCCGATTTTCCTCTGTTGATGTGCAGTCCCGAACAATTTGCGAACAGCCGCAAGAGTGCCGCCAAATTCTTGGCCTCCTCTACCGATCCCTCGATGAAGAACAGTGTATCATCGGCATACTGTAACAGAGGGATGCCTAATGGCTGGCTTGGCGTCTGAAAACCTCTAATACAACCCCTTCCACATACCAAAGAAGTACATATGGCTAGTACATCAGCTGCCAGAACAAAAAGCATCGGCGCTAGTGGACACCCTTGTCTGAGCCCTCTCTATGGTCTGATCCACCCCCCTTCTGGGCGTCCATTTACCAAAACGGCAAACGACTGAGACGTCACGCATCGCTTCACCCATTTGATCCATTCCTCCGGGAAACCCCTCCTTCGTAGCGCTGCCCATAGGAACCGCCAATCCAAAGCATCATATTCCTTCGCAAAATCTACCTTCCACATGAACCCCTTGGTCCCATTCTTCTTCCACGAAGCAATAATCTCCCCTGCCATGACTGCACAGTCAACAAGCTGTCTCCCCGGAACAAAAACAGACTGAAACGGCCCAACCAAGTCCCCAAGTACCCCTTGTAATCGATTAGCCAGTACCTTTACCACAATGAGATATATGGAGTTGGATAACGATATGGGCCGGTAATCGCCTACATTCTCTGCTCCTTGCCGCTTCGGTAGTAAGAATAAGAAGGATTTGTTTATCCTTTCCATATTTGTTTGAGGGTTCCTGAGCTCCCCCAATGTGGCGATCACATCATCTTTGACCTCACTCCAGAACTCCTTGTAGAAAAACACCGGTATGCCGTCCGGTCCTAGGGCGCCTTCGCCATTCAGCCCTGCCATAGCTGCCCGAACCTCCTCCATATCAAAAGGAAGCACCAGACCATCTCTCTGCCCTTGCGTTAACTGAGACGCCCCTTGGCCCGTCCACCGCCAACTGTTCCGACCCCCCGCCGTGACATCAAATGAAAGTGCCCTGCCATTGCTCGACCCACTGCCTATGTCCCTGTAACCCTTTGCGATCCAACCTTCACTGATAATATCTGATTCATTCTCCGTCGTTCATTTGCTACAAGGTGGAAAAACCTCGTGTTTGCATCCCCCTCCTTTAACCATTGCTGCTGGGATCTTTGTCTCCAATTCATTTCCTCCTTCCTATCCTCCTCTGCCACCACACATCTCCACTTCTTTCGCTCCTGAAGCTCCGCACCCATTACTGTCCGACCGTCCTCCACCTCATCTAGTTCTCTAATTCTTGTGAGGGCCTCGACTCTCACTTTACATCTCGCCTCCCTTATCCTCCTTCTGTAGCTTTTCAAGTGATATCTCAACCCATCTATGCGAGTTGCCAATCTGCTCGCCCCTGGCTCCTGCTCCGAATGTATCCGCCATATGTCCTTTACCTCCTCTTTGAAACCCCCTTCTCGTAACCATGACTTGTCAAATTTAAAGTATGTGGTCCGCCCATGGCCCTCATGAGACTTCCACATGATCGGTGTACGGTCCGATATAGGCCTAGGCAAGGCTCTTACATCTCCCCCCGGGAATCTCTCCATCAACTCCACTAAGCATAAGAACCTATCCAGCCGAGGCTTAGAAGCCGCTCTCCCCAAACTCCTCCATGTGAAACAACAGTCAATCGACCCCATATCCTGCAACCCTGCTTCCGCTAAAAAAGCCCAGAACTCCTCCGATCCTTGGTCTCTCCCCCTCCATTAGGCCTATCATTTGCCCCCAGGGTCACATTGAAATCCCCCCCAATCAACAATAGCAACCCTCGAAATTTATCCACAAGTTCCGCCAGCTCCAACCATAGCCCCTCCCTCAGACTGGCGTTCACAGGTCCATAATGCTGATCCATAATGCTGATCTATTTGAAATAGCTGATCTATATTGGTGGCCAAAACCCTCCAAGAATAGCCTCTGGGATCTCCTGTAAACCCCCATGATATGGTAAAGAGAGGATATTAGGGGAAGCAGTGAGTGGAGATTCCCTGCAGAGAGCCGGATGAGGGGAGACCCTCACGTCCGGTTCGGGCGGGGATATCCCGACCCTAGTATCATTATGCCTTTGCAATGTTAGTACATTCATATTTCATGGGCTTAATGAAAAAAAAATGTGAAAAAAGGCTAGTAAGCTGTTTGAATCTGAACTGTGTTGCTTGACTTTCTTTGAACCAGCCGACTTAGGTTGATGGCCAAGCCCTTTGTATAATGGCTTAATAGGCTGAAACTAAGAATAAGGAAAATGAAAAAAAATTGAACTGGCTTAATGGCCTGATTAGATCTGACCTGATATCCAAAAAAGTGCTTTCGGTTCATTGGCCTGAAACACATTCGCTTTGGTTGATTCAGGCTTGTGTGATCGTGTGCGGAGCACCATTTCACAGTCATGCGGTGCAGTTCGAATTTTCCAACTGCACTTTGTGCAGCCCGCAGGATGTGCAGACCCTAATTTTTCGTTTCTTTCACTTTTTATCTCTCATCTCTCTCTCTCTCTTACTCTGTCATTTTCTCTCTCTCCCTCTCCCTCTCTCATTCTCAGAAAAGGGGCAATCAGAAATTCACCTACTTGATAGTGCTGGAAATTATAAATATTTATTTTAATGGACTAATGACCTGCTGAAAGAAAATGAAAAAAAAAACAAAATGAAAAAAAATAAAAATATCTATAGATCTCAGACTCCCCAACTACAATAGAATGATGAGTTGACGAAGAAGGATTTGTCGACCAATGGATCCTACCAAAATTAGATCGTACTTACAATCAGCTCATCCTCTGTTCGTCCTCTACCAATGTCATTGGCATATGACAATGGTGTCTACTACGACATCAGTGCCCTATATGACATCGACAACAATGACAAGTTTATAATGTGTATAATGCTGGGAAGAGACTCATGGCCGGACTGACGGCAGACGTTTGTCGTTGACGTAGACATGAATGATGACAGATTTTAGGGACTCAGCTGACAGACGAGGTTGTCAATGTCATAGACGCCCCATGACAATAACACCACCAAATTTTTGACATCCGTCCATACATGTCGTTGTCATGCATCATCAATTCATCATCATCCAGGCATGCCGATCCCTATTTGATCTACCGAACTCCTCAGGCAAGGGTTTGGCCTTGACTGGGCCTCGAACATTTCTCAAAAGCCTAATAGGCCAAATTACCTCGCAACAGAAGATAAATTATCTAGGCCCATTAAAGGCCCACATTTCTCAAAAGCCCAATGGTCCAAATTACCTCATTTCAAAAGAGAGATTTTCTTGGTCCATTAAGCCCACTTGTCTCAAAAGCCCACTAGGTCAAATTACCTAGCGTCATAAGGGGAATTTTCTCGGCCCATTAAGCCCACTTGTCTCAAAAGCCCAATAGGTCAAATTACCTCACGTCAGAAGGGAAATTATCTCGGCCCATTAGGCCCACGTTTCTCAAAAGCCCAATGGGTCAAATTACCCTGTATCAGAAGATAGATTATCTCGGCCCAGTTAGGCTCACATTTCTCAAAAGCCCAATGGGCCAAATTACCTTACATGCTAAACACGTTGACCTTGGGCTGTGAGATCCTTAGATTTGCCATCATCCACATCCTGCAAAAGAAAACATCTCAGTAGATTAAGCAAAATAAAGGATTTTCAATTGGCATTTGAATCGGCCAAGAATTGACTTGGGTCTTAATGGGTTTCTTAAAAAAACAGTTTTGATGTAAAATCATGCAAAAACAAACTCACCCGGCATGACATTTTAGGAACAGCATGCATTGATTGTGAAATTCCCATGAAATAAATCCCAGAGATATGCTAGCAATCAGTTGAAACGAGTATAAATCATGGGAGACTTTTATTTTCCGAGCTTTGTTTCTGATTGAATCTCAGGAACTTGAAAAACAATAGCGTAACACAGCTTAAGATATAAAACACAGAAAATCCAATAAAATCAACCCATAAAAATAAATGCCACGGTCAGGTTGTCTCGGGCTGTCAATAAAGGGATCTCCACCTCCAAGCTCCGAAAGTATCTATAAAAGGGTATGTCAGGCACATAAAATATTTGAATATTTATCATTTTCTATGAGAATTCAACAACACAATCAATATTTTCGAGGCATTGAACTTGTAAGAATATTGATGCGTCTTTTATCTCAATCAAATCACAATGTACCAATATTGATCAATATTAATATCAAGAATCCAAAATTCATGTGTATTCCATCCCAAATAGCATCATATATACACGAAATGAGTATTCAAAGAAGATAAACGCTGTGAAGCATCATATTAAATTTTATTATGTTTACCATTACTTGGTCTATTGTGTATTATGATGTGAATATAAGATGCCACATCATGAGTGAATTGAACTTAAGGGTTTTCATAGATATCTAAAACAAAATATTTCAAAATCGATCTTGGAAAGCCATATAAATGAAATCTTTTTAAATGCATGTACTGATATAGATTGGTAACATTTAAGTTAAAACCAGATATTTACCAGGGATACAGTATTTAGTGCATCCAATCTCATGTCATGGAGCTACCATTAGAAAAATCCAATTTCTGGGTAAAGCACAGAAGCAAAATATAAAACTACAATACCAATTCTAATATAGTTTTTGCTGAATCTTCAGTTTGTGAAATCTGAATAAAACTATATTTTCTGAAATTTTAGTTGTGAGAGCATCGGGGAACCTTATCTAGAATGCAATTATATCTTCCATTCACAAATCAAATAAATAGAGTTTTACTTCCATTTCTACAGTGCAAGTTGCATGATGAGTTAGTTGTACAGTATTTGCACCATTCCTGAAATGGCCATGGTGGAAAGAAAAGAGAGGAAGAGAATTAAAATTATGTTCAAGAAAACAAATTTCCGAAAATAGTTTGACAGCACCCATGCATGACCTACATACTTAACTTATAAGAGGGTGTCAAGGCAAAATATAAAACTTTGAACAGATGGTAGATATCAATTGAGAGAGATAGGAAGAGATGTTTAAATCCAAGACAGCATACAGCTCCAGTTTAACGATGTATATCATCCAAGACGGCATACAGTTCCGGTTTAACAATGTAGGTAACAGGTTGACAATGACCATTAACATAATGTTATCATTCAATTAAAATTATTTTCTGTGGCATTTGATTAGCTGACTATCATCCGAAAAACCTTATCATCAGCTGTGTTATCCATCAACAAGAAAAAGGAAACCGATACCAATAATCATATCTATATCATCCAAGACGACATACAGTTCCAGTTTAACAATGTATATCATCCAAGACGGCATACAGTTCCAGTTTAACAATGTATATCATCCAACACGACAGACGGAGAGATATACCATATCCACACCCAGGTTGGCGCATCAAATCATAGGCAAGCACATTAGGCCTTAATGGCAGGTGTTTTGAGATGTTTAAATCCAAGATATAACTGTGTTCTCCTCAGTACAAATAGATAATATAACAAACTGCCAAAAACCATTCACCATTTAGTGCTAGAGATAGTAATACCGAACAAAATCAGTAATATAATTCCTATTGATATTGTTGTAAACTGCATTATCAACTTCATTATCATTGTTGTAAACGGAGAAGCCCCTCTTGGCGGAAGCGGTTCCCGACCGACGGAGAAACAATGGAGAAGAAGGCACGCGTGACGGAGAATCAATGAAGAAACAATGGAGCTCGACGTGACAAGAGCTCTCTCGACCTGGCAAGAGCATTCGACCAAGAGCGTTCGACCTGGTTCGAGGAAGCCTTGGACAAGAGCTTTTGACTTCAACCTAACGGGGAATCCTTATTCCTCAGAGAATTTAGAACTTAGAAGTTAGAAACATAGTAAAACAGAGATATTATTTCCGTCACCAGTGATAGTGACGCCGTCACAGTGATGGTGACGTGATGGAACGACGACGGAGGGACCATGACGCGGGTATGTGACGGTTTTTTCCCAAGCTCCTCAGATGTGTGACTAGACAATGACGTGACGAATAGTTCGTCACGTCACAGATCGTCATCGGTCCCATCACATCGGGGGCGTCATGTCCCGGACGTGCCGTTCCCTAGCTCATTAGGCCCACGCTACTCAAAAGCCCAATGGGCCAAATTACGTCGCATCAGAATAGAGATTATCTCGGCCAAATTACTCAAACAGAGATTATCTCGGCCCATGTTTCTCTGGTCCGTTAACAGTTCATCACGGTTCTTCTCAGTCGGTTGAAGACGACGCGACGGTTGTGTGGCTGAGGTTGCCGGCGGAGGCTAAATCTCCCTACGGGGAAAGCTTCCAATTGTTTGCGCAGCAGAGGGAAGAATGTCCAGGTCCTGTTCTACCGGTTCTTCCACTCCGATCTCTTCAATTTCCGGCGTCCAGGTAAGCTTCGAACGGGATCTCTTTGACTAGGCTATCCAAATTCAGCGGCGACTCGCCTGATTCTTTTTTAATTTGTCAAAGTCGGCTGGATTAATGACTGTTGCTCGTCGGCTGTTCATTCTGACGTCTTTCAATTTGGCCGAGATGTTCGATTCTCTCTTTTTCTCTTGCTTACACTTTTTAGCCAGTGAAAGATACCAACAGAACCAAAATGCTGCTCCTCACTTTGATCATGGATCAAACTTTGACCAGCTCAGCTAGTTTTGGGACTCTGCTCAAACTACGGTGTATACTGTAGGAGAAACATAAATAATTGAACTTAGTAAAAGTGATCTGGTTCGTCAGGTGGAAAGGGGCAGAACCGATGACCGTTTCAGGTTGAGGACTTTTTGGACCGTCGATTAGGACTTGATATTTTGCTTTTAATTTTGAGTAACAAGTTGGGTAAGACTGATTTTTCCCTTCAGAGAAATAGTTGTGTATTTCTAGCGCTTAAGGGTTGCGATAAACATGGACTTGTACTTGGTTAGTGAAATAGAGCTCGAACACGTTCCTACAATCTATGATGCATTCGTTATTATTTGACTTAGCTCCCCATTAATTGAAGCTTACCTATCGACATTTTTAGAAATATTTGATGAAATAGAACGTTGTCTTGAACATGTATTGATTAACAAAGGCGCAGCTCATGGCTCGCTGTGTACATTATGAAACTGACTTTGAGACTAGCGTCCCAGTGACCTCGTTTTTCAAGATTTCGATTTCTTAATTCAATTATGATAACTGGCCTTCGGTATTTTAAGTAAGCAAAGCACATTGGAACTGAAGGCTGATTCTAGAAGCGGAGAACCACATTATCATCATGATCACCACTTTTACTAATTTCTTAGAAGTGTAAAATCCATTCTTCGATGATGCTAGTCCTTGGATTAATAGATACATCACGAGGTTTAAAGGAAGTCTTGGGTGAATATTTTGTTATTATTCTTTGACTAACTAAAATATAATCTTCCTCATTACGAGCCCAAAAAGTGAGGCTTTCTTTGATCCTGTCTTCATAATATTGAGTAGGAATCTTGATAAAAGGAATACAAATCATATTTGGTATTGGAGTTTCCGATGAAATATTCAGAAATAGTATTCATAAAACATCCATCTAACTGCTAAGGGATGGGTTTTCAGGGCTTGTCTTCTTCTAAGTTACTCGGAAGCAGAGCTAGACTGTTTCTTCCTTCAAGCCGTTCATTTCCTGTCACCTTGAGAAGATCCCAGGGATACATTTGTGCTGAATCTGGGAGACAGAATTGGGATTTAGGCAGATTCATCAAAACACTGTACTTTTTTAATGGCCCGCCATCTCCCATAAAGGTTCAGACTCTGACATTTTACCGTCTGAATACTGAACTCAATTTTTTCAGGGAAGTTTATTTCATTTTTTTATCTATGATTGGTATTCTGCACAGATAATTGAATCCATCATGTCGACATTTTCAAGTACATCATCGATGGAGCCGCAGAAGGCAGCAGAAACTTCTGACATCATACTAGTGACTGGAGCTACTGGAGGTGTTGGTCGAAGAGTCGTAGATATCTTACGGGCGAGGGGATATCTAGTTAGAGCCCTGGTACTTGAAATTCCATTTGATTGCTACTTTGGCTTGTGAAATGCAAAAAAAAAACAAATCATATAATTTTTTTATCCTAATGTAAAACATGTAGTTCTATATTTTTCATTGTGGCATGTTTCTTGAAACTTTGATGTTTCATTCATTCATTGGGGGAAGCATATGACGTATATTATTTATCTTCTGGATTTTTAAATGTAGGTAAGAAATAAGGAGAAGGCAAGAACTTTGTTGGGGCCTGACGTAGACTTGGTGAGTTTTCTCTGATATTTCTCAATTGACATATTCCTAAGATATTTGAAGGAGTTTCCAAGAAGAGGGATTTCGTGCATGTGTTTTTTTTTCGAAATCATGAGGATACAGCCATACTCCTATGTGTGCTATCCCGTTGTCATTTAGTTTGGTGCTGTGGAAATAGCATCCAGGTCTTTCCAAATATTTTTTCTCTGTGGAAGGTGGATAAGTAATTCTTTAAATTGTTAATTTGTTTATCATATAATGTATCTGTGATCGCTGTTATCTTTGTTCATCAGTTTTCTGGTTGACATTTTAACCTAATAATATCCTTCAGAGGATTTATCATACTGAAGTAGCATGTCTGGGCCCACCAGGTTGGGCTGAGATAACCCTTGGACCTGTCCCAGCTTAAGGGCTCGGTATCGCGCTATCTTCTATTTTGCTATGAGTATTATATAATGGACGATTAGAGCTTCAATGAAGAATTTGGTAGTTCTTTGAATCTCCTGAACTGCGTCTGGCTAGGAGACATCCTGCAGGGTGAAGAACCTCCTCTGTCTTCACCCTGTCTCCTCTTCTCACTCTTTTCGGTAGGGTTCCTCGGAGGGATCCTATCATAATCTTCTTCCATTCGGCAAGGCCAAATGACAAATTGTTTTCTCATAGGGGTCGGGGATCATATCAATATATTTTTGTTTGTGTTTTAGAGCGTCAAGGATATTTTTGCGTTGTGAATTTTTTAGCTCGTAGTGTAGATGTTAAGGTTGTCATCATCTTTCTTCGTTTTCCAAATGCCATTCTTATCGCCAACTAGTTATCTTCCTCCATAATTCAGCCAAGCATCTTGGTCGGCGGTATACCATTGATAAATTGGAATCTGTGATATTCAATGATTTTTCTGGTATTATTTCTAGTTTGGAATAAGTCAATCATCCTCTTTGACATCTTAAACACAAACATTTTTCAGTTTCCATTGTTATGGGTATCCTCTTCTTTCTACATTTTCCTAATGTCATTCTTATCCATAATCGCTAATCTTACTTTTTTCTCTAAGTTCAGATTGTCGCAGATATCACAAAAGAGAGTACTCTAGACCTAGAGTACTTCAAAGGGGTGAGGAAAGTCATCAATGCATTATCTGTCATTGTTGGTCCAAAGGAAGGAGATACCCCTGATAGAGCAAAATACAGCCAAGTACGTTCCCCCTTGCTTTAGAAAGTCTCTCCCATTAGTGGACATTTCATTCTTTTTGATGCTTAATTATTGATTTGTTTTATTTAATACATTTCTTTCAGGGAATCAAGTTTTTCGAACCTGAGGTGACACTACAATCTCACTTCCCAATTTGTTTTTTTTTGTTGTCAGTATGTGGCAGCCTTTCCTGGGGATTGCATTTGGCATGTCCAGACTATATTGATGTGTGACATTGTGATGTTGTTGTTGACATTGGTTTATGGTTTGTAGTTGACGTTGTCAATGAGTATCAATGTCATGGTCATCATCAGCCATCCATATTTTTTTTGAAGAAAGATAGGAGAGATCACACAAAATCGGTGACCCTCCAGGAGCCGTCCATACGTTTCCTTAAACTTTGTTATCATCGTCATCCAGTCTGGTTGATTTTGACATCAATGTTGATGTTGATGGTTTGAAAGTTTTTAACTAGAATTTGACTAAGTTGATGGGTCATGTGGATGTATGGCATCACCCCTCCATGATACCTTGTCAGCGTCAACAACAAAGTCGTCACTGTCTCAACCACCCTTAAATTTGTCGACATCAGCATCATTTTCAACCGCCCTAAGATTTTTTGTGGACTCAGTATCATCCTCATAGTCGGCATCACACAATTTGACTCTGACAGTGTCGTTGACTTTGATGAGTGCTAAAGCCTTCTTGAGATTGACTTCTTCTCAATGGCCAGATAAAAGGAGATTCTCCTGAAATGGTAGAGTACGAGGGGATTAAAAACTTGCTGACGGTCTTGAAGAGCACCTTAGCATTGCGTGAAGGAAAACCAATTTTTGCTTTCAGTGGTATGATCTCACCCTTTCCCTCTCCTTATATTTTCATAAGTTTACTTGTAAGCTAGAAAAAATGTTTTTAATATTTCCCTTAAAGTATTATTAGATGTTATTATTTTTGAAAGCTTGATGGTGTAGGCAAGCAATCAGGGCAAGTTACGTGGGGGTCTCTTGATGATGTTGTCATGGGAGGCGTCAGTGAGGGTGCTTTTCTAGTTGATCCAGCCGGTGATGAGCATGGAGGTCCTACTGGAATCTTCAAAGGTTTTTTTTTATCTCTCTGCCCCTCTCTGTTCTTCCTATATCACATCTAATCTCTCTTACCCGTTTCTTCTTCACAGGCTCTGTCTCTACAGCCAATAATGGCGGTTTTAGTAGCATCAGGACGAAGGTACTGAAATATCAATTAACGGTGGCATAATTAGGACCGCCTAAAAGTACGTCATTTGGATTGATTGATGGCATGGTTTGGAGAATGGGGAATCTTCAGCAAATTTGGGTTTACTAAATTATTTTAATCTTATCTTCATTTATTCTGAATTTCTTTTTATTTGGAAGGCAGAACTTTTCTGCTTCTGAGGATGTCTCCGCATACGATGGTCTAGAGCTTCGAGTCAAAGGAGATGGTCGTCACTACAAACTCATTTTGCGCACAAGGGATGGCTGGGACACTCTTGGTTACACCTGGAGCTTTGACACTTTGGATGGTGAATGGCAGACGGTAAGTTTGTCTGTTTTTAAACATTTATTCTTGTGAATGATGTACTAGGTTTGTCAGACGGTGGCAAATTCGTCATTGTCATCATTCCAAAATCTCATAATTGTCATCATCATCCATGTTTGGTTTTGAATCAGGGTTCGGGATGTGATCCAATCAGTCGGATCATCAGTGTTACTGATAGGGGTTGGCACATCTGGATGACGACGATGACACATTACTTTAATGTCATGGTCAATGAATGGAAGACAAAATCATAATGATGGTGTTGACGTTGATGCTGATGCCATCCATTTGTGGAGTCCCCAAATTTTTTTGGTCGTTCACATCCATGTCGCAACAACTATCTCTGGGTAAAAAAGGAAGATGATGCCTACCTTGAAGACCGTCGTGTGGGTAACCCTGGTCGATAGTTGAGACATGTCCAGCCCATCACCCACCTTTCCTGATGTGAGTGGCTACATCATCGTCGGACGATGACAACATCGTTGTCATCACACGTCTGTGACGGCCTTTCATCATCATCGCCAAGTCCTCTGTTGATGTCGTCTGTATGTCCACATCATACTAACCAATGACTCTTGTGGTAGCCATCCGCGGGTGACTGATGGACGATGACTGCCTGTACCTAATTACTGGCATATTTCTGTTGGACTAACAATAACGATTGGATTGGCACACTGGTACAGTTAAGAAGCTCATCTGATCATTTTACTGATCGACTAGATCAACTATTTAGATCAACAGTTTTCACAGGTGATCCAACCTGATCATGATCAGATTTCAGAATACTATCTTGAATGAATGGCGATGATGATGATTATTTGTCATCAACTCATGGTGATGATTCTTCAACCACTAGTTATTATCATCATTGATCCCGAATCCTAGCATTATTCACTCAAATTTTAGCATAAGATTTATATGTTTACCTTTTATATATTCAGGTTAAGCTTCCTTTCTCTTCTCTGAGGCCTATCTTCCGAGCGCGCACAGTTTTCGATGCTCCACCTTTCGATGGAAAGATTTTATCCCTCCAGGTTTTTCCATGATTTCCCTTGTTAAATTCTTGAAGTTTTGTTAAACTCTCTATTAATTTTGCTCAAGTTTTCATTCCAGCTTATGTTCAGTAAGTTTGAGTACGATGGAAAGCTGAACCCAAGTTTCCGAGAAGGACCATTCAATCTTTCTCTTTCCAGAATCAGTGCTTACATTAAGGAGCCAATCACTCCCCGGTGAGCATGATATGCACTGATTAAGATGTTGAAAATTCAGGAAATTCATACAACCTTAATGAGAATTGGATCTCGCAATTTGACCACATCTCCCATCCTTCAATTGATCTAAGTGATCTGATCTATTGATATTTGCTTCGGCTCAAAGAATCAATCGATGGATTGAATCAATCAATAGATTTAATGGATCAGATCGAATGTCGAATTAATCATGTATCATATTATTTCTATTGATTTAGGTGGTAGTCTCATAATTTTGATAAAGATATGGACTTTTTTGGTCCCTTATGCCTGACTAAAGATATGGACTCTTATTAGTCCTTATTGATCAAATCAATCCATCCAATTGATCGATTATCTATGACAAGGATTGATCCCTCACCATTTTTTATCTGCTCCAATCTACCTTTTGATCTGATCAGGATCGTGCCAAATTCTAATTCAAAAGAACCTTTAAGATATATAAGCTGTTGCAAGTGGTCCATATGGACTCAGTCTTTGGACCGATTATTAAAACCATTAAGAATTGGATCTCATTTATGTACCATTAAGAAAGGGATATAAGAAACATGAAGTACATCCGCAATAAAGATAAATAACAGCTGCTAGTTTTTTTTAACGCAAGATTTTTTATTTTTATAATTATCTTATCTGTGCATCATATTTTCCAGATTTGTGCACGTGGGTTCTGCTGGAGTTACCCGACCCGAGAGACCCGGACTCGATCTGAGTAAGCAACCGCCTGCCGTGCGCTTAAATAAGGAGCTGGGTTCCATTCTGACTTACAAATTGAAGGTCCCTGTTCTTTCTTCATAAATTTCAACAGATAACAACTCCTGGCATCTATTAGAATTAAATGGAGTGATAATATATATGGTTGTTCTTCAAGATTCCATTGCAACTGTCACATCTCCTGCACTCGTTAATTATGATATTTTTCAATCAATAATCATGCTGTGTTTGGATATCTCTCAATTTCCAATTTATTTGATTACTGTGGATTACTTTATGGATAATAATATTTATATTGTGATGTTTAGGGGGAGGACTTGATTCGGGAGAGTGGAATTCCATACACCATTGTGAGGCCTTGTGCGTTGACCGAAGAACCTGCGGGTGCTGACATCATCTTTGACCAGGGTGACAATATCACGGTAATCATATCACCCATGCGTATACTGTCCCTGTGAGTCTTCACTTTACTCACCGTCTAGCTTTTCTTTCACTTGTCTCAGGGAAAGATCTCGCGAGAAGAGGTTGCCAAGATCTGTATTGCAGCACTTGAAAACCCAGATGCCTGCGACAAGACATTCGAGGCGAGTAGCGTTAACTTCTGGTCAACTCACTGGATTGGCATAAGTCAAAGATTACCCGATAGTCAAAGTCATATAAAGTTGACTTTTCGGGACACTATTGACTCAAATCTCGGTTTTTCTGTCTCAGGTTAAGTCAACTCTGCCGTTTAGCGAGACATATACTGTAGACCCATCAAACCCACCGCCTGAGAAGGATTATGGTGGGTATTTCTTGGGTTTGAAGAATGGGATCACCGGAAAAGAGGCCCTCGGAGGTGAGTTGGTGACAGCTCAGAGCTGAGTTCCATGGCGAGCATCGTCCCTGGGCTGGAGAACTACATAAATAAACTCCTTGTGACTGGGGCCCATGACTGTAAGTTGAATTCCTGAGGAGTTATTTAATTATATGATTATCTTGATGTTGATGCATTTCCATGCGCCATGGTGGAGCTTTCAAGTGGTTTGAAGAAGGGATGGCCCTGCCATGGCTTCTTAATCAGTATCAGGAATATAGGTTAGATTTAAGGTAGGTTATGGGATGATCCTTTGTATGCAATAAACTGAAGATTTTGTGAACTAGGCTCAGGTGCCATTAATAGAAGTTAGAAACTAATCCATACATCTTATTGATGATACTGAATAATTGTACTCAAGTCTGCAATAAAGTGTCGATTTTCACTTGCAAGATATAATGGTTGAACTATAAAAATACAGCTTTGACAATGAGATCAGTAGTTCTTGAATTCATGACTAATAGTCTCTCAAGATCTATTGGAAATATTGATTAAAATTAGGGTTCTATTTAGGGCGTTAGTTTTTTTAGTTTAATCTAATATTTATAAAACCTTTACTCACTGAAATATAGCTAGTCAATGATGAGTAAAGATTGTCTCTGTAGGGACCAATGATAAGGAATTTATTATTCTTTAAATTGACATTCAAAAGGAGAGACATGATACTTATAAACTGCTAGAAAGTGAGATGAGGGAAATGGTGCGGTAGTGAGGAAAATAAGGAGTGATGAACGGACGAGGGTGAATGGAATATGTGACATGAAAAGGAGGGTAGTGAGATGTGTATGTATGGATAAATGGGTTTAAATATTTCTGAAAGATTTGTGACAACGGGATGATAAAACAGGGTGATATGGAAAGGTCTTAGAGCTGATGGGTATAATGGGAAGTGATGTCATGAGAGGAAAGAAAGATCTAACCTAAACAATGACGATGAAGATGAATCAAAGTTAGGTTCTTATGTTCCATCAGGACCACGGTGATTTGCAGATGCAGGTGAGTACCCTTTATTATTTGTTGCTTCTCTTCAATCACTCAAGACACTAAAGATGAACCTAATGGATCTCTCAATTTAATTTATTTCAAATAGCCTAAAACATATGAACAAAGTTCAAAGATAAATTTGTAGCATTAGGTACCTTCACTTATAGATCATAGGGCATAGACGAATATAGGGTGAAGAGATAATTCTGCCCTCAAAATTTCAGCTGATCAGCCTTTTGAATTTGTTCAAGCAATCTTTTTCCCACAAATGCTTGGTAAGAATTATCTTTTTTCAATCCTTGAATTTATTAGATTTGCTTTGGATATCTGAAGATATAAAACAAATTTTCGTCATGGAAGAAATTTTTCCTGGATCCCGGATAAGTTTGGATTGGTAGTGCTTTACGAAAAACTATTTATGGAATCATAATTAATCTCTTAATTTCTTTTGGGAGATTCCTGATATTGGATATCTTGATATGAGGCAGTGTGAACTAGTGCATGTTGATTTAGTTGTCATATAATAAGGTGAAGATATTTTGAAGACATTTTCTGTCAGTATTTTCATTTATATCCGCAAAGATAATCTGGTTCCCTCTGTATCCAAAAAAGTTAGTTCCTTGTATGTGCCTTAAGAGGATCATATATATGAGAGATTATAAAAGGAAATAATAATAATCATTAGTTACTAGTTGATTTAGTTATTAGTTTTCTTTTGGTATTCATCTTGTTGGTTCCAAAATAAAAAACCTAAACTAAACCATCTATTAAAACTAGCAGTGATGAAGTTACTTTCTCAGACCGGAAACTTTTTATTGAGTTGTGAAGTGAGTCTCAGATCTAGTTGTGTTTTTTCAAGAAAATATAATCATTTCATTCTTCCCTTAATCGAATTACATCTACTTACTTTTCTCTTTTACCACAACAAAAACCACATTTCAAATTTGGATATTCCTTTTGATGGAAATATATGTGGCTGTAAATCCAATAGACGTTCCATATCTTGTTCCATGTTCATTAATAAAACATACGCACTATAGTGCACATGTAATGCTTATAATGGAGTCCATGAATACATGATCGGACTTAGTGAATTATGACGAGATCATAATACATAGATATCTGTTCTTAAAGCATATGTTCTAAATATTCCTATTCAAAGGATACTCAAGAAATACATCGAAGTATCCGGATAGAATAACACTATCTAGCCTCACTCATATGATGAGTATGGTTGTTCCCGTAGTCGTTAGTGTGGACACACTAAGGATAGATAGTGGGTGATCTTTAGTGGAAAAAGTTCACTACATCGATCTGTACGAAGCCCTGAATGATATCATACCAAACTGACATTCAGGTTGATTCACATCACGATTGTGTAAGTTGTCATTTGACTTGAGACGCCAAAGACATATTGTGGATGACAGTTGTATTTTGACAATGACCTATGAGTCTCTAATTATGGGATTCTAAATAGGCTTAGTTCGGGTGCATCAAGAAGTTCATGAAGACAATTGAGTGTTCATGAAGACAATTGAGTGTTCATGAAGACAATTCTAGGGACTCCCATGCGCGTTGTGGATATCATGCATCGCGTCAAGCTGTGGATACGACGCATCCACCATCTCATCCCCACTCGCGACTGTAGCTCAGCACTTGGATGCGATCCGGTGACCCTTGCCCCAATCCACATTCAGCTATAGGTCATCCATTGGCACCCACCGCCAATTGGCAGCCTCAAACTGAATGTGGATGGTGCACCCAAAGGGAACCCGGGGCTAGCAGGGGGAGGTGGTATCCTCCGGGATCATACAAGGAGTATTCTCTTTGCTTTCTCCTCTTTCTATGGCATACAAGCTAACACACTCTCCGAAGCTATGGCGATACGTGATGGTTTACTCCTCTGCGAAGAACGAAACCTTCATAATATCGTAAGAGAATTGGACTCACAGGTGTTAGTCGACATGCTTCATGCAGGTACATGCTCCCAATGGCGACTACACCGTGTATGGCAGGACATCATGCGGTGCCACCCTCGCACAACTAACGTTTGTAATCAGCTGCGAGAAGGTAACCAGACAGTAAATGCCCTCGCCAACCACGCGGTACACACATGACTTCCTTCCTCCCTTTTCCTTTCTTGTCAGGCGCTCCCTCCAACCGCTAGGGGATGCTATCACGTCAAACGTCTCGGCTTGCCGAACCTCCGCACGCACCGCACACTTTTGAAAGAGGCCCCGGGGGAGTGGCGGATCGCGTGGAGCACTCGAGGTGGAAGCTCTCACGCCTGATCCGACGACCACGACAGCGGGGTGGACTGCACCCACCTCGGATGAGGTCCTCGCCACGCACTTCATCGATGCACTTATTAAAGGCGGGGACAGCTCCACTATCTCTCCACCATCATCATGCGGGGGGCTCGTGGGAGGCATCGACGCGAGCACTTCTCCGAGCACCTGCAAGGTATCACTTATGTATCGTATCGTTTCCTTTCCTGCACATGGGCGCGAACGAGTGGGATCTGAGTGTAATTGGGATAGTTATACTCGCTCCATGCCTCTAAACACTGATAAACACCACTTTATAAATGAAATCCCCCTAGGTGGCGTCTAGGACACGGCTGGATCGGTCTACGGGCACAACCGCAGGGTTGGCCATACCCGACACCATGTTTTTTGCCAATTTAAAGAAAAAAAGATGGGATCATCCACCCTCGGTATAAGAGGTGACAGCTCAAAGAAGACAATGCAATGAAGTCATTGGCCAAGGCAACGAAATATCTAAGAAGACTTCTTTGATGATTTCTGAATGCATTAGTACTAACCCACTTATTCTAGTGATTTTATTTACTGGATATTATTATTTATTTTCTTACTCTGTTTATTTAATTTTTTTCTAGATCCTCATGCAAAGAGTTTTCCTTATATTGGTCTATCAAAGCTTCATCATTCTTTTTCAGTTATATTTGTGACATGAATCCCACATATAGTTGGACCATGAATTTGAACTTACATGATTAGACTAATCCATTTACAACATTTCTTTGGACATAAGGAAATAAGATACATGACCCAAGGAAAAACATTTTTATCCATGGACTGATCTATTTTAGAATCTTGGAAATAAATAATCAAGATGAATAATCATGATAAATTAGTGAAATTTGGTGACTTCTTCAGTAATTCACAAAAGAAGTTTTTAAATAAAGTTTTTGAAAAATTAATGAAATTTGATGACTTATTTATCTTAGAAATTCATTACCTACTTTATTTCAGTGTACATGGATTTGAGCTCCATCTTGAGTCTTCGTATGCCATCTTGACCATCAACATGTGATATCCTTTCTAAGGTTACTCATTTTCCAAATCCTGTAAAATCTTTCCTTCAGACCTAATATCTGGCAAATTATTAGTACAAGAAAACAAATACTTTTCTATTCTTCAAATTATATCTTTATAACAAATAAGCTCATTTTTTATGAATGTATACTTTCATCATTCCAGTTTACTTATTACTATCAAATAGCTTGTCAATCTCACCCAATTCTATTTTATATTCTGATTAATTTTTTAGTTAAAAATAGATAAGTACCTTTTAAATATTATGTTCACTTCTTTTTTTCTAAATTCTCTATATGTAACTCAATTATATGTAACTCAACAAAATTCTTCCCTTTCTATTTCTCTATAGGGTTCTCTCTCTTGTTATTCCCTTTCTCTATCTCTAGGGTTCTCTCTCGTTCTTCCTTTTCTCTCTCTTTAGAGTTCTCTCTCTTGTTCTTCCCTTTCTCTTTCTCTAGGCTTCTCTTTCGTTCTTACCATTCTCTCTCTCTATGGTTCTCTCTCTTGTTCTTTCCTTTCTCTGTCTCTAGGGTTCCTTCTCGTTCTTCCCTTTTTCCTGTCTCTCTCTAGGGTTCTCTCTCTCGTTCTTCCCTTTCTTTCTCTCTAGGGCTCTCTCTCATTCTTCCCTTTCTCTCTCTAGGGCTCTCTCTCTCGTTCTTCCCTTTCTTTCTCGTTAGGCCTCTCTCTCATTCTTACCTTTCTCTCTCTAGGGCTCTCTCTCTCGTTCTTCCATTTCTCTCTCTCTAGGGCTCTCTCTCTCTCTCACGTTCTTCCCTTTCTCACTCTCTTTAGGGCTCTATCTCTTGTTCTTCCATTTCCCTCTCTCCCTCTAGCTCTCTCTCTCTTGTTCTCTCTTTCTCTCTCTCTCTCTCGTACGCTCTTTCTCTCGCTCTGGCTTGTTCTCTCTCTCTCTCTCTCTCTCTGGGTCTCGCTCTCATTTTCTGTCTCTGTGTCGTGCTCTCTCTTTTTCCCTCTAGTGCTCTCTCATTCTCTCTTTCTCTCTCTCATTCTCTCCCTCTTGCTTGTTTTCTCTCATGCCCTTTGGCTCTCTCTCTTGGTTGTTCTCTCTCTCTCTCTCTTTCTCTCTCTCCCTGTGGCTCTCTCTCTTACTCTATCTCTCCCTCTGGCTCTCTCTTATTTTTTCTCTCTCTCACGTCTCTTTCACATTCTTTCTCTCTCATTCTCTCCCTTCTCTCTCTTGCTCAGGTGCTCTCTCCCTCTTGGGCTCTCTTCTCTCGCGCTCTCTCTCTCTCTTCCCCTTCTGGCTCTCTCTCCCTCTGGTTCTCTTCTCTCACGTGCCCTCTCTAACTCTTCTGGTTCTCTCTCTCTCGTTCTCTCTCTCCATCTAACTCTTCCTCTCTCAATCTCATGCCTCTCTCTCTCTCATTTTTCTGTCATTTCATTTGTTATAAATTTATTTTTGTGGTTATTAATTCAAACAATTCGATCTGATTCGATCTGAACTGCCAGCATGAATCAAATTGGATCACATTATTCGATCCAAACAGTGAACCGGATAGAAAATACGATCCAAAACTAATTCGTCGATCATGAATGAGTTGAATCTACCATGGGTCTGATTGAGGTTTGGATTCAATTGTTTGAATGCTTGATCTGATCAAACATTCAAACGATCAGATCGAATCCTCAATCGCTAGTGACCAGTTAGCCCCCGCTGACCAAATTGACTCAATGCCAAGAGAGTATTCCTGGTTAGAATCGCCACCTCATTGATCACAATCATTTGGCTCTATTAGTAACCAATTCAGCTTTTGGCTGAATACATTTCAAGCTGGTCAAGCAATGGTTGTCATTGGTGAGCTTGATGACCTGAAACCTCTAAATTTCATTAGAATCTAAGCTGCATATTTAATTTTTTTGTCATTTGCCACATTAAAAAATAACATATACGCCATCCTCTGGAATGGTTTCCTGGAGAAATGGTCAGAACATTGATAAAACAGAAATTAAGGTTAGTTATATCACATTGTATATTATCATTTAAACTGTTCATTACAAACACATATCAAATAAGAGTCCAATCCACGCAGAGAAAGTATTGAAAAGTAAAGTTTTAAATTATTTCTATATTTAATAATTAAATCTAATTAAATAAAATTTTAAAAATTCAAAATATTAGAAAAAGCTGAGAAGAATAGTGATCTTATTCAAATTAATTGACCCAACTATACTTTTAGGAATGTTAGAGTATTTTCTAGCCAAAATAAAAATTAACTACAGTAAAAGGTAACTTAACCAACGTTTTGGTAGTGCTAGGAGATAAGAAAACATGGGAAGGGGAGTGAGTAGAATAAAGTAATATTGTCATTACAAAATGCTGAGGAGATGGCAATATATGCAGGAATGAGCAAATTAGTGGGCAAGTGATGCTAAAGCTACCAAGGGGTAGAAAAACTGGGTACATGCCTTCGGGCTCACCAACACTATGACACCTTATTGTTGCTTAATGAGTTCTATCTTTTGAGAGAATATTGACGATTTTATTTTAGTATTCTCGAATGATATTCCTGTGTGCAGTCAAAGTTTGCACGATCATGAGAGGCATTAACAGAAGGTGTTTCCCAAGATTGAAAGAGTATCTGATCAACCTCAACTCGTAGAAGTATGAATTCCTCAAGTAGTTAGAGGGGGCGGGGCAATAAATGGATTTTTAGTAGCAAGATTGTACAAATTTTTGAGTCATTATATGCATCATTTTTTTTATATTATTCATAAAACTCAAAAGATCCATAACATATGACATATTCCATCTTTAGCTCTACCCCTTCGATCTGCACTTCGTGATACTCACTCTTGAGGTTTGTTCACGAGAAGAAGTGAGCTTCCGCGAGCCGATTGAAGAGCTACTATGCATTTGGCACTAGGTATTTGTTCTTCTTATAGACCTTGTTGAAACTCAGTAGTGCATGCAAAGGTGGTGCAACCCATCCTTCTTCTTTTCAAATGACATCGGTGCATTGAACGAAGCCTTAGATTGGCGGATTAGCCCAACTCAAACATATATTGGGGTTGTCAACTCAACTCTTCCAAGTAATTTGGGGTCATCTTGTTGGGTGCACATGAGTTTGGATAGGTAACATGTAGCAGCCTGATTTTGAGGTCGACATATTGCTTGTGAGGCAAGCACGAAGGGAGCTCTACAAGCGTCAACCCAATGAACTCCGACATGTTTGTAATTGCTTGTCGTAGTCCCCCTGCAATGGCACTGAGGTTATGGCCATCATCATCTACCCAGTTAAGAATTGCTAGACAATCTGATGTGCAACCTTACTGAGCACCCTGCCTCCTAGGTGCCTGCACTCTTCAATGATAGTGAAGGTCTCTTCCCGCTTTTGATGTCCATCCTTGCATTTCATTGCAGACATGAGAGTAGTGTCTCGTGGCCCTTCACCCCCTTGGTCAATCATGAAACAAGGGTGTGATCCCTCGCAGAACAGGATGTCATAGTACTAGGGGAACACAACCGAGTGTGCTTCCACTAGGAGGTTGAGACTTAAAACAATTCAGAAGTCATCCATGGGGGACACCATAAAGTGGATATGGCCTTTCCTCATTCCCACCTGCAATGAGTCCCCCTTGGCCATGCCGATAATGTTAGAGGTCTCTAAGCTGTGTCGCTTGGCTTCTTTCACCACGAGGAGGTTATGTGTCACCCATTTGTTGATCATGGCCATTGCATTTGGCGGTTGAGAAGGACTTTGATGTGGAAGAGGCTGAGTCTTTCATAACATTGTCAAAAGAGATGGTGCAAAGCTAGATTATCCTCAACAATGATAACCCAGGAAAAAGAACAAAGATGTAAGTCTCAAAAGATCAAAAGTCACCCTAACATCGTGTCATGTTCCCAACAAGCAGAGTGATATGTTGTCTTGATACTTGGTCAGATCACTGCTCATTTAATCCTGAAATCTAAAAACTCCAAAAATGGACCAAAAGAAGATTTCAAATGTGTAAATTACTTCACTAATGTTAATTAAGAACAAAATAAAAAGAGATTTCATAACATTGTCAAAAGAGATTTCAACCTCACCGTGCAGCCCGAGCCGACACCCGCGACTCCAACTTCATATACTTGGCCTAGCACTGATCATGATCATTGATTTTAATTTTTCTTGTTTTTTCTTGTACTTATGATTTCTGAACGATCAGATGGGCCATCGTGTTTGGGCCTTGTCAGTTGTTAATTTTGTTTTATTTGTTTTGATATACATTTAAGGGGAAATCTCTCATCAAGAGATGATTTCTCCTATTTCAGCCCACTTGGGCATCCTCCCTACTTATATACAAAGGGATAGCATGCCCAAGGAAGCCTTGGAGTTCATTTGAAATTGAAAGGAGTTTTCTCATCTGGGCTCCCGCCTCCTCCCTTTGGGAGTTATCTTTACCATTCTCTAGAGTAGTTCGTGGATAGCTGCACATCGCAGCATCGCCAGCTTCACCACGTTGAGTCTACGTCCTTTCCTGAGCAGTTACAGCCATTTCTGGAAGAGTTCTTGGACCTCTATCCAAGAACACCATCTCTTGGACCATCTTCGTGTCACCCACGTCCTGTCCGTAGCACTACCAATGCCGCCGCCGACTCCACCGCCGCCCGCGCTCGCGATCAGCATTTGTGCACCCTGCCTATGCGCTCACTTCCTTGCCCCGCATGGCCCCACGTCTGCGTCTTGCGTGACCTTACACCCGCGACCATGGCTCTTGCACCCCATGCACCCTTGTGCCCGTGCACCCTCCCTGCGTCGCACAACCCCGCGCCCAACGCGTCCTCGCACCTGTGCACACGTGTGTCGTGTTTGCTTGCCCTTCACACACACTTAATTGTGCACGCCCCCTCACGTGCGTGGTCCACGCTTGAGCTCGCGCCCCTGCGCCCAATGCGCCATCGCACAGATGGGCTTTTGTGCCCTGCTTACGGCATCCACACCATGCTCTGTGTTCGTGTCTCACACTCGAGTGATCAATACTCACTAGGCCGTCGCTTCTCACGTTGTCAACAATTTGGAACCCAATGCCTTAGACTAACAGGTTTTGACCCCCTCAGGTTAATCATCTTCTCACCCCCCTTCCCACCCTTTAATTACACTATCATTACGTCGTACATTGTCATCTTCTCTACGCGCTCCTCTGCATATACATTACTTCAGTGTTAGGACTAGCCACTTGTGTGGAGTGATAGTGATTTTCTTGAGATAACAACTTGGTTCACTAGCAATGGAGGTCGAGGACATCTTTGGACACCTCATGTCCCCCTCTACCTAAGACATCTAGTTACTCAGACTGGGTCATTGGGAGTCTGAACATAAACTAGTCCACTTCTGATCCCTAATTGAACGTCATCTTTGATGGAAATACATGTGGTCGGCAAGCCAATCACACATTCCACATCTCATTCGATAATCATTAATACAACAGATTCATTATAGTGCACGTGTGATGCTTATAATGAAGTCCATGAATACATGATCAAACTTAGTAAAATATGATGAGATCGTAATACGGAGATCACTAGTCTTTAAGCATGTGTTCTAAATATTCCTATTCAAAGGATACATGAGAAGGACATCGAAGTATTCGAATAGAATAACACTATCTAGCCTTACTCATATGATGAGTATGGCTGGTCCCATAGCCATTAGTGTGGAGACACTAAGGATAGATAGTGGGTGCTCTTTAGTGGAAAGAGTTCACTGAATTGATCCTTACAAATCCCTGAATGGTATTATACCGAACTGTCAATCAGGTTGATTCACGTCACGATTGTGTAAGTGGTCCTTAGACCTGAAACTCTAAAGACATCTTGTGGACGAACGGTTGTACTTTGATTATTCCCAACAAGTCTCTAATCATGGGATTCTAAACGGTCTTAGTTCGGGTATATCAAGAAGTTCAGGAAGATGATTGAGTGTTCAAGATGGGATCGTCCACCCTTGGTATAAAAGGTGACAGCTCAAGGAAGATGATACGATGAAGTCCTTGGCCAAGGCAGTGAAATATCAGGAGAAGAGTCCTTTGATGATTTCCGAATGCATCAGTACTAACTCGGATGACCGATTAGGGTTTGACAGTTTACCATACCCTAAGTCGTTCAAGGAGCGTCAAGTGGATGAGGGACTACATACAGGGTAACCAATGACAAACATGTTCCATGAAGTGAGTCGTTACACACTCCTTTGTATCTTCTAGAACACGAGGTGTAGCTTGGCACACCACGTGTTGGAGACTCGACCTATCGATTGGGTTAAATTGATCTGACACTAATTAATCTATATGATGATATAAGTAATTAATTTGGAAGGCCAATAAAGGTTATTGGGCAGCTGGAGTCATTAACTAGACTGATACATGGGCCTAGAGGGTCACACGCAAATAGTCTTTTGGATGTCGAAAGATATATTTATGTTTTGGGGGTTTTTATGAAAAATGCCCACTTAGTATAAATAGGGGAAGGCCTTGAACGAAATTCACCCAGGCCAAAATGGTTCAGGGGCCTTTTCCCTTCTTCTCCCTTCTCCCACACCCCTCTCCATGTCCGATGCGATCGAAAGAGGTGTAATGACAACGGTGGAGGTAGAACGGGGCTCGTCAATGAGGAGGAGATTTGACGCGTGGAGGATCGCGTGGATACGTCTAGTGGCTGCACACTTGAGCAGCTCAACTCCTCTCACATCGGGATCCAAGAAATCATGGATGCAATCCATGCAAAGGTACTTTGTTTCATGGATTTTATCGATGCCATTTTGATTCTGTTATGTGTCTTCCACTGCATGGAATCCTCGTCTTCATCATGTCAAGGCCTATAGAACCCAACAATCTTAGTCAGCAACTATCTATCCTTTCTCATGAATTTTCACTATACTTTGCATACATGGCAATAATCACAACTCGTTGACCGCTTCTCTTGTGTTGTAACATGAGCCAACTGATCTCGGCGCTCTCCGTGTTACATCAATTTTAGTAAAATGCTTTCAACATATTTGATGACTGGTCAAAGCAATGCATGCATTAATAGGTGTTGTCATCAATCACAATAGGTTATCAGTCAACTTGTTGACTGGTTGTTAGTGAAGTCCAAATTACATCCTTAGTTACATTAAGTGCTACTTAGATCGACCATATGGTGAAGAAGCAAAGTCACTTTTTTTAGGACATGAATTTTCTATGAACAAGTCAAATCATGTTACTACATACTATGCACTGGGGGGACGAAATTACACTTACATGGTGGGCATTCTCATCTACTTGACTAATACAAAGATTACACAAAGTTCTAGATCTCGTTTCTGCAATCTTGATAAGGGGTGTTCCCTGTGAGAAATCTTGACTAAGCACTAGGTTTAAATGTTCTTGTGCATGTTTTTCTGAGGTTTTTGTGGAATTTACCAAAATTTTATTCATAAAGAAAATATATATTTATATTTAAGAATATATATTTTTTGTACTTTTGTGACATTATATTCAAAGAGATAGTTTTTAATATTTTTATAAGGATTTTTATGGAATATAATAAAAATTCTAGAACAATTTAATGGGTTTATAAAAATTTTGATGATTTATTTTGAGTGCACCATCTGTTGCCATCCAATTTATCACATGGAGCCCAATAATTGATTTTTGACAATGCTTAGCCGTTCTAATCATCAGGCAAAGGTGTAACTATGTCACCATAACCCACAATGCAATAATAAACTAGCGAATACTTTTTTCATGTACATGGATATTTTGCCTATTAAAAAAGGCCATATTACAAAAAAATAATGTAATTTTGAATACCGAGAAAGTGGGACACGCGTCAAAAAAATAAATCCTGTGATTCAATCACAATAAATGCCATTTCAAAGACTAAGAAAGCAGGGCACATGTATGATGAGTACAATACTGTGATTTTGATAAAGTAAAATGCAATTTAGAAGGTCAAGAAACTGTGCACACTTAGTAATGGAAAAATAGTGATAGGTTTTTGTAGAATACAAGGATATGACTTTTGATTAATGTATGCATGAGAAAGATATAAATCCATAATCTTTAGCTAATATAAAGTTCTGTAAAACACTAGCAATTCAACAGCATTATAATGACTAAGAAGGATCCAGTTTCAAAACCTAATATCTGATTATCGATAATGATTTTCAAGTTGAAATTCTTTCAGAAACTTTCTCTTCGCCCAGTCCATCATACCTTTAATCTATAAATGGACCCCTTCATCCATGTAAAATTTATATTGGAATTTCTCCTACATGTATATGCCAAAATGGAGAAAGTAATTTCTGTGTCAAAGAAAGTTTTGTTGGTTTCCACCATTGGTTGAATTTATAAATAAAAAGTGCAAAGGCACTCCTTTTGTAACACATCTCCTTGATCCTAGCAGAATATAAGGATCTATGGTGAGTATCCTTACATTTATATCATCTTCTCAACATCCATCCATCCACATATATCCATCTCATCCATAACATCCATACATGTCATCCATTCGTATGTAATTTTCATATCATAATTATTCATAGTGTGCTTTGTATTCAATTTACAATCACTAGTTATCACATATGTCTACGCTTATCATCCTTTTCATCTCACCACATTTCTTATTTAATAAAAATGTATCTTCTTATCCCAGATTACAATTAAAAAATGTATTAAATTCCTAATATCAAATTTCTTTGGAGATGGTCATTGCTCATCCCTAGATGGTAATATTTTTATATAATTCAAGGCTTCTATACGTTTTTTTTATTAACTCAAATCCCACAAATGAATTAGTACCCCAAAGTTGAGCTCGTCACATCCATATTCCCAAAATATCACACATGCTTCTCTTTTAATATTAATATAAATACACCCTCATTTATTCTATTTTTAGTTTACCAAATTTATATTAACTATTTATATACAAAGTTATATTACTTATGTAGTGTTCTAGAGGCCTTGATTTGGATGAACATAATGGCATCAACACAATATTGCAATGCATCCTTGATTTCTTGGATCCTTTAGTGTGTCAAGTCAAGCAGTTCATGTGTCCAGGCTCTAGACATATCCACATAATCCTCAGCATGTTGAATCCCTTCTCACCTTAATGAGCTCTGTTCCTATGTTTTCATCATCTGTACGTAGTCCTGATCGCATTCGGAACAAAAAGGAGTAATGGGAAGAAGGGAGAAGAAGAGGAAGGCCCTTGAAAAATTATGGCCTAGGAAAATTTTGTTCAGGGCCTTTCCCTATTTATACTAAGTGGGTGTTTTTCATAAAAACCCCAAAACTTGTGTATATCTTTCGATGTCCATAAGACCATTTGTATGTGACCCTCCAGGACCATGTATCAGTCTAGTTAATGACTCCAGCGGCCTCATAACCTTTATTGGCCTAAAAAATTATTAATTATATTATCATGTATATTAAAATGTATATTAATTAATCTTAGATCGATTAAACCCAATCAATTTATGGAGTCTCAAACACGGGGAGTGCCAAGCTACACCTCCTACTCTAGAAGATATTAAGAAGTGTGTATCAACTCACGCATGGAACCTGCTTGTCATCAGTTATCGTGTACATATAGTCCCTCATCCACGTGCCGCTTCTAGGATGGCATAGGGTATGGTCAACTATCAAACCCTAATTAGTCATCCAAGTTATTACAAATGCATTAAGAAATCATCAAAGAACTCTTCTCTGATATTTCACTACGATGGCCAAGGAGTTCTTTACATTGTTTGTGTACATTGTGGACTATCCCATCTTGAACACTCAATCATCTTCATGAACTTCTTGATATACACCAACTACGCCTATTTAGAATCCCATGATTAGAGACTTGTAGGTCATAGTCAAAGAACAATTGTCAGTCCACGAGACGTCTTTGGTGTCTCAAGTCTAAGGACCACTTACACAACAGTGAAATGAATCAACCAAATTAACAATAAGGTATATTCAATAATGAATATGAATCAATTTAGTGAACTCTTTCCACTAAAGAGTACCCCATATTGATGTAACATGACTCCTGGGATTCGACGGCTTGTGTTAGACCACAAGGGAGAGTAGTGGAGATGAATGAAATAGATAGAAATGAATACATAAGTTTTTAAAATTAGATCAGAAATACACATCAACCACTGATTAAGCGTTGATTTATTAATGTGACAAAGGAATCTAGGCAACAATCAAGCTCCCAGTGACCCGTTTGACCGATTCGACAACCTACATGGAGGGGGACACCAAAGTGTCCAAGGGCATCCTCGACCTTTGTTGATAATGATCCTAATTGATATCTGAAATAAGATCCTATCTCTCGACAACGTGGTGGCTAATCCTAGAAGTATGTATGTCCTCGCCATGTCTAGGTAGTAGAGAAAATAAGAAGACAACATTGAAAGTAGTAATAATGCTCCAAACTATGAGGAAGCGATAGAACCTGATGGGTGAAAACCCGATAGTCCGTGGCGAAATGTTGATGCAGAGCAGTACACAGTGGCTTGGTGCGGACAAAAAACCAGAGTGTGAGTGGATGAAGGTGTGAGGGTGCTTGGCGACGGCGGGTGCGAAAACACATGAGGAGGGGCATGCGGATGCGCAGCGGTCGAACTTACGCATGAGAATTGTGACAGATGGGCGCATTAGCATCAGGGCATGGCCACGCATGGCGTGCAATGGGCATTAGCGCGTGGCTGACAAGCGGTCTGGACGTGAGTGTGCGGGGTGTGGCTCCTTGATGAGCATGCGAGCACACGCTTGGTGAAGTCACGTTGAGGGGCACGTTGGCATGCAGCATGCACTGACAAATGACAACGGGTGGCCTGGATGCGACGCGTTGAGGGTGCGCTGGCACGCAAGATCGTGTGGTGTGATAAGCCTAAAATTGATGTGTAATTACATCGTTGTTTGGGCTTTTAGACTTATGCAATAAAATTTATAATACCCCTTAATCACTAAATATATATATATATATATATATATATATATATATATTAGCAAGCACGGGGTCGAACCACAAGGAGGCACTAAGCAATAATTTTTATCCAATTTCAAATCAATTAAGTCAAGAATGCATTAATTTTGCATTTAATAGAACTTAATATGTTTAATTATGTTTATAATTAATCAAAATTAAGTAGAAACTTAATTTTGATTTTAATATTTTTGGTCAAGACACTTGGATAGGATAATTTTGATTATAATATCAGATTCATTCAGATTACCAATTTCCCAATCAAAAACACTTTTATAAGACAATTTTATATATTTAAAATTGGAAATTAATAAGCACAAAAGGGGGTTTTCAAATTGGACTTGAAGATGGACAATTGTTTTTATGAAATTTTAGATTTTAGTATTTAAGATGTTTAATTGAATTTCTAAACAATCAATCTTGAAATCTAGAGAGAGAAAATTGGAGATCTAACCTAAAGAGAGAAAGTAGAAGAATTTGGGGAAAATCTAAAGATCTAAAAATGAAGAATAGATCCAAATCAATGTAAACTAAATATTAAAAATCATATCTTGAATCAAAATCAAAATGCAATGTTAATTTCATTTCAAATCAACTTCAAGGGCATGTACATTTCGCCCATGCCATGGCGTTTTAGAATCTTTTAAGAAGATGTTCAAAATACAAATTAGAAACTTACAAATTTCAATGATGAATCAGGATCTGTGGACTTTGAAAGCAACCCATGTGCCCTTCCTGGCCAAATCCTTGGGGAGAGCTTCAAAAAGTAAACTGCTCCCCGACCTCTATTTAAATATACAAACATGCCCTCAAAATTTCAGCTCAATCGGACGGCTAGATCTCAAGATATCGCCATTTTACTAGCGTTTAATCTCAACCGTTGGATCATTTTATTATTTAAGAAAAGCAGATTTTTTCTTATTGGATGACGCCTCTTTTTTGTTGTTTTCGCCACCTTGGATGTTGTTCTGACACATGTTTGAGTGCTTCGACAGGCCACAATCATTGGAAAAATGATGCTTCATTTGCGCGGAGGAGAATGCGCCATGTCGTCCTATTTTTTTCAAAAAATCGCAAAAGACAAAAGATACTTTCCTTGGTTAGAAATTATTACACGCGGAGTCAATTTCCACGTGCAGTAAATGCATGTAGCTACCCAACTGGGCATACGAGGAATAATCATGCGTCATAAATGCACGCAGAGATTGATTATCTGGGTGCATTTATTACACAAAAAAATTAATAAGAAAAAAATGTACCTTTTTCCTTGCCAACCGCGCCACGTAGCCTGCATGTATTTCTTTCGAAAATGATTTGCTCATTATGGCGCTTCCAATCATTTGCCCAGATTTTCCGGCGAATGACGTGTAAAAAATATTTCTACAATGCAATGAGGTTAAAAACCATGTGAAAAATATTAAAAAATTATAAAAAATAATAAAATCAAAGTGTAAGTCATTTATATCCATTTATATATGATGACATGCAAATATGGTCATTAAAACACATAAATGTAATGTAATATACATCAATTTAACGTTATAATTTGTAAGTTATCAATGTGTTGCTGGCAGCAGTCACGCACGGAGGACCATTGCTGGGGGGGGGGGAGGCGACCTGGATGCAACACACTAGCGGCGCATTAGTGCCCAAGATTATGAGAGTGTGATTGGTAGAAGACATGCACGAAGGGGCAAGCGGCTGGGAGAGGGGGTTGCCAGTTCTCGACGGCTCTTGGGTACGATCAATGATCAGACACTTGGCAGCACGGACAAGTGGCAGGAGGCAGGATCTTCCGAGAATGGATGACGACTGGGTTCTTAGAGGTGAACAAAGGCATCAAGAAAGACAATCTTGAAGGCGATTGATAAGCCTAAAATTAATATGTAATTACGTCATTGTTTGGGTTTTTAGACTTATGCAATAAAATTTATAATAACCCTTAGTCACTAAATAATATAGATAGAGCAAGAAAGGGGTCAAACCATAGGGAGGCACTAAGCAAGAATTATTATCCGATTTGAAATAATTTAATTCAAGAATGAATTTATTCGGCACTTAATAGAGTTTAAACATGTTTATAACTAATCAAAACTAAGTAGAAACTTAATTTTGTATTTAATATTTTTGGTCAAGACGCTTGAGATAGCATAATTTTAATTATAAGATCAGATTAATTTCGATTACTAATTTCACAATTATGAAAATAATTTAAGACAATTTATGTATTAAATTGGGAATTAATAACCAAGAAAGGGATTTTGAAATTGGACTTCAAGGTGGACAAATTTTTGGATGAAAATGTATATTTAGGTTTTTTATATATTGATTTAAATTTCTAAACAACCAATTTCCAAATCTAGTGAGATAAAATATACGAATTAACCTAGAAAGATAAAGTAGAAGAATTTGGGGGAAAAGTGAAATTTGACCCTAATCTAGAAATCTAAAAATGCAGAAATGTTCCAAATCAATCTAGAACTAAAGATTAAAATTAGATCTTGAACCAAAATCAAAATGAAATTCTAATTTTATTTCGAAACAACTTCAAGGGCATGTACATTTTGCCCATGCCTTGGAGTTTTAGAATTGTTCAAGAAGAAGTTCAAAAATCAAATTAGAAACTTACAATTTTCAATGATGAACCAAGATCTATTGACTTCCAAAGCAACTTCTGTGTCCTTCCTGGCCAAATCCTTGGGGAGAGCTTCAAAAAATGAATTTCACCTTCTTCCCGACCTCTATTTAAAGATCCAACCATATAAATTGTAGAGGAGGAAAAGACAAACATGCCCTCAAAATTGTAGCTCAATCGGACGGCTAGATCTCAAGATATCGTCATTTTATTGAAGATTAATCCTAGCCGTTGGATTATTTTTATCTCTCCTCCAAGAAGGTAGAAAGTGGCATTTTCTGATTCATCGAGGCATTTTTCTTGTTTTCTCCACCCTTGGATCATGCGCTGTCACGTTTTTCCGTGCTTCAATAGGTCGCAATCATCGCGAAATGATTGCTTCGTTTGAATGGAGAAGAAAATGCCACGTCACACTGTTTTTAAAAAGAGCATAACAGATAAAAGATACATTTTTTTTCTTTTCGTTAGAATTAATAACACACTATCGATTTTGTGTGCATTTAATGCACGCGGCGAATCGACTGCCGGAATGTATTAAATATGGCGTAAAGTTCCCTTTTTTTTATTAATGCACGTGTGTCGGTAGCCGCGTGCAACCAATGCACGCGGCTACTCGACTACAAGGATTCTACTTCAATAAATGCACAAAAAAATCAAATAAAAAATGTACCTTTTTCTTCTTCTCGCCCGCCATGCCACATTCCTTTTCAACATACATGATTCGCTCATTATGGCATCGTGATGCGCGATGCCATAATGAGCCTATCATTGATTAACTTAGCGCTTCCAATCATTCGCCCAAATTTTTAGGCGAATGACGTGGATGCCATAAATTTAATAAAAATCAGATTTTAAGTACTAAATAAATAATAAAATATATTCTTTTAATTCTTAATAATCATTTCTTGTCTAATCAGAAAATTATAAAAAATATGGGAAAACTCCAGAAAATTAGTAAAACCCTTACCAACCTTTAGCCAAGTATTCTAAGCCCTGTAAAAAAAATATTTATTCAATGCAGAGAGGTCAAATACCATGTAAAAAATACTAAAAATTTAAAACAATAATAAAATCAAGGTGTAAGTTATTTATCTCCATTTATATATGATAACATGCAAATGTGGCAATGAAAACACATAAATGTAATGTAATATGCATCCATTAAAAATGATAATTTGCAAGTTATCAGTGCTTGAAGAATCCCAAGAATCTGCTAAGAGCGATAAAAAAGCGGGCAGGAGCGGTGATGTCATTCCTCCAATTGAGACGTGCCTTAAAATGGTGAAACTGACATCGCGACGACGTGCGGTTCCTTGTGATCTGGTATACAAAATGATAAATGGATAACTTCCAAAAGGAGGAGGGTGGGAGCCCAGATGAAGACAACTTCAATATTTCACTTTCAAATGAACTCCAATTGGCTCCTTGGGCATGCCTCCCTTTATATAGGGTAAGGAGGATATCCAAGTGGCTGAGTTAAGAGAAACAGTCCCGTGATGAGGATTTCCCCTAAAATTTCAACAATAAATGCAAGAATAAAATGATGATGGACGAAGCCCGAAACACGATGGCCCATCTGACAATTCAGAAAACAAAAATACAGAAAATAAAGACACCTATGATGACCCATTGCTAGACCGTCTACTTGAAGCTCGGGTCTTTGGTGTCAGCTCAAGCTTCACACCACGGTTTTTCATGAACAATCGTCTTTATTAGTTGGATGGTCCCCTATCAACTATCTATCATTGGTGTCTCCACACTAATGGTTACGAGACCGGCATACTGATCAGATGAATAATGCTAAATAGTAGTATTCTATCCAGATATTTTGATGTCCTTCTTGAGTATCCTTTGAATAGGAATATTTGGAACACATACTTAAAGACAAGTGGTCTCCTTATTAAAATCACATTGTAACTCACTAAGTCTGATCATGTATTCATGGACTTCAATATGAGCACCACATATGCACTATAATGAATATGTTCTATCAATGAACATGATAAGAGATATGTAATATGTGATTGGCTTGCTGGCCATATATATTTCCATCAACTTATTGAAATTCTTTATCTTAATTTTATACTTTCTCTATTCCATTCTTCTAGAATATACAAGTTGTAATAAGATTGGGCCATTAGTCTATAATAATTTAGGAAATTATAAATGTATTTTTCAAAACTATTTATCATCATTTATGAACATGTATATTATAAATCAATTATATTTTGCCTTACTCCACTTCTATCCATTTTTTTAATGTACCGTCCCCTAAATTTGCCTACTTGCACCAAATAATTTTTTTCAACCAAAAAAAAAGTAATTATTTTTCAACTTGATCATTCTTATTTATCATTATCCTAGTTTTCTTTTGGTTCTGGTTATTCATTGGAACATTACAAAATATTTTGTTAAGATTCAGAAGTGATGATTGATTCCAACTTGATCTTCAAAACACTACCCATCATGTGTACCTTGTGAGGAACTTGTTCCAATGTTGAATTGTTTAAAAATATTTCGTATGGCATTCATGGGTTCATCCTCCAGAAGTATCCATGAGATCAAGGTATTGTTGGATCTCCAATCTTCTTCTCAAACTCTTCTTAAAAGCTCTAGTAATCTTGTCACCATGAAAACACTCTTCACATACCACTGGACAAAATGAGAAATAAAAAAGAGAGGAGATAGCTCTAAGTGGTTTGTGGGCCTAAAATGGATGCCCCTACCCATCTGTGCCTCACTTAATATTTTTCATAAAAAAACCATTAAGTAAAAGTATATCCATTAATGCCCCATAATCTTATGTGTGTAACACGCTTTGCCAATGTACCATTCTAGTTAATAACTTTAGCGGCCTGATAAAAATAATTAGATAACATTATTAATTGAATAAAGGATTGATTTAACCAAGTCGATGGGCTACGTTCCCATCCCGTGGGGTGCCAACATACACCTCACACCCTAAAAGATATATAATAGTATCTGGACTCTCTCATGGAACCTTTGTTGTCATAGGTGACCATATACGTGCGATCCTTAATCTGAATGAGACTCTTTAATGATTTAAGGTATAGTTAATGTTCAAATCCTAACCCATCATTCAATTAGTACTTAAGCTTAACGGGAATCATAGGAGAATGCGTTATGACATACTAAAACTTTTGTATGCAGATTATCATTTTGAAGGTTAGATGTTATCTATAAGGTGGAATTATCATACATATCTCTTCATATGTCATGAATAAAGTCCACTCAATGCATCAATTCACACATTATGTAAAATTTCCATTTTTATGACTTTAGCATGATTATGACACTGAATATGATCTAAACATGATAAGTGAAAAAAAATTTGATTGATTAAAAAGAAACAAAGAAAAAATGATAACCAAAAACATAGTTCCTGGACACAGGAAGGTCTTTCTTTCTTTTTTAAAAATTCAAATATTATATAGTTTTGACAATTATATACCATTGATGCAATTACATTCTTTTGATATGGGATTGACATGATTGTAAGTTTCACAACAATGTAGGCCGGGACTGGGAAAATATAAAAATAATCAACTAAACATGTGGGTTGCCACATGAATAAATCATTGAAAAAAGTAAAATTTTGGGCTTCGCATTGACCCAGCCCATAGCCCGTTGTATCATGGGCATTCCTGAAAACTAATCTTTTGATCCTGATCATCGATTGTCTCGAAGAAGATCAGATGTTCTGATTCCTTTTGTGTGCATTATAATATCTCTCTCTTTCTTATAGGGGACAAATCAATGATGGGTGTTGATGTGGAACAACGAAGCATCACCAACTGGAAATCAGAGCTGATGTGTAAGGTGCTGATTAGGAGAGGACCACCGGAATTCAAGAGGGTCCACGGTTAAAATTTAATCGTAGCCATTGAACCCTCAAAGATACAAATTGACAATTTAAGGAAAGATCATCTTCTCAGATGTTGGAACACCATCATTGTCACCAGATACCGAATTACGGCAATGAGAAGGCGAGTCTCTGCCCAATCACCACCAAAAAATTGAAGGTAATGGTCCCATATCGACAAGGGAGATCCTGGAACTAGTTTGTACCTGTAAAAACCAGAATTAGTCTAATTTGAAATCATCTATCTCATCGTTGTTTAAATTGAATTCGAGAATAAGAAAACTTGGAGTAAAAATCCTTAAAAAACTTTCTTCCTCTAGAAAACTCTCTGTCCAAGGGGTGATAGCATATTAACCTGAAGAGAGAAGAAAGGAGGTGGGAATCAAGAAGAGGGCCAGAGGATTTACTTGGAGAAAGACTCAGTCGAGAAAGGGTCTAAAGTCGTCAGCTACCCTAAAATGGCAAAAAATTATGGTAAGTCAACACATTACTACAGTTAATACTAAAAACATTACATGATTTCTAAACAAACTTAGAAGAAAATATCATAACACCAAGGCAAAAAATTTCCATCTTATGTGGAATTTTCTCTTCTATGCAATTCATCAAACAGTTTGCAGCACTGTTTTCCTAAACAAACTTTAACTGAGCTTTTTTTCGAATATTTCTAGTCCAATTTAAATCTCTAAAAATACTTAACGACTATTGAAAGTTACATATATTATTTTATTGATTTCTTGATTATCAATACACAGTAATCATAAGCGTTTTGTATAAAGAAACATTTTATAACTACGCTTATTCAGTCAGGCATTTCATCGAACATTTAATACTCTCAGTCTTCTCAAAAAATTATTCAGAATTTTCTAATATAAATTTAATTCTAAAAGAATTATAAAAATTACCTTGATTCTCTAATATATGTATACTCTCATAGTACAAATTTCCAGCCTCAAATAAAATCGGCTGCAAAAATCTCTTTATAAAAACATATATAATCTCTCTCTATCTATTAGTCATTTCTACAAACACCTAGTGGTGTTCATGATTATCTTAAATTGAGATTTTTGTTTTATTTTTTTCTTCCTTATCTTCATCCCCTTAGATACTTCTTTCTTAATAGTAATATTATATCATAAACTCTTATCCCTGTCTTCTAACTCATTAAATAATTCTATGTGTAAGAGCTAATCTCTGAGGAAACGAAATTTTTCTCTGATGCATATCATTGAGTGAGATTAAAATACATAAATATCATTTTATAGAAATGAAATTGATAACAAGGGTACCAACAAACCTGTTTTGGCTCTATCACCTTATAGAGTATCCTCACTATGCTGGCCAGGGATATAGTTACTTCATCTTCCTTGAATCAATATACTGAAGGCAGATGATCCCATCTTGACCACTTAATCACCTCCTTATGCTTTTTACTATGTCTGAGCTGAGACCTTCTAAAACCCCATGGTTTGACACCCGTAAACCAGAATAAAAACATAGTTGTCCATCCATGAGATGTCCTTGGTGCCTCATGTCAACATATCACATATACAATTTTGACATGAATCAACCTCATTGACATTTAGGTATAAAAACATTTAGGGATGCATACGGATAATTTTCAGTGAATCCTTTCTCCAAAGAGTACTCATTGTCTGTCCTTGGTGTCTTCACACTAATGCCCATAGGATCAACCATAGCTATCATTTAAGTAGGATTAGATAGTGCCATTGTTCCTAGATAAGTAGGACAAGTGTGCAGCCTCTAGACTTATCCACACAATCCTTGGCACGTCGAATCACCTCCTTCTCAGTGACAAGCCCCATTCTACCTCCCCGTCGTCGTTACACCTGTTCCGATCGCATCGGATCTGGAGAGGGGTGTGGGAGAAGGGAGAAGAAGGGGAAAGGCCCCTGAACAATTTTGGCCTGGGTGAATTTCTTTCGAGGCTGATGCGAAACGACTACGGCCGTGATCGAGCGGCGCGTCTCGCGTCACAAGTGAGAATGATGATATGATATGACTTGTCGAAATTTGGAATTGAATTTATAAACGAGCAGATAAGACGCGGGTGAGTAAGCGTCGTAGATTGGGACGATCTACGGGGTAGAACGATCCAGAGATCGGACTCCCGTTGACCCGCAGAATCTACTAGACGACTAGGACGGGAGGGGCGTCTAACGGCCCTGGAGAGTTCGATATTTAATCAATCAGAGACAATCCGTTTACCTCCAAAGAGTCCTGCTCTCGACGTCGGTGGCTAGGCCTATTTCGATGTTCGTTCCGGAGATCTTGGCAGAGGACGCGATAGCGGACGACGGGACTGCAAGTAGTAATGATACTGGATTAAGAGGGAGAGGAGACGAGATTTGACTTTGAGTCGTGTAGTCCACGGCGGTTCGGCAGGGCGGTGATGACCGAGCGTGGGATTGGCGAGGCCACGGCACGCGGTCGGATCACGGCGGCGCGCGAGCATTCACGGTGCTGGCGGGGTTGCGGCGCGTCGCGGGGTTGCGGCGCGGCGAGGGACCACGGCGTGGATGGGCAGCGGGGATGCGGGGCCACGGCGCGGGTTGGACCTGTGATGCGAGGCGGGTCGGCGGTGCAGAGAGGATTCACAGTGAGAAGACAGGGCCGCGGTGTAGGATTGGCCGCGGTGCGTAGCAGGGGCCGCGGGGCGGCGCGAACCAGCGCCACAGGCGGGACAGCAGCGCGGGACGAGGTCGCGGCGTGGGCAGGGCCAGATTGGTGCGGGACGGCGGTGCGGCACAGTACCGCAAGACGAGGCAGATTTGCGGCACGAGCTCGTTGTAGCGGTGCGAGACGAGGGCCGCGGCGCGGCGGAGCGGCGGCACCGATCGGTGCGGCCGTGCGGGACCGAGTCGCGACAGTGATGCGGGCGCGATGATGGGGTCGGGGGGGCGGAGAGAGGTGATCGGAAAGAGGAGCTGCGAAGCAGCGATGGGGCGTGGTTGGGAGGTGCAAGAAGCGGTAGGGCGAGGAATGGGGAATCAAGAAGGACGAGGGTATGGTTCAAGACAATGGAGGATGGAGGAGAATGGTCAAGAACGATGAGGGTGACGAAGAAGATTCAAGAAACGATGGAGAAGGGTGGGGGATGGTCAAGAACGATGAGGGTGAAGGAGAAGGTTCAAGAAACGATGGAAAAGGGTGGGGGATGGTCAAGAACGTGGCAGAAGATGATCAATATGGAGGAAGGAAGGGGAGTGGAAGGGGCAAGGGCAAGAGAAATCAAGAACCTTGCGGGGCCGGTTCTTGATGGTCGCGGGCGTTCCTTCCCAACGGAGGCAGATGTCCCGATGCAGCGCGGCGCCGTCGTCGTCTCGAACCTTGAGGGCGCCCAGAGTGATCTCGATGGGTGCTCTCTCGATTCTTGATCACGACAGCTTCTTGAAAATCTTTAACGTACCGGAGTGATCTCAACGGCACGGTTGAACACGCAACGCCGGAGTGATCTCGGCGGACAGGGCGTGGGCTCTACTCTTCGGAGTGGTCTCGGCGAAGAGATGGGGCTAGCAAACCCCTACGCTACAACTACGATAAGGAAGATTCTTGAAACACTTTTCAATTCAAAAACTTCCAAGTAGTCCTTGGGCATGCCCTCCTTATATAGGGAGGAGGGTGCCAAGGAGCGTGGGAGAGGTTGAACCGTCATGAGGCGTGGTTCGACCTCTCCTTACAAATTCAAAATACAATCTTAAAATAAAAGAAAAGACGAGGATGGGCCCTACGATATTGGCCCAGTCCCATAATTCGAAATGAAAAGAAATACACATAAGAAAAGCGTAAATTGTTCGAACCTACCCGGAGTACTTAAACCCCGGGTTGCGGACGTCGGCACGAGCTGTCCGACGTGGCTGTTGGCGTGTCGTCGTCGGTCATCCGGCAGGTGTTGTTGTCGTCGTCAGGCTGTCGTCGGCAAGATGGTCCTCCATCAGAGGCCTTCCCCTATTTATACTAAGTTGGCATTTTTCATAAAAAACCCAAAAACTTAAGTATATTTTCTGATGTCCAAAAGACCATTTGGGTGTGACCCTCTAGGCCCATGTATCAGTCTAGTTAACGAGTCAAGCAGCCCAATAACCTTTATTGGCCTTCCAAATTAATTGATTGTATCATCATATAGATTAATTAATGTCGGATCAATTTAACCCAATCGATAGGTCGAGTCTCCAACACGTGGGGTGCCAAGCTACACCTCGTGTTCTGGAAGATACAAAGGAGTGTATATCGACTCACTTCATGGAACATGTTTGACATCGGTTACCCTGTATGTATAGTCCCTCATCCACTTGACGCTCCTTGAACGACTTAGGGTATAGTAAACTGTCAAACCCTAATTGGTCATCCAAGTTAGTACTGATGCATTCGGAAATCATCAAAGGACTCTTCTCCTAATATTTCACTGCCTTGGCCAAGGACTTCATCGTATCATCAACCTTGAGTTGTTACCTTTTATACCAAGGGTGGACGATCCCATCTTGAACACTCAATCATCTTCCTGAACTTCTTGATATACCCAAACTAAGACCGTTTAGAATCCCATGATTAGAGACTTGTTGGGAAGAATCAAAGTACAACCGTTCGTCCACAAGATGTCTTTGGAGTTTCAGGTCTAAGGACCACTTACACAATCGAGACATGAATCGACCTGATTGACAGTTCGGTATAATACCATTCAGGGATTTGTACGGATCAATTCAGTGAACTCTTTCCACTAAAGAGTACCCACTATCTATCCTTAGTGTCTCCACACTAATGGCTAAGGGACCAGCCATACTCATCATATGAGTAAGGCTAGATAGTGTTATTCTATTTGGATACTTCGATGTCCTTCTCATGTATCCTTTGAATAGGAATATTTAGAACACATGCTTAAAGACTAGTGATCTCGGTATTATGATCTCATCATATTTTACTAAGTTTGATCATGTATTCATGGACTTCATTATAAGCATCACACATGCACTATAATGATTATGTTCTATTAGCGAACATGGAACGAGATGTGGGATGTGTGATTGGCTTGCTGGCCACATATATTTCCATTAGAAACATGGTTGTGTGCTTGGCTTGATGGCCTCATAATACCTATCATTTTAACACAGAATGCTTTGGATAAACCGATGGACTACTTGATATTGCATATATAATTTGAAATTCCAATAGTTTTGGTACCTCCTTCACTGATAAAATCTGAGTATTTTATCTTCCTAAACATTATCTTCATGTACAAATATGTCCCAAAAACAATACTTTTCACACAAATATCTAAACTAATTGCATAAATAGGAACAACAGAAAATGCTATTAGTGGTAGCTCATTATTAAAACATCAATCAACTAGCTTTATACGTTAAGAATAATTTAAAGGAAATAAATACAAGAAACAAATATTCAATAAAATGAATAAAAAATTTTAATTAACATATATTTTTTAGCTATAAATATTTTTAATTCTTTTATGATTTTCTCTATCATGATTATCTGATTAGTGACTTTTGTGACATTATCTATTCATACATACATTTGCATGTGACTTATTTTTATTTAATTTTTTGGTTGCATCATTCACGTTATCCAGAAATCAAGTAGGATACACAGCTATTGATGTAACACGCGGATGTCGGGTCAATCAGCACGTGTTACAACAGAGGGACGAAAGAAAATGCACAAAAAAATGATGAATACACCTTTTAGGAAATCACTCTAAACGAGAAAATAGATGCAGATTTACTGATTTAGAACTACTGTTAACTTGATCTTCAGGGCGAGGATCGTCACGTCCAAACTCCCAATGACCCGTGAGAATCACTTAAGTTTTTATACGCGAGGGGTCAATGACCCAAAGGCATCCACAACTCCCTTTATCAAGCGATCTAGCCAGAACCACAAGAAAGTAAATCTATCCCTCGATGTGAGTGGCTATCATATGTGTCGTATTTTATAACGGTGAAGAATTGATAGTGGAAGATGGCACTGTAGAATGTAATAATACTGAAATGTGAGGGTAACGATAGGTCCTGTTTGGCATAACCGAAAGTCCGTAGCAAAGAGTTATTGCACAGGTGTTATCCGACGTCCTTGACGGAGGATCAAGCATAGGCGACGTCCCCCCCCCGCATGGAGCGTGCGTAGGGTGCGCGGAGCCCACGGAGCGCATGGTGCGGCACGCAGCACCAACTTGCGCGTGGAGAGCACGGAGGGTGTGGAGAACACCCGAAGTGCGTGGCGCACGCGGCTTGATGCTTGGACGACGATGCTGACGATCGCGGCCAGTTGAGAACCGTAACAAGCACAGGAGGGGGGCAGGCGATGTCACGCAGGGGGCAGGCACGGGCATGGGCGCGGATGCGTGGATGCAAGCTGCATGCGCGGGGGCGCGTGTACGGGCGCAAGCGCACACTGTGTGAGCGCACGGGATGCGGCAGGCAGAGAGGGGCGCTCTAGGTGCACGGGCGGCCGCAATAAGAGGTTGATGGCTACGGTGTTGGCAGCGGCAGCAGCGACGGCAGTTGCGATGGCAGAGACGGTGTCGACAATGACGCCGGCGGCGGTGGTGAGAATGGCGGCGACAGCGCCAACGACCGCATGACAATAGAGGCAAAGCAAGAAGCAAGGTTTCTTGAATGGTAACTGTTCAAGAACTCATCTTCTTGAAGAAATCCAAGAACCTACGGCGGTTGATGGATGTAGTCGGCGACAACTCTTCCATTGAGTGATCTCGACGTGGGGAGACAGGCAAGGCGGCGATTGATCCACGATTCAACACATTGTAGATCGACAACTGCACTCTCTCTAAAAAAAGGATTGATACTTTAAAGAAAAGAAACAAACAATTTTTTCCAAATGACAACCTCTTGCCGTCCTTGGGCATGCCACCCTTTTATATAGGAGAGGGAGGATGCCTAAGTGGGATAACAAAGGGGAGAATTGTTGCGAGACAAGAATCCCCTTAGCATACAACAAAGAAGAAAACAAATGAGAAACATTGGATAAGGCCCGAAGCACGGTGGCCCAATCCAAAAATATACAAAAAATCAAAATACAATAAATAAAATGCCATACTTACTAAGATCAGCTATGCCGAGTGCTTGAAGTTGGGGTCGCGAATGTCAGCTCGAGCTGTCATCGATACGATGTGCCGTCATCAGCTATATCATGTGCCATCATCGATATGATGGTTCCCCATCGGCTATCCACAAATCTTTCCCTATGAAAAAATGCATAAATAACAATTTTAAGCTTAATCTCATGGATTGAACTTAAATTGTTTTCAATAACTAGTTTGTGGGGTTAATTTTGTGTTATTCTTATACTATAAATATTACACTACAAAGAAGATAATGATTTTGTGTTATCCACAAACATTACATACTGAAACCAAATCACATTTAATACATCAATTAGAAATAATTGAAGAAATGGATTGTGATAGGCGTCCTCAATAAACAACTCACTACAAAAACACACTGATATATAGTATGTGGCCATCAAGCCTATCATACTTTTACGTCATATTTAAGTTTTTTAAAATAAATATTTATTCATTATTACATGCAATGTTTATAATGAAGTCCTTCAATATATATGTTAACAAAGTGAATTATGATGAGATATTAATTATATTTATCAATACTTCTTAAACCTGTATTCTAAATATTCTTGTTCAAAGGATACTGGAGATGGACATCAAAATATTTGGAAAGAGATCACTATCTAATCCTAGTTTTGTGATATGTCTCGCCTGATATTGTTACAATTGGTATACATATGGTAAGGATGAATGATGGGTGATCTTTAGAAAAAGATTTAACTAAAGGGATCCATAACAATCCCTGAATGGTCTCACATGTATGATGTAACACAACATGCCGGGATCAAGCGGCTCATGTTACACCACAAGGGAAGGGCAGCTAATCAATAGAGCGGCAGGCGCACGGCATTCGCGTTGGCAATGTTGGCGGGTGAGAGCCGCCTATAGGTTGCTATAGGTAGATGAAGATAGGTGTCGACGGCATCAGAAGTGGCTGTTCTTCCTGCAGTGGGATGTACTTTGCGGCCGTGGGTCATCCGGCAATCTCCCTCGAAACTACTCTAACAATAGTAGCAGCGGAGTATGTGGGCTGTACAAAGCGCTGCGAGCATAGGGCAGTCGTGATAGTGGGCCAATCGTGCTAACCTCTGCGCTGAGCACTGTCAGTCACATTTTCTCATTTCTGCATTTTAAAATTGCACGCATCCATATTTCAAAATTCATTGCACGTACATGCATATATCTCATCATCACATCACCCTAGATGGAAAAACCCGAGAATTATGACTTATTTGGCCACACGATGGTTAAAACTTGTGAACAGTCACGATCTACTGTGGATGATACACATCACGAGGAGGGTCACGACTTCAATCCCGATATCGATGATCTTCCACCAGAAGATCCCATTCTTGCACTCCCTTAGGCCACTTTGCCTGACCTCGCCGAGGTGGATTCGTCAATTTGAGCCAATAGGGAATCCCCTCCGAGGTCCCCTACTCCCTCTAATGCGCCGCCTATGAGTGCACCCCCACCCTGGTCCGATGACCGAGGATAGGCTGTACTACCACCAGCTCCTACGGCAACACGACGTCCCCACCTCACTCCAGCACATGCAGACAACTTCATTCAACATCTGGGGAATGTGCCAGCCAGAGATAGCTCGGACTCCCCGCCACTCGTTGATGTGCCACCTCGATAGTTTGTGCAGTCAACACACCCCTATCAGCAACGTCGGACGCCATGAGGACAACAACGATGATGATCTACACCGGCTGGCTGATTCTGCCCATCACAACGCAATGAAGACCGATATTACTACCATGAATGGTTGCAGCACTACCCAGAGTCGATTCCTACTACGAGAGGAGGCATCCCCCACTATCGGGTATCGCCCAGGAGGACTCTATCATGACTATCATGTCAAACCTTACGAGTCGACCCCTGCTCAGTTCCCGACACAAGGCACTTATGTCGGGGCCATCCACCAGCACACGAGGAGCCATACTACCCGCTAACCGCAAGTGACTCCAGCCTCATACGGGCTAGTGCCAACCCATGTGCTACCATACATCTTGTAAGATTACAATGGTGTGCCTCGCACACCCTCAACACCCCTCTATCTGACTTACACGCCACGCAAACCCTACACTACCCCAACACCACGTGCCACACCACCGGCCGTGCCCACAACATTTGCGCAATACGTGCCACTTATCTAGTATGGCCAGTACACCCAGCACGCGCCGCCCGCACTGAGAGTCTGAGACGTGCCGCCTCAACTGCCTGGACCATAGGATTACTACCCAGCTCCTTAGGTCTTGGCTCCCGCACCAATACTAGAGCCCCTAGACCAATATGAACCACAGGACGTCCAGCAACACCAGCCAACCCGTTGTCACTATGACAACAACGATGAAGACCATAGATGGGAGGCCCACCAAGCCATGATTCAGAAGAGTGTTCTAATTAAAGTTCCTGTCTACGAGGGAACGCGGTATCCAAAAGACTATACGCACTAGGAGTCTGACCTAGAGAGTTACTTCCAGTGGTATGGTATGGACAACGACCTATGCGTCACATATGCGGTGGCCAGACTTTGAGGCCAGGCCAAGATATTCTAGAAGAACGAGAAGGATGTCGTGAGACGATGAGGAGATCCACTAGTCAATTTCAAAAAAGTCATATCAAGAAAGCTTAAGGCTAAGCTCTATATGAAACGACTTCTCTTGAAATAGATGAATCTCAAGCAGGGTAGGTCCAGGGTAGGTCCAAGGTAGGCGATTACATTGAGAATTTCGAGGAGTACCGCATGCACTACCGGTTTGTCGATAGCCCGCAAGCTCATATTGCACTCTTCGTGCACGGTCTCTGTCCCGAGTTAGGAGCTAAGGTGTTGGAACAAAACCCAATGACAGTGGACCAGGCTTACAGTTTAGTGGAGAGCAATGAGTTCTATTTGAGGACATGACTTTGGCGGCAACCTCGTCTTCTTGTACCCCATCCGCCACCAAAGTAACGACTACCAGATCATCCCTTACTAAGGAGTTGATGATAGGGGTTCCCACTACAGAAGTGCCGCTCCTCCGCCAACGATGGACACTACAGTCCTTGCTGCCCCTTGCGTTTTCTCGACTGCTCGCGTCCCAACCATGATCCGCAAACAGCTATCGTGCTTCAAGTGTAAGGGATTTGGGCACCAATGGTCTGACTGTCCATCCCTACTTTTTATGTATAATAGTGGGAACCTGATTGATCCACCACCAGAGGAGGATATCGAGGTTGATGTCTACCCCGACGAGTGTCTCGAGGACGAGTTCTATGATGAGTCGTTAGGATACATACATATTACTCCCACTACTCCAGCGGCCATTTCACTGGTAGTAAACCTCGGGATCTAGCAAGGTGCTAGAGTTCAGCAGACTACATCGACTGCACCGACTGCACCACCAGCTAGGACCCCGACGGTCCCCATCTCACCACCCAAGATGCCTCAGACACGTCTGCCGATGATGGCACCAAGGGTCACCTTGACATGGACCCCTACGCCCACAGTCATACTGGCGTCCATGATGATTCAGTCAGCACCTACTCCCACTAACCTTGTGCAACGTACCTCGGTCTTCTACGTCTACATCAAGATCATAGGACGCATGTGCAAGCCGATCATGGACAATGAGAGCTGCATCAATGCAGTCTCCAAAGACAACGCAACCAAGCTCCACCTTACTCTGACACCGCATTCGACTCCATACAACGTATCATGGATTAACGCTTCCACTCTTTTGGTACGATCTAAACGTACCGCTGAAGATGAGTCCCTATGATGAGTGTGTGATGTGTGACGCCTTACCCATGAAGATCGACAACATCATTCTAGGACAACCATGGTTGTACGACAACAACGTCCAACTTTTAGGCAGGCCAAGGACATGTTCATTCATGTATCTTGGACGTCGATTGATTTGGTACCCAGCAGTACAAGCGCCTACTCAGTTAGCACCGACCATCCTGATGCCGGCTTCCCACCCAAAGGCACCATGGATTACCAACTGGTGCATGTTTCGACGAGAGCTTGACCAAGAATAGGAAGACCTGCCCGTTTGCTTCGCTCTCATCCTAGATGTTCCCTTGGAGGAACTACTACACGCGCTCGATGCACCCAAGCTGATTGAGCTCATGGCCGATTTCAGGTATGTCTTCCCCAAAGAGCTCCCCGACGAGCTCCCACCCATGCGTAGCATCCAGCATGCCACTGACCTCATTTCCTGAGGCTCGCTCCCAAACCTAGCGTATTATCAAATGGACCCAGTAAAATACCAGGAGCTGTATTGGCAGGTGAAGGAGCTCTTGGAAGAGGGCCTCATACGAGGGAGTCTCAGTCTGTCCACCGTCCCCACACTACTCACGCCAAAGAAAGATGGGATGTGGCACATGTGTTGCAACTCACGTGCCATCAACAAGATAACGTTGAAGTATCATTTTCATATCCCTAGAGTGCAAGATCTGTTCAATCAAATGGCCAGAGCGACCATCTTCTCAAAGATCGACTCGCGTAGTGGATACCACCAGGTCAGCATCTGACCAGGAGACGAGTGGAAGATGGCCTTCAAGATCAAGGATTGCCTGTTTGAGTGCAACATCATGCCATTTGGGCTTTCCAACTCCCCAAGCATGTGCCAACGATTGGTGAACGAGGTCTTACACCCATTCATTGGTAGATTTGTCATCATTTACTTTGACTATATACTGATCTTTAGTGGGTCCCACATAGACCACTTACAACACCTATGAGAGGTTTGTGTCGCACTTCAATGAGAGAAGCTCTACACTCATTTGAAGAAATGTAGTTTCTTCATGGCGAAGGTCTCCTTCCTCAACTTCATCTTATCATCGACTCCATACGACATGCGTTACAACACAGGGAGTAAGGAAAAATGCACAGAAAGATATAAATGTGCATTTAGAAATAACTCTCGATGAGAAATTAGAGGCAAACTACTGAATTAGAATTTTGATTCAATTGATTCCCGGGACGGGGATCATCACGATTGGACTCCCAACGACTCGTGAAGATTGCTAGATGACCTATGATGCGAGGGATACAAGGACCGAAAGGCATCCTCGACTCCCTCTGTCAAGCAATTCAGACCGTAACCACAAAGATTGTGCTAACTCTCAACGAAGGTCGCCATCTTGTATTACATACTTAAATCCAGCAAAGGAATAGATAGCAGGATACGCCATTGGAGAGAGTAATAATACTGATAAGAAGGGGAATGAAAGAACCTGATTATGTCGAAGTCCAAGTCCAAGGCAATGGAGGGCCACGTCACAGTTTTGCTTGGATGTATCAGTTTGACTGCTTCTTAGAGTAGAATGAAGCTTGGATTGTAAGAAAGTATGAAGATGGACGTGAGCATTATAGGCTGGCGCACTTGAGGGTGAGGCAACCTTTGAGGCTGTTGCACAAGGGTAGGGCACCAAGGCGCACGCGTGGAGAACACAAGCCTGGTGGTGTAGTTTATGGTACTTGTGCACTAAGGTGCAGGCCAGAACGGCATTGCCAATGTGGTCGCACCATGAAGCAAGCGTCACGATGCTTAGCCGAATGGTCACGGTGCACAGCGTTGAGTGCGCTGCCCGCGGGTGCGCCGAGCAATGCTGTGTGGCGAGGCCACGTGGTGCGTGACGAGCGAACCGAGTGTGGCGCATGCGTGCAGGAACGCATCCAAGAATGCACCAAATTCGTGGTGACAGTACCAAATATCTCCAAGGATCATCCAAGAATCTTCAAGAAGAGGGTTCTTGAACGTATTATCCTTCAAGAAATGTTCTTGAAATGGTAGAATTTGATAATGTAAGAGCGTGAAATGCAGACGAGGACGCGGAGTGCCAGATTCGATGCTAGAGTCAATCTTTTTGCTGAATGGCGACCTGGCAAATGCCGTGTTCTTGAATGAATCAAGAACCTAAAGGAACGGAGAGGCAGGCTTCGTTAACGATGGTTCTTCCACAGAATGGTCTCAACGTGGTAAATCTTGCTTATCCGATGAGGGCCACGATCTAAGTAACCACTACTTTTCTTGGCCCGTTTTGGAAGTCTTGCCATCAAGAAAAAAGCTCAGCCTTCTATATTTAGGTTTTTCAAAAGGACTTCCTGATTCAGATTCATGTTACAAAGTCAATCAAGATTCAAATGCAGAATTCAGAACAAAGTCAGAAACGATTCATCAACGATGAATCAACGTTCTGCTAAGAAGTCAAAGAAAATAAAGGCGTGAGCTTACAAGCGGGCGTGAGTTTACGAGCGACAAATCATGTTCATCAAGAAACAAAGTCAAAGGCACGAGTTTACGAGTAGGAGCGATGAAGATTCAGATTCATGTTACGAAGGTTATTCAGATTCATCTTCAAAGTAAAAAGTCAGAAATGTTTTATGTTTTAAAAGAAACGGACATCTTGTTCGCTCTTGCTCATAAACTTGCGCCTTTATTTCGTTCTTCAAGAATTGGATAACCTCAGAACCTGTGTGAAAACTCAATTATTTTCACTCATTCAGCTTAAGTTGAATGCTTATGTAGCTTAATCATGACCCAGGAACCAACTAGCAGTTGATTTGATGGAAACGGCTAAATTGGAACAATGGCATGGAAACAGGGAGGCTTCACCCGATCCAGTGGATCACTATAGAACATTCTATAAGCAAGCTACCTTCTTTAAGAACCTAACTCAGCCTGAAGGCCTCGAGTGTCGCTTTGCTCTCTTGTTTTTGTTGGACTTGTTGGACAGTTGTTTTCTTGTTGGAAAGCTGTTCTTGTTGAAAAGCTGTTCTTGTTGAAACTGGAACCTCTTGTTGGACAACTGTTCTTGTTGGAACTGCAAACTCCATCGCCCATCTTAGAAGCAGCCTTTCAAGTTCAAACTTTTTTCTAAAACCGTAAGTCCAGGTCCCTCGGCCTATCAGCCTTGAGTGTCACTTCACTCTCTTGTTTTGCTTGGTAACTCCGTAACTCCAGCTGCTCTCAACGCGGAGGGTTTAAGGATCGCTTCACTTGCGTGTTTGCCTTTGATTTGACAGTCTCTTGTTTTCAGACTTCTCTCAAAGCTACTGCCAGAAGCGTAAGATTTCTGACTTCAGGAATCCAGAAACCCTTGACTTGCTAACCAAAAAAACTCCATTGACGTGCAAACTTAAGCCAATTTGACATAGGTAATATCCAAACCTTACTGTTTAATGGTTTTCAAAGTTTGTGTTTTGGGGAATTGAGCTGAGATTGAACTTTCACGTCTAGTTAACTAGAGCTAGAAGTTCTAGAGTCTAGTCAACTCGCCCTTCTCCAATATGCTAGATTCACTGCGATGTATAATTTAGTTATTCTGAGTGAGGTTTGACTCACAAGATAATGAAAATATGGTTCGCCTAATGCCCCTGATAGCAAGACAAGAAGGCGGATACCGAGATTTGGTAAAAGGCTGACACCTAGACCCTATGGATTCATGGTACCTTCCCTACCTTATCTCAGCTTTTTCCTATTCATGTTGAGAAAGGCTAGTTTTTGGAAAAGCTTAGGCAAGCAATCGACGATGGCTCCATATGGGTATGATCCTTGGAGTTGGCTATTTAGTCTTGTTTGAACGAGGAAACGAGTTGGCCAGTCTCTCCTTCTTTAGGGGATTCTGGTTAGCTTTTCCTTCTATTGTGCCTGTCTCTAGCTTCTCTTTTGGGATACGCTAGATCCGACTCATGAAAGAAAAGCCCTTTTGGAATCCGAATTCAAATAAAATTAAATAGCTAACTCCATACCCAGAGGAGAACTAGAGAGAGTACAGCCCCTCATCTCCAAAAGATGAGCTATATGAATTCTTGTAATCTGTAAATTTCCTCCAATTTATCTTTCAGATGAAAAAAGAGTTCTTTACTCATAAGGAAAAACCAGAGTTGTGGGGTTTCTCTAAAGGAAAAGTCGCAAAAGAAACTTTGACATAGGATCCCTTCGTTTAAGGCAAAAAACTCCAATTTGGTAAAGGAACAATGGCCTTTCTTTAAAGGCCTTTCGTACAAAAAGATCTTGATTTTCCATAAAAGAAAAATGGAAAGAGAGGATAGATAGACGTGACCCCCCTCAATCCCCCTTGAGGGGAATTCCCTTGTTTTTCTGAACTATTACAACGACCAAACCCTTAAAAAGAAAAAAAACAACAAACCTAAGAGTCATGTCTCTTAAAATCAGGATCTCTCAATCAAGGAAATCTACGATTCTTGAAAACTGTTTCCAATGGAAATCTCACTTTCTTAAAATCAGGAACGTGACCCCCCTAAAAATTCCCCTCGGGGGAAGACCCTCCTTCCTACAATAAGAGTCACTCCAGAATCCAAAGACTTTAAGCCCAGATTTCTGCATTCCTTATAACAGGACTTCCACTTTCAAGTCCAAATCCAGAACTCGTTTACTCAGGGCTAAGCAAAACCTTATTTTTACAAGTATGATAATATATTCAAGATATCCTAAGGGTATTTAGATCGGATTGTCCCTGTAAAAATAAGGTTTTGCTTAATCCCGAGTAAACGAGCTCGAGGTGTTCTCAATCGGTGAAGCCTCTAAGGTGTTCTCAATCGGCGAAGCCTCACTAAGGGGTTCTCAATCGGCAAAGCCTCCAAAGACTGAGGTGTTCTCAATCGGTGAAGCCCCCTAGGTGTTCTCAATCGGCGAAGCCTCCATGGTGCGCGTGTGAACACGTGTGTGCCTACGAGCAGTTCCTTGACCCGATGTTCAGGTCTCATCCTATCCCTAGCATTAAATTTTGCTTAGACAAACCGCATCTAAAATGCGAGTTTTCAACTTCGACGTTACAAACTACATTTGGACCCTGAAACGCCTGTTTTAGACCTCGTTTTTCTATTGTCATCGTGCACGCGCACGAGTAAGTTCATTCCCTATTATAAATTTTAAAAATAAAATTATAATTGAAATATATATTATAAAATTTTAAATTATAGTTAAAAATAAATTATAAAATTAAAATTATAATTGAAATATATATTATAAAATTTTAAATTATAGTTAAAAATAAATTATAAAATTATAATTATAATTAAAATAAAATGAGCTAGCAAGTCTTGGGTGTGAGGCTTCGTCGATTGAGAAATCCTCAGCTTAGTACTAGGAGGCATCGCGCCTATAGAACATAATTTAGCTCTTAGCATTCGGCTAACACTCCCCCCGCCTACTCCCTCCTTTCCAAAAGTTAAGAATGAATTTGATGATAATCATAAACAACCTCCACCCAATGAGAGATACTCTCCTGGGGTCACTACAAAGCTTCATGCTCATATATTGGGCCTTTCCCAATAGTCCGTGTGATCGGCAAGAACGCCTACGTTGTGGGTATCCTGCCATTTTGAGGGATCTGTCCCACCTTCAACATTAGCGATCTGATCTGGTACCATCCTATGCCACCCATCACTGAGCCTCACAGCCCTTCGAGCCTTTGTAGCGATGGGAGCGAGAGACACCATCTATCCCCTCCAGTCCTATCCACAGTGAGGCATGAGCATGTCGAGTCGGTACTGGAGGAGGTAATTAACGTTGTAGGGGAGCGGATGGACCTGAAGTTTCTTGTGCATTGTCAAGGTCGACCATCTTCTGACAACACGTGGATTTCAAAGGCGGAACTACTCCGGCTACTACCAGACCTCGTCCAGCCCCTCGATGATATCATTGGCTCTAACTTGTTGGAGCCAAATTCTTCCCACCCTAAGAGGATGATGGAGGACCATCTAGTCAAGCACGTCCAGACTCATCATCAGCCACGTCGCAGATCCCGAGCTGACATGAAGAATCCAAGATTCAGTATCCGACTTGATGACATCCGAGCTTTTGCGTTACTATGTTTTAACGCCATTTTGATCACTTTACCGAGTTTTAGTGTCATTTTGTTAATTATGCCCCCCCCTCTTTGTTTCGGGCATCCTCTAATGTTGTTGTATTTTATTTTATTTGCCTTGTTTTGATCATTAAGGGAGAGGCCTTGTTGGACCCTCCTGTAAGGTGGCCCATTAGGGGACCCATATTTCCCTTCCTGTATAAGGAGATGGAGGGATGAACGATGGACCAGGTTGTTGATTTCGAAAAGAAGGACTTGGCTTTGACAAAAAACTCGTTTGGTGTGTTTCTAGGGTTTCCCGTTCTTCCATCTTTGGGTGGAGTTTGTGCATTCCTGTGGTCACTGCTTGGCCCTTCCCTACTCATGGAATCTCAGGTGTACTGCCAGCAACTAGGGACTCCGCCACCATCCTTTTTTTAATTGGCATCCTTTCCCTTCAAATGATGGTGGGCGGCCTGTTTTCTTCTTGGATCCGCGATGACTTGATCCATTTCCAAGTGGTATCGACGATTACTACATGTGCGATTCAGCTTCCATGACTTACGTGGTCCATGTTGCACTGCCCCAGGGTTGTTGTGATAGGGGACCATCTTGTCAACTGTGCCACGGGACATCAACAACATCTCCAAGCAGCTCGAGCCGATGTCCATGACTCTGGCTTCAAGTACTCACCCTAATTATGGGTGGAATGGTTTGTTCGTTATTTCCATATAATTTGATTTCTTCTTTTGAACCAGTTGGATCGGGCCACCATGTTTGGGCCTCGACCTTTGTTATTTTTGTTATGTTGTTTGATGTATGTTATGGGGAATCCTCATCACAAGACAGTTTTCCCCTATTTCAGCCCACTTGGGCATCCTCCCTCTGCTACATAAAGGGATGGCATGCCCAAGGAAGCCTTGAAGTTTAATTGAAAGTATAATCCCTCTTCGATTGGGCTCCCATCTCCTCCCTTTGGGAGTTATCATTCACAGTTTTCTAGCTATAGATCGTGGGAGCATCATTTGGCCGTCGCCAGATTCACCGCGTGGATCACTCCGTGGAAGAACCACTTGTTGCTGACTTCTTCTCCCCTTGTCATCATTGTTGTTGTGACTTATTGGAGAAGTTTCAAGAACATCACCTTGCCCGACCCACTGTCCTACAAAAATCACCCCCACTCCGTGCTGTTGTTCGGCAGACCTTGGAGCATCACGTCATCTCCAAGAATTCAGATTCTTGGGTGGCTGAATTCCAAGAAACCTCTTCTTGGACCTCTTGCCTGCCCATTGCTGCCCGAACGTTGCCATCGTCGTTGCCTCATCCACGCCCTTCGCCTGCGCCCAGCGCACCAGCACCCCACACGCCCACGTCTCACGCATCAGCGCTCCACGCACCCATGCCCAGCATTTTTGCACCCCTCACGCCCTCACCCAACGTGCCCTCGCATGTGCCCCGCGCGCCTGCGCTCTACACGCCAGCACCGCATGTCCGCACCTTGTGCAAGCACTGAGTGAGCCCGCGCTCCGCTCAACTGTGCCCACGCGGTCCCGCCCAGCGCCATTCTCCCACGCCCCACACGCTCGCACCCTCACGCCCGCGCCTCACACTCTTGCGCCTAACACGCCTGCCTCCACGCCCCTCTGTGTGCCCCGGTACAATGGTCCGTACGCTTGTGTGCTCTTGCTCGTACACTTGCTCACCTCAACCATGCATGTCGTCCCGACTGCCCTCGTCACGGACTTCGGACATCAACCCATTCAGGTTCCATCGACTCCTCTTCACTCGCAGTCAAATTATTTCTTTTAGTGCTATTGTCTTATGTGTTCCCCTACCTAAGATCTATCAATTGTGATAGGATTAGCCACTAGTTGACGAAAGTAAGATATCATTGTGATATGAGTAGCCACTAATGGTAGAGGACGTGGACGCTTCAAGCATTAAGTTCCCCTTACTGCTTAGAACATCTAGTTGGTCTAAAGGGACATTGGGAGTCTGGGTTTGATTAGTGAAACTCCGCACCTTTAGTTGGATATCACACTAATCAGTATTACTGAATATTTTCTCATTTATTTATCTTGCATTGTTGATTCATCATTTTGTATGGCTAGAATTAAAATCTATCTCGCAACTATGTTGTAATATTGGACGTCCAATCCCCACGCTCATCATGTTACATCATATTAACTTCATTGCTGCTTAACAAAAATGATGTAACACGATGTGCTGGGATTGAGCGGCTCGTGTTACACCACATGGGAGAGCGACGACGTAGGGTGGCCACGTCAGTAACAGTGGCAGGGTGAGCTTCGGCAATGGGTCGCTATAGGAAACAAAGATAGGTGTTGGCGGCAATAGCGGTGACTGTTCTTCCTGCGGCAGCATGTACTTCGCTGCGGTGAACTGGCGACAGCAGGTCGTCTGGAGGATGTCTCCCTTGAAGCTACTATAGGAGACCATAGCGGCGGATATTGGATGGTGCAATGGCACAGCGGCATAGGACGGCTGTAACAAGGTATGCATCGAACTTCAGCGACAACGATGTCAAGCATCATTACGATTACGATGATGGTTGTAAAGCTAACTATTAATGGGCGAAGGTAGGCATCAGCGGCGATGGTGGCGGCTGTTCTTCCTCTGACGGCATGTACTTCGTGGCAGTGAACTAGCAGTTGTGGGTCATCCAGGGATTGCTCTCTTCAAAGCTACCCTAGAGAACACTAGGTGCGGCTAGATGGGTGTGTGGCGCGGGTAGGCGCGACGATGCAGGTAGGGCAGTGGTGGGGGTAAGTGCAGTGGCACAGGTAGGCGCAATGATACATGTAGGCGCGACGGTGCATGTAGGCACAATGTTGTAATTAGGCGTGGCGGCGCAGTTAGGCATGATGGCGAGTGTAGGCGCGGCGGCATGGTTAGGCGTGGCGGCAAAAGTAGGCGCGGCGCAGGTAGGCGTGGTGACAGGCTTGGTGGCAAGAGTGGTGGTGAGGATGGCAGCGAGCACAGGTAGGCGTAGAGGCGCAGGTAGGCGTGGCAACAGACGGGACGTGGCAGCACCTATGGCCAGGACTGGAAGCCATGGTGGCGGCTAGAGCTGGGAGCGGTGGCTATGACTACGCCTGTGGCTTTGGCTGTTGTTGTGGCTGTGGCAGCAGCTTCTGTTGTTGTTGCTGCTACGCATGTGGCGGCGGCTGCGGCTGCGGTTGCGATTGCGCTTGCGGCTACGACTGGTTGTTGTTGGGCATGGATAGTGGCTGCGGCTGTTGCTCGCACCTACGGCTAGTGGCTGTCGGCCACTAATGTCGGTTGCGACTACGGTCACTACAGTCGGCTATGCCCGCTCTTGGCGTCTACGGCCGATGCTCGCGACCGCGGTTGACAGCTGTCGACTGCAGACGCTGGATGCGAACAGCTGCGGCCATTGTTGGCATCTATGGCCGCTGCTTGCGATTGCGCTGGCGTTAGTGCCCAAGCGGGCTTGTGGCTGCAGCTAGTGGTCGAGTGACTGAAAAAGCCGCAACAACAGCAACGACCGCACTGGCAAAGTCGGCGGAGGCGTTACGACGGACGTGGAGTGCTAACCTAATTTTTCCTCTTCGAGGGGCATTGTTGTAATTATCTCAAACTCTTAAAACTAATTTTTAAAAACAAGTAGGAAAACCTCCTACATTTTTCAACTCTTTTCTTCTCTTTTTTTCTTCTCTTACGATGGGCACCCTCCTCTTATAGGGGGCAAGTATGGGCCTTCCCCCTTTGAAATAAATGGGAGGAGGCCCAAGTAAGTCTTTTAGAGGCCCCCTAATAAGAGAGACCTCCACATTGATGCCCTTACACGGGCGTGCACACACACAAAAATATAGGACCCTTACGAGGTCCAAACAGGTGCGAACAAACACAAAGAAACTAGGTCTATGAGTCTAGATGGTTCCCCATCAGGGAAGACCCTATTCCCATCCCGTCCTACTGCAACCACTTTGAACAGACTTGCCAACACCGTCCTCCTCGTGGGTGTACCTGGTTTGCAAAGTTGTGTTTTACTTGATCGTGAGGTGCTTCACTGCCTCACGCGCCATTGATCATCATCCCCGCTGGGTTGCTATTGATGCCTGTGGCCGGCTAATCCGTCCCTGTCATGCCATTCTTCTATTTCACCCAACGGCCTGCCCGAGTTCACTCAGCATGTTGGATGTGGTCCGCTGCTCCACTGTGGGGCAACCGGCATTTCGTATAGTCTTGATCTCATTCCTGCCCATGAGTGATGATCCCGCCTCCCTTTTGGTTGTGCCGGAGCCCACGACTTTCGACACCATCTTTATTCACCTGGTAGCTGTCAGCTTTCACTACCGCCCCCAAAGCCCCACTGCCCCAGGTTCTCTCATCCACTCGCAATGGTCACCACTCGTCTCGAGTACCCAGATCTTAACACACAGGTCAAATTCACTACCCTCCCCTTCTTTATCAGTATTATTTCTTCCCTCATTACCATTCTTTAGCTGCTTCTCTACCTCGAGTGAAATTAAATGTTTGATAGTATTAGCCATCGTCATGTGTTAAGGAAGTTTCTTTGATAGTGTCAGATTAGTTCATTCATGTCGATGGTGTAGATGCTCTTGGACGAAGATGGTCTCCCACTCCATCGGCCCTCGAGCTGAACACACAGATCATTGGGAGATTGGCCGTTCCATGACCTTTTCCTCATGTCGTCATCTGGGTTACTTCTCAGATCACCCAGATTACGACATACTTTCTTGTTGATTTTTCAAACATGCGCATTATTTCATCTCGTTGAATCACATTTTCCATTCATTCCCCTGTAGTGTAGCATGAGCCGCTCGATCCCGGCTGTCGTGTTACATCAATGTATCTATTGACCACATGGATTGATGCCACACTCATGAAAGTGATCCAAATTTGACACTCCAAAGATATCTCATGAATCGAAAGTTATGTTCTACCTGCAAATTAAGAGTCCCTACTCACATGGGTCAAAGTATTCTTATCCCATACATAGCAAAAATTACAGAAGGTAGTTGGGATATCAAAATTACAGAAGGTGTTACATGTATCTATTGACCACATGGATTGATGCCACACTCATGAAAGTGATCCAGACTTGACACACCAAAGATATCTCATGAATGAAAAGCTATGTTCTGCCTGCAACTTAAGAGTCCCTAATCACATGGTTCAAAGTATTCTTATCCCATATACAGCAAAAATTACATAAAGTGGTTGGGATATCAAGATGGGATCCTTTGACCTAGGTTAAAGAGGATATTGACTTGAGGAAGAAGATGCATTAAATTCTCAATAATGAGTCCCAAGGATCATCCTTGTGGATCAATAATAACTAGAATATCCAATTAGGGTTTTATAATTAATCATAACCCAAGTCATTTGGGAGTCTCAAGTGGATGAAGGGTAACACAGACATGGTAACAAATGGTGTTAAAGGTTCTATTCATAGTTAATAAACTACTGCGTAGCTTCTTGAGCACGAGACGTATCTTGACAGCCCCATGCTGGAAGTTGAACCTATCAATTGGATTAAATTAATCATCAATTAATTAATATGTATGCTGATATGGTTAATGAATATGTATGTTTATATGGTTAATTAATAAGGTTGGTCAAAAAAATCGTATTGATTCATTACTGTTATTAACTTGACTGATGCATGTGTTTGGAGAGTAATACGCGTGAGGTCTATGGACATTAGGGAATTGACTTAAATTATATGGACTTTAATGAAATTTCCATAATAAATATCAATATGTGGACACCCATATCAGCCCATGCCAGCTAGCCTTGGGTGCCTCCTATCTTCTTCTATCAATATGGTGCCCATGCCAGCTAGCCTTGGGTGCCTCTTATCTTCTCCTATCTCAAAACTATATCTCCATCTAATGAGACTAGATAGTGAGGAGATCAACTAGATCCTCAAGGACAATTAAAGAAGCTCATAAGGGGATCCATCAAGCCAGTGGTTGTGTAAATAATTCTGCAGGTCACATGCATGATGGCTTGGAGGTACTCTTCTAGGGAAAATGTGAGAGTAGAATCTGTAACATACAAGGATAATTAACCATCATAATATATCATCATAATATATCAAGCTCACTGAATGTGACATATATGTGTTGTACTATTATCAGGATAATGATGTTGATAAGGTACATAAACTAAATTAAGGTATTCTATTACCATACAAAAAAATAAAGTACACAATTCTTATTAGTTCCTCATTCTCAAAAATTTTAGGATTAGAGAACTAATTCAATATGAGGACACTAAGTTTTTAGTGTTTGTATAATTATATATATAATACTCTTCAATAGAGGAAAGTAACTTTTATAAATACTTTTGTTTACTATATATGTATATAGTAAAATTTTGAGCCTTTGAGTTCTTTTGTCTTTTGCAAATCGTAAGTTCTTAAATACATTTCTACTCTAAATGCTTTTATTAATTCTATAAATTATTAAGAACCGGGAATTTTACTCAAAGTCCAACCAGATATCTTGCTCCAGATTTTAAGCCATTGTTTTCGACGGAACTTTGATTATTAATTGATAAATCTTTCAAAGTCAAATTAAGTTAAATATTTCACACATTCCCTTATTTCGTCCTCCGTTTCCCTCCGGAAACAAAAGATCTATTGCTGCAAAAGGGTCATTCTTCTTGGAATAATTTAACTATAATTTATCAACATTTTTTTATGTTCACATCATCTCATCACCTTCATAACCAATTTTGACGAAATTTTGATTTTGGATCTTACTTCTTTCCACATCACCCGTTAGCATATCTATTTGTCATTTTGAACAAATATTGATATTTATTGAATATAAAAATAAACAATAAGCATTAAATCTATCTATGCAAGCCATTTATTTTGCCCTAAATAAGATGGATAAATGCAGTATAATTTGTGCCTTAAAATACATAAGACTATCAATCTTTCATAATCCCAAAAAAGTAAAAACAATAGTAAATTCATCTTTTAGTGTAACTGCTCCAGTTTTAGGATTCAACTTTAATCAAATTTGAAAATAACCATAAAAGCCAAATAATAAACAAACTTTCCATGAGGATCCACCTTGTGTCTTCAATAATATCTTAAGATTGAGTTATTCGAACAAGTGACCAAAAGAGACATCAAAATAAGAAACGTCAACTCTGGGCATAAACATAATTTATTCTCAAAAGTGAACCCGAACAGAAAAGCTCAATGATTTCTTCCCAATTAATGCAACATAAATTTTTCGAAGGGGACATCCGGACCATAAAACTGGTGGAAACCCCTTGGAGATGGCCATTGGAGACTTTAATAATTAACTTTCCTGAGGGTGTTCATGTAAGTATAACTGGAGAATATCACAAACAGTTTTCGGAACCTGCAGAGAAAACAGCTATACAATGTCAACAGCTTTTTTAATTTCTATAAGAAAAGAGTTTCGGAGTTTGCTTCTCTCTTTGCACTCACCATAGCCACTGCGTCCTGTGTTCAGCCATGGCAGAGTACGTTACACAAGGAGAAGGATTCAGAAGAAGGCAGCGAGTTTGGCTCAAATGAGGAAGAAGGGCATGAAGCAACGAGAGCCAGATATCAATAGGCCCCACATACTTTCTAAGAATTCCCTTGCTTACCTGTTGAAACACAAATATTTTATAATTAGTGTGGATACAGTGAGAGAGAGAGAGAGAGAAATTGTTGAAATTTGAAAAGCAGAGAGAAAAACAGGGAGGAAGATAGAGAAAGGAGATACATACAAGTTCCCATGCATCATCTTTTTTCTTGGCCTCGCACAAGTATTTTCTGTTAAGTAATAAAATATTGCAAAATCCTTGTGAAATTGCAAGAAAAATATTATGAAATCAAACAAAGTCCCTGAAATATGGATCAACAAATGGTGTATGTACACCAAAGTACACACATGTTTGGTTACCTCAAACCAAGTCTGACATCACGGTGATTAGGGTGTCCAGATATCCCAAATTCATCAAAAGTTATCACCTGAAAAGGAAACATGAGAATTAGATGGAATTAAAACGGATAAACATACAAAAAGAATGTCCTTTTTTAAAAGGATTTTGGATAAAAAAAAAGAAACGTTGGGAGTAAATTTGCACACAACCGTGCCAATTCCAAGAATTGTCATTTGCTCCCCAATTAAAGTTGCAAGCAAACCGTGATCCCATTTTTGGTCGAATCCATCCTGAATGGGAACAGCGTCATTGTTTATTATCAAATATATCCTTTAACAAAGCTAAGACACAGAAATGAATACCTGCAACTTGGGGTGGTCGAGTATTATAATTTGCTGAGAAGGAATCTGCATGAAAAGCGTTTCTGGATGATCAGAATTCCTCCAGTAACACGGAAAAAATGTCTAAATTAAGGCTGTCTGATGATGATGAATTCCTCATCGTCATCGTCATCCATGAATTCTGACATCGTCAGTGTCATCGCCATGAGTATGACAGGAATGAAGAGATGATGACGAGACAATGATGAAATGATGACAAGAAGATGAGACAATACCAAGACTATAGTGAAAATATTCTTCCAGTTGTCATTGTGCATCGTTTTCATCATCCCAAAATTTATCCTTGTCATTGTCCTCCCATTCACACGAGACAAAACGATGAGATGATGATGAGGCTATGACAAGATGATGAGGAGACAATGAAGAAATGATTACTCCAAATGACGATTATTAAAGCGATGATGATTAGTCAGGATCATCGTCATTTTTATCGTTCCAAATGACTAAAATCCTTCATAAAACCCAAATTGAGAGAAAAAGAAAAAACCCTGAGAACGGCACATGCTCTATAGAGCTCTTCCTTGCGGAGGCTTCCTTTGTCTTCAGCATTGCCTGCCACAACAAGAGGAGTTGAATTCGCAAAGACTGGGAAATCAATGAACACGTGTGGCGATATAGAGGTGTACTCCAACAAATGGCAAATTTACAAGCTTAGACCTTGAATTAACGTATATTTCCATCAATCGAAGTACGCAAATTAAACAAGAGCATAAAATTTAAAGCCCATCTAAATACCTGCAGATATGCATAATACATGAGGATTCCACCCTTTTGAAATCAAGGAAATAATCGAGGGCGAAAAAAACCTGCAGTCGAAAAGCAGATACAATAAAGTTTCATCAACCGGAACTTGGATACCTCAAATGTGTAGTAAACACTGAATAAGTTTTCAATTCTACAAAGAAAAATGTAAATTACACATTAGAAGACCAACATTGATTCGTCATCTGGATGAGCAATAACGAACAGGACCTTCTTCCTCTCGCGAGTTTCACCTGACTCTGAAAAGAGAAGAACCATAGCCCCAAAAAATGAAGCCCGTGAATCTAAATAACCTTGAAATGAAAAAATAATGAAATTTTGTAAGTAGTTTAGCTCACACTCCTCACCACAAAACGAGATTGGAGCTCTTAATGCCACGATCGGAGAAGAGTTTAAAATCTTCCACAAAGAGACCGCCCACACGACTGAGAATATGAAAACCCAAATCCAAGCCATGTACAAAATCGATCGTCTTTCTTCGCTGAAATACTGATCAAATATCAGAGGTGCGTATTCTAATGAGAGCGTTCGAGAGATCAAGGAGAACGTATGGGATCAGTCATCCGTCCCGTTCCTAACCGTCATCAGTCATCAGTCCGTGCCTTAACCGTCTTCCGTCATCCTCTCCGTCCGTTGCGTCATCGAATGTCGGTGATTTACACTGAGGCTGAGTACAGTTCCGTCATCTGTTCAATTAAGCCCCCAAACGGTAACAGGACGAAACTGCAAGAGGGCTTGCTGAAATGCCGTTCCGTCCCGTCCCGTTCGTCCTGTTCTGTCGGTCCTGGGCTTTGTCTGTGTGTGGCGGTCTATGCCCATAAACATCCTTCTGGTTCAAGATTTTCTGATTGTTCAATATTGGTTTATTCAATTTTTAATAAAATTTTGTTTAATTTTTTTCCCATTTTGATTCAACTCATTTGTCATTGTAGTGTTACTTTTTATGACGGCTAGTCCTGCTGTTGTAAGCTAGAAATTGCCAAGATGCATTATGGAGCAGATTGGACAACTAATAAGTCTAGAGATAAATAAGTTTTTGCTCCTCTTTCCCCATGTACATTATTCGTTGACTCTCATATTAACTTTTTAAGTGTAGAAGCGAATATGCCTTGTGAGAGAGAGAGAGAGGGACAGAGAATGCCAATGCAATTGCTTATTAATAAGTTAACTGTAGCTGGTTGTTGTTTTACTGCTACTTCACCTATCATAAGACGGAGGGTGGTGAGTCAAAATCGGGGTATTTAACTGTTGTTTTGACTTAATAAATAAAATTTATAAAATATTTACAGGTAAAAGTATACAAAAATAGTCAGAGATGAGCAAAGGTCGTCTCCAAAAGAAAAATATAATATGGATTTAGTGCATATTCAAATGGCAATTAGTGGACATTAATATATAATACTATAACATAATTGTGAGAGGATGGAGATGATAATTAAAGATATTAATAGGATCTTGGAGGAATATTAAGTTCTATTTTAAGTCTTCTTGTACTGACTTCATCATCTTCTTCTCAACATCTTTCGTTTATTATCCATCGATCAATATCAATCCAGCGCACAACAGAATCTTTGAATTTTCCAAAGATTCAGCGTTGATTTCTTGATTTAAACCTCATTTTTAATCATGAATGCATGTCTGTTATCTATAAAGTACGCCCCGATAGTCTATAAAAAACTTGCTCCATGGTACCATAACTCCTATCTGGGATACCATTTAATGGAAACCGTATGCATTTGCTCAAATTTCACAAAAATTGTGTTGTTTGCAATTTAAACCATGCATTTTTAAATTTTCCACATTACCTTCTTTTTCCAACTCCCAAATTCCATTGATTGCAACCTAAATAGATGGATTTTAGTTAAGTGATTGGTCAATATAGCATCACAGTTCGTGATGCCATAATGACATTTTTTTCTAGAAAAAAGTGATGATCATTAGATTCAAAATGATTGGATACAGCCAATGATTATCTACATGCTAAATGCACACAATTTTGACGCATGGTGACATGTGAATTGATCCATAAAATTTTCAATTATACTGGAAAATAATTTTTCACTCATAAAAATATTTTTATAATTTATTATGACTTGTAAAAAAATTTTCTGTATGACTGAGATGTCAAAAAATCCATAAAATACCCTAAATCTTAGGAAAATCAATCTGTCACCCTAAAATATCTTTAATTATTTTAAGCATGCGTAGTCTTTTTAGCGTAAATAAACATGTAAAATTCATGATATTAATCTAATAGTTAGTGTGGCATAAGTGAGCCATTATTTTCTTTGAAGAATTTCTGCAGGAGAGAGGGATAGCTTCTAATAATGTTTTGTTTGTCTTCCATGAAGTCAAGTAGTGTCAAATATAAAATTAATTGAAAATATGCATGTGGGAGTCATAAATGGCAGTATAGAAATGGAGGGAATGATAATTATGTATATGTCCTTTAAAGCACCATAGCAATGATGACTAATACAATGATGTTTTTATGAGAACTTACAGATAGGAGGCGAATAAAGAAAGTCATATTTTGATATTAATGACAATATATGATAAAGTAGACTGTTAAATCATATATGTCATCATGGTATTTATGATGTTATCCAAAAGCAAATAATGTGTTGTCTATGTCCAGTTCGTAAATGATTGTGTAGTGGTACAACACTCATATCATGTTATTTAAATTTAATTGTGCAGACTAGTAATTAAATTATGTATATTTTTCATATTATTTGATGGTGCATTTCATGTTTTTAGGAATTTTTGGATTTCATGCTTTCATGACAGCACTTTGGAGTAGGAGATGGAAAGTCAACTTGAGTAGATGTAATGTCGTAACTGAATTATGTGCTGTTGGACCTCATGATGGCGCACGCCATCAAAGATCGTCGACGACGTCGTCCGCGCCTCCCACCGCCGTCGTCGAAGCTCAGATGAAATTGCTCACTTATCTTTTTTTTGTTTTCATCGTTCTCTCTCTCGTGCTTTATGTTTTCCCGTCTCGTTGTTGTGTTTTTGTTGCGTTCGCGACGCGTCCGTACGTACTTCCTCATCGTCACGGGGATGGGTCCTTAGCCATTTTGGATCCCCTCCCTTGTGCCTTTGTCTTTGTTTTATTTTCTTTTTATTCTCTCTTCTTCGCTTCCGTGTCACCGTTCCCTCTCCCTCCTCTCCCCCCTCCTCCTGAACCTTCAATTCAATCGTGAGAGCCACCGTTCCTCTTCTCTGGACGGCCGTCCCTCTCGATTGAAATCGCTCCTTCTCGCCCTTGGCAATCCACCGCAGGAAGAGCAAAGGGAATCACGACAGATCAATTCACCCGCATTAGCCCCTCCGCTAGTGCACGTGACTGACCCTGCCCCCTTCTCACCTTTGGCATTCCACTGCACGAAGAACGACCAAGATCATACGGTGATCCAATTCGGCCACTTCGGCCCTCCGCTGGTGCGCGCGCAATCCATCTATGGGAACGAATTTCTTGGACGGTGTCTCATGACCAAGGTGCTAAATTTTTGCCACACCCACGCGGGAGCAACTCCCTGGCGTGCCTGAATCACCAGCAGGTACCAAATTCTGGTTCTGTCTAATTCTCACGCTAGCGGACGAACCCACCAATCGTGATGGTCAATGCACGGTGCCCTCATTTGAGCAACAGTCATGATTGTTGAATCCAATAGCCGGATGGTAGATTTCGATCAACCGAACGTGACCAGCGGATTTGGACCTCTGTGAACGACGCCAACGACTACTCATCACTGGACGAGGCCCTCAGATCTGGGCGATGATCTTCTGCCCTGCCGGAGGAGGGACTTGCAGCTGACTTGCCCAGGGGAGACAATTGTTGCTGGTAGACCAAATTACGGCTGTGTAGGACATGCATCAGTCTGCCGCATATCTCCCGTGGTGCCACCCTTTGACATTGACCAGCGAGCATCGATGCCAATAGCTGGTGCTAACCCTGACGATCGCTCGCCCCCACCCTTGATCTCCTGCCGTGGATCCACCTGCGTGTGCTGACGTGCCGAGAGCCACCGCTCGTCTCGCCTTCCTGAACCCACACGCGCCTATCGGCCCATAAGGACGTGCCCGGTTCAGAATCATGCTTGAGCCGGTTCTCCGCGGCCCACTGTATTCCCTCTTCTCTGACCTTTACCAGAGCTCCAGCATCATCGTTGCTCGTCGAGCGACCGTACGCTCTCCGACGCCTGTCCACTCCACCCGCTTCGTGCACCGCAACCACCGACGATCTCTTGCTCAATGAGCCACGCGCCAATGAGGTACGCCGTCCTCTGCCCTCGCTTGTTTACTTACCTTTTGCAGTATAGTTTCATCTCGACTCCACCGCGTTCGGGCTAGGTAGGTAAGAGAGGCAAATTGAGAGAAAACTATGACTCTGTGAATGTCTTGCCGATACGGGCGAGATCGTCCGTTACGTGCGAGCCCTACGAACTGAGTACGTTCGGCCGTAGACGCTTACGTCACTCCGACGAGGTTCGAGAGGCCACCGTCACCGTCACCCAGCGACCCGTCCAAGCTTGGAGCTCGGCGCCTCCCCCAAGTCAGGGCCTGCACTTATGACACATTGGGCATTCATTCATCTTTGCATCGTAGTTACATTGACCCGTTAGGGTTACTTGACGTACGACGACACCGTCGATGTTCGATACCATCATCACTTATTGGCACCAAGCCATCATACTCGGTGTCGACCGGACGACTTCCTAGACGACGTCTGGCATCACCTCATCAGTAGTAACCGAGGGTGACACAGGTCTTGCTGCAAGTATGAAGACATCACAGAGGAGATAGAGCAATTTGGAGAGCTAGAAAAGGCAATGTAGGGTAGAAGTATTTATAAGTAATCCTCCTTCTTGAATGGCTAACTCCTATTATCAGGGGCTTAAATAAAAAATCAAACTAGTTCATCTTGTATGTTTCCAAACACCAATCATGAGCAAAATATACATGCTTTAGTAGAAGAGGTGCAATTAGAGCATCATAAGTTTTCCAAAGTTGCGTACATAATCCTTAAAAATTAGATAGAAAAAGGTCAATTTTGGAATAAATAACCTTTAAAGCATATAATATACACCTTCCAATTTTGTTCATTTCCTCCTTGTATTCCCACTATATTGTTATTAATGAGAGTGGCGAGCTGTGTCAGAAAACTTTTAGGGATACGAAGAGGGCTGTGATGAGTGAACCAATCAGTTTGTTCAAGTTAGATCAGCCATACTAGGTACATGCCAACACTTCTGACTTCACCTTTAGAGACATTTGGATGCAAGTTGGGAATCCATCAGCATACAATATCTTAAAGTTGAATGACATAGAGAGGCATTACTTTGTGCATGAGACAGGGATCTACATTAACAACATGGCCATAAGCTGTTTACAGTCTTGTACAAGATCATTGAACACCTCACTATGTTAACTTATCTAGATGTGAAATATTACAACAGAGATGATGTAACACAATGGTCAGGATTGACACTTTGTGTTACGTGTGGAAGGTTGACTCTAAATGCGATGAGATAAAGAGAATTGAAGTATATGGTGTGAGTAAATTTATTAATGAGAAATACATTGATCGTCGAGGACTTGAGACGCAGAGCAATTGGATGACATAAGACGGGTTTAGTTACGATCTGGCTCCCAATGACCCGCGTGATCAGCTCGAAGGGTCGACATGGTGGGGAACGACCTTCGTCCACTAAGATCCACACCGTCGACGTGAACGAGTTGATCTGATATCGCCAAAGGAATTCTCCAACACAAACAAGGTGGATAATCCTAAATTTACGTTTAAATTCACTCGAAGGCGATGAGCAATCTGGAGACAGCATTGAAAGATGTAATCAACACTGTAAAGAGAGAGGAGGGTCGAACATGTAGGTTTGAGTGCCTTTGAAAGATTAAGACACTCTCGTTTGTGTAGAATATCCGGCAGCAATGTTGATCAAGGACTATGGCAATGTGGCGTGGAGGCAAAGCAGCAGATTTGGGCTCGACGGAGGAGAAGGTAGACGCTAGGAGATGTAGTCTCTCTCGACCAAATAACCCGTCGATTAGGAATGGCGGCAGTCTTCAGAAGATTCACATCCGAGGCCCACGTTCATCGTGACAATATAATTGGTCATAGCAATCTTCGGATGAACTTCTGAACCCGGATGAGGAACAAAACTCATTTTAGAAACCGAAGGATGGAGCTTTGAAATTTGATAAATCTTGATCGTTCGTCCAGGGATTCAGTGCAAGTGGGAAGGAGGGTTGACTGTGCGGGATTACTAAGGTCTTCCCGTAGAAAATGCCCAAATAATCTGGCGACCAGTATGGATCGAATGAATTATGATAGGTCTCACAGCGGATTCCAAGAAGATCACTGAGAAGAGCAATACCAGATAGGGAAAGTATGATAATATTCTTGGGGGAGATGGTGAATCTCAGGGCGAATTCCGTCCAAGGGCCCCTTCTTATCTTTTTTGTTTAGGCTGTGAGGGTTGACTTGTTCAACACTCATGTTCTAGAAGCTTTCAGAATAATCTAGAATTCTGTGGACTCTTCTAGAATATTTTAGATGCTTCTAGAACCATCAAGACTCTTCTAGAACCTTCTACTTGCTTTTAGAATCTTATGGAGTCCTCTGGACCTAGAAGCTAATGGATCTTTCTAGAAGTTTGTGGGTCTTTCTAGGTGTTCTAGAAAGTTGTGGAAACCTTCTAGAGAGGGAGGTTTCTAGAAGCTTCCAAGGAGCTCTATAAAAGGAGGCGTCTTCCTCATCATGTGTGATGAATTCTAAAGGAATTCTTGAGAGCATCCTGTGAGCATCCTTGGAGGATTCAAGCTTACCTAATTGGAGGGTTGGAGAAGAGTTGGGGACAAAGCATCTTGCAATTAGGCTTTTGGAAGAAGGTGACACCAATGGTGTATCTTCTTGTTGGTTAGTCCCTTTGGTGAACTTGTTCTCTTTTCTCCCTTTTGTGCTTGCTATTTTGGATAACTATTGTGAACACTTATCATCCTGTTCAAGAAAGTTATTTTCTCCAAATCAGTGTGTGGGTTGTTTGTTTACTCTCATCCCAATAGTCTTGGTGGATTCTTGAGTTGGATACATACTTTAGGCTCCATTAAGATAAGATCCTCAACATAGGCGATAACTGACTGGTACCAAACTAGGATACCAAGTTAAATACCCCACGATGAAGACGGCGTCCGGGAGTGGCCCGCACTTAACAGCACAAAATCTTAGAGGATGAATGGAGGACAGAGTAGCAAGCACTACAGAATTTGATCTTTGAATTCCAGGGTGGATACGATCACGGCAGCGCAACTCGAAAGACGGTGGATGGCGCAAGTCGAAGGACGATGCGGCACGATCGTTCTCTGGTAGCTATGTTCAACGGGGCGAATATCATATATGGCCGTGGTCAACACAACCAGTCGCCTGAGATGCGTCGTTCTCTCCTGCCACAATCGTGAGAAGAAAGGATGACAATCGACCGGAGTAAGGCAAGGGGATTTCTCCTCTCTTCTTCTGCAAACCAGTATCTTCTTCTTCTACGATACCTTCTCCAGAAAGCAATCACATTGTGAAAAAAAATAACCCTCAAAAGGAAAATTCAGATCTGGATTGTTCAAAACAACAAGCATCCAGCTTCCCACGTCCACCCTTTCTCCTTCTTATAGAGAGGAAGTGGTGGTTGTGGGAGGCCCAATTGGGCCCGCTTTTAAGGAGAAAGCTCATTGGGCTTTCCCTTTAAAAGGGATATTTAGGGGGGGAAGAAGCCCCATATGGATTTCCTCCCCCTAAAGATGATAGCTAAATCACAATTAAACATGAAAACACACGCAGGACGCTAGTACTCACGCAGGAAGGGCCTCCGATAGTCCAAAGATGATAAAAAGAAAAGAACATAAAGACGACTAAAGATGCTCCAAGACGACGCGAATGTTGCTTCAAGCCTGATAGTGGAAGTGTTGGTTATTTATGTCTTCTCAGGCTCCGCGTAGGGGCTGGCGACGAGTCTGGATGCGATCAGCTGGTTGGTCCTCCATCAAGAGATGTCATTGAGGGGTAAGATAATATATGAGCGTGTGGATTTCATTGGTAATTGATTTGAATAAATGGATGTTTGACATTTGATTCAAGTTTGAGTAAACTGTTGTAATAGATTTCCAAAACACAACTACTTCTAATAAAATTTTTCTTTTGAGATAGATTTGAATTAAAGTTTGAAAAAAAAAATAAAGATATTTCTTTTGTTTTATTTTCAATCATATCATTGATATCATTTTTTGATTACTTATCTTATCGTATCTATCGGTAGTATGTTCCAGGAGTTATCCAAGAACACCTCTACACACTCGCTCACAAAACTCAAAGAAAGGAGAGAAGAAGGGAAGATAAACTTCACGACTGATTCACTTTGAAAATTCAAGATACAAAAACATCACAAACTCATTAGCTTTTTATAAGCATAAGAACACAAAGAAAATGACACTTAAAACACATCTAAATCGACCAAGTAACTCAGACATATGAGTGATCAAACCATTCTCCTGAATTTCCCGCTGAGAAAGCTTCTCCCGGCACTCAGCGCATGCCCGCAGACCATGATGAAGAAGAAACACCACCTTCAATCTCCTCCTTGTATCTTTATTCCTTGAATAATTTAGTCAACGCCATCTTCTCACATAAATATTTGAATTTAATTATTCCCAATGGCTTAGTGAATTTTTTAGCAAGTTGCTCCTCCGTCTTCACATACTCCTCCACGCTTCAATTTTCAACACAATCTCTGATGAAATGATGATGAGTATCTATATCCATGGTTCTTTTATGATGAGATGAATTCTTGTATAGCATGATAGCTGATTGGTTGTCCTATCTAATTTTAATGGGTTTGTCTCTGAATCTCATTAGCCACTTCACCATTCTAGCTATCCACACATCTTGACATGCTGTTGAAGTAAGAGACATGTTGTTGATGTAAGAGGCACACGCAGTATGATGATAGAGCCACTGTATTCTGCATCAAAGAGTTCCACATGATAGGTAGATCCCCAATAAGGAGGATCTCTACTGAAATAACTATCACCATAGCCGATGATATTGAATTCCTTCTTCCCTTTCTTGTACAGCAGACCAAGATAAGTGGTACCTCTCAGATACATAAGAATTCTCTTGGCTTCTGCCCAATGTTCAGATGTAGGGCTTGACATATATTTGCTCAAAAAAATCACCGAATAGGTTAGATAAGGCGGGGTATGTAGCAAATACCTTTAACTCCCAATCAACCCTCTTTAAATAGTAGCACCTTCACCTTCACCTTCAGTTTTCAAATTGAGAGATGTCTCCATAGGAGTGTTGGTTGGATTGCAATGAACCATATGAAAGTTCTCATGTATATATATTATACATAATCCTTTTGACTCAAAGTAATGTCGAAATAAGAGTTCAAAAAACCGAGATCTGTCATCTTAAATGTGCTCATCATCTCCTCCTTAATCTCCTCACTTTTTTCCTTATTAGCTCATGTAATGATTAGATCATCAACATAAAGACTGATAATTCAGATTTTGGGGTAATTAGTGATGAGCTAACTTCACTAATTAGTGTCGTTGGTTTATCCGAATTAAAACAACAAAAAATTATAATAACCTTACTAGCGTAGGGAGAGTAAGGGTCGATCCACAGGGAGCAAGGGTTTTGTGCTTTAGTTTTGTACTTTTTAATAATTTTAGAGGTAGGTTTACTACATATGAAGATAAATAACTAATTAAATAAAAATATATAACAAAGAAAAATAAAATATTATTATAATATTATAATAATATTAATAGGCAGAAAATAATTTTTGGGTATTTTTTAGGAGTATTTGAAAGCTAAAACAAAATAGGAAATGAAACAGTTTGGCGCTCTGGACTTAGTCAAAATTTGGCTAAGTCCGGATGCCAAATGGGGAAGGTTCCTTGGTGGAGGAGAGAGAAAAAAATGGATTGTACTAAAATCACTCTAGAATGAGTTCTAGAACGAATTTTAGAGCGTGGTTGGATGCACTGGAACCGTCTGGATATTGGCTAGCTGATCCAACACTAACCAAAAGACAAAAGACGAACAGAAAAGAATGAAAAAGGAGAAATAAGAAGGTAACCTCTTTGTCACACCCGCTAAGGTCCAAGGGACTTCTTCTTCTCCTTTCCACCAGCTTCTTCAGCCCTGGATGCTTCCTGCTCAGCCTGGCACTCACTGAGGTGAATGGATCTATGACTCAATTTCACTTAGGCCACCAAACATTACTTTGGATTGAATCACAAGATGAATTTTACAATAGGGTGAAGGAGTTTATATAGGGAGAGAGAGCAAAGGAGAGCCATTGGATTTTTAATACAATGGATGGCCAGATCTTATTTTCAGGGTCATGATCCACGTCCATTGTGGTCCTCCAATCAGCATTGAGACCTTTGAAATACCCCCTGGACGTTCAAGGCTTCTTTCCTTAATTAGCATTAAAGGTGCTATCTTTAAGTCTCCACCCTTGGATGTTTTGTGGATTGAATGGCTGGATCTTCTTCTCTGGCTTGGATCCACGTCCAAGGTTGTCCTCCAATCATCATTTAAGCCCCTGAAATATTCATAAATAATCATGACTGGACCTTCCCCTTGCCCTCCTTTCTTTGGCCCAACATGCCTCTCATAGTGGGCTTAGTGGAGCTTCCTTAGTGGGCCTTTAGACTAGAGCCAATTGTCTTGCTTTGGGCCTTCTTTCTTCGCCCAGGGTTGTGGCTGAGCCTGCTCCTCTGGTCCAAATAGCTTCCTCTTCATTTAATTATCCCCTTTATTCATGAAAGTTTCACCTAATTCCTGCATCTTCCACATAAACTAAGAAGAGAGTGAGATTCATTCCACTTAACTCATTGAGTTAAGTGGGGTTAGTCCCACAAATGATAAGAATTAACTCCAAATTAGAAAAAGGTGATTTTTTTTCATGATGTTTCACAAATTAACATAAATGTTGATAATATATCCAGATAAAGATAAATAAGTACATAAATTAGCTGAAATTGCACATATATATTACTATCATTTTGGATTTATCAAACACCTAAGACCAACCTACAATTATTAGAATGCATGGAACAGACTCCGTGATCATTCTTGCTCTTCTTGAATCCCATATACTTCAATGTAGCATTCAATTCTGCATTTCATGTTCTAGGTTCTTGCTTGAGACCATAAAGGGATTTATTTAGCTTTAACACATAATTTTCTTTATCTTCCTCCACAAAACCTTTTGACTGGTGCACATATACCTCCTCAATTTCACCATTCAACAAGGCTGATTTAACATCAAGATGATGTAGTCTCCAACTACTTTGAGCTTCCAATGCAATCAAGATTTCAATTGACTCAAAATGATCAACCGGAGAGAATACCTCTTCATAGTCAACTCCAAATCTTTGGCCATAACCCTTCACCACCAACCTTGCTTTGTGCTTTACCACTTCTCTTACATGATTTTATTTGATTTTGTAAACCCATTTGACATCTATGGGCTTACAATTCCTTGGAGCCTTCACTAAAATCCAAGTGTTATTCTTTTCAATAGAGACAATCTCTTCTTTCATGGCTTCCCTCCATGTTTGATCTTCAGAGGCTTTGGTTTATGAAGTGGGTTCTCCAAATGAAAGATAGATTGCACTGACCAATACCTCCTCCCTTTGTCTTCAATGGATGAATTTTGTCCACTCTCTTCATTAGCAATAATTTGATCATCTTCTTCATCAAAATTTGCTCCTCCTTGATCTTCAAAATCTTCTTCTTCAAGTGCATCACTTAAACATGAAATTATAAGATTGTCAGTGGACATATCATTGTTGGTTTGGAGTTTCACAAACTCCCAACATCTTCTTCAAAGATCACATCACAACTCAAGTGAACTTTGTTGGTATTATGATCAAGGCATCGATAGGTTTTAGTGATTCTCTCATACCCCCACAAAGATCATCTCCTTGCTTTTATCTTCAAGTTTTCTCAGTTTTTTATTGGACTTCACAAGCACAAGCCAAATACCCTAAGACGATCAATCTTGGGTTTTCTCCCACTCCACTTCTCACAGGGTATATTCCCTTGCAAGCTCTTTTTAGAAGACCTGTTAAACACATCAACACAAGTGTTAACCGCTTCACCCCAGTACTCCATAGGCAATTTCTACTCCTTGAGCATGCTTCTGACAAGATCCATAATGGTCCTATTCATCCTCCAATGTCTCCATTTTGCTGTGGAGTATAAGGAGCTTTTAATTGCCATATAATTCCACATGCTTACACACCACATTGAGAACTCATCAGATGTGAATTATCCTCTATCTGTTCTGAGACACTTGATCTTGTCCTGCAGCAATTTCAGCAAGAGTCTTGTATTTTTTTAATGCTTCAAATGCCTTGCTCTTTAGGATAGCCATACACATCAATCTAGAAAAATCATAAAAAATAATTAGGAAATACCTTCCCCACGTAATGTTGATGGTGTGATTGGGCCACAAAGATAAGCATACACCAGCTCTAGTGGTCTAGATGCCTGGAATTCAGTTGTTGAAGGAAAATTGTCTCTAGTTTGCTTCCCTGATACACAATTTCTGTAAGCCTCTTAGGCCACAACCATGCCTTGCCATCTTCTCCTAAAAGAAGACACTGCTTGCTTACATCCAGCTTCATCATGCACATATTTCCACTAGTCTTGTGAGTCTGATATGCAGTCTTCCGTCCTCGTCATGGATTGTAAAATATCCATTCTTCAAGTCGGTCTCACACTCTTGATCATCAAGCTTTCTGAGGCTTAAAATGTTAGTCTTCGAATTCTGTATGAAGAGAACATTGACAAACCTCATGAGCTTGCCATTATTGCAATTCACATGATTTCTTACCTTTCCCTTGATTTTTGATTGAAGAGACATCTCCAAACCTTACAAGATCATTAAAATCTTCATCCATTCTTTGGAAGTGTGATCTCTTGTCAGTCATATGGCTGATTGCCCCGATATCAAGATACCATAAATCTTCTTTGGTAGCTCCATTTACTCCTAGGAGCAATGATTCACTACACTTGTCAGATTGCATCATCATCAAAGAGTATTCTTATTCTTCCTTAGCCACATTTTGATGTAACACGACACGCCAGGATCAAGTGGCTCGTGTTACACCACAAGGGAAGGGACTGCTAATCAGTAAAGCGGCGACGCAGGGCGGCCGTGTCGGTAACAATGACGGGGTGAGCTTTGACTACGGCTTGCTATAGACAACAAAGAGAGTGATGGAGCGCCTGCTTACCCCATCGGAGAGGTCATCGGAGCCATCATCATCACCATCGATGACCCACCAGCTCACGCTTAGCACGACCGACACGCCAAGGCAATGGCAAAGATATCTGGGTTTAACAACCCAGGTAAAAAGCATGACCGCGCCATCGATCGTTTGAATTTCTCACCAGTTTGTGTTAGTTTTAATTTTGTTTTACCATGCTTGTGTTTTCGTTTTCATCATGTCAGTTCGTCGTGTTGTGTTGTAATCGTTGTGGCGCATCCGTATCATCTGTATCGTCGCATCGTTTAAATTTTCATAGTTTATTTTATTTTTGTTGTAAAAAGGGGTCCCTCTTGTTGGGCCACTTGTTGGACTCTTTGTAAAGGGCCCATCATGGCCCTATCTAAGGCCATGATGGGCACTGCACCAAATCAGATCTGGAATTCTTGTTGGTAGTTACTCCACATCCAGGTCTCACCAAGAAGAAGAGAGGAAGAGGAGAAGAAGAAGAAGAGGAAGAATGAGGAGAGGAGAAAGAAGAAAGGGGAAGAGAAGAAGGTTGTCGCCTAAGGAGCAGCCGTCCTACATTCTTCTACCCTGGTCGGGATTTGTGCAGTTTCATTCCACTCACCGACTGCCCAACGCCATAGGACCTTGTGACCCATCTCAGCGGTGTGTAATGCTCCTGCCGCTACCTATTCGTGCATGCATGTACCACGAATCTTTGGTGATGCCCAGAACGGTCTACACTCCACGGATGACCGCCAAGTCGAAGGACCAACAAACTGCTGTCTCATGCGGTCGTCTACCTGTGTCGCACTTGGTTGTTGTCTAACGAGGATCGCCGACTGTCGAGCGTGTCCATGTGGAGCGCTCGGTCAACACGAGAACCTTCTACGATGATCTTTGTACTAAGATCCTTATGCGGATCGGTCAACAAGGGAATAGTCAGCGCCATATCGCAATTTTCGAACCCACGTTGCGGCAACCCCACGAGTCTTCAACGTTGCACCAATGATCAGTGTCATCCACAGCATGCAATGATGGAGTTGATCGCGTCATGATCCTCTAGTAGCGCAGCAGTTAATTTGCATCGCCAAAAAGGTAAAGCCTGCAAACTTTGTCAGCAGTTCTTACCAACTGAGTTGGTCCACTGATGCTGTCATTTGCTATCGTTGTTGGGATGTTGTCAGTTCTTACCAACAGAGTTGTTCCGCTTATGCTCCATTGGGTGCCCTGTCATCCCCTATGCCTGCACGGCGGGTCTTTGGATACCAGCCAGCGCCACATAGCCGCTATGCCAGTTGAGACGTCTGTCATGTCCCCGGTACTATCCCCGGAATCTGGGAAGCTACCTTGCCACTTTCTCACCACAATGCCGCTAGCCGAGTGTGTGCACGGCTACACCAGCCACAAGCACTACGTAGTTTGGTGTGCGCTACTTCGAGTCTCCGCACTATGGTTCGCCCAACCAATATCCGTCCAATATCTGATATCGGACAACGGATATCCGATATCGGGAAGAAAACCGAGACCGTGCCGGATATCAGATATCGGTCGATATCTGTCTCTGAAGGGTAGACGGATATCGGTGATGGATACCGTAGATATAGGGACGCGACGGATATCAGATGTCAGATATCGATTATCAATATTCGAATATCGGTAACCGATATCCGAATATTGAAACCTGTACACGGATATTTTTTTCAGAATATGTTGCAATCTCATATGGTAGATTTTTAAAATATTTTAAGGTTTAAAGTTCCTCCAGCCGTCTTTAATGTAAATCCTTCAAATGACTTGCGCGCATCAATGAATGCTACTTCTGGCAAATATTAGAGATACGCCCCTATGACTTAATATTGTCGAAATTTGTATAAGGGAACTTTACGAAACCAAAAGTTCATACATGAAGCCCACATAAACAATTATTTTGATCCTTAATCGAACAACATATAACCTATAGTTATTATGGGGACTAACCGACTAAGGAATATGTAAAATATTTAACTCAAAAGTTGAAAAGAAACTAGAAGCTTTTCTGGTTCTTTAGCACGGTTTACTGGTTTATATATTTATATTATTGAATTAAGTGCAAAAGTGAGTGATGTAAATTACTAATTGGGGAAGTGTAAATTTATAATGTTGGAAAATTCAAGAAAATTTTGGGAAAATGTTTCAAATTTTTTTACAAAATTGACCCCACTTTTTGGTTCTTTAACATAGTTTGTTTTCCTAATATTTACATTATTGAATTAAGTGAAAATTTGAAATATGTTAGCTACTTATTTGGTTAAGTGTAAATTTTTTATGTTGGAAAATTCAAGAATTTTTTAGGAAAATGATGCAAAAATATTCACTAAATTATACCCCACTATTTGGTGCTTTAACATGGTTTATATACCTAATATTTATATTATTGAATTAAGTGCAAATGTGAGTTATGTAAATTACTAATTGGGTAATTGTAAATTTATAATGTTGGAAAATTCAACAATTTCTATGAAAATGTTTTTAATTTTTTGACAAAATTATCCCCTACTCTTTGGTGCTTTAACATAGTTTGTTTACCTAATATTTATATTATTGAATTAAGTGCAAATTTGAAATATGTAAGTTACTTATTTGGTGAAGTGTAAATTTTTTATGTTGGAAAATTTCAAGAATTTTTTAGGAAAATGATGCAAAATTTTTTTACTAAATTATAACCCACTAAATGATATCCCACTATTTGGTACTTTAACATGGTTTATTTACAATATATTAAATTATTGAATTAATTGAAAAGTTGAAAATACGCCCTTCCCATGAAATATATAAGAAACTGTTGTAATATGTAACCGTCAAAGTACGCCCTTCCCCTGAGAATTTCCCACGGCCCTGTCAGAGGTTTGTGGTTACTTGGTCATCACATACATAGCGAAAGGTAACAAATAAAAAATGATTATTACGTAAAATATGCATAAAATGTAGTCATTGTAGGTGATGTGTCCCTTGAGCACATGGGACTACCCCATCTTGTCAATCCTCGCCATCCAAATCCAGCTCCACATCAGTGTACCATCGCTTGTTGTCCACATGCAGCCAACACTTCACAGTGATGAGTGTTTTGATGCTTATCGGCGATAAACGTGATCTCTTATACGTGATAATAGCATTGCCCACTGAGAACATGCGCTCAGCAGGAGCGCCTTTTGCACATACGGACAACAGCTTCCTTGTAATGGAAGCAAGTAAGGGGAAGCATTTCGCCCTTGTGCTAACCCACCAAGATAGTGGGATGAACACTCCCTCATTAGGTACGATCTTTGTTAGGTATTGGTTGAACTCGTCCAACCCCGACCACATTGACAGAAGCCGGTTGGACTTTTCTCATAATGTTCTGTAGCCAAGAGTCCAACTCTTTACTTTTTGTGTGCCCATATTCAGCGAGCTCACTCCATCCAAGCCTCGGCGAGTCACATGGTAACAAGGACCATTCATATGCGATGGTTGCTTCTCTGACACCCTAACAGAGCATTGACCCTTTGTGGAATGGATCCATCAATGCCGCACCAGTGATTGCCTCATTCGCCCACAAAATTTTTGCATATTGTGCAAGCTTGCATTGCATTGCATTGCACGCTTGCGCCATGTTGGAACGATCTCCTTCATACAACTGTCTTACGCATCTGAAGAAAGTGTCATCTTCGATTTGCTGGACCACTTCCTCCATGTGTTCTTTGAGGCCGTCTATGAGAAATAGTACATCACATATGGCCGGCATCACTATCTTGCAAACATGATCGGTCGATACAGCGAACCGTCCAAGGATGCGACAAAATTCTTTCATCAACTCCCACTCGTCCTTTGACATCTTTGTTGTCTTCCCCTTCTCGCCAAAAGTCTTTGACACTTCATCAATGACATCATATTTCTTCACGACAGTGGATAACATACCGTAAGTGCTGTTCCATCGGGTCAGACAGTCCACGATGACCATGTTAGAGTCCTCGCCTTCGGGGTCATCTTCACATGCCTTTGCATACTCCTCTCTCCATTGCGTAGAGCTCCAAGTACTACGCACTAGTGTCCTCACCTTCACAACTGCATCACCCAAACATAACAGCCGGCGTGCTTCGTCATTGTCATCAGATGCTCATAATATATCTCCAAGTTCATTGTCCTCGTCACTATCGTACTGGTCTGCTGGCCTGGTAAGGTCGCCTTCTTCGGGCTCTACAACGTGGGCTGAAGGAATGCCAAAGCTTCTTATTCCCGCTTGCACGACAATGTTCATAATGTGTGCAATGCATGGGATGTGCCTTCTGGCACTAAACGTCAGGTTGACGCTATTTATCTTTTTTGCCATCAATGACATCCTTTTATTCGTCGAGGCATTGTCAGTAGTCACGGCATAAACCTGCATAAGTACCAGTCACGTGTAAAATCACATGTTTTATTACTAAGATAAGTTTGACGCTGAATGCTGACCTTTGGCAGCAGACAGAATTCTTCTAGGACCTGGAGAACAATGGATGCCATGTTGCCCCCATCGTGCTTGCTAATGATCTCTAGGATGGCAAGTACCCGCTCTCGGTACACCCATTTATCGTCTGCCTAGTGAATGGTGATGCGTAGAAGTCCAGTACCATTCTCCACAGTTCACGCGTCTATGGTGAGGGACACTCGGTCCACGTTCTCCCATAGCTTCTTCACAACTTGTTTCATGCGTCCATGCATTTGGATGGTCCACTGCTTCATGACCTTCGCCCTAGGAGGATTCAAGTCGAGGTATGTCACATAGCGCCACAGCTCCTTGAATGCAACATTCTGAACAATGCTCCACACCAAATCAGTCATACATATAAACCGTGCAATGACATTGTTCATCTCGTATGGCGTATGCCCTCTAATCAGCCCTCATCAGCTTGGCTCTCCATGTTGTTTGCTTTGCATTTTCTCTGATATGCGAGGCTGATTAGGGTCTTCCAACACCACGCCCTTGAGCTCCGCATGATTAGCAGGATGACAAGCTTTGACATGTCTCCAAAATACGTTGGTGCTCTTGTCGGCTTGCCGCTTTGTCGCTTTTCTCTTATTGTGCGGGTTCATCTCTCGGCACAGTAAGCCTGCATAGCATCTATCACTAATGTGTTCGAAGTAGTCAATGATGACTGAATGATTTGAATGAGGGTGACTCTGTACGATACGAGATGTTTGCGTGTTTGTATGTTCAGGACAGTTAGCTCCTGACCCAGATCTGTCTTGGGTTGGGGCACTACCTCCGGGTGGGCTCATGGTTCTGAATGCATAATTTGGTAAACAATGATTGTTTAATACATCAACGCAAGATGATGAACTACGCTTAGAACTCTAAAGAAAGTAAGAGATACAATGAAGATAACACAATAAAGAAACTGAGCACTATAAATAAATTGAGCAATCTATAAAAAGCTTCAAAAGCGGATCAACTTTCTCGATTAACATCCAAGAGGAAAGGTTATGCAATGATGAGAAGCGAATAGAGGAACTAAGAATAAATGAGCAGAAGGGATTCGAGAAGAATAGAGAAAATATCCTGACATTCTTAAGTGAATTTTTCTTTGCTACGTATCACACATATTCAATAATAACAGAAACCAAGAAAGAAGCAAGGACTTTACTGAGAGAGAATGAGAGATGAGTGAATGCGAAAGAATAAGACTGAGAAAGAATGAGAGAGAGGGAGAGTGAACGAGTGACAGAAAGAGGGAAAATAAAAAAAATGACTCTGAGATGGAATGAGAGAAAGGGAGCGTGACGGAGTGAGAGAGAATGAGAATGAGAGAAAAATGAGAGAAATAATAAGAAAGAATCACGCAGTAATAGAGACTGAGAGAGATGGATATTAAGAAATAATGAGACTGAAATCACAGAGTGAGAGAGAATGAGAGAAGAGAGGAAGATTGTGAAAGAATGAGATTGAGAGGGAATGAGAGAAATAATCATAGAGTGAATAAGAGAGAAAAAAGGGTGAATGAGAGCGAAATGAGAGAAAGAATCAGAGAGTAAGAGAGAATGAGAGAAGATATGGAGATTTGGAGATAAAAAGATAAAAAGAATCAGAGAATGAGATAGAATGAGAGAAGAGAGGGAAAATTAGAGAAAGAATTTCATTGGAATGGAATGAGAGAAAGGAAGAGTGACAGAGTGAGAGAGAGGGTGAATGAGAGAGAAATGAGAGAAATAATCAGAGAGTAAGAGAGCATGAGAGAAGAGAGGGAGATCTAGAGATAAAGATACTAGAATTGACAAAGATAAAAATAAATTGAAGCTACTGAAATTCAGTAACTTCAATTTGAAATAAATTTCTTTGAATACATTCAACCAAAATGGAAATTCCAATAATTTTATGAACGGGAAGGAGCTATGAGAAATAGCGGAAGAAGAATTGAGAATTGGCAAATGAGAACTGAGAATTGGTGGATGAAGAACGTCTCATATGATAATTTAGAATTGTCAGATGAAGAATGACTCAGATAAGAATTGAGAAATGAGAATTAGTGGATGAAGCAGTCAAGCAAAATATGAGAAATAGCGGCAAAAGAAGAAAAAAATTGAAGGGCAAAGAAGAACTTACCCCCAATCGCTGATGCCGCCATCCCTCGTCTGCCGTCCACCATCCGCCAAGGCGTCAAACCCTCTCTTGCTCTCTTTCATGTATTTTTCGATTCAAAATTTTGAGTAAAAAATACACGAAATGACAAAATCCACAAAAGAGAGGTTTTCGATCTGGATATCGAAATCTGATATTCGAGGTCATCATCCTCCCCCCAAAGGTGGAGGCAGATGACGACATCAAGATGGATATCTATATCGGATATCGGTACTATAGCACCCGATATCTGATACCGATATCTAATATTTGGATATCGAAAAAAATGAATACCGGAAATTCCCTTTCCAGTATCCGAGACAGCATCCATCCCGGTATTGTCATCTGGTACTGGTATCGGGATGGGCGAACACAGCTCTGCACTTGCCGTTCTCCCACACCATCGCGCTGTCTCGTAACTGTCTGTCGAAGCCCTGAAATCGCACCCGCCGACGTGCCGCCCGCTGCCACTCATAATCGCTGATCGTCACTCCTCGCGTCGTCCATCATAACATCGCGCCTACCGAGTTCAGTTGTTGCTTGAGCCGTCTTGTTGTTGGTCTTCTCTCTCCTCTTGACTTCAACTCCCGACATTGCACTGCATCGTGCCACCATTGCCAGTCGATCTACACTGACCTCTTCACCAACATTTCTCAGCCGCCACCGACGAGGTACGCCATTCCCCTTGCTCGTCGATTTGATTGCGTCTTCTAGTATATTTTTGGCTGCACTCTACTGCGCTCGGGTTAGATCAGGTGAGATAAATTATCGAGAAAACTACGTCACGAGTGATTTCCAAGGTACCGGTCAAGCTCATCCGTTACGTGCGAGCCCCTATAGCATTATTTCATTCGACGCCGCAGTCATTGTTGTTGCTCTGACGAGGGCCAGAAGGTCACTGTCATCGTCATCGCTCACCCGCCCTAGAGCTCAGGACTCGGTGAATCCCCACAAGTTGGACCTGCACGTACACTCATTTAGGGCTTTATCGAATCACGTAGTTACATTCACCTTAGTGAATTACCCATCGGACAAAGTCATTAAAGACGTCCAACATCAGATAGGCATCAGCGGCGTAGAGCGGCATGTACTTTGCTGTTCTACCTATGGCGACATGTACTTTGCGGCGGTGAACTAGCGGCAGCATGTCATTCGACGAACATCTCCCTTGAAGCTACTCTAGGAGACCATAGCGTGAGGCCTTGGATGGCACAAAGGCGTAGCGGAATAAGGCAGCTGTAACAAGGTAGCATCGGACTTCACCGACGGCGATGTCAGGCATCGCTATGATGACGATGATGGCTGTGAAGCTAGCTACTAGCAGACGGAGGTAGGCATTGGCGACGACGGTGGCGGATGTTCTTCCTGCAACGACACGTACTTCGCAGCGGTGAACTAGCGGTGACAAGTCGCCCAGCAATCGCTCACCTAGAAGTTACTTTAGAGAACACTAGGCGCGTGTTTGGCGCAGGTAGATGTGGCAGCGCAGGTAGGCGCAGTAGTGTAGATAAGCACGGCAGCGCAGGTAGGTGCAGCGGTGCGGATAAGCACGGCAGGGCAGGTAGGCATGGCAATACTTGTAGGCATAACGGCGCAGATGGGCGCGGCGGCGTAGGTGGGAGTGGCGGCACAGGTAGGCACGACGACAGGCCTAGAGGGGAGCGTAGTGATGAGGACGGCGGCGACGCAAGTAGGCGCGGTGACAGGCTCAGAGGCGAGCACTGTGGCAAGGACGACAACAGTGCAGGTAGGTGCGGCGGCGTAGGTAGGCGCAGCGGCACAAGTAGGCAAGGCAGCGCAGGTAGGCACGGTGATGGGCTCGAAGGTGAGCGTGATAACGAGAATGGCGGGGATGCAGGTTGGCACAGCGGTGCAGGTAGGCACAGCGACGGGATCGTAGACAAGCGTAGTGATGAGGACGGCTGCAAGCGCAGGTTGGCGTGGTGGCGCTGGTAGGTGTGGCAGCGGGCGTGACGGTGGGCTTGGCGACATGACGTGGTGATAGATGCGGCAAGGGCAGGCGGCTACCGTTGCGGCTGCAGCTACCGTTGCGACTACAGCTCCACCCTGCCAACAATTGGCTATGGCTATGGCTACGACTACGATGCGGTTGCGGCTGTGGCTACAATTGCGGATGCTACAACAGCGGTGGCGACAACGGATGCCGCTGCGGTTGCGGCTACAGCTGCAGATGCGGCTTCACAGATGACTATGGTTGTGGCTAGCGATGATTGGCTGTCTCTGGCGGTTATAAGCCGTAGGTGGCAGCGATTGGCCATCATTGGCGACTACGGCTGCGGCTCAGCTGGCGCTAGCGCAGCCGCGACATGCAATTCTGGTCGTGACTGTCGTAGTCGAGACTTGTGGCTACGGCCACGACTGTCGCGGTCGCGACTTGCGGTTGCGGCTGTCACAGTCCTGGCTTCCAGTTGCAGCCGCGGAAAGCAACGACTGCGGCTATCACGGTTGTGACTGTGACTGGCCACTGCTTGCAGTTGGGTCACGACCGGCTCTAGCTGCGGGCGTGGCCGGCTACAACTGCAGCTATTGCGGCCGACTACAGCTACGATTGTCGCAGCCACGGCCAGCTACGACTGTCGCAGTTGCGGCCAGCTACAAATGCAGTTGTCGCAGCTACGGCTGTGGCTACGACCAGCCATGGCTTGGGGCTACGACCTCGATTGGGTGCGGCCGGCAGCCAGGACGGTAGTAATGGCTGTGGCTGGCGACTTAGTCACAACTGGCGGCGGCATGGAAAGCCTGCAGGCAGAGACGACAGCGTTGGCGACTAGAAGACTCACGGGCGAAGGAGAAGGTGGCACCGGCGATGGCAATAGTGGCGGCGGCGCTCCGGCGAGGACGCGATGGAAACCCTAACTTTCCCTTCTTGGGGGGCAGTTTCATAAATCTCTCAAACTCTAAAACTAATAAAAAATAACTAAAATAACGGGAAATCCAAAGGACTACATTTTTGCAAATTTTTTTTCTTCTTTCAGTTTTTTTTCTTTCTACGATGGGCATCCCCCCCCCTCTTATAGGGGAAATTTGAGCCTTCCCCCTTATAAAAAAAATGGAAGAAGGCCCAAAAAAGCTTCATAGAGGGCCTAATAAGAAAAAAAACACCACATACATGCCCATACATGGGTTCGCCTACACACAAAAATGTAGGACCAAACCTGGCCCACACGTATGCAAACAAAACAAAGAAACTAGGTCTTCAATGTTGGATGGTCTCCCATCATCCTCCCAGGGTGGGGAAAGCTCGACCTCGTCGAGCTTGGGACCAACTATATCAGCGTCGAGGCTCTGATATCAGTATGATGCAACATGAACCGCTCAATTCCGGCCTGTCATGTTACATCGCATTTGCTTTCTCCTTTTCTCTGGATCTTTTTCCTTAGGAAGGTTGCATTCATGTGCAAAATGCCCAAATCTTTAAACAATTATAGCATTTAGTTTTTTTTGTCAAGAGGCTTCCTATCTCCATCTTTATTGTCTCCTCCAGCAGTCTTCCCGCGGCCTCTCCCTTTGCTTCCCTTTCTTTGTCCTCTCCCACGTGAAGAAAACTCACCTTGGCCCCTCTTGGCTTGAATAAAGGCCCTAGAGATGAGAGCTTGCTCTTCTTCTCTTGCATTCCTCTAAAGAAGCAACATCTCATGCACCTTGAGATGCCCAATAGCTTCAGCTATCTTCATGTTCTTGAAATCACAAAATTGCTCAAATGTAATGATTAAATCATCATACTCTTTGGGAACTGAACTGAGAAGCTTAGCCAATGCCTCTCTATCTTCAAGAACTCCACCCAAATCTCGCAGCTCGGTGATAATGCCCACAAACTTTGAAGCATATTCATTTATTTTCTCACCCTTCTTCATGGAAAGAATCTCAAACTCTCTACTCAAAGATTGAATTATCAATTCCACAACATGATTCTCACCCACATGGACCACTCGGAGAATATCCCAATTCTCCTTTACATTTTTCTTGTTGTCAAGATATCTCCCTTGAGATTCTGGTACTGAATTTAGAATCACAGAAAGGGCATGTATATCATTTCGTCTATTTTCTTCAGTCCATTCAACCACGCCCAAAAGACCATGTGAATCGAGATGCACCTCCATCCTCATTGCCCAATGACAATAGTTCTAATAATTTTCAACCCTTCATCTTGAATAGCCATTGATGGAGCCTCCTCTTGAACTTTTGAAGAGCCTCTCCTTTTTGGCATAGTGCACTGAGCATGAACAGCAGGATCAGAACACTCTGATACCAATTGATGGGATTAAGAACCCTGATTGGGTGAGAGTATGTTATAGGAGCTATCCAAGAACACCTCTTCACACTTGATCACAACACTCAAAGAAAGGCGAGAAGAAGGGAAGATAAACTTAAGGATTGATTCACTTTGAAAATTTGAGGTACAAAAACATCAAAAATTCATTAGTTTTTATACGCATAAGTACACAAAGAAAATGACACTTAAAATACATCTAAATTGACCAAGTAACTCAGACATATGAGTGGTCAAACCACTCTGCTGAATTGCCCGCTGAACCCAATGAAGAAGAAACACCACCTTCACTGGAATGATAGAGAACAAGTGAATGAGAGAGAGAGAGAGAAAGTGAGAAATGAGGGCACAAGAGAGAAAGGGAGATAAACAAGCGAGAGAGGGCATGAGAGAGACAAATAGAACAAGCGGGAGAGAAAAAAGGGAGGGAGTGAGAGAGAGATGGCACAAGAGAGATAGAGAGAATGACGAGTCATTAATCATGCTTGCAAATTGACATTCCTTAAGGTTTTATGAAGTCATTTAAAGAAATAAACATGCATTTTTATGTTAAATTCCATTTTCATGCAATTATTCAGTCATGATGTAAAATGTCATATTTTTAATGGGTTTTTGCATTAATAAACATAGAATGAAATTTTTTGATTAAATAGAAATAAAATAAACAAATAAAAAATTTATAAGATTAAAATATAAATAAAATATACATATGATAATAAAAATTGGGCCCCCAAGAGCCAGCCAAGGCCAGCGCACCGCAGGGAGCCACCCGCAGTAGCAGCCAAAGCCGCAGCCGCCGGCGACACTCGTAGCGCAGGCGCAGCCCAAGCTAAGCCTCAAAGCAGTACAGAGACTAGTTCAGACAGTGCACAGATGTAAGTAGTTTATTTCATCTGAGAATAATATAAACTTCGACATTTATGTACTGTTTCTGTTTTTGAAATGAGTATTATGGGATTGCAAAAATCCATGTTTTCAAACCCGATCGGGCTGGGCCATCAGTCTCGTTTGAGATATGATCGCGGCCCATTAGGCCGAGATCTTAAGAAATTCTCAAACAAAACCCGACCGGGCTTTGAGCCTACCCAGCCCAAAGCTCGTGTTGGTTCGGATTTTTATTCAAAAGCATGTTATAATCTTGACCGTTCGATCTTCCGAAGGAATATCGTCATTTGAATTTCTTTTCTCTTTTCTTTTATTCCAGGCGACAACTCATCCTTGAGCGCCAATGTGGACGAATCGGAGGAGAACACGTGGGCAGCCGATGCTGACTCGGCAGGAGCTGATGGAGCAGGGGTCCATCGAATTAAAAGGGGTCCACTGCTACGATTTAATCGTAGCCGTTGAACCCCAGATTGTGAGATCTAACGATCGAAGACTCGACCAAAATCTCCTCACCGACCGCCGTTACCATCGCTGGCAACGTCAATCCGTCGACGAGAAGACAGATTTCTGCCGATTCATCGCCGGAGTTGTCCCATACCAGTCAGGAATGTCTTAAGACCATTTCTGACCTATAAAAACTGCATTTAGTCGCCAGAAATGTATATTTTGCTGCCAACATTTGTTTTTGCGGAGCGCCATTTCCACCTCCTCTCTGTTCGGTTCTCTCGATCCTCAGTCGTGACAGGTCTGTGACCTGAAGGAAGATCTAAAAGAGGGAGCTATTTGAAGAAAGGTCAAGGAATACTTACCTGAAAGGAGACACTACTGGATGAGGATCTGAAGCCGTCAGGGACCCTCAAACAGCGAGGAATTCTTGTAAGTAAGCTTAATCTCAATAATTTCAATTGATAAACGATTTAGTATACATAAAGGATTGAGGAATCATCCTCAACCCAGTTCTCAAAATTGAACTAATTCAATTTCAAGAACTGAAAACCCTACTAGGCATTTTGTCGAACAGTTAATGTGTCTATTTTCTAAAGAAGCTTTAAACACCCAATTTCAATACCTTTAAATCACTTGAAATTCTATAAAATATATATAGGAATATATTTTTCCTATCCAACATAGTTACTCGATAAGAATAACTAAGAATCATTCTCGTTCCTTAAAAAAAATCCATAAAAATTGGATATCTTCTCCTAGGCATTTCAACAAACACCTTGAACCCATGCAGTCAACCTCAAATTACTCCTACCAAAAGATATCTGAAAATTCTATAAAATTTTCCTTAAATCACTAATTGACTTTCACTACCTATGTATAAAATTTGAAGTGAAAATAAAATCTTTAGGGAGAACTTCCTTTACATATCATCATTAAATTCTTCCCTATTCTCACTTAGAGTTTACAACAAACACCTAGTGGTGTTTGTTGATCCTCCTACTCATTAGTTAATTCAACTTCTAAGTGCCAATCCCTGTGGAGATGGCCTTACTCAACACTATACATATCTGAGTAAGATTTTACATAAAAATATTATTTGATTGAAGTGAAAACAATACAACGATAAAAATAACACCCCATTTTCGCTTTGTCAGAGAACAAGCGAGAGACAGAGACAGAGAGAGAGAGAGAGAGAGACAAAAAGGGAGAGAACGAAAGAGAGAGGGCAAGAGAGAGATAGAGAGAACAAGCTAAAGAGAGGAAAAGGGAGAGAGGAGAGCAATAGAGAGATACAGAACAAGCAAATGAGAGAGAGTGAGAGAGAAATGGAGAAATGAGAGCAATAGAGAACTAGCGAATGAAAGAGAGAGAGAGAAACAAGGAGAAATGAGAGCACTGGAGCAATAGATAACAAGCAAATGCGAGAGAGAGAAAGGTAGATAAAAGAGAGAGGCCACGAGAGAGGCAGAGAACAAGTGAGAGAGAGAGAGAGAGAGAGAAAAGGAGAGAATGAGAAAGAGAGGGCACAAGAGAGAGAGAGAGAGAGAACAAACGAGAGCGAGAAAGGGAAGAACAAGAGTGATTAGCTGAATATTACTGCAATTAGCTAGGTTAATCACTATCATTTTTTTGTAATCAACTCATACAATAATATTTATAATGAACCCTCTATATTAAGGTGTAAATGATGAGTAGTGGGGTCGCCCACAGTGAATCAGAGTTCAAGGATTTAATTCAAGATAATTAAATATTAAATAGGGATGATCTCTATTGATTTCCTGTTTAATATTTATAGATCTTTAGATATCTAAGGGAAGTGATTGAGAAGGGAAGGTAGGAGAGATGAGAGAATATGAAGAGAATAAAGATCCTCACTTCATTCAACCTGGTCCTCAAAAGAGGATCTAGAATCAGAAGTGTAATAGGATAAGAAGAGTACTTAATATAGGTTTTTCAAATAATAATGGCTGGTAAAGAATGTAGAGATTTAGAAAGACGTAAGGGACAGATAATCTATCTATGTTTTAGAGTATTTTATGTCTCAAAATAGATCTGATCATTACCTAAGTTCCTTCTTCGATCATGACAAGGGCTAGAACATTCCACCCTACAAAAAACGATTTAGAATAACGCAAATCAAATAAAATAGCAAGATAAAAGTTGATCCAAGGAGAGCTCCCCTCTTACTGCAGGTTGTGGTCGAACATCCAAGAATGAATAAATAGTGAGACAATTCCACTTTTGCCCCCAAAGTATTTCTTCATTTTATTTATTTTTGCTGCTCTTCTCATCAATCCATCCAAACGATTGGAAAGAGGATACAATGAAGAACTAGCCCTCAAACGTTGAGCTCAATCTGACTGTTAGATTTTTAGATATAAATGTTTGAATCTGGATAAATCTAAGGCATTTGATCCTCTCCATGAAATTTGTAGAAAACCCCCTCCACTTTTGAGAAATTTTATTTGGACACCGCCCTAGAAATATTTGGATATATGCCCTCTACTCTAATTTCACCTGGAAAATTGCAAAAACCCTATGTTTTTTTTCCAAAACAAGTTAAACTACGAAAAAACCATAGTTGTGTTGTCTGCGGCCACTACTGCGCCCTCTGCGGCCATCATTTAAAATTAGATTTGAATTTTACTGTTATCTTATGTTTTCTCTTTCCTACAAGGCATATACATAGGCCAATGTTGTAATGGACTGCATGATGATTTTTCTATTACAATTGAAGTTTTTTCTTCTTCTAAGATAAGTTGCCCTAGTCCCCTGTCTACTGTCGACCTGCCCGCAGCCCCAGCCGCCCACGACCCTAGCCGCCCACAGCCCCAGCCACCCATGGCCCCAGTCGTCCACGAACCCAGCTGCCCACAATCATGGTCGTGCCACCCGCGGTTTCAATCTGCCGCCGCAGCCTTCATTCATGTTGTTCGCGGCTCCGATCGCGCAGGCCGTGGCCCCCCTAATGCGCCTCTCATGGCCCCCGACTTACCATCGCAGCCCTTGCCATGCTTGCGGTCAAATCATCCGGCGCTCCAACTGTGGCACCCATGACCCTCAGTCACACCTCTCGCGGCCCCATTGTGCCACCGCGGCCCCTGCCATGCTTGCAGCTGAATCGTCTGCGACCGCTTACTCACTCACAGTCGTCCATCTCAGATGTTGGCTTGGTAACCCCACCGCTCAGCAATCCGCCACTAATTGCCGGTGCCCGGCCCATCGCCCAATCATCCCAGACGGATGCCTCTTGGACCCCCTCCATGCCTGCTGGGGGGTTGATCGTCTGTTGATCGCACCATTCCAGCAATGATCGCCAAGTTGCCCCGGCCGGTATCCACTCTGTCAACTACTCTCTCATTTGAGGCTTCCGCATGTTATTGATAACATGCATATTTAGAACTTTAATATGATCATATTTACATGTTTATTTGCATTAAGTCACTCATATGTGCATGCTATCAACCTTAAATGATTAAATCAATTTGTTAGAATGGTTTTCTAAATTCTCCTTATTTTTATGCATTTTTGGAGATTGTTCTAACAGCATATTCTAAAAGAATATAATGTTTTAGACAGAATATGATTTTTATGGAGTTTTTTATATTAAAATTGGGAAGATATGATTTTTCTTAGTCGAAATATATATTTATATGATTTTTTGGCTTTTATTTTAATTAATATGAATTTTGAAAATATTTATTAGCCCTTTATCTCGCGTTGCCACGCGTTGTTGTTCGATTCATCGAACGGTGATGAATTAGAGCAGATTATAATGATTGGCAACAGTCAATCATTAACTAAGTTAATGATTGGCGTCTGCCAATCGTTTGGCCAGTATTATGGCATCATGAAAAGTGATGACATGATGGCATTTAAGGCTAAAAAAATTTTTTAGTTTTTTTTCTGATGTAGGTGATGTGGACAAATAAAAAAAAGATGCTATTTTTTTGCCATAAGTGTGTGCGCTGATCGATGAACAAAACGACCAAAAAACACTTTTCAACTTTTCTCTTTTGATTCTAACAGAGGGTGTCATGGGTGCACGATGGGGCGCCATGTGTACACAGGGCCCGCTCATGTACATGGGACGTGCTCGTATCTTGCATTATTGAAATGGTAAAAAACAGACAAGAAAGAGGACCTGGGGCACGCTGATGCACTGCCGCGTCAGCTGAAAGACCACTCTTTTTTTCTTTGTTATTTTTTTGTCTTTTTGCCCTTTTCCAGGTACATGTGGTGACTTCAAAAGGCACATGCCGAAGGCAAGGAGATGCAGAATCTCAAGCGATATCACAGTTTAACCAAAAACAAAAAATGAGGAAGCATCAGAGAAGATGGCAAGGAGAAATAAAAAATCAAGGGCTAGGATTGATCCAACTTCAAACGGCCATAACTTTTGATATTCAACTTTGATTGAGCTGAAATTTTTAGTACTGCTTTGTCTCGCCCTCCTCTTTCCATCCACACCCTCTGATCTATAAATAGAGGCCTGGATCACTGTGAAATTCATCTTGAACTTGCTTCCTACTTGTGTGGGCTGATTGAAAGATAGTGAGTTTTGAGATCCATCAAGTGTGTTCTTGGTTTCCTGGGTGTGTGGGGAGAAGCATTGGAGAAGAGGGGGAGCTTACTGGCACTCGTAAATCGTTGTGATATTGGTGATAACATGATAAATGAACCTATATTTGTATACATTTTAGATGTTTTAGTATTATTAATTTATAATTTATCATGTTATTGTTTGAATTAACCAAATATTTATGCATTAGCTAATAATTCCAACTTTTGCACATTATGATTATTTTTCACTAACTTCATTGACTTCTATGAAGTCAATCAGTTTAATTTCTGATGAGTATTTTATAGTTCCAAATGTGCAGAAATTTACAGGAATTAGAAGATATCATTCTGAGAAAAATTAAAGGATTTTGGGAGCTTAGTGACTATCAAAATGGGCTACAAATGATGAAACGGTATTGTAGGCTTTTAAAGGAGAGATCATAGGGGCTTGAACCACGACCTGAACTACCTATTGGGCCTGCAAACACATTACAAAAGAAACAAACTGGAAATTACAAGGCAAAGCTCTCAACCCATGGAGAAAAAGAGGCAAAATGGCAAGAAAAGAGAATAGATAATGCCCAAAGGGGTATTTTAGTAATTCTCACAATGTATAAATAGACTTTTTCTCCCTCATTTTCCCTCATTCTGAACGTGCTCTAGCAAGTGACTGGCCAGCAGGACAAGGCATTCTTCAGAATCCAGGTTGTTCAACCTGCTTAATGTAAGTTTATTGAAGTTTTCTCTTAATCTCGTCTCTTGTTTGCATTGAAAAACGCCTGATCCTGGCAAAATATAAGGATCCATACTTGAGAGGAAGCATTGAGGGCTCAGTAAACTTGCATTGAGGCTTTAGGATCTTAGATTTCTACCTTCTCCATCATTTCCCATCCATTTACCCTTAAAATCCATCACTTTCTCACTCTAAACACTAATTTTCTCCACTTTCTCTCTGTAAAATAGATTTTTTCTCTCACTAGACTTCATCTATATCCAAATTTACTCCCCTAAAAAATTCATAAAAAATCTCCTTCATTTGCACATCCAAATTCTATCTCAAACTCCTTCTACACTCTCTCTTCATTTTCTCTCTCTATCTCCTCATTTCAGCCCTTTCTCCCTCTAGAATCTGTTCTTTCTCTCTCTAGATGTCCATCCATATCCACAGTTCATCACCTCAAAATTTCATAAAAAATCTCCTTCATCTACACCTTCAAATTCCCTCTCAAACTCTCTCTACACTATCTCTTCATTTTCTCTCTCTATCTCTTCATTTTCTCTCTATCCTCTCATTTCGACATTTTATCTCTCTAGAAACATTTGTCTCTCACTATAAAATATATCCCTATATCTCTCTAGATCCTCAAGCATTCTCTACTTAGAATCCCAAAAAAAATCGCATTGAAATATCATTTCTTATCTTTTCAAAACACTAATTTTTGTCTTCTAGCCGCCACCGTGCGGTGCCGTGCGGCGCCGTGCGGTGCCTGTGCGGCAGAGAAAGCCCTCTGCCCGCCGGTCCGCGCACAGCCAGCGCACAAGACCGCAGGGCACAGGGTAGCCCTTTGCAGGACTTGGCCAAATCGGCTAAGTCCTGGCCATTGGGTTAAGCCCAATAAGGCTTAAGCCCAATTTGGCTAAGTCTTGACTTAGTCAAATTGGGCTAACCTTTGTGGGCTGACCCACTAAGAGGCCTGCCCTCTACGGGCCAACCCAGGCCCGTCGGCCCAATCCGCCGTCGTCGCTCCGGCGATCGCCAGAGTAGGTAAATTTCATATTTTTTTCGTATTTAAAATTATTTAAAAATAGAAAAAAATCTGAAAAATCGGAATTATTATTTTCTGCATTGAAAAAAATCCAAAAAAATTTGGAAAAAATCTAGAAAATTAATATAAGTTATTTAAAGTCATTTTAACACCTAAAACATTTCAAAAAAAATCTCTATTTCTCGTTTTTAATACTTATAGTTGTTTTTCGTATGTAAATTAATTCCAGAAAATTCTAAAAATATTTATTTCTGATTAATTTGCTAAGAGAAAACAGAAAAATTAGTTTAGAGATATGATTTTGTGTTTCTCCTTGTACTTTGGCTTAATTTAAATCATAGGGAATTTTGAAAATTACCAACAAATCTAGAAACATCCCAAAAAAATAGTATTTTTCATGTTTAAAATCATTTTCTTCATCCCAAGCTTGAGAAAGAATTCTGAAATTAACTTTCTGACTCTCTGTGGATCGACCCCTTACTTGCCCTATATTAATTATAGAGAATTTAAGTGGAAAATTTTCATAAATATTGTTGGCTAAGTCTGAATCAAAACAACGACATAAAACCCCGAAATTTGGACTTATCACTTGGCGGAACATAAGGATCTAAGGTAAGCGTCCTCGTTTTATGTTGTTTCTTTTCGCAACATCATATTTAGCTTAATTAGGGTTTATCCTCATCTTCTCACTCGCATTTTACATCTTTATATCCTCTAATCTAGTCTCTCTATCCATCACACCGCTCTACATTCAACCACTACCCTCGTTCACACACTCGACCACCTTCATGTCCTTCACGTTATCTAACTCAACCCCATATCGCTTCGCATAATTCACGTTCATTTACTCTTTTTCTTTACTAAGTAAATTAACACCAGCTCACATACTCTACTCTCGTCTTCATCATGTTAACTTACTTCCTTTTACTCGAGATCACTAGCTCACATACTCTACTCCCATTTTCATCTCTTCTCACGTTGATCATCACTATATCACTATATCACATTGATTAAGAAATTAATTCCTTAATCATCGTTCCCTAAGGATATGATCTGTACTCATCACTAACTAAATATTCTTACGTACAGTTAAATATATTTTTACTGAATAATCTCATTTACCAATGATAAATCAAAACCCTAAATTTGAGATTATCAGCTATGTCGTACACCCAGGCTGATGGAGGACCACCCAAGAGAACCAGCACCAGGCCGCAAGCAACCTCACCGCGCAACCCGAGCCGACGCAAGGGATTCGCAATTCAAATACACGGCATGAAGTTTGTTTTCTTTGTTATCATGAACTCATGTTTGTTTTCATTTTTCTTCGTTTTGCGGAACTACCCACATGTCTTCGGGGATTCTGCGCTTGTTTTCTTTGTTATTTTCTGGACTGATGCCGGCCCTAGGGTGGTGTCGTTAGTTTAAACGCCACCCTAACCGGCCGGATTAGGAAATTCCCTTCCCCACCCTATAAGAGGGAAGAGGTGCCCTACGTTTTGTTCAGGGACTTTTGAAGAAGGACTTCGTTCTTGAAGAAGTTCCCCGCCTCCTACCTCCTCCGATCTATGGTTTTCTCTCTTTCGATTCCTCTCTACCCAGGAACATCGGCATCCAGACCCAGAAGACTTCGACATTTCTGCTCCTCCAAGACAGGCGGGATTCCACCTCTTCCCTCCTGATCTCTTAATTTCAAGGCAGATAGGAAGCCCCGGCGTCTAGGGCCGCCGGTTTCGCCAGCCACTTCGAACAATTGTCGGGCGGTTGTCGAAAACTATCCCCTAGAAGAGGTCAACTCGCAATATTGCCATCCCCGAGCACCATTGGACGTCCACCAATGCCACCAGACAACAGGCTCTCCCCTCTTCCCCACGGTGTGTCAAAGATCCTCAAACGCTGTCATTGTTCCTAGGAGTATCATTCCCCGTCCGGCCCAGATCCGTCGCCATCACCCAAGCACAAGGGTTCAACATTCTCAGGGCTAGAATTAGCGCCTATCGATTGTTGGGTCGTACGCCGAGAAAAAGACGCTGACCGCTCTGCCTTCGCCCTCATTCTGGGTGACAGAAGTAACATGCGCCGACATAATCACCGTCGGACGCTAGCCTACTCATCGGGAAATTGTGGCCAACATCTAAGCCTCACCTCTCGTCGTGGAATAATGGTGAACACCACAATCAACTGAGGCAGTGGCAGCCCCCGGTTAACTTGCCGAGAAGCTGGTGCCGAGCCCCCCCCCCTCCTGGCATTTGTTAAGGGACGGCGATGACGCCCCGATCGACCACGTTCTGGGGCGGGCGATCGACTGCTTCTAGACTCCATCGACGAGCACCATTTTCCCCTCAGCCCACGTTGATTCTCCATGGATGTGGACTCACCTTGCACTGCGACCACCGGGACCCCATCCCCAGGTCAGCCCACTAATCTTCCCTTACTTGGTGTTGTTATTTTCTTCCTCATACCGACCGCACGTGAACCACCTCCATGACCCTTTTTGCTCTTTCCTTGCCCTTTGTCATTAGCCAGGTTGGGTAGTTGATAGGGAACCTTTGGGACGAGAACACTCCGGTAGAGAATTAGTCACCCATAACTAACTTCTAAGTGAAGGCTTCAACCCTGACCGGGGCACCCCATCCGGAGGCCTCGAGTCAATTACCAGAGTTCGGGGCGCCTGACCCGTACTAGCCCAACCCGACGAACCAGAAGAGCCAATTCCCATGTTAGCGACGGTCTAGTGTTTCTCGTATTTACCTTCATTAAGTGCATCATTCTCATCATTACCAGCTCATTAAATTAATTTGGCGTGCCGCTGTGTTGCAACACGCATCAACCGATCCTGGCCGTAGGCGTGTTGCATCGCAGGCCCTAGCCTACAGGTCACACTACCTCCCCCTTATCTCAGTATCATTACCTTCTTTACTGCTGTCTTCATCGCTCCTCTGTCAAATATTAATGTCATAGGACTATCCATCGCCACGAGAATAGGGAATTCATTTATCAAGTATCGGATTAGGCTCGCTTCTAACAACAGTTGTGGACACTTATGCACAATGATTGCTGCCCACTTTGTCAGCTTCAAGCAGATCTACTAGTTCATTGGGAGTCTGTCCAACCCCTGACCCCTCGTGTCCTCCACCTGATCCTACCGTCCTAGTTAGTGGCATCCTGCATCTAAATACTCTGAATCATTAATTTGTTGCCTCTCAATTCGCCCACCCTCAGCTTGTGGTGTAATATGAGCTGTCAACCCTGGCGCATTGTGTTACATCATTCATCCATTACCCTATTGAATCTATCACTTTCTCACTCTGAAAAGTTATTTTCACTACTTTCTATCTATATAATAGACTCTTTCTCTCTCTAGAATTTCACCCATATCTCTAATTTTTTCCCCCAATTCATAAAAAATACAACCATTTTCACCTTCAAATTCTATTTCTAACTCTTTCTTCACCATTTATTCACTTTCTCTCTCTATCTCTTCATTTCCACCATTCTCTCTAGACCTGTTCTTATCTCTCTCTAGACCTTCCATCATTTTTCCCTTAGTCCCTCTTGAAATCCACCAAAAAAATCAATTTTTTTATACTTTGAAAGCCTCATTTACCATTTGCCGCCACTATCGTGCGGTGGTGTGCGCTGCCATGGAAGGTGAGAGCACCTTCCACCTACCGATCGCATGCGCACACAGCAGTGCGCCCAGTCGGCAGAAGGGTGCTTCCCTACACGACTAAGCCAAAATTTTAGCTGTCTCGAAGCAGCCCGAACCAAGTCGAACCGGGTCAAATCCCCTAATTTTAATTTAATTATTTTTTTAGTGTTTAAAAATCTTCCAAAAAATCAGAAAAATCGCTAAAACTAATATAACCAATTTGAAGTAATTTAATGGTTTAAAAAGTTCTAAAAAATCTCTAATTATCATAATTATTATTTCTAGTGGTTTTTTATGTTCATATAATTCCATAAATTTTAAAAATATTTATTTTCAATTTCTGGTGTAAATTAAAATAAGGAAATTATTATAAAATATTTTTTAGTGTTTTTCTATGTATTTTATGCTTCAATTTAAATCATAGAAAATTATATAAATTAACTAGAAATCCCAAAAAATCCTAGAAATTATATTTCTCACTTTTAAACTAATTTTTTTCACTCCAATTTCAAGAAAAATTGTGAAATGAAATTTCAGCCTCTTTGTGGATCGAACCCTTACTTGCCCTGTATTAACTTTAGAGTATTTAATTGGAAATATTCATAAATATTGTTGACTAAGTCTGGATTGAAAAAACAACATGAAGCTCCTAAATGTGGACTTATCAATTATATAATTATAATATAATTAAGTAAGTAGTTAGATAGGTATAGAGAGAGATTAAGAGAGGATTAAGAGGTTATTAAAGGTAATTAGGGAGTAAATATTTATTTATTGTAGTAGAATATTATTTATATAGGTATGATATTTATGATATAGTTGATATTTAAGTCTTTTGTATTCCCTAGTTCTTTTGTTTTATTTTCTCTGTTCCTCACTTGTTCAGTTCTTCTGTTTTCCCTTCGCTTACTATTTTTTTCTGCATTTCCACGTCCCTTTTTCTTCTGTTCCTCGTCATTTAGCTTTCTCGTTTGTTCTTTCCTTCTTGTTTCTCTTGTTCTTCTTTTGTTTTATTTTGTTATACATTCCATGTTTTTCTTTTATTTTATTATCCTTCTTCATATTATCTGTTCCATTTTTCCAGTTCCCCCGTTCTTCTATTTTTTCTGCAAATCCACGTCCTTTTTTCTTCTGTTCCTCGTCTTTTAGCTTTCTCGTTTGTTCGTTCCTTCTTGTTTCTCTTGTTCTTCTTTTGTTTTAGTTTGTTATACATTCCATCTTTTTCTTTTCTTTTATTCTCCTTCTTCACATATATCTGTTCCATTTCCCCAGTTCCCCAGTTCTTCGTTTTTATCTTCTCTATTCTTCACTTGTTCATTTCTTCTCTTTCCCCTTGGCTAACTATTTTTTCTGTATTCCCACGTCCTTTTTTCTTCTGTTCCTCGTCTTTTAGCTTTCTCGTTTGTTTTTTCCTTCTTGTTTCTCTTGTTCCTTTTTTATTTTCTTTTGCTATTATGTCCATCTTTTTCTCCTCTTTTATTCTCCTTCTTCACATATTATCTGTTCAGTTTCTCCAGCTCCCCGGTTCTTCTTTTTTATTTCTCTGTTCTTCACTTGTTCATTTCTTCTCTTTCCCTTTGCTTACTATTTTTTCAGCATTTCCACGTCCTTTTTTCTTCTGTTCCTCGTCTTTTAGCTTTCTCGTTTGTTTTTTCCTTCTTGTTTCTCTTGTTCCTCTTTTACTTTCTTTTGCTATTATTTCCATCTTTTTCTCCTCTTTTATTCTCCTTCATATATTATCTGTTCAGTTTCTCCAGCTCCCCGGTTCTTTTTTTTATTTCTCTGTTCTTCACTTGATCATTTCTTCTCTTTCCCTTTGCTTACTATTTTTTCTGCATTTCCACGTCCTTTTTTCTTCTGTTCCTCGTCTTTTGGTTTTCTCGTTTGTTCTTTCCTTTTTGTTTCCTTTGTTTTTCTTTTGTGTTATTTTGCTATTATTTCCATCTTTTTCTTCTCTTCTATTCTCCTTCTTCATTGATTATCCCCGGTTCTTGTTTTTTTCTCTTCTCTGTTCTTCACTTGTTCATTTCTTCTCTTTCCCCGTCGCTCACTATTTTCTTCTGAATAGCGGGTCCTTTTTCTTCTGTTCTTCAGCTGTTTGCTCTGTCGTTTATTATTTGCTTCTTGTTTTGAGCAAGAGTATTTATTTTATTTGTTTCTAACCTGTCCAAACGAAATTTTGCAGATGCAACTGAAAGACCCTGGACTTATTCCGCGTCGAGCTTCTTCAACCTTGCTGAACAAAGAAGAAAGAAAAATGATGGTTCATCATAGCTTTTGGGTTTGTATCAAAGGGTAGGTCGTCACAGCTTCAAAATCTAATTTTTATTACAGTGGCATAAATTTATGCCAGTGGATTGAACTTTATTTTTCTTTGGAGGATTTCATTATGGGTTTAAGTAACTACTGAAATTGCAAGTTTTCCTACAACCATCCTTGATCTTCACCCTTGTGCATGTTTTATTTTATATGGAACTTATGAATATCTTTTGCAAAACATATTCAATTGAGTAAAATCATTCAATAAAGTAGCACATCATTCAATAGAGCAAGATTCACATCCATAAATCTTCTTAAAGACCCAAGAATTGAAGACCAAATAATCTCCCATCACATCCATGCCGTCCTGTCTGTTTGGCCCACGCTCTCGTCCTGTCCCATCCCCTCCCCTCCACCGTCCAGAACTCCAGTTTCTTAGTCCATGGACGATAAAAACGTCCCATCCAGAGAGAGACGGACGATTCGACATCTCATCATTCATCCGAATCAGTGCACAAAAAATACCGTCCCGTCCGCATCCGTGCAGTATACATAGAAGATTGTCCTGGCCACTGGTTAATGGCATCAATCTCAGTAATGACAAGGGGAAGATCGTCATCCATGCCAAATACTCCCTCTTAAATTACTGAAATGGTCATCAGGTAAAATTTACAGTACAAGTAGCGCCACCATGAATCAAGGGCCAATTACGTAAGTATGATCCGATCTCGTCTCTTTGTATACAGCTGAAGATTGACGAAGAAGACAATCTTCCACCGCACCCGGCTTCCTTTCCACGATTATGATCAAAAAGAGATCCATGATAACGCCGATATTGATGATGATGATGATGACGATCAGGAGAAGAACCGCATGAAATTGTTGGCATAGGCCATCGGCTTCACATCCGGGTGCGGCTGCCACAACCCACAGAGATGAGAGAGAGATAGAGATGTGAGAAAGGTGAGATAGAGGAAACTCACCACAGCGGAGAAGGAGACGATGTCTGGTTTTAGCAGAGGGGCTTGGAACCGGATGAAGGCGCCCTTGTTGCCCATCTGCATCATCAAACCAAAATAAAATTTCAACGATCTATCCTCTTCAACCATGCCATTATCATCACCGAAAATCATGATCCACGTACCTGGTCGCAGTAGTTCGGGGCGGAGAAGACGGTGATCAGCTTCCCGCCGTGCTCAATCTCGTACCCTTCGTCCTTCACCTCGTGTGATCGCACCACAAGCTCTATAATCCACACATAAAGCATTGCTTAATCACCAAATTCAGACAGCTAATCTCTCATGATTAAGAAGAAAGACCCACCTAGATTATTGTCCTCCAAGAAGCGCTTAGTCACGTCACCACCGAACGAAAGACCCACCCCTCGCTTGCTGGGTCCCCTCCCTGGCAGTGGCTGGGGATCACTCCACAGCACCTCGCACATCAACCCTAATACCAAAGTCAACCGGGGTCAAAAGATGATCCATACGACAGGAAAGTCAATGGAATTGATACCTTCTTCGGGAGGTTCGCGGAACCGGTCTATGTTGCGGATGTCGGAGAGTTTGACTCCGTCAACGCTGAAGAGGCCACCGTGGACAATGAAGACCTTGTGGTTTATGACATGGGCCAGGGGCAGGCAGCAGAACACCTCGGCGAAGAGCTCCACAAAGGTATCGCTCAGCTTCGACCGGACTTCACCTTCGAACCCGTAGATCTTGTTCATGCTCTTGCTCTCATGGTTCCCTCTCGCAAGGTACATGGCTAAGAACCCAAGGTAAAATTCAAACTCCGCTCGCAGACTTTACATAGTTGATGAAGACAGAGAGAGAGGAGAGAGAGATGTCATATACCTCGTGGGGACATGCACATGAAGGCAAATAGAGTGAGGATGACTTCCAAAGAGAAGGAGCCTCGGTCAACGAAGTCCCCATTGAACAAGTACGGGTTGCTGTCTGAGGGTAGCCCATTCAGCTCAAATATGTTCAGCAGGTCATAAAACTGCAATTTCATAATATTACGAGCTGAAAAACAAGAAGTCCAAGAGTCCAGCTGAAAGACTGAGTTCGCGTGTCATACTTGACCATGCACATCGCCGCATACTGTGAAGTTGGCCCCATCTTCCACGTTTATATCCACAAGGGTAGGTTTGTCAAGAAGTATTTTTCGCGTTTGCAGGACTATTTGGTAGGCATATCTGAATAGGAAATATGGAGCCATTAACCAGAATATACAAAATATGGGACATAAAAAGATATTAATGCTTAGATTCGAACCTTCTGTGAAGGGTTTTCTGGTTTTTGAAATCGTCCATCATTTTCTTAACAAACCCCTGCGTTATCACATCTCCTTCTATTCTAGCACCACTATACTGTGGCTCGACTTCTAAATGTAGATTAAGGTAAACAAAGAAAATTAGTAGACTGCATCTAGAATTTTTGAAAAATCCAAAAGATAGAGTTAATAACAGTGTAGAAGAAAAAATAACCTATGGAATGAAAATCAATAGACGTGGCAACCGATTTTCTTTCAGCGTCTCCAGTGGAAATTGCTTCCTCAAACCGGAGCTTTTGCACGGCTTTCTCGCACTCCTTCAACTTCTTGGCCGCATCAGGATCGTTTGGGCAAAGCCTTTTCAACTACAATTATAAAAATTAGAGTTCACATAAAATCAACTTATTCTGAAAATTTATTTAAAGAAATCAACTTATCCTGAAATCAAGAAAATTTTACAATAAAATGTCACCATAAAAGCCTATATCCAATCCAGCAGGAAGTATGATAGATTATTCTGTACAACGAGGTTTACTTCTTCAATCAGATTCTGTAACTGGCAGCGGAGGAGTGTTTGCAATAAGTACGAGAAAACAGAAAAGAAATGAAATAAGGGATGCTATATCACATTCTACAGAAAATACTACAATCTTCAACAATACCTTTTATGGGAAAGAGAAGATCACCGGAGATCAGTTATCAACCAATCTCGAACTCTAATTATGATAATTACGGTTAAAAAGAATACTTACACAACTGGTAAATGAAATATTTTTATAATAATTCTCGGAGTTCCACGACTCTCTTACATAGCATGCTCATATGGTCCAATCGAGCTCAAAGAAAATACACCATACGTCTGCAAATACCTGCTGGAAGTCTTTCAAGGCGTCCTTAAATTTTCCCATTGCCATATGGGCTGCACCCCTTCTGTAATATCCCTGAAAGAAATCAAGTAACAACAAACAGATCAATTTTTAAAACCAAGATGGGATTCGGGACACGAGCAGAAGGGAAAATACATGCCTTTGAGTACTTGGGGTCAATATCAATCGCCTTGGTTGCATCTTGGATGGCACTTCCGTACTCCTCTAACTTTGAGTGTGCGAATGCACGGTTAGCCCAGTAGACAGCGTTCAGACCATTCAGCTCAATTGCTTGACTATACAGGTCAACAGCCTGGAAAAATTTGTGACCTGAGAAAATAAAAATGTTTGAGATCAATAGACACAGAAAACAAAGGAAACGAGCGATCTTCTTTTAAAAGTGTCTACGAAAAAGAGAAAAACAGTAAATCCGCGTTACATTTGAAGGCTTCATTAGCCTGAGTCTTGATTTGTTCGGCCCGCTCAACGTCTGGCTGGGAAGCGTCCCCCATAATGAGCCTCAAAAGGTTGTTTATAATACTCCCGGAAACTGATCGGCAAGAAAAACAAGACAAACGAACTCGTGATTCTGAGAAAGAGGTGTGAAATACTCCATGATAAGACAAGAAAAAAACATCAACACATTTAACCTAATTTTTCAAGCAGCACGAAAAGTGGGATCATGAAGAATGGCACTACAGGATGAGATTCATCTTTGACGCATTTTCACGTAATTGTGCAAAAAATAGAGATTAAAATTTCACTCGCGATGTGATTAAGAAATCCTGGAAAATAATCATGGGCCAAGAAGCTACTCGATTAAAATGACAGAAAATACAGAGTTGTTCAGCGAGATGAACCGGAGAGACTGAACAGCAGAATCACGCCACGGTTCTCGCAATCAACGTCGGGAAGGAGCGGAGATAGCAATCACCTCAACCAGTAGCAATCGCTTCAACAACAAACGATTAACCAAGTTCTATATGCTTGCTCACGATCTGGGAAGGAATGATATTGCCCCCAGGAAAAAAACCCTAATCCCACGTTCAAACCTTGAACAAAGGAGGAAGAAAAACCAGACTAAGCAGCCCCGAAACATTTATACGCAGCCAGAAAATCTGAGCCGTACACTTTAAATCTCTCCTGAAACAACACGTGGCGATCTCTCGTTGATTTCATCTCGCGCTCCTAATTCCTTAATTGACTGGCTCGTTGATCGGATGACGGATAACGGATGATGTAAAATAACTTGTTCGTCTCGACTCGTCATCCTCTATCCGTCATCCTTTAAACAGGTGGACAGATGACTAGAAAAGTCATTTCCATTATTAGTCATCAGACATCTCGGACCGGTCTGATGACGATGACTAAAGTCGGGAGGGGACCGGATTGGTAAGGATGACGAAATTCAGAAGGCTACTGATGACAATAGTGCAGGGACGCGGACGGGATGGTTTTTTTGTCCCAGGACGAAAAAATCATCCCGTCTGCGAGGTTGGACGAAAATCGGCACGGACATTTGTGAAAGAATATTTGGACCTATAAAAAGTGGAATTTGTGGTTGTGGAAATTATCAAGTGATCGGAGCTGAAAAGGAAGACCCAAAATTTTGTGAACAATGTGGAGTCGAGTTTGTTGATTCTCGTGTACGAAGATATCAAATGGGATACATAAAACTCGCCTGTCCAGTAACTCATGTGTGGTATTTAAAACGCCTTCCTAGTTATATCGCGAATCTTTTAGATAAACCACTTAAGGAATTAGAGGGCCTAGTATACTGTGATGTGTGATTTCATCGAAATTAGCATTTTACAGATTCGAACTGAGAAACTGTCATTCCATTGAATCTGGAATTAACTTGATTTACCTATCTCAATAAAGTTTATGACTGGTTCGAAGAGCGTCTTGAGATTCAGGCGATTGCAGATGATATAACTAGTAAATATGTTCCTCCTCACGTGAACATATTTTATTGTCTAGGGGGAATCACACTTACTTGTTTTTTAGTACAAGTAGCTACGGGTTTTGCTATGACTTTTTATTATCGCCCAACTGTTACAGAGGCCTTTTCCTCTGTTCAATACATAATGACTGAGGTGAACTTTGGTTGGTTAATCCGATCAGTTCATTGATGGTCAGCAAGTATGATGGTTCTAATGATGATTTTACACGTATTTCGTGTGTATCTCACTGGTGGATTTAAAAAACCTCGGGAATTAACTTGGGTAACCGGTGTAGTTCTGGGTGTATTGACTGCATCTTTTGGTGTAACTGGTTATTCGTTACCTTGGGACCAGATTGGTTATTGGGCAGTTAAAATTGCGACAGGTGTACCTGACGCCATTCCTGTAATAGGCACATGTTCTTCCTGCTCGATACCGTCAAGAATTCCTGACTATTGCATGGGAACAGGTTCATCTTCGAAGCATTTTTCCCTTTCAATATTTTTCGATTGGAGCCTCTCTCATTCCTTTTATTGAGCATAATGATGCCAATAGGGCGTTAATGAGTTCTAATATGCAGGGTCAAGCAGTTCCGCTTTCTCGGTCCGAGAAGTACATTGTAGGAACCGGACTTGAACGCCAAGCGGCTTTAGATTCGGGAGTTTCAGTTATAGCCAAACATGAGGGTAAAGTTATTTCTACAGATACTCACCAAATTGTTTTCTCAGGTAATGGAAACACTCTAACTATTCCATTAGTTATGTATGAACGTTCGAACAAAAATACTTGTATGCACCAAAAACCTCACGTTCAACGGGGTAAATATGTTAAAAAGGGACAAATTTTAGCCGACGGGGCGGCTACCGTTAGGGGAGAACTCGCTTTGGGAAAAAATGTATTAGTAGCTTATATGCCATGGGAAGGCTACAATTTTGAAGATGCGGTACTTATAAGTGAGCGTTTGGTCTATAGCGATATTTATACTTCTTTTCACATCCGAAAATATGAAATTCACACTCATATGACAAGTCAGGGCCCTGAAAGATTACTAACGAAATATCTCATTTAGAAGCTCATTTACTCCGCAATTAAGACAGAAATGGCATCGTGCTGCTTGGATCTTGGGTGGAAACAGGTAATATTTTAGTAGGTAAATTAACGCCTCAGATAGCGAATGAATCGTCGTATGCACCAGAGGATAGATTATTACGAGCCATACTTGGTATTCAGGTTTCCACTGCAAAGGAGACTTCTCTAAAACTACCTATAGGTGGAAGGGGTCGAGTAATTGATGTGAGATGGATACAGAAAAAAGGGGGTTCCAGTTATAACCCAGGAATGATTCGTGTTTATATTTCACAGAAATGTGAAATCAAAGTGGGTGATAAAGTAGCAGGAAGACATGGGAATAAGGGTATTATTTCAAAAAATTTGCCTAGACAAGACATGCCCTATTTACAAGATGGAACTCCGGTTGATATGGTCTTCAACCCTTTAGGAGTACCCTCACGAATGAATGTTGGACAGATATTTGAATGTTCGCTCGGCTTAGCGGGAGATCTTTTAAATAGACATAATAGAATAGCCCCTTTTGATGAGAGATGCGAGCAAGAGGCTTCAAGAAAACTAGTGTTTTCAGAATTATATGAGGCAAGTAAGCAAACAAAAAATCCATGGGTATTTGAACCCGAATATCCAGGAAAAAGTAAAATATTTGATGGAAGAACTGGAGATCCTTTTGAACAACCTGTCCTAATAACCATCTACTTGTCGTTGTGATAATTCTTAATTCATGAGTTGTAGGGAGGGACTTATGTCCCCACAAACAGAGACTAAAGCAAGTGCTGGATTCAAAGCTGGGGTTAAAGATTACAAATTGACTTATTATACTCCTGAGTATGAGACAAAAGATACTGATATCTTGGCAGCATTCCGAGTAACTCCTCAACCTGGAGTTCCACCTGAAGAAGCAGGGGCTGCAATAGCTGCGGAATCTTCTACTGGTACATGGACAACTATGTGGACTGATGGTCTTACCAGTCTTGACCGTTACAAAGGACGATGCTACCATATCGAACCTGTTGCTGGAGAAGAAAATCAATATATTGCTTATGTAGCTTACCCATTAGACCTTTTTGAAGAAGGTTCTGTTACTAACATGTTTACTTCCATTGTAGGTAACGTATTTGGGTTTAAAGCTTTACGAGCTCTACGTCTGGAAGATTTGAGAATTCCTCCTGCTTATTCCAAAACTTTCCAAGGCCCACCTCACGGGATCCAAGTTGAAAGAGATAAATTGAACAAGTATGGTCGTCCTCTATTAGGATGTACCATCAAACCAAAATTGGGATTATCTGCGAAAAACTACGGTAGAGCGGTTTATGAATGTCTACGAGACCTCCAAGCGGGGCGGTTTCAGTCCACTCGGATGAAAAAACCGTCCCGTCCGGGGGTCTCAGACGAAAAAACCGTTCGGTCCACATCTCTGCACTGATTTTGGACATCAGACGGGACTATCTTCGTCCCGTCCCGTCCATCTTCCACGTCCCAGACGATCCGGAAGTATACTAGTGCAGGGACACGGACGGGACAGTTTCTTCATCCCAAGTAGAAAAAACCGTCCCGTCCGCAAGGTTGGACGAAAACCGGGACGGTAATTCGTCCCGTGACGAACATATGGGACGGTTTTTGTCAACTCAGACGAAAAAAACCGTCCCGTCCGTGTCCCTGCATTGATTCCGGACGTCGGCCTGGACGATCTTCGTCCTGTCCCGTCCATCGACCACATCCCAGATGACGGAACTATACTGATGACAGACTGGTGATGGTGACAAAATGAATGACTAAATTTGGGAGGGGACTGATTACAGATGGGTGACAATAACAACATCCTGTACCATTAGGAAAATTCACTAGGTGACAATTGAGATGAAATGTGGATGGATGAACATATGCCTTGCAGTCTATAGCAGTCAGTCATCAGTGTCCCCATTCACAACTTAGATGTTTGTTAATTTTGATCTCCTCCGCCACAATCTTGACCAAATGTGTGTTTAATATTAATAAACTTCAACTTACTCCACCAAAATGACGTTGGGTACAAAAGAACAGGCACAAAGTCGACCCTCCAGAAGAGAGAGAGAGAGAGAGGAAGAAAGAGGAAAGACGTCAGATTAGAGAAGATCTGGGCCGTCCAATGCAGATCGAGCTGTAGGCAAGGAGCCAGCAAGCCCAGGAGATGCCACCCAAGATGCCAGGGTGGCGCCCCGTCCAATTCCAAGTGGCATCCTCTGCCGAGTCAGTGGCGGGCCACGGTCTCCCAGCGTTGACCAACCTGGCAAAAGACAGTTGAAGACAAAAACCATACGGTCACCGCCAGGTCGACCCCTGCTGAAATCCAAGGCCGGCAGGCGGTGACGGGATCTCAGGCACCCTCCACTGGAAGTCCGACGCCCGGCTGACCCGGTCAACGCCCAGCTTTCCACTGCCGCCCTGGTCAACAATAACATATGAGGACAAAAAACGTTGACTTTTTGACAAACCCATTCACCAGAAACCTGCTTCCGTAATATACATATTTATTGCGTTATTCGTTCATTTTAATCTCAATGGCCAAACAAGGAGTTTAGTCCCGGGCATCAAATATTTCTCCAAGATAAGATGGAGAAAGGGGACGACGACGGTCTCCTTCCTACCTTGGAAGACTGATTGACCGAGAACCCATGATTGTGGTCAACGCCTTGTCCGCAGAACTCGTCAAACTGCCAGTCAACGCCCATGTTCATAAGGTTGCCGGTCAACGGGGCTTCACCGTCTCCGTGGACTCCAGTCCAGCTCACTTGACCGGGGGGCTCCTCTTTACTTTCCTCCGATATCATTGGCGTAGGCTCGCGGTCAGTACGCGTTGACCGAGTTGACTCGGTTTCCACTCTTACCCCCGTGAGAAGAAATCGTCTGTGGGCTGAGACATGGGCGTTCATACTGTGGATAGACGTATCGCACTCCTGGCATAGCAGCGCCCGATCCTCCAGGCAGAAGAAGTAACCGGCGGATTCCTGTTCAAAACAATTGTAAATAACTGTAAGAGTTCTATTCCAAGAATGTGGATAACACGGTTTGTCGATTCCTATTATGATCCTAAGAGAACATTAAAGGAAAGGAGATCAAAATTGGTCTGAACATGGGCGGAAAATTGTAGGAAAATGGTGAACGCCTCGCTTTGTATTTTCAACAAGATTGAATCAACCTCAGCAAGTTTCCTACATGGAAAATTATCCGTTTCAAGGTATCTCCCATTACATAAACTCAATTGGATACCACTCATAAGGCTCCGCGACAAAATTCAGAGGCTACATATCGTTGAATCAGAGGGAAAAGGGTATAAGATTCCTTCAACCGGTCATTGAAACTGAAACTGATGAAACTGAAACTGAAACTGAAACTGATGAAACTGAAAAAGGATCTCTTCTCTTCAAAACCGAAAATTACAGCGGGGAAATTTGACGAAGAGGATCCCAAGTATTTAGCGCGGATGCCACACCAAACCAGGACCAAGAACGCAGAGGAGAATCTAATACTAAGGCGATGTATTTTTCCTATTTACGGTTGGTGATTGGAACGCCCACCTTCCATAAAATCACTACCAAGATCAAACCCCGATTCAATCATCAGCCAAAAAAAAGCGCAAAAAATAAACAACAGATAATTGAAGCGCGAAAGTAAGCCCTGAAGCCAATGACAACTAAAAATCAGCAATTATCATCAGATAATTGATCTTCGGATACCTGGCAGATATCACACAACGGAACCTGAGATGCAGAGCTCGCAGTCAGGGCTACCCTATGGTGCTTACTCGCGAGCTTGTTCGCCGCGTGGACTTTCTCGTCGCACGCCAAGCAAAGAGCCGCTTCGTCAGCGCAGCACAGCACCATAGCCTCGGCCGCCTCGCACACGTTGCACTGTATCTTCATCCCTGTTCTACGCAAAAAATTCTTCAAAACCTAGCTTCGAGAAGCGAGATCTCTTCTCTTCTCCACTCTGCAGATCGTCCCCCCTCCTCCAGACTTCAAACCGCCTCGCAAGAGACGGTAACAACTCTCCGCTGTATTTATACTCTTCACACCGCCTGTAGATCTCGACCCCCCTCCACCGTTCGATTTCCCCGCTCCTATCTCCGCCCTTGAAAATACTGTTTTCTCGGGGTAAAACGATTTATTGTTTTTCGAAATTAGTTTCTGATAAAGCATGCTCTAAGTGAAGCTCAACTACCGAACATTTGAAATTTATTACTTTTAATTGAATGTTTATCTGTATATCTAAGATACGAGTTTCGCTCGTGTGGCTGGACATCTTTCCACGTGAGCTATGAAGTTCGGTGGGAGATATTTCAGTCGGAGCGGCATAAATATCTCCTTCCGTCCACGTAGTCAGCTGACGTTCACGAGTCCAGTGGGCGAAAGGGATGAGGAATATACTCTAGAAAATATCTCGGCCCATTTTCCGGGGTCAACGCCATAGAAAGTATGGACCAATAGGCATTGTCCTCGTCAGCGGCTAGTTGCTGACGTGTCGTTGGGGAAACCGCCAAAAAGGCAATTCGATTTAGCTTTGTTTGGATTGAGGTTGCTGGAAGCTTCTGGAGAGGCTGCAGGAGATCGTGAAGAACAGGTCAAGGTCTGTCAAGGTCAGGCCAGGTCAAGATCGGAGAGATTTCTCGCGTTTGTCGTGTAGCTTTGTTTTTGAATTGATCATGAGCTTGGATCATCTTGATTCCTGAATATTATCGCAGTTTTACCTTAATCTCTGGATAGAAACGCTGGTTTTAATCCAGATCCGTGGAAATACTTCCGCTTATGCTCGAGTGTTCTTTCTACTTTTGCAATTGATGCTTTTGCTGTGGCGATTGATACTCACGTGTCTCATGATTCAGATTCTATGTTTCTCATCCGGATCGTGTACTTTTTATTCCGCCGAAATTATCGCGCATTTGAAGTTTTCGTGCATTTGACTTGATGTTTAATCATGTTTTTTGCGTATTTGTTTTGGTAGACCATTGAATACGATTTGTGTCTCTGTAGGTACCATAATTCGTATTTGTAACAGATTCTGCATCGTTTGATGCTTCTACGTGTCGGCTGTCGTATTGCACCGGCGAACATGGAAAATGCTTGACGATGAGATCTTTCCCAAATCAAATTTCCTGGTAAACTGAAAAGTTGCGCCGATGTGTGGATCGCGACACTATACAGTTCGTCATCTCGTCGACACTTCGAGCAGAGTCAAAATTTACGGGGTGAGATGAGGTGCAATGCTTGCTGGCGAGAACTAGAGGGAAGAGCCGTTTCCACCACATGTGGTCATCTACTGTGTATCCTGATGGAGACTTGAAAGCTTAATTACTGCTTCATCAGTCAATTCTTCATTTTTATGCCAGTTCAATGAAAGCTAGAACGAGAGGCTTCAATCCTTAATCGAAGTCCTTTCCTTGACTTATTTTTTCCAAAAAAAGGCACAGAAGACGCAGGAAAGATTCTAAACAACGATGGCGCTTGCCCTATATGCGATCAAGTTCTCTCCAAAAGGTAAGGATTACTCTAGATGCGGCACTTTCTTTTAAAACAAATTCCACTGCAAGCTTCAATTATTATTTTGAGATGAATCATGGGGATTTAACTAGTGGACCTTTTCTACAGCCTTATGAAACCAGTGGACATAAATCCTGGCGAGGAATGGATAAATGTGAGTAAATACATTATCTCATGGCAATCCATTTACCATTTTGAGTCGATTATTCGATTAAAGCCTGAATTTCATATGATATTTTCTGCAGATGGCAATGGCGGGAGTTTCTCCCCAGATACGTATCCTTTGTTGAAATTGATGATCTGCTTGTCGTTTCATTATGGCCAAATCTGTCTTCGTCTTCACTCCTGAACATTCAAAATTAGTGATGAAAAGTGCCTACAAGAGTGTCATGTTCTTCACCGGGCAGAGGGAGCTCGAGATGCAGTATAAAACGAACAAAATCATCGGACAGTTTCGTCAGAAGTGTGAGCTCATGCAGGAAAAGTTCAGCGAGAAACTAGAACAAGTCCACTCGGCATATCAGAAAATGAGTAAGCGGTGCCAGATGATGGAGCAAGAGATGGAGAGGCTGTCTAAGGAAAAGCAAGAACTCCAAGAAAAAATTGCAGACAAGTCTAGGTGATTTTTTAAAAAACTATTTCTTTTTTCGAATTTTCCATTATTAATCAATCTTCATCTTGTAATACCAGGCAGAAAAGGAAACTTGATGAGATGTATGATCAATTAAAAAGTGAGCACGAAGCACTGAAGAGGACAGCAATTCAACCTGCTGGCCATTTCTTCCACAGACCTGAACCGGACTTCTTCTCCAGCCCCGCCAACGTAATGGATAATCGTCATCCCATGCGACAAGGTAACACCATTACATCTCCGATTATCGTAATAATGACAGAAAATTTGTCTGATTCATAATTATAAAATTCATGTCAATAATGTACGCATAAACTTTCATTCTTGACACTTAGCTGCTTCACCTTCATCCATCATCCATCCATTCATCAATGCATGAATAAATAATCAGAGATTAAAATTTGAAACTAAATATTTTGAGTTCCCCGAGTAAGGCTCAGGGCCGGATGACGACCGTCATCTGCTCCGTCCCTTATTGTCATCAGTCATCCGTCCTAATATTGGAATGGGAAACGAAACAAATTGTTTCTGCCTTCCATTCAGTCTAAACTGACAATGACCTCCAACTAGACATGGTTGTTCTGTTCTGTTTGTTTTAAGCAAACAAAAAATTCGCACAAAAGAACCGCACAGGGCCTTGATCTTTGTTCTGTTCTTTTTTTTTCAAAACAAACAAAATTTGCACATTCGTACAAATTCGTACACTCGCACAAAGAACAAAAGAGCCGCACATGGGTCTGTGCGATGTTCTGTTCGAATTTATTTTTGTTCTGTTTGAAAAACCGAACAGAACGAACAATTCGCACAAACTCGCACAAAAAGAACAGAATGACCATGTCTACCTCCAACAACAGTGCATGATCATCCAGGATGAGGACAAAGGACGAGACAAGATGAAACTCGTCCCTTATTGTCATCAGTCATCAGTCCTGACATTCGAATATGAAATCTAACAAATTCTGCTACATCCCAATTTTTAGAAACTCGTCCGAATTGTCTGTCCAGAGTTCATCACATCCCTAATATTTCCATCCAAGACCATCTTATTTCATCCATGGATGAAACAACGTCTGAACTCCATGACAGGACAATTTTTACGTCCATGCACTATACCTCCAACTGTTCGGTCCTCCGTTCCGTCAAGCACCTGGGCCGGGAACGGAACGGAACTGGAGAGCCCGTTTCATCCCGTTTCTTTCGTTTTCGTCCCGTAGAGAGTCAGATGATTTACTTGTCGCAGATCGTTCGGTTTTCTCTCCTGACACACCAGGGCGGAGAGAAGACACGTGGCAGCCGAGTAGGCAGAAGCCGTCTAGTTCGGGTGCCTTCGATCTCTCCGGCGGATCTCCGACGAAAACTGCGCAGGGCCCGCCCGACGGGCCCAATAGGCCGTTCAGGCCCGTTTTCGGATCCGGCATCAGCAATCCATCCGCCACTCTGCGCAATCTCATTATTTCTCCGATGAAGCGGCCTCAGCTCTCTCGCAGCCGCCCTCAAATGTTCACGTACCTGTCTTTGCCCATGATTATTCTTAATTTATTTCTCTTCTAACTTATGGATTATTATTGGTCTCTTTTTGCTCTACTAATGACTTTCTCTTTCAGGTTATAATCTGAGAAATGGCGGAGAAGTTACCTACTGTCTGGCGTTGTCATTGTGAGTATGCCATTTTCTCTCATGTTGAATCCTCGAAAATAACCAAAGATTCTAAAAACCTTTACATTGAACAAATTTTAGACGCATCCCATTGAAAAAAGCAATCTAGAATTCTCATTTTTCTACACTGCAAAGAAAATCATTGTTTTCTCCATTGTTTTACCAACCCATGACCATGTAAGATTTCCACATTTTTCTCATGTCCGTAGATTCAATACTAGTCATTTCCAGAAAGTAAAACCGCATATAGCGAGAAATAGTGTTAATGAAGACGACATTTAGCGTGCGGTAGATCTGATAGAAATCGAAAGCTCAGAAAGAACGTAGCTTAAAGCGTGACAAGATGAATCATATGAACACATCATCTCTTCTGTCGTTCTCTCATCATCGCCGGACACAAACGGAAAAACAAAAGAAAGAGTGAGCGAGAGATACAGAAATGATAGAAGAAGACCTCACCGGAGAAGTGGAATGGCAAAGACTAGAAAGAGTATCGATGGCCAGTTGAGGTAAGTAACTCAAAAACCCTAGAAGAGGCGGGCAAATTCTTTCCTGAAATTTGAGCAATTCTATTGTTTATATAGGTTTATTAATTGGGTATCTACCTCAATTTCATGTTATTTGCGTAAAAGCTCCTTGCTTTTCTTCGACATTAATATGTTTAATTAGTGTTCTATAAGCATCCATTGTTTTGTCTGTTTGTGCTTTTTATAATTCTGCGAGTGAACGTGAATCTAGAATGCTCTTTAGAAACCCCCTGTCAGTCTGGGATATACTCTTCGTTGAACTAGTAATATTTTGAGTTTCAAATCTAGAAAATGTATATAAATTTTGCTAATGTACATCAGGTTAAATCCATCTGACGAAAGAAAATATTATTGAATTAGAATCATATAAAAGGGAGCCCACAGGACTCTCGAGAAATCTATTTTCTGACAGGACAGAAGACGCAGCTGAACAGGTTTAGGAATGGGAAGTTTATATTTCAGTAGTGTTAAAATGGATAAATGGAAGAATTCCTAGACCCTGAGTTACCATATCACTCTGTCCATGACTTCAAATTGCATTGGTAAAAACTTGACAAATATTTCAAAGATGAACCAGCGAAGTAGCAAAATGAAAAATGGATGTCAATTACAATGTCTAAAGTTGACACCAATCATTGAAGTGGGACTTGATGAGCATATGAGCCTATGTTGTGAAGCACATTAATGTGGGGTGAGTTGACAATGTTCGCATTGTCGCCTAGGAATGCACATAATCTGATGACAGAGTTCCCCACCACCAAATTATGCAAAATATCTATGCTAATCCTTTTCACAGCTGGAAATATTTTATCTTGTCTCGTCAAAATCTTCTAGAGCCACACAATATCTTTAGACATAGTCTACATGACCCAGAATCTTCATGATATCTCTGATAAGATCTGGCAGGTTTATTGTCTTCTGTTTTTCCTTGATGATGTTGTTTTTCTAATGTTTTAAGTTGTTTTTTGCTAGTACTTGCATTTTGGACAACCCCATCGTAACATCAAAGGACACAATTAGAAGTATTATCTTTTTCTAAGAACCATATGTTTCTCGTTTAAGTAGTATCCTTGGAAGAGTGCTCTAGTGCTTGTAAACTCAAGCACAAGCCCCTCTGGACTCAAGGGTTGAAGAGGATAGTTTTATGGATTCAAGACTCAAGTAGAGCAAGGTTGTGTGTGGATCCAAACAGTATTGGAAATATCATGATGGAAATGGTGTTAGTAGCGCATATATTGACCAAGGTCCATTTGTTAGTTTTCCTACTATTGACTAATTAGAAATGTTTGTTTTTATTTTCAAAACATCCTTTCCCACAAGTCAATAATGTCAGTGTAATGTCATTTCCCATTGCTTACATGCATATTATTTTGAGAACAGCCACAATCGATTCATCGTAATATTTACGTTATTTTTTTATTCTGATTTGTAGTTTTTATTTTTGACATCGTTAACTAATGAGAAAATATATTTTGGCAGAGTACTAGATAATTAAGCCTGTGTATAATTTTACTGATTTATGATATGAATACTTATAATATCTTTTAATAAATAATGATCCATGGAAATATGTACATATGATATCTCAACGTTAAAATTTTGGAGGCAATTTCTGGCCAAGTTATAGCCATCGTCATCAAAAGATACCAAAAATCTCAATGACATTAATAAAAATATTACCTGGTATCTTATTTAATGTTTGATATTTTAATTCAGGGTTTTCAAAATTAGTATTTTATTCGTGTAACATCATAGCTATTTTGTGATTATAACACGAATTAAATGTAACTCGACTATAATTTGTAAGCATAAATAAATTAATATAAAAAATAATTTCTTTTACTTTTCTCCTTCATTCAAATTGTGATCTTCCAAAACTCAAGCACGTGCTTAAAAGGTTTAATGTATTAATACAAAACCTTGCAACAATGAAGATCCAACCAATTGCATGCACATAGGTCATAGTTCTATATTAAGCACACGACAAATATTAATTGGAATAGTTTTGTGATTTAACACGTTTCCATTTCATGTTTTAAGGTAACGTAACACTTAACATTTCATCACTTTGGTCATACATTCATGCTGTAATGGTGTAGTAATAAGTATGACCATTTCGTATGTCAAGAAGTATTTGAAATGTTTGCTTTGGAAAGTACAGAACTTTCTGGTATACTTTTTAACTTTATGAAAACTCATTTTTAATCCCCATAGAAAATAGTACATATAGAAAGTCTAATATTAAATGTAGAATACTGTGGAATCAAATTTGATCAGATTGAAAACAATCGGTGACCTTATGCAGAAATTACTTGATTTTAAAGTCTATAAAGGCTCACAACCATGTTCTCACTAGAAAAGTGGTCACGTGATATGAATTGCTTTTTCTACTATGCATCATATTATTATGATTTACGTATTATATATTAGTTAAGCCTTTTATGATAAGAAAAATAAAATTTATTAATTAGAACCACCTATTTAAGTATATAAAATTTTGACTTCTGACACATGATTAGTGGTATTGGCTGTTGTATCTGTCACATGGTTTGTGGTTTCCCCTTTTATTCTAAATTTTCATGTGGTTAACTGTATGAACTCATTTTATTGTTATCAATAATTTCTCATGAATTCACGTGTGTGTATGAAAGCTTCATCTACAAAAAGTTATGTTTATGAAATATATAAATAATGGGATAGAATGAAGATGTTTCTTTATCAGCTAGTATATCTCCTTGACTATGAAAAACAAAGAGAATGTTATAAACATGAAATATAGATAAAAAAGACACGAGTAGTGAGATAATTAGAGTTTAAATATTAATATGAAAAGGTTCAAATATAGTGATTAATGTTTGATTGAATGGTAGGCAAAAAAACCGTTTGTCAATTTTTAATCGTTTGTCAATTTTTAATTTGATATATCTATGATATTTAATTATAAAATACAGATTTCATTATTCCTTGATCTAATTTTTCATTTATGATATTATTACACGAAGAAATGATGGATTCAATAATTCTGAATATTAATTACATTTAAATTTAAAAGATGTAGAGTAAACCAAAATGTTTTTCTTGTTCGCTGCCTTAACTTTTATATTTTTCACTTTAAATCAAGGGATGTGTGCATATACTAATGTTAGCATTCGTAATTTCATTCGTTTTATGTCTATCGATGTGCAATACAATATTCTGTTTGCGATAACATTAGTCATCTCATCTCACTGGTCTGAAATATTATTAGTGTGTAATTCATCTCTTACGTAGCCTAAATTTCAGCATGTCTAGACATAGATTAAACAATTTAAAAGGGGATAATAGGTTGAGGGGGGTATAGATTAAGGGGGGAATGGATTATGTGGGAGCATGAGTCTAAATAAAGCTCCAAGTTATTGGGAGATGTTACTGACACAATGATCTAGTTTTTATTGCACACATTATTATGGTTAATGATTTGTTCATACACTTCAGATAGGGGTATAAACTTGAGATGTCAATTTTGGGATTCATTAAAAGGGGAAGATTTTAGATTATTTATTTGATAAACAAGTAAGTGCAAATGGTCATGATTTGATACTTCCCCGTATCATTTTAATTAAATATAAAAATTAACATTTCATCACCTTGATTAAGCACAATTATTATAGTTATGGCTACGCATAATCATCCAAAGTTGGAGATACAAAAACTCGCCCCTATAGAGTAAATGATTCCTATGTGCTCCAGTGAAGAAGAAGTTTTTCTTGAAATCTTCAAAAGACACCCTCTAAATATCAATATCTTTCTATAAAAATAAATTTGTTTCATTATGATCTTTAGGATGAATGACATCACTATCATAACGTTGAGCTTCAAAGTAGGCATGTACATGATTTACTAGTCCAATGTGATATTCATTTCAATGTTCATATGAGAGACAAAAGTCATTTTCTTATCACAAGTTATGACATTATTGTTAAAATTTATTGAGGTTATTATATTTTTCATTCTGATTATCGAAACTAATATGAAGCTTTGCACCTAGCTAATATAAACTTACTGATGCTCATTAAACTTTCTTTTTGACATAACATTGTGGAAGTATTGTCTCTAGGACTAAACATAATCATGAATTACAATCACAGAGAGACCACGCAGATACATAAAGAGACCATAATCGATTGACATTAAAGAAGAGAATCTCTTATCAATTTCCACCTCATTTAGAAATGGAACACTTTTCTTGTGCATATGAGAAATACGTCTAGGATATTATCTTGTGATGTTAAAAATGATGTCCTTGAATATATTGAATCACTAAGTGAATTTCGATATCCTTGATCATGGGGCCATTTGTATATAGTAACTAAGGATGAATGTTGTATGCTATTTAGGAAAAAAATTCACCGAATTTAATTGTATTAATCATTAAATCGTACTAAACATAATTTTTAGTGAAACATATTCATATCGGAGTCCTATAAATTCTCCTAAGGCCTACCACGCTTCGTGCCTATAGTGTTTTTGCCAGACGGTCTTTATGGGTGTCTGTATGGGTGGGTCGCCCCTTGCTGCCACATTCTGTTAGGCGCTATGGATGACATGACTTTGAGTGGTTGACTAGGACAATAGGCAGGTTACACGTTCCACTGTGCCAATAAATGAGGTGTTGGTGGTGATGATCACCCTAGGGTATGCGCTAGTGCCCTTAACATGCACTTCAGGACTCGCCAACTCTCGTGAAAACCCAGGCGGTGATATGATCACCCCATTCATCCAACTGTATGGGTGGTTAATGAGGCTACCTTCACGACCTTCTCCATTTAGTCCCAAAAAGTAAGTCAGTTCGCTTGAGTTGCTCGACTGCCCCACCTCTTTCTTGCCCGATGCTCATGACGCGCTAGGGAACCTCCACCATGTTGGTTATGTTTTGACTATGCTTATGAATCCCTAATTAAGGAATTGAAGTTATGATAACTTGCAAATTAACATGATTAATTAATGAATTTTATATTATATTTATGTGTTTTAATGACTATATTTCCATGTTATCATATTAAAATAAAGATAGATCATTTAACCTTTCATTTTATTATTAATTCTGATTTTTTATCATTTTTTATGGAATTTAACTTCATTTCAGTGAAGAAATATTTTTTACAGGGTTTTAAATACTTGGCTAAAGGTTGGTAAGTGTTTCCATGATTTTTCTGGAATTTTCCATATTTTTATATAATTTTTTGACCATTATATAGCCAAGAAATGATTTTTACATATTTAAATAACACATATATTATTTATTTGGCATTTATAATATATTTAAATATTTACTAAGGAGTATCCACGTCATTCGCCCGGGCGAATAAATGGATATATTTATTTAAATAAGAATAAAGAGAGAGAGAGAGAATGAGTGGTTATTATTATATAATAAATAGAGACAAGAGAGAGAGAAGAATAGTCAACATAAGCGGCTATGATTTAAAATATATAAAAGAGAGAAGAGAGAGAGAAGAATAGTCAACATAAGTGGCTATGATTTAAAATATTTAAAGAGAGAAGAGAGAGAAGAATAGCGGCTTATGATTTAAAATAAAAGAGAGAAGAATGGTCAAAGATTACGGCTAAGAGAATAAAAAAATATATATATATTTTTAAAAAAGACCTTTTGTCCTTTTCTTTTGTTTTTATTATTTCAGGGTGACGTGGAGAATTCCTAGCCGTTCAAATGATGAAATCACTTGCCAATGATTGCGGGCGAACGACGCGCACAACAACGTGTCAGGGCGTGATCCGAGAAAGCGGAAAACGAGAAATAATCATGCTAGCCAATCAAAACGCGCCATTTCCAAGCTTATTGGAGGAGAGATAAATAAATCCAACGGCTCAGATTTTTTCTCACTAAAACCTTGATATCTTGAGATCTACATGTCCTATTGGGCTGAAATTTTGAGGGTAGGTTCGTCTTTTCCCCCTCTACAATCCAGACGGTTGGATCTTTAAATGGAGGTCTGGAAAAGGGCGAAAATCACTTTTTGGAGGCTCTCCCCAAGCAATTGGCCAGGAAGGACACAGGAGGCATTCTGGAAGTCGTCAGATCTGGATCTATTTATCAAATTTGTAAGTTTCTGAATTTTATTTGATCATCTTCTAGAACGATTCGAAAACGCCTTGGCATGGGCGAAATGTACATGCCCTAGATTCATGTTTTGAATGCATCAGCACTTCTTTTTGATTTGGATTCGAGATCTGACTTTTGATAATTAATTCTTAATCATTTTAGGACATTTCTGCTTCATTACATTTTTAATTTAGGGTCGAAATTGGGGCTTTCCCCAATTTCTTCACTTTCTCTCTCTAGGTTAATTTGATTTGTTTCTCTCTCTAGATTTCAGTTTTTATTGTTTAGGAATTTAATTTAATATATAAAAAACCCAAAAATAAAATTTGAACCGAAAATTCATCCATTTTGAACTCCAATTCAAAAATCACTTTCTTGATTATTAAATTCCCAATTTTAATTCTGAAAATTATTATAAATTTTATTAAATTGGGAAATTAATAATTTATATTTTTATGAGCTTAAAATAATAATAATATTCTTATCTGGAATTTTCTGACCGAAATCAAAATTAAGTTTTACTTAATTTTGATTATTTTAAGAATATTATTTAATATTAATTGAATTAAATATTGCAAAATTCAAAATTACTTGACTTGATTCATAAAAATTGTTTGAAAATTCTGAATTGTTGCCTCCTTGCGGATCGACCCCATGCTTGCTCTATATTCTTATTTAGTAATTAAGGGAATTATAAATTTATTGCATAAGTCTAAAAAGCGCAACGACCACGTAATTTTACGTGATTTTTCGGCTTATCAAGTTACCCTTAGCTCATACAGATAGAATTCAAGAAGGTGATTGATTTATAAAGATGGGATCATCTATGCTTGTTAGAAGAAGATATTGAATCAATGAAGAAGGTGCATTAAATTCCTGGTCAAGGTAGTGTAAATGTTAGATAAAGGTTCTCCAAAGTTCTTTTTATGCATGAATATTGTTTGGAAATGTGGTTTGATGCTTAAACATACCCCAAATCATTTATGATTCTTACATATGTCACAGATTATATGTATACAGTAATTGACGGTAGTGAAGGTTCCTAGAGACACCAATACAAACTTTGATGACCAATTAGGGTTTCACAGTTGACCATGGTCCAAAGTCATCTTAGGAGGGTCAAAATTTATCCAGGCCATAATTTTTCAAGTCCATTTCCCTTTTTATCCCTTCCCCTTTTGGCTTGTTTCCCTTCCCAATCCAATCGAGACAATGTAACAATGATAAAGGAGCATGAACACGACTTGTCAAGATGAAGGTTGCTCGAGGATCAAAGACATCACTGATATTTAAACGTTGGATGATACACTTCAAATTTAGGAGTTTAAGTATAGTCATGGGAAGATCATGAAAAAAAATGATGATTCCAGAATTGTTAAGGTGCCCCACCCTTATTTTCCCTTCTCCCTTTATATCATCTTCACTTTCAATGCAACTAGAAGGGTAAAAATATGACAAAGTATAAATAAAAAAGATTGGTATGTTGAAGGAGGAGATTCAGCATGTCAATGATATGTATAGAGGCTAGAATCTTGAGCATCTCAACCCATTTTGTTCAAGGGACTGAGAGTCATTGATCTAATAAGTGCACATGCGATTGGATCATAATTTTTAGAGTGTCGTTATGATATCTTTTGTAATATTATGCTGCATGATTTTTTTTTATTTTCATATCAATCAATGCTCTAAAACCCAACATGTACTCTTCCCAAAACCAAATGTGAGTGAAATATCTTCAACGCAAGGTGATATGATCATCCTCTGATTCAAATTTTAGAATTGACTGGATTTCTTTATTTTGCTGCAACATTATTATTTCAAATATTCAGCCAAACCCATATAACCCACTAAATAGACCATAATTTATGTGACTTGTGAGTGATGATTTGAGAGATGATAACATGTATGGGAGTTGATAGGCTCCCCAAACCTAGAAAAACACTTAAATATCATATTCCCACACTAAAGTGATTTCACCTTAAGATAAGAAAAATATATTTAACTTTTTTAAACATTGAGAATACAAAATAATTAAAATTTAAACTACCTAATTCCTCCTCCTCCAGTGTTAAGCGTCTGTTAAGCTGATAATTAGTATTTTATTAAATTGAATGGTTTTGATAAGTTGAAATCACGTGATTTAGCCAATCAGGCTAGAAAAATAGTGGAATGTGTAGTTTAAATTAGCAACTGAGATTTCACCAATCTTCGATCACAAACCCAAATATGTAATTCATCATTACATCCTTCAACCTAATATTATATTTTACAAATTCAATGTTGATTCGTAAGTCATATTCACTATAACTAACATTTGAAATGTATAATTAAGTAAATGACATGTGAAATGTTTCATACGTGGGCTTGTAAGGAGATTGGTCTAAATAAGTGGATTAATAATTGTGTAGGGGTCTTGCGCAAAGTGGATTGAGGCGTCACAGACAATGTAGTGCAGGTTTGTGACAACACATATTTTTAGTAGGTTAACGAGGTCATATTTACACGTTTATTTGCATTAAATCAATAATATATTAGTGTTATCAAGCTTAAAATGATTAAATTTAATTTTAGACTGATATTTTGAATTTTATGAATTTTTTAGTTCTTTTAATGACTTTTTAACATCAAATTCTGAAAGAACATAAATTTTCATGTGTAATATAAATTTTCCTGAATTTTTTGACATCATATTTGTAAAAATATAGTCTTTCTAAGTCGTAAGGCACATTATCTATTTTTTTGAGCTTATATGTAATTTAATATGGATTTTGGAATATTTTTAAGGCCTGCTATTTCCGTGATGCCAAGTGTCGCTGTTTGATTCATCAAACGATGACAGACAAACAATTAGGACTAATAATTGGTGACAACCAATCATTGATCCAATATCGTTTTGGCATTGTGATTACCAATGCCATAGTGTCATTTATTGCTAACGATCTTATTTATTAATTTTTAAGCATAGGTATGATATGGCCCAATAAAAAAGGAGCTCTTTTTGAAACAAATGCATTGTGGAGACTGAGTCTTGAAGACGTTAAATAATATTTTTTTTCTTTTTGACTGGGCAAAGATAAGCCCCGTGTTACGAGACACCCAATGCCACGTGTACACATGTGCACTTGTGTCATCCTGCTATTGGCTTTTAAAGGGAGCGTACTGACATGGTACGCGCCGACGCGCCGCCATGTTAGATGCAACATATTTATTAATAGACATTTTAATATTAAACAGCTATCTTTGTATTTTTGTCTTTTTCAGAAGCAACACGAGGCGCGACGAGAGTCATCCATCAAGGATGACGCGGGGCAATCAGCGACAACGATGACATTTACTGTAACAATGAGACAAAACCCTAACAGAATGAGATGATGATACTGACGAGGACGAGGATGAGGAGTGAGAAATATTTTGATTAAATCAACGGGTATGAATTATCTAACTTACAAGCTTGATATCTTACAATCCATAACTCCGATTGAGCTGAAATTTTATGGGTATCTTCATCTTTATGTCCTATATCCACCTATATAAATTCGAATCCTGATATTTGTAAAATTTTTTTTGAGATCACTTCCTCTTAGATAGGCAGATTGAAAGAAAGTGAAGTATTGAAGGTTCATCAAATGTGCTCTTGGTGTTCTAAGTGTGTAGAGATGATCAACAAAAGAGTGGGAAGGCTGATCTACATCAGGAAGATGCGTTGATCCAGACGGAACATAGGGATCTAAGGTTAGTCTCTTTCCTTCTATTGGTCATTATTCAACACATTTTGGTAGATCATCCATCAATCTTATCCGTCATTCATATCTATCAAAACCCATCATCCATCCCTATATACCATCTTCTACCATCCACCTAATGTATCACCTACGATGTCATGAACTTGTAACGCATCCCCTCTCTACTTATTTAAGAAAAACTAAATCACTATCTTCCCCCATTTCACTCCTCACTCTACTCGTATTTCACCACCTTCATCTCCGCTTCCCACACCATCTTCATCGCGTCTTGCCTTTGCACCATCTTATATTTTATCAAACCCTGCATTATAAAGCTCTAAATCAGATACTCCTCGCCATTAGTTCTCGATTTGTCTAATTCTTCATCCTTCTCTCTTGTTACACTCACTCTGATCAAGACCAATACCGGTTCACTCTTCTCAAATAGGAGCAATCTCAAACTCTGATCACCGCCATCATATATCTACCTCTCACACTATACTTATCCCTTCTATTCCCCTCAAATTCGCCCTATAAAGATAGATATTTCCCTAATATCTGTTCCATGTGGAGATGACCCTTGCTCATCGCTATCTATATTAATTAGTCAAGAGTAAAGGTTTACAAATATTATCGATTAAACTCAAATTCACAACGACATAAATTTACCCCTAAATCTGATTTTATTAGTTTGTAATATGCAAATTGGCGTTGGGCATGGCATTTCAGTATGAGGGGTAGAGAAAAATTGCATGGTGTTAGGGTAGGCTGCAACAAAAAATATGGCGTCGGGGAAAGAGCATATGATCAAGCAACTCACATCAGCATGATAAGGTTCAGAAACAAAATTACAATGATACAGATCAAGACGAAGATGACATATTTGATTAATTGAGAAATTACACGGTCTTACATACATTCGAGAGAGATGAAGGACAAGACATTTTTTGTTTTGGGACAAAAAGATTGTCATGTCCTCGAGTGTTGGACTGGATGTGGGACAAAAGTATTAAATTTTCATTTTATGATTTTTTATGAAAATTTAAAACTTCTCTGCATTGGAGCATTTTCTACTCAAGATGTAGTACAGAATCGGGCTGTCAGGGGTGCAACGTGTCCCAACTGGACGCTTTTGGACGGGCGATTTCTGAACGGGGCGGTTCTGGACAGGATGGTTTTGGACGGGACGGTTTTGGGACGGGTCAGTTTGGGATGACCCCAAAAAATGACACGAACTGATGCAGCGTCTCCATCCCTAAAAATCATGCACTATATCTGGGATTGCTAAGGTTGAGACATCAGTCTCACATTTACAAGTAGAAATCTATCTAGGTATCTAGATCTCAAGTTTCGAAACAAGAGGTAGTCTTACTTACAAGTTTAAGATGATTATAGTTCCGGATCGTCCCGGACGTGGACGATGGACAGAATGGGACGGATTTCATCCCGTCCGACGTCCAGAGTAAGTTCAGGGATGAAGGATGGGACGGTTTTCTGTCCAATGGTAAAAAAACTGTCCCGTCCAGTCATACCGGGACGGTTTTTCATCTCGTCCAGTTCTCCCGGGACGAATTTTTGTCCCGAAATTTGTCCTGGACAAAAAAAACCCATTTTATATTTTTAATATATTAATATAGATTTTTTCAAGTTTCTTAGGGAATTACTGAGGAGATAGCGCAATGGGACATATGTACAATTATTTCTGAATGGAGTCCATTTGCACGCATGTAAAAGCACAGGGACTTTGATGCAAATCGTCATTGCGAGTCCACATGGCAACATCTCAACCGTCGGATGTAAATCCGGGGGTTTTCCATCCAGATTCGTCCGTCCGTCCGTCCATCGTCCGAGACCTCCGGACAGACCGTTATTTCGTCCCACGGGACAAAAACCCTCCCGTCCGGTGGTCCCCGTGACGAATTTCCGTCCCGAAATTCGTCCGTATCCTCGGACGGGACGATTTCTCGTCCCGAGACGGAAAAATCGTCCCGTCCTCGTCCCTGCACGATTAGAGTATAATGGGCCTAGAGGGGAAAGAATACCATTAAATCTGGTTGTAGAAACTCCAAGTAAGGTGAGAAACTATCCGAGGGCCTGGTTAGCGTTCTCTCTAGTTCCGTGGCGAGGGAGAGCTCAAGAAGAAGAAGAAGAAGAGGGCGGAGATGGCGGCGCTGGCGTCGCACTTGCAGCTCAGCTCGCTCTGCCGCCCCGGCGCTCCCACGCGGAGATGTTGTTCTTACATGGGCTCGAAAGAACTGCCTTCGACGTCAAGAAATCTCGCTCTTTTATCTAGAAATCGGGGCAACAACTTTCGCCGATTCGCTCTCGAGAACGGGAGCGACGAGCAGATTCAATCGACCCCGCCGCAGCTAAAACAGGGAGGAATCGGAGCTGCTGTTGAAGATAAGCCCAGTGAGTCTGTTAATCTCGTTTTTTGCAATCGCTGGGGATTCTTCTGGTGGTCTTTGTGTTTTGAATGGCAGCTTTGCTGCGATCTCCTTGGAATTAGCGCTTGGAATTTTTTTCTATTATTTTGAAATTAATATGTTCTAGTTTCTTTGAGAATCGCGTGCCCTTCTCTTTAACCATGGAAATCGCGTGTTCTTATTTGATCTTGCTAATTGAATGATGTAGGGAAAACTATGAATTTAGACATAATTTAGCTCTGAAGAAACGCATTAGTTAAAAATTGTTTTATTATTTGATACAGAAATAGTTAGTATAACCTTTCAATCTTTGAGGCACATAAAATTCTGACCCTTGCTGTTGATACACCCATCAACCCTTTTCTGCTCAGGCTTTGATATAGCTAAACATATCTAATGGCGCCCGATCTTCCCGTCGTATGTCATAATATGAATGCAAGGTTGTTTTTATGGCAAGATTTCTAATGGGTGCTGTTAATTTTTTCCCTTCCAGGTTCATCAAATGTGTTCCAGGATGCCCTTACTAATTCAGCGTCCAACGATGAACAAAGTTCTCTGTACAACTTTCTTTATCCCAGCAAAGAGCTCCTTCCAGACGACAAGGAGATGAGCATCTTCGATCACCTGGAAGAACTCCGTCAGAGAATCTTCATCTCCGTTTTGGCTGTCGGCGCCGCCATCTTAGGCTGCTTCGCATTCTCCAAAGAACTGATTCTTCTACTCGAGGCCCCGGTCGCTGCCCAAGGAGTTAGATTCTTACAATTATCCCCTGGAGAATTCTTCTTCACCACCCTGAAGGTGATTATCTAGATTTTTATTTGATTCAAAAAGTTCTTAAAAATCAGAAAAATCACCTGATCAATTTCTCAATATGTCGTCAAAATCGGTGAATTAATTCCACGCAGATACGTGGCCTAATTCAGGAATTTGTTAAAATTCACTTATTCCTGAATTAGTATAGCCAACACGTGATTCAATGATGTCTTTTACTGAATTAGGATACTAGTCTTCTTCTGTGTAAATTAAACACCTGGAATTACCTGGGCATTAAGTTTTAATTCACACATAGAAGTGAAATTCCCTAATTCTTGAATTTTTTTAACGTATATTCTCTCATTCCTGTAGTAGTATAGATAAAACGTAAATAGATAATATCTTATACTGAATTAGGGAACGATATATATATTTATGATTCATGATCACATGTTATCAGCAATGAATTGAAAATTTTCCGTGCAGGTTTCTGGGTACTGCGGGCTTCTTCTGGGAAGCCCGGTCATACTGTATGAGATCATTGCCTTTGTTGTGCCTGGTTTGACCGTGTCAGAGAGAAGATTTTTGGGCCCTATAGTTTTCGGTTCGTCTATCCTCTTCTACGCGGGAGTTGCATTCTCTTATGCTGTTCTCACTCCGGCTGCTCTTAACTTCTTCGTGAGTTATGCGGAAGGCGCTGTAGAGTCTCTCTGGTCCATTGATCAGTACTTTGAGTTTGTGCTGGTTCTCATGTTCAGCACTGGCCTCTCTTTCCAGGTTCTCTCTCTCTCTATATATATATATATATCTCCATATCTCTCTCTCTAGCTGCCTCTATATTACTATCATTAGCTCATGATAATCATCCCCGGGTTCCATTTAAAAGATCGTCCTGTAATTGTCATTGTCATGATGATCATCACCACGTCATCCTCATGTCATCGGGTGATCATCTCTCCCGTCTGTACATATAGTGAGAGAGAGGAATCATGTTCCATCCAGAAGGTTGGGTTCCTCTATGTCCCGCTCTGTTCCTCTTCTCAAAGTTTGACCAATGATCAGATATTATATTCTCTGGTTTTTATCATTAGCTCATGATGATTTTTCATATCATCCCCATGTCGTCGGGTTATCATCTCTTTTGCCTAGAGAGACAGGAACCATGTTCCATCCAGAAGGTTGATCTATGATCGACATTGTCCATCTTTATTAGCTACTTTCAACATACTTCTTTTGCCACCATCATCATGATCATCATAATACACCATAATCATCATATCTCTTGCCTGGAGCGAGAAGAAATGTACTTCCATCTAGAAGGTTGCCATATGGTCAACAATGTCCATCTCTATTCTCTTGCCACCATCATCAGGATCGTCATAGTGAGTCATAATCATCACCTCTCTTTACTGGAGAGAAAAGAAAGGATGCCCCGTCCAGGAGTTTTCCGTGTGATCAACAATTTCCATCTCTATTCTCTGTTTTCAGCATACATATTTTGCTACATCATGTTCATCATAATAAGTAATCATCATTTTTTTTTGAAAAGTGATTTAAGGTGGTCACCCAACAAAGCGGTAACCACCCTATAAGTCATCATTGTAATAATAATAAGTCATCATCATCATCATTCTAGTAATTAATAAAAATAAGTCCTCATAATAATAATATTAAGTCATCATCATCAGTGCAATACAAAGTCGTCATCATCATCATGATCATCATAATAAATCATTATCATCATCATCACCTTAATAATATGTTATAGTCATCATCATCATCACCATCATCACCGCCAGAATAATAAGTCGTCGTCATCATCATCATCATAATAAGTCATCGTCATTATCATCATCATCATAACATTAAGCCATTATCATCATCATCATCGCCTTAATAATATGTCAGAGTCATCATCGTCACCGCCGTAATAATAAGTCGTTGTCGTCATCATCATCATCATCATCATCATCGTCATCATCATCATCATCGGTAGTGCTTATGCATGGGGATCGGATCAAGTGCAGGTGCCTGTCATTCAGCTCATCTTGGGGCAGGTGGGTCTGGTGACTGGAGATCAGATGCTGTCAGTCTGGAGATATGTTGTGGTGGGTGCTGTTGTGGCTGCAGCGGTGCTCACGCCTTCCACCGACCCTCTCACTCAGATCCTGCTGGCAGGCCCGCTCATGGGCCTCTACCTCGGCGGTGCCTGGGCTGTCAAGCTCACGGGCCGATGATGTCATCATATCCTATCTGTCTCTCCTCTCTTTCATGTATCATATCCTCAGAGGACATAGAGATAGTTTTCTTTCTATTTATCTCAATTTTTATGATATCATCTCCCATTAGCAGGAGAGAGAAGTGTACCTCAGCTGGAATTGATGAATAATTTAATGGTCATAATGGTATGATACAATCTTATATCTTAGGGGTATCTTTGTCACTCCTAGCCCGTTGAGGGCATTTTGGTCTTTTTTCCTTGGGTATTTCCCTTTCAGTAGCTATAACCCTTTCATTGGGAGGGTAGTCAGGAAGTGAAATGGTGAATAATTGAATGGTCATAATGGTATGATGCAATATTTTATCTTAAGGGTATCTTTGTCACTCCTAGCCCATTTAGGGCATTTTGGTATTTTGCTTCTAAGGTATTTCCCTTTCAGTAGCTATAACCCTATTTTCAACAATATTAGAAACAATTCCTATATAGCTCTTAGGGTTTCTACCATGATACTAGCAAAAAATACTTAAGTTTAAAAACTATCTGTCACTATCACTTCATGACAATATCTCTTCTGGATTATCTAATAAAAATTTCCACCTTCCTCTTTTAATATCACATTACATCACAGCAAATTCGTTGGGGTACTTTGATGGAACTCTGGTTATATTTTTGGAGCTGGTAATGGTTGAAAAATTCCATCTTCATCATAATATTTAGCCGAAGAATTCTCCATTACAGCAATAAATTCTAATTTTCTTCACCTCCTAGGCTGCCAAAAAAGCACAGAAAAGGTTATCGGGTCGGAAATGGTAATCGGGTCGGGTTAATTTTCGGTTTTCAGATTTAGGCCCATAAATGGGGGTGCTATGAACAAGCTTGCCCTAGAAGGTTTTTTCCTCGGAAGAGTTGCAGAGAAGCGTCGTCGACGATCTTGGCGGAGGCGGTGTTAGTAGCCGGCGGTTGATATGCAGTGGTTTCGAGCTTGAATTCTTCCAATTCTCTGATCTATCGTTGAAGGATTGACCATCTGTTCACAGGAATCGTTGAAAATGAGCTCCATTTCGAGATTTGGTTGCCGTTTCTTGCCGGCAAATCGGCAAATATCCATGGGTTTCAAGCTTAGATACTCTTCCGCTGCACTCAGAGACGAGAAGCCGGATCCGGATGAAGAAGAAGAGTTGTTCGACCAGAGAAGGCTGCCGGCGGACTACGATCCGGCGAATTTCGACCCAGCCGAGCATCGGAGCCCGCCCAGCGCCCGCGTATGGCGCCTTGTGGATGAAATTTCGGGGTTGACTCTGGTCGAAGTGGCCGAGCTGTCCGCCATTCTCATGAGGAAGATGAACATGAAGGAACCGCCCTCGATCGGAGTCATGAAGGGCGGGGTCGGCGGAATTGCAATGGCGGCAGCGGCTGCCAAAGCCGGATCGGGAAAAGAAGAGAAGAAGGTGGAGAAGACCGTGTTCGAAGTGAAGTTGGAGTCGTTCGAGGCTGCTTCCAAGATCAAGGTGATCAAGGAGGTGAGGGGATTCACTGATTTGGGCTTGAAAGAGGCGAAGGAGCTCGTGGAGAAGGCCCCCGTTGTCGTCAGAGGAGGGCTGTCGATGGAGGAAGCCGAGCAAATCATCGAGAAATTGAAGGCCGCTGGAGCGAAGGTGGTGATGGAATGATGGAGAATCAGAAGTATTGGATGACTTCTCTCTTCCTCTCCGCCTCTCTTGATCATACCATCAGAATGGTTTATGGGCAATTATCCTTGGCGGAAATCCGAAATCAGTCCAATGAAAATCTCTTATTCATCGAAATTCCGTCCCTTCTTCATCTTTTTTCTGACCACTGACCATTTAATTTGCTTAAAAGTGGTAAAATCCGGTGGTGCAAAGAGGATTACAGGATTCTCTGAACACGGGTCTGTTTGTAATCTGCTTGTTTCCCCAGATGGAGGCTGGATTCTTTGATCCTGATCCAATCAGACGCTGAGTTGGAGGTATCAGAATCTTCTTTGCCGCTAACTACTAATCGTTTCAATTTTTCTTCCTTTATACCATTAATTTTTCAACATGTTGGCCTGTCACTATCCGGGGACTTGACCCCTATCTTGAGGCTGCCGTCTCTCTCTCTCTTTCTCTCTAGAGAAAGAGAGAAGATGGGTGACCCTTGAAAATTGGGTCCACGCTCTTGCTGCAGAGAAATTGGAACGTAAAGGGTATCTGTTCTTCGACGTCGGCTACCGAGAAGAGGAAAAGGAATGGGAGCTCGAGATGATGAACTGGGCCAATTGGATTCCCCTCTCTTGCCGGTGCCATCATCGCTATCTCTTCTCGAAGAGATAAAGACGCAGGTATCTCTGGCTACCCCCCTCGTTGCCGTTAACCTTCTGCAGTACTCCTTTCAAATCGTCTCCCTCATGTTCGTCGGCCATCTCGGCGAGCTCCCCCTCTCCGGCGCCGCCATGGCCACCTCCTTCGCCAACGTCACCGGTTTCAGCGTTCTGGTAAGAAAGTTCTCATCTTTTCCTGGGAATTCTCTTACCCATCTCACTCAATTATCAGAAAAGAAGCTAACTTTGAAAGAGGGTACAGCTGGGCATGGCGAGTGCGCTGGATACTTTATGTGGGCAAGCCTACGGAGCTAAGAAGTATAATTCTCTGGGGATTCACTTACAGCGTGCCATGGTCGTAGTCCTCCTGGCGACTGTCCCCCTTTCTCTGATATGGGCGTCCACGAGTCAACTCCTGGTTGGTCTGGGTCAGCAGCCAGATATAGCAATGGAAGCTGGAAAGTATGCTCGCTGGATGATCCCTGGGCTTGCTGCTTACGGTCTCACCCAATGCCAGCTCAGATTCCTACAGACACAGAACTTAGTTGCACCGATGGCGATGATCTGCGGTGCCACGGCCTTGCTCCATGTACCCCTTTGCTGGGTTCTGGTCTTTCGAACCGGCCTCGGTGCAAGCGGTGCCGCCATGGCGACCTCGATCTCTCACTGGTGCAATTTTCTGTTTTTGGTCTTCTATGTGAGGTTCTCCGGCCGCTGTGAGATGACTTGGACTGGCTTCTCCTTGGAGGCGCTGCATGGGAATGGGATATACAAGTTTGTCGGCCTCGCCGCCCCTTCTGCTGCAATGATTTGGTGGGCTCAGGATTTTCATTTCTGGGTTTTTCTCAAGAAAAAATCTTTTTGTTCATTTTTTAATTGTTTTGTTGATTTACTCTGCAGTCTTGAGTACTGGTCGTTTGAGATGGTGGTGCTCTTATCTGGGTTTCTTCCGAATCCTCAGCTGGAGACGTCTGTACTTTCCATAAGGTCAGCTGTCCCCAATCCTTACGACTGTCTGTTGATTTACTCAATAAGTTATGTTCACGGAATGTTTGCTTAGACTGACGACTATGGTTCATCTTCCAGCCTCAGCACCATGTGGATGGTTTATATGGTTCCGACTGGCCTTGGCAGTGCTGCAAGGTATATTTTACACAGTTATTTCGATTTGTACGACCATGCATCTTGGTTTCCCCTTAATATATCTCCATCTCTTTAATTGTCTGTTGCTCTCACTCTTAACTCCCTGAATTTCAATTTCACTCTCTAGAGACCACTCTCTTCAGCTTTGTCACTTAGACTTTCTCTCTCTCATCAATATGCATCTGTATGAGTACTTGTATCTTGTCGGGTTCTCTTTCTCTCTGTCTCTATATCTTTGTATCTGTATCTGTATTGTTGTTGGTTTCTATTTATCTTTCTCTCTCCTCTTTCTCCTTATCGTCTCTATCACCATGCCCAGCTCCATATCTATAGCTATCTCTTTCTATTTCTCAACTCTATCGCTGTGCCATTTCTATGTTCATCTCCATGAATATCTCTGCCTCCTCTTTCTATCTCATCTCTTTCTCTCTATTCACCTCTTTCACCATCTCTTCTTTCTCCTCATCTCCATCCAATCACGCTTATGTACATGTCCTATATTTCCACCTCTTTAACCATCTCATCTATCCTTATGCCCATCCCCATCTCTTTTACCATTCCAATCTCCCTTTCTTTCCCCGTCTCGTCTCTATCTCTATGCCCATATCTACTTGCATCTCCTTCACCATTTCTATCTCAACCTGCTCTTTCTCCATCTCATATCTTATCCTCCTGCTATCATATATTACTTTTAAAATAATATCTTCCCTTTTCCATCTCCATGACTGTATCATCAGTCCCTTTCGCTATCTCAAACTAAAACTCTACCTCTCTCTATGTTTTTTTCAAGTATACGAGTTGCGAACGAGCTTGGCGCCGGAAACGCCACGGCGGCGCGCATGGCAGTACGTGCCGTTCTCATCATAGTGACCACGGAGGGGTTGCTCGTAGCTGGGGCCACTCTCCTCCTGCGCAATATCTGGGGCTACCTCTACAGCAAGGAACATGACGTCACGGATTATGTAGCTGCCATGATGCCTATCCTTGCCGTTTCGGACTTCATGGACGGCATCCAGTGCGCTCTCTCAGGTGCCTTTAAGAGTCTACGGCTAACTGGGTCGGGAATTTGACCATTTCTAAGTTATCCCAAGACTGAGAAAAAAATCTTAGGGGCCGTGAGAGGCTGTGGGTGGCAAAAAGCTTGCTCCTTGCTAAACCTCGGGGCGTACTACATGGTGGGTCTTCCCTCGTCAGTGGTCTTTGCTTTCTTACTCCAAGCTGGCGGCAAGGTCATCCTATTTCTTCACCGTTTAATTCGGTCAACGTTATTTTGATTACAGTTTAATTCCACGCTCGGTCAACCCATTTCCTCTCCAGCTTACTCGTACTCCGCTATTTTCTTTACTTATTTTATCCTACTTGGCGGTCAGCCCATTTCTCCGTCTCCTAGATCGGTTAACCTTTTTTTTGTACTTTTTTTATATTACACGCCAGTGGCAATGTCGACCCTTTCATCTTTACTTATTATACTCTGTCAATCCATTTCTTCGCCTGCTAGCTCAATCAACACTGTTTTTTTTATTTTTCTTGAGGGTAATGGTGCTGTTTCAGGGTCTATGGCTGGGCATAATATGTGCGCTCTGTGTCCAAGTGTCTGTCCTCCTGGGCATGATCTTAACCACAAATTGGGACCATGAAGTGAGTTTTCTTTCGTTTCTTTAACTATTTTCGCTTATTTCAATTTCAGTAATTTCGTTTCCCCACTTTTTAATGATTCAGGTTGGAGCGTCCCTAGAAAGGATTGAAGGCTTTGATTCATCTAGTTAAATATAAAACTAAAATTTATTATGGGTCCTCTTTTAGGTTCCACTTGGGCTCCTTTAGGCCAATATGGGTTCATTGGGATATACATATCCTACTGTTGTTGATGAGTTTCCGCCGTTGTCAAAACAGATGTTACGCCAACCATCCATGGATTCATCATCTTGATAGTCAAAGTCAATTTGTCATCGTCATCGTAAACAGGATGGCTAATTGGCCTCATAATTAAATATTTAGATTAGGTTTACCTAGATTTTTGTCTCTCCTCTCTCTTGCTCTCATGCTGACCTGAGGTAAATCTTGCTCTCTCACACTCTCCATCTCTTGCTCCCTTCCTCCCGCTTCTTTTTTAACAACACTCGCCCATCTGACTTTGACCAGCTGCTTCACATTCTATAACTTTGACATTTTTTTTATTTGCTTTCACCATAAATTTCCTGACATGAAGCTTGGAAATTCAATGTACTACCTCCCTACGAAAACAAGATTTGGCGCCGGACTTAATTCATCTTGTTTTTTTTTTACAAAATTGTTTCACTCACTCCTGACACCTTCCAAGTGTTTTAGTAACTGACATTACATTGCGTCTACTTCCAAGCATTTTCTTCAGGAGAATGACATGATAGAAAATACAAAGCATCATAAAGAGAGCCAGTAGACATTTCTACTATATTTAAATTATAAGAAATTCTCACCCATTTTGCGTTTATGGAAAGGCTTGACTTCTCAGGTGGAGATAAGGAGCAAACAGAACACAAGGCGTTGAGTTTTGGATTCTTAGTGAGAAAACAGTTGGAAATTTGAGTATTTGAAGTTTTGAGAGTATCTAATATTTATTGGTCTAAGTATTTAACCATTCAACGCAATATGGAGTAGGAAAAAATTGAATGTGGTGCCTGATCTCCCTTTCGAAATCATGCTTGCAGACTATCCTGCATCTTCCATATGGCAGAAAAACTGTTAGTATATTAATTTACCTGTCATAAGAACTGATTAATTTAGAAAACGCATTGAAGTGAAAGCCCCAGGGATTATTGAATGTAAATCTGTGTACAAACCTATGCAAACAGGGTTAGAAGCAGTGGGCAGTGGACCTTTATCGTTTGGGGACTCGCCGACTGGCCCACCTGTGATCGATATCAGGATGGTAGAAAGAGATAAAAGGTTATGGAGTAAATTAGTTCTCTATTGAACCAACCATTAGAAAGTAAATTGAATTACATTATGGGTGTACCCCTCCTCCAAGCTCACCAACCAATAGAAACTTTGACTCAGAGTCGGTAAACCAGCTGCAACCCTAATAGGAGCTGCTGAATTGGAAAAACTCAAGAGGCTCAAAGTGAGCAGCAATAATCTCAAGGCCTTTTTTATTGACAAGATAGAAAAGAGTAATTAAATGGAGCGTACAGATATCATATTTTTATTACAAAATCTAATTCATTTTTTGTAGACTATGGATTTCAGACCACATCCAACATACGAATAGGCAAAATAAATTGAGTTTGACACTAAGAGAAAGGTCCCATAAACCAAGTACCCTGCTAGAAGTTTAATATATATTCAGAGTTAATATAAATCTTCACCAAAAAACCCACTGTTTGTACATATTATATTCATACATGAATTAAGAATTACTAGAATTATTGATGTAGAGGAATACAAATCAAATCTTAGCAGAGTAGAAATCTGCTGCGTTCTGGCCTGTAGGTCTTGTCGCTGAGCATGTAACCGAAGCGATGCCACCACTATCTGTATATGATTCTTTTTTTTCGAACATTCTCCAGAATCTTAAATTGGAACTTCATATTTAGAACTTTCTTTAGCTTCAAAATGAAGGTTGAACTTAATCTGGATAATATAGGAATGAGAAGGGTTTATGAGCTGAGTGAGGGAATGAGGAAAAATCACATAAAACAAAATGGTAAGAAACTTCACCATTGAGCGCAGGCATACAATTCATGGTTAATCAGATAGCTCTGAGTTCAAGTGGCATTTCATCCCTAACCCTAAAATGTGAGCCTTAGTCTTCGACGATACAAGCATCGTATATAAAACTATAGCAAGTAAGTGATACGGGCCTACCTCTTTAGAGCCATAGCTTTGAGTGTAGGGTTATCTGGGTTATAATTAGAGCTTTAGCTTTGAGTGCTACGGATAAACACAAGGAATGGATGCCACTAATACATCAGTTCTTTGGTCCTTGAGTTTCCCCTGATATAGATTTTTTATGATAATAAATGATAAAATCCAGTCAATTAAAAATCTATTCCAAAGAAAAGAGTGCCTAATTTTTTTTTGAAATGGTGCCACCTTTGTGTTTTGGATAATATTAGCTAGCCAGCTAGATCTAAAGGCACTTGTGAGTCCATTTCTTTCTTTACAGAACACAGAAACGTTTGATATTGAACAAAAGTTCCAACCTCAATTTTATTTCTAGCCTATGTTTCTAATTTATTATCGTTATGATAATTTATATATGCCATTGACATGACATTCTATATATATTTTTATAAAATTATAGGGTTATAATTTTTTTAAAATAATAGTTTTCAAAGTAGTTCTTCAGATTAAATAGGTAGAAGTATGGAAGCCCTCTACCTGAGTGGACATAAAGATGATCAAAGTAGACTAATCATAGTTAATGACATATGTTCTGGTAAGAAGGCCCCTACTTCCAATCATTTGTGTTTTTGTCTCTGTTTTTTTCTTAGAAATATACATTCTTGAAATCCAGGGGGGAACACCATACATAGTAACTCAGGTCAAAATTCAGCAGCATCGTGGCCGGACAATGTTCAGGAGATTCCAAGAAATCCAAGTTGATTTCATGTACATCACAAACTTGACTGCGACTATCAAGTACTTTACCACAATTTATTATGACACAGAGATCTATTAAGGTCAACCCCAATTCTGCAAGGAATAAATAAAAGAGGAACGCAGATGGCAGCACAAATATCTTTTGAAGACATCATCAATACATCGATTATAAAGTGCATGATGAGTTGACGGGAGTAGTCATTGTGAATGGTTAAAGTTGGATATTTTGGCCATAATCTGTGAGATAATTTTTATGTACATGAGCCTTGAAAAATATAAGGCTCTTGCTTCTTTTATTTGCCTTTCAGACTTTCCATGGGGCATGACCCGCCATGAGGACAAAAGGAGATGTGGTCGTTAAAAGTGTATAGGGAATAATGGTTCTGCTCTGGGCCCCATAGTATTGTCCTATATCAGTTTTTTTCCAGTAATAGTTCACTTATTTACTGGTTCTATATAGTCAAGGTCAAATTCCAGTCCATACACCACTTGTTGGGGAGGAACAGGGGTGGGTTCCGGGGGGGGGGGGGCATACACACAGAGCAAGAGCAAAATGGTGCATTGTGGGTTGGGGGGACATGCTTCTTGGCTGCCCTCGAGGCGATAGAGGAGAAGAATGGTTGAAGATTTATTAAGGGAACACAAGTTCTAGTTTGGGATTGTCAAAAATTGGGAATGAAATTCTAATCTTGGACCGAATTTCTTATTGAGTAAATGTATAACCATTTTCAAAGGGAAAGAGACATTGCACATACGTTTATGTCACCTTGAAGGAGAAACTTGTGTGGTACTTTGTTAACATGCACAATGTGTCTCTGATTGATAATGCATGAATCATGGAAACAGTTAAGCATACTAGTAGGGTGAGACAATCTTGATTAGACTGTAGATCATGATCATGATTGATACTGATAGAACGGTAGATGATGATTATTAAAATAAATGGGGATCGCGATTGCAATCATCAATTCAAGATGCAAAATCATGATCTCATCAGTGATACAATAGCTGGTCAGAGCATATTTTGGAAATAAAATAATCACAAAAATCTTGGGCTCTATTGATCACACACATTTTAGTAGGTTAATATAACCATATTTACATTTTTATTTGTATTAAATTAATTATATATTATTGTCATCAAGCCTAAAATGATTAAATTTAGTTTTAGAATGATATTTTGAATTTTATGAATTTAAAAGTATTTTAATGATTTTTCTTGCATTAAATTCTGAAAGAACATACTTTTTTGAGTTGGACTATGATTTTTCATGAATTTTTGGCATTATATTAGAAGAGATATCATTTTTTCAAATTTATAAAATATATTTTTATCAATTAATATCTAATTTTGAATTATTTAATGGCTCTCTGACTTTTTCGAAATTGAAGGAGAGAGAAAATCAGAGGGTTGAGAATGATCCAAACTCAAATCACGACACCTGACAACCCAGAAGGATTTTCGGGCTGAAATTTTTAGTGGCTCTTCCTTTTCCCACCTCTTTCCATCTATAAGGTTGTATTTATAAATAGAGCCTCATATTTTTGTAAAAACCATCTTTGAACTTACTTCCTACTAGAGAGGCTGATTGAAAGAGAGGAAGGGTCTTGAAGGTCCATCAAGGTGTTCTTAGTGTTTTGATTGATGGTCATATAAGTGGAGAGGCTGATCTGCATCAGAAAAGAGCCTTGATCCCGACGGAAAATAGGGATTTAACGTTAGTGTTTTGACTTGCATTGGTTTATGGTTTATCTCTTTCACATATCTTTAGTTGAATCTACATCCTTATTTTCATCATCATCTCATTATCATCACTATCTTCCATCATCTCATCCAACCACAACCATATCCAATCTTGATCTTGACCTCATAACCTTTGTCTCATATAAAGCCCTAAATCATCTAGTCCATCATCATTTTCTCCATCTCACAACCACCCATCCATTCTTCAATCACATCCATTAGTTAGATCATTATCATTTCTTCTTCCACCATTCTATTTCACCATCACCCATTCACATCCATTCACATCCATTCACCTGTTCCATTATCCTATCTTATTATTCATCATCTACATCCATCATCACTTCACATCTTCATTTATCTCTCCCTTTCATTTACATTTGAGCTATCCACGTTCTCATACCTATTCATCATATTATTTTTCATATCGTCCTTAAAATAACTATCACCCTCTCACCACCTTGGATTCATTACATCACAATCTCCTATTTTATATGTATCTCATTTCATCCCTCTTGAATCATCATTTCAAAAGTATTTAAATCATAATATTTGTTCCCTATGGAGACGACCATAGCTCATCAGTAACTAGTCAAATTATTTTATGAGTTAAGGTTTATAATTTTTATTGATCAACTTGAATATCAACAAAAAATTAAGACCCTAAATTTGAGCTTATCAACAATCTGAAAAATAATTTCTGAAGTGAAAATCCTAACTGAATCAGGTTAAACTATAAAACAAGAGATGATTGAATCATATTGTATGGAATACATTCCCAGACCCTTTTTTTCTATAAAAAGTACCTTCAACATGTTCATGAGTTCACTCTTAGATTTATCCACATGTTCACTTCGACAATGGATCTCCTCTTTGATCTATTCAATTATTCTTGAAGACCTACTTGATCTTGCCGTAATTTTACCACATTGGAAAAAATCCTAATAGAAAAAAAAATAGGGACACAGCCAAGGTTGGTTGGCATGGGCACTGCTAACCTTCAACATGTTCATGAGTTCACTCTTAGATTTATCCACATGTTCACTTCAACAATGGATCTCCTCTTTGATCTATTCAATTATTCTTGAAGACCTACTTGATCTTGCCATAATTTTACCACATTGGAAAAAATCCTAGTAGAAAAAAAAAATAGGGACACAGCCAAGGTTGGTTGGCATGGGCACTGCTAATCTGCATTTTTAGGAGGTTAATCTGACCATATTTACATGCTTATTTCCATTAAACTGATTATATATACATGTTATCGAGTTTAAAAATGGTTAAATCCATCTTTAGAATGATGAATTCTGTGCCTTTTTACGTATTTTCTGGGACTTTTGTGGCAACATATTCTGAAATATAATAATTTTTGAGTCAAAACATAATTTTCCTGAAATTTTGACATTATATTCATAAAGATATGAATTTTATAAGTCCAATTAAACACATATATATTTATTTATTTATTAATGTTTTTTGGTTTCATATTTTATTTATCAGAATTTTAATATATTTTTGGGCTTTTATTTCTGGAATGCCATGTGTTGCCATTCCATTCGTCAAACGACGACCAACCCACCAATTAAGGTTAATGAATGATGACAACCAATTATTGATCATAGACCGTTATGACATCGCGATTAGTGATGCCATAATGGCATGTAATGCTTAACATTATTTTTCTTATTGTTTAAATCATAGGGGTGACGTGGCCCAATAAAAAAAGGAGCATTTTTTTCATGATAAATGCGACATAGAGACCAAGACTTAAAGACCTAAAATAATAAATTTCTCCCTTTCAACTGGTAAAAAATGACGGCGACATCTCATGTGTCATGAGACATGTGTCAAGCATGTGTCTTGTGGTTATTAGTCTATAAAGAGAGCACGCTGATGTGACATGCACTGATGCACAACCATTTCAAACACGACATACCTTATTAATGGGTATATTTTAACATTAAGTCATCGTGCCACATGTTGCTTCAAGCAAATATATTAGGTCTTGATATGTGATGATCCATAACTTCGATTGAGCTGAAATTTGAAGAGTACCTTCGTCTTATGCCTTCTATCTATCCATATGGTTCGATCTACCAATTGAGCTCCTGATCTTTGTAAAAGTGAAGTTGTAATGGTCCATCAAGTGTGTTCTTTGTGTTCTGAGTGCTTGGAGATGATCAATAGAGAAGTGGGGAGGCTGTTATGCATCAGGAAGATGCCTTGATCCCAATTTAATAAGGTAAGGACTCTTACCTTACATTGGCCATTCTTCAACACATTTAGGTAGATTATTCATCATTCGTATCCATCAACATCCATAATCTGTTGGGTTCTATAGGCCTAGATCTGGATGAACAGAACAAAACGATGCGCAGCGGAAGACTTTTGCGAATCGAACGGCATCAACAAAAATCATTGAAATGAAGTACCTTTGCACGAATCTCATTCATGATTTCTTTGATCCCGGAGCGACACTAGTCGAGCTGTTCAAGTGTGCAGCCTCTAGATGTATTCACGCGGTCCTCGGCGCGTCGGATCTCCTCCTTCTCGTTGACGAGCCCCGTCTTTCTCCGTCGGTGTTGTTACATCGTCCCGATCACATGAGGGATGGAGAGGGGGTGTGGGAAGAGTGGAGAAGAAGGGGAAAGGCCCCTGAACAATTCTGGCCTGGGTGAATTTCGTTCAGGGCCTTCCCCTATTTATACTAAGTGGGTATTTTGCATAAACCCCCCCAAAACTTAAGTATATCTTCCAACGTCCAAAATACCATTTGCGTGTGACCCTCTAGGCCCATGTATCAGTCCAGTTAATGACTCCAACGGCCCAATAACCTTTATTGGCCTTCCAAATTAATTAACTATATCATCATATAGATTGATTAACGTCGAATCGATTTAACCCAATCGATAGGTCAAGACTCCGACACGTGGGGTGCCAAGGTACACCTCGTGTCTTAGAAGATACAAAGGAGTGTGTATCGACTCCCTCATGGAACCTGTTCATCATCGGTTACCGTGTATGTATAATCCCTTATCCACTTGACACTCCTTGGACGACTTAGGGTATGGTAAACTGTCAAACCCTAATCGGTCATCCGAGTTAGTACTAATGCATTCAGAAATCATCAAAGGACTCTTCTCTTGATATTTCACTACCTTGGCCAAGGACTTCATCGTATCATCTTCCTTGAGCTGTCACCTTTTATACCAAGGGTGGACGATCCCATCTTGAACACTCAATCATCTTTCTAAACTTCTTGATATACCCGAACTAAGACCGTTTAGAATCCCATGATTAGAGACTTTTTGGGAATAGTCAAAGTACAACCGTCCGTCCACAAGATGTCTTTGGAGTCTCAAGTCTAAGGATCACTCACACAATCGTTACGTGAATTGACCTGATTGACAGTTCAGTATAATACCATTCAGGGATTTGTACGGATCAATTCAGTGAACCCTTTCCACTAAAGAGCACCCACTATCTATCCTTAGTGTCGCCACACTAATGGCTCACGTGCACTATAATGAATATGCTCTCATCATAATTCACTAAGTCCGATCATGTATTCATGGACTTCATTATACGCATCCCACGTGCACTATAATGAATATGTTCTATTAATGAATATGGAACGAGATGTGGAATGTGTGATTGACTTGCCGGCCACATATATTTCCATCATAATCATCCCTGTCCATCATCATCTACCATCACAGCACATCACCTTCTCTGTCACGATCTCATCACATCTCCGTTTTCTACTTATTTTAGAAAACTTAAATCACTAACTCCCCCATTTTATCCATTACTCTATTGCTACTTCCACCACGTTTCGCCTTTGCATTTCTACTCTTTCTCACCCTCACATCCTCCTTTATTCTATTAAACCCTAAGTTAGTGAACCCTAAATTACTAAACCCTAAATCACATCCTCCTTTATTCTATTAAACCCTAAGTTAGTGAACCCTAAATTACTAAAACCTAAATCAGATACTTCCTATCTTTATTATCATGGTTTGGATTTATAGAGTTCTTGGAAATCTCTCACTCAATCATAACTTACTTATCTCATCACTATGGAAAAAATAGAAATCGTTATGTTCATTGAAACCATGATCATCTGAGATAATGTCCATTTCCTAATTAGAAAATTTGGAAAATATAATGAATATCTTTGCCACTCAAATAAAATTATGTTATTATGGGCTAGAGATAATTTGTTAGAATTACTAGTTGGAGGAACCTAGCACCTCTTCTTTGATGCGATATGTTCTCATTATCCATACACACTCAAAGTCTTCTATGTGTCTCATCAAATACATGGTGTATGAGGCTATAATAGGGGAAATCACACATCATATTCAAGATTACCCTCAGGTTGTCCATCTCTGATAACACCCTAAATTCTGTGCTTAATTCAAGTAATTAGCACAATTTCATGCATTTAAAGAGTTTAAAATAGGGTTGTTATCATATATTTACATGTTAATTAATATTCTAAGTAAATTCCAATTTTTTGCAAATGTTTTATTAATTTATGAATTTTAAGGAATTTTTTAAGCTTAAAATAACTCTATTTAAATGAAAATGGCAAGTTCAAAAATTATTTTTAGTTTTATAATTAATGTGGGGGATGAATTACTGAATTTTTTAGATTTTTCTAGAATTTTATCAGATTTTTTGGGAGTCTGTTCGAGAAAGAAATGAATTTTTAAATAGAAGGATGGTATATTTATAAGGAAATTAGGAGTTTTAAAGCAATTCCTTAAGTCGGAGAGATTTATCTTAAATTTTGTTGCAAATATGTCCTTAAAATAGCTCTCGTTCGCCCATTGCAGGCGTAAAGATCCAATTAAAATATTTGTAGGGTTTTATCAAATTAATTGGGATTTATGGTTTTTTTAGGAAATATGGAGGAGAGAGAAAGCAAAGGGGAATATGCATAAATATTTTTTTGGCAGCATCCATCTGCGTGCGCCAATTTGTCCAGGGACTTTTCTACAAAATTTTGGGAAATCGAGTTACCAAGGCCATGTGGCGTAATCTTGGCCGTCGGAAATGAATATGATGGCTTTAATGCATTCAGCGAGAAACCTTTGTTTGGGCTGTAAGTTCACCGCCTGCGCTGCGATTACAATGCACATGCACGGGAGGTGACATGGCCAAATCTGATTGGCTAGAGGTGTTAAAAATGTACAGGTAAGTACATGTCAATATGTCTGGTGTTCTTTTTATTTTTGCCGTGAGAGGTGGCACCAAAACAACTTTAAAATGCGCCAGCCAATCAGGAGGAGAAATGCGATTGCATGTTCAAAAATTAAATTAAATAAATAAACATTGATCCAGTTGCCCAGATTGATCAAATTTCATTTATTAAGAACTTTTGATCCTGAGCTCAAATTTGGATTTTCTCGTCTCGATCTCCTATTTCTATGTGTATGGTTGAATCATTCATATCAAGCCCACATCGATGGATAAGAATTAATTATTTATGAGGGTAAAATGGTAATTTTTACCATTTAACCTAAGTGTAAAAGCATAAAATCGAGTTGAGGAAGTCATTCTGGAAGGGGCCGTTTCACATCTGCAAGACAGAGAGGAGAACCAGCATGGATCATCTGTATTCGGTACATTTTTTCATTGTATTTGAATTTTAGTGTAATTTGGATTATGTGTTAGTGAAATTTGTGATTTTTCCTATTGATCTTGGTCTGCATTTTTAAATTGTATGGTTTGAGTGGCATGTACGAGCCCTTACTAGGATTGAGAGGAGAGATTATGAAATTGATCTAGCTATTCCATTTGAACATTAAGAAAAAAATTTAAAAATGTTTGATTTATAGGATATATTAGATTGGCTTTATGATATAGTAGTTAGTGAATTTGGATACCCAATTCCCCAAAACAAACTAAAGTCAAATCTCCCTCTTAACCCCTCTACTCGACTCCTTTGATCCTTTCTATTGGATCAAAGAAGTCAATTTAGAGATCCCTAATTCTTCTAGTTTTCCCATCTCTTCTACCCTCCTTTCTAATTTCTTAATCTAATTTGGGTAATTTGATCTTCATTGAAGATTAAATTAAGTCTAATTAGGGTCAAATATTCAAGTAGATAACTTATTGAGTTCCTTACTAGCTTCCCTTGGACGATACATATACTTATCATTATACATATTTAATTAAGGTTTTATATATTTTATTGTATAAGCTAAAATCAACAACGGTAAGGGATAAAAAAATTTCATAATTCACCCCTTATTTTTGGCTTATAAATCTCCCTGATTTCAAATGCATACATGTAGTTAATGAATGACAAGATGGCAGACCTCCTAGGACTTGATTCATGTAGGTATTCAATGAGTTTATACTCTAGAGGTCACTAGTTGAGCTTTCTACTACTAGAAATATTTAGACAAGGTATAATTAGACCCAGGTTGTCACTCATATGTATGATTGTTGTTTTAAGAGAACCATTGCCTTGATGCTTCCACATAATCATTACTTTTATTGTTCTTCGATCCTCCATTTTTCTAGACACAAGTTCTAGAATGTGTTCATATATGTGCACGCATGTGGAGGGCCTACAGATAGAGCTTGATGCAGTTGAACACCCACTTAAAGATATCTGGATTGACACATCCAGGAACAAGAATATTAGGATCAGAAAACAACTTGATGAGACCATTAGATGACAATATAATAACTATCTTTAGTTGTGTACATGACCTAAATATAAAACTATTTATTCATCCCTATTAGGAGAATATAATCATGATTCCAGTTTTTTGGCAGAGGCAAGTGTTGATTGCTTATGTTGGAAAAAGTAATAGTGAAAAAAACTAAGAGGGGTTGACTTGATGCTCTTAAATTATCACCTCTTATCTTCCTCTAAATTTAATTTTTACACTTCTGTATTAACACTCACCACTATAATCGCTTTGAAACAGTGTTTTTCCCTGGTACCATAATTCACCCAAAAATAGTTTCTAAGACTCTAGACAATCTTTAGCCAAAAACTAATAATTCATTGAAGTTAGAGATTCAGCCATTAATTTTTGCACTCTGGTCTCATAACACAATCTGCAAATATCTAAAGTTATCATTTCTTTAACTCTTCCCATTGAGGCTCCTCCACGAGCATCTTTAAGTGGTCTTCTCTTCCCCAATTCTTTAATGAGTCTTAAAGAATCCTACATCTCGAATCTTCATCTAAGACTCTCCTAGAAAGGCCTTCCTGAACTTGGGTGCTTCAACCTGAAATGTTAGTATTGTATGTCCTTTCCTAATACTATTCTAGTTTTCTTCTCAATGTTTCAAATACATCTCCAAAACTAAAATTTATGTAGGTCTAATACATAACAGTCTTCAACTATTTCTTAAGGAACAACTGCTTCTATTTTCAACAGATTTATAGTAAAATCATTTTTAATATTGTGGAAAGTTCAATAACTGAAATTACAGAAATGACTCAAACAGGTCAGTTTAAAATAAACTTATGTATCATTACTGTAGACAAATGTGCATAAAGATTTCAAAAGAAATATGAATATTATCACAGAGTTAAGAACTGGTAAATTCTTCAAATTCAAACTTCTGATTCATTAGAGTAGAAAAAATTATAGAGACATGAATATTTTCAATTTATTAAAGCAGTATAAATATGAATATAAAATTTTATAGAGACTCTGGACAGTTTTGTAGAGAAATAGTGAGAGAAATTCAATTTTCAAAGATGTAGATCTCTCCAAAGCTTTTGATACTATAGACAGTTTTGCAAAGAAACATTGAATTCATTAAATATCTAGATACTATAGATAGTTTTTAGAGAGAGAATTAAAAATCACAACAATAGAAAGTTGTCGAGAAATTTTAGACTCATGAATCGAGTGTAAAAGAGAAACTTCAGATTCCATAATGAGTAGAGTTATAGAGAACTCTCAGATTTAACAATGAAGAGAGTTTCAGAGAAATAATCATCAGAATCCGAACAATGGCACATTCTCAAAGAGCAGTATATTCTTCTTGCTGATGAACACATTACAATATCGCTTTGGCCCTGTCTTTGACTCCACCCAATTTTTTGGGTGCTGCATCCTTGGGAGACTATGATTATTTTTTGTGTTTTCCTATCCTTTGCTCCATAATTAAATCCATGAACATTATTTTTAAGTCTCATTTCTGTAGTGAATCAATTCAGTAACATACCACAAAGCATTTATTCTTAAAAGATTGCACCCAGACTTTTAGCGGATACAACTAAATTGCTGGTCCCAAAAATTCAATTAGTATCAAGTGTTGCATCAATTAAGTTACAGGTGATGCTAATTACTGAGGTTATCCAACATTACAAGGTAAACATTATCCGAAGGTTTGAATTCACAAGGAAAAGCTTATAAAACACCATTATAGGGTGAGATGTTGCATTATATGGCCTTTAAGTGGATGAAAGAAAAGAGATCATACAATGGCATATTTTGAACGAAGTCAGAATGACATTAAAAAAATGATCAAATCACTTATGGATGGGATCCATTATTTCTTGTTTTCTTAATTGAGATGTGTTGAACTGCTCATGTGCAAAGCCTCTAAATGTATCCATCCAATCCCTAGCACATTGAATCTCCTCTTTCAGCTATGTGAACCTTGTTCATGCTCCATTGTTTTATTATGTTGTCTTGATCAGATTGGGAATGGAGAGGAGCCAAGGGGAGAAGGGAGAAGAAGGTAAAGGGCCCTAAATTTTTTTGACCTGGGTGCATTTTGTTCATGGCCTTAACCCATTATACTAAATGAGAATGTTTCCTAAAAAACCCAAAACTTTAAGTATATCTTTCGATCTCCAAAAGATCATTTGTGTGTGCCCCCTCTAGGCCCATGTATTATTCGAGTTAACAACCTTAGTTACCCAATAACCTTTTATTGGACTTTCAAGTCAATTAACTATATAATCATATAGATTATTTAATGATTTAGAGATTAAATAAAATTGATAGATTGAGTATCTAACCTGTGGGGTGCCAAACTACACCTCGTGCTCTAGAAGATAACAAGGATTGTATTGAATCACTCATGGAGCCTTTCTTTCATTCATGACCATGTAATTAAAGTCATCGGAGTTAGTACTGATGCATTTTAAAAATCATCAGAGAACTCGTCTTCAATATTCCACTATTGTGATGGAGGAGTTCATCACATTGGCTTCCTTGAGCTGTCTTCGATTATACGAAGGCTGGATGACCCCATCCCAACCTCTCAATCATCTTCTTTTGCTTCTTCATGCGCCCTAACTAAGATTGTTTATATTTCCATGATTAGGAACTCGTAGGTCATAGTCAAAGTACATCGGTCCATCCACAATACATCTTTAGTGTCTTAGGTCTAAGGACCACTTTTAACACATTAACATGAATCAACTTCATAAAACGTTTGGTATAATAACTTTCAAGGATTTTTATGGATCAAATCAATGAACTCTTTCTACTAAAGTGCTCTCACTATCTATCATTAATGTCAGCACACTAATGACTATGCGACCAACCTCAATCATCACATATGAGTGAGACTATATAGTGCAATTCTACTTGGATACTTAATAGTCCTCATTGAGTATCCTTCATTAATTTTTTTAAATAAGAATATTTGGAATATACGCTTAAATACTAGTGATGTCCGAATCATGATCTCATCACAATGCATATATTCATGGCCTTCACAAATTTGTATCATGTATTTATTTACTTCATTGTGAGCATCACACTTTCACTATAATGAATACATCATATTAATGAATAATGAAGGAGATGTAAAATGTGTTATTCGCTTGCTGAACACATATTTCCATGAGCGGATGCACCGTCATTATTTTCACCAGATTTTTAAAGTTGAAATAAATAGTGTGCCTTTGCGGTCTGCTTTACCCAACACTAGTGGCACTTAGTCATCCCATCCAAATCAATCGTAGTCATCCTACGTCAATTTGCTCAAATTCTCTATGAAATTGGCATAATTAGTTACTCCAAAATGAAATTTTAATGGTGCTGGTCCGCATAAGTCAAGGTATTCTAACTTCAGATGCTTAAAAGTCCTTTAATTTTAAGTTGAAAATGGACTTTTATTACTTTTCTGAGGTTTACAAATTTAGGGAAAAGGTGATAAGTAAGTTTGGATGCCTTGAGCAATTGTGCCTAGAGGTACGGGAATTGTGTTCACCTATTACTTTAAAATCCTATGAGGGCCACTAGTTCAGGAAATGACATATTGATGGAGAGCATCAAGACGACGCCAATGAGTCATCAGCGGAGCCGTCATCGCTGTCATCAGCATCGCCACTGGTCCGAGTCCAGCCCGATCGGCATGCCAAAGTGTCCGTGAAGACGCCCGGGGTTTAAATGCCCCCGGTAGAGCACGTCCGCAAGTGCATCGTTATGGTTTCGTCTTCGTCCGTATCGGTTTTTGTCGTCATTTTCATTTTTCACGTCATTTCATTTCCTCTGTCATTTAGTTGTGTTTTAAAAAAGGGGGGTCCCTTATTGGACTCCCCTTGTTGGACCCTTTGTAAGGGGCCCATCATGGCCCTATATAAGGCCATGATGGCCCCCACGTTCTCTTTTAGATCTGGAAGTGTTTGTTGCAGTTATTCTACGTTTTCAGATCTCATCCAAGGAGAAGAGAAGAGAGGAGGAAAGGAAAGAGGAAGAAGGTGAAGAAGAAGGGCAAATCGGAAGGGAACCAAGAGGAAGGGCTGGTCGTGACTTGCCTTTTGGTTCTCTCCACAGCCGATAATCACTCTACGATCTTCACCGTGTCCGGGTGGATTTCCTCGTTTGATCACTGGATACGTCCCTAGAAGTCATCGTATTGCGCCTTGGGAAGCATCTTCGATCGCTCCTTCTGCACGGGGAAGCCTCAGTCGTGTACCCAACAATCAATCTGCACGATACGATTATTCCGTCGTGACTGATAATCCACGATCGTGGATCAACGACGGCTATAAAAGACAACCCTGCGGACAACTATGGCCTGGCAGCCATTTCTTCTACAACGGTCACTGACGCAAAAGGGCTTCGGTGTTAATAGGACAAGCTGCTGGCGCAACGCGCTCATGCACCGACCTCGACTGCCAGGTTTCTCCTGTTAGACTAACAGATCTCAATGGTTGCTGAACTCACGCAAACCTCTCTGGGCACCGACGGCTACGACGTGAACGACCGGCTATGCTTGGTCAAAGTCTGATCATCGACGGCATCTGGATCAGCGCTCGCGCCCTCCAAGTGGCGCCCAAAATCACCTACACTGGCAGCACTATCAAGAAATTTGCAATATAGCGATTCCCTTGCATTTGATCACCTCCCCAACATGAATCCACGCGATCTGTTTGGTTCCACGGACCAACATATCGCAACATTGTACCGTAGGCGGTTGCACAGAACTGGGACCTGCCTTCGAGCTTTCTGATGGTGCTCTCAATTGCTGCCTGCCTCCGCTTGTGCCGACTACCCTAAGGCAGCGCTGACCAACATCAACGTCGCCAGAATCACTTAACTACTTCGACATAGCCTCCTGTGTCACCTCCCGCCACCAGTTGGGCGACGTCTATCCATCTCCGAACCGCTCTCATTGTACCCGTCTACACCGACCTTTGCACCGACGAAGATTTCAACGATGAGCGACGCCAGTGCCAAGGTACGCCGTCCCTTGCTCGCTCGTTACATTAATTTCTACAGTACATTTTTTGCTGCACTCCACCGCACTTGGGTTAGTTTAGGTGAGAGAAAATTATCAAGAAACTATGTGTTGAGCGTCTTTCTAGGTACGGGCTGATCCCGTTCGTTACGTGCGAGGCCCTACGGAAATTACTCCGTTCGGCGCCGAAGTCGCCATGGTCGCTCCGACGAGGGTCAGAAGGTCACCGTCACCATCAACAGTTGCCTGCTACGGAGCTTGGAGTTTGGCGAATCATCACGGGTCGGGGCCTGCACGTACATTCTCATAGGTTACATCGCATCACGTAGTTACATTTACTTAGGTGACTTATCCGTCGGACGACGCAATCGAGGGCGTCCGACATCACATATCCTAGAAGTAAAGGTCATAGTTAATGTTCCCCTAAAACCCCATAATTTCTTTTCATTCACCAATAATAATGAGACTGAAAGTAAATAAACACATCATTATGTGTAGTTAGTTAATGAACTAATAGTAGGTTTCTTCTAATTTAGGATAACATATAAAATATTTGAAAATTATGGGATGCATTGTTGAATGAAGAATTTAGATGAGAAGGCTTTATGAAATTTACAAGTCTCAAATATCGTTGGAGATCCTTTTGAAACACAAATCTTCAACAGAACTTATTGAGACATAGAAGAGTTTGTGGTCCGTCATCCTTGTGAATCTGATAAACCCAAAACATGGCATGAAATTAAACATATTTTCAAGGCAATTTGGGATCATTTTATGTGTATTATATCAAATTTACAAGCATTTTCATCTCATGCACTAAATGGAGAAAGTGATAAAACAATGCATTTTAATGTAATTTTTACAAAATTTACAAGTCCAAATATTTATTGGTAAAATGTGTTTAAAACATTGTTAGTGTTACTGAGATTAATGCTCCCTATGGTATGTCAATCTGAGTTTTTGCAGGGAAGAAGTCAAAGTTGAGCAAGGAAATAAAAGAGAGAATTAGAGAGGAACAAATGATATATTGAATTCATTTTTTTGCGTTAGGTGGACAACTAGGGCTGAGCCAGAGCGCAGAAGCACCCAAGCCAGGCATGGGCGGCCGAATGCAAGATGCTCAAGCCCACCCGCAGCCCGCAAGGGGAGGCAACCGGCACGAGCCCAACAAGCCCACCAAGGAGGCCCCACAAAGGCTCACGACAATTGAGCACACGGACATGGAAGAGGGAAGTACTTATTTCAATTATCATTCTCTAATGGGATTTATAAAGTAATTATTTTTCTAAAATTTGCCGACAGGAGATTATATCTTATTGTTTCTTTTAGCTCCATGCAACGCCGGGCAGAGAAGCAACAAAGGGTTGGGCTGCGATATTTAGAAAGCTAAAAGGATTTATGACTGGGCTTTAGACCAATCCGGCCCAAAGCCCTTATCATAAGGAGCCCGATTTAAGTATGTTGATATAATCTCTACTATTCGATCTTCTTAAGGAAAATTGGATGGCGAGATCTTCCTATTCTTATTTTTTTTTCTTTATTTTTCATTTCAAGCTTTCTGATTGGCTGTGGTCAATGACGAGGATGGTGGGGCCCTCGGCGGACGAATCAAGACGGTGGAAAGGGCTTATGGGGACATGATGAGTACGCTGATGTGGCTGGGGGTACACTGAGTTTAAAGAGGGTTCACGGCTATGATTTAATCACAGCAGTACACTCTTTTTCACGTGGCATCCAATGGCCAAGGGTAGTTTGCTCTATCGCCACCCCTGGCCATTGTCGTCCTTCGAGCGCACGGTGGTTTCCAGCCAAGGGGGAGCACCCTAGGTGATAGGATGGCCTGGGAGGATCCCCATGGCCAGTCAAGGTTATCTATGGACATGGGAGATCCCTCCCAGGCCTTTAAAGGGGCTCCAAAGGCCCAATTTCCAGCATCTTCTGATCCGGATTTCAAGCGACAGCGGAGAACTCTTTCGGTGGTTGTGTGAGCAAGAGGAGGGGCGTGACACCCCTCTAACTGCTCCTAGAGCTCACGACGGTGCCAGAGGAAGCTGAAGAAGACAAAGAACTGCACCAGCATGAGAGAGAAGAATGGGGGAAACCGCAAACTGACATTAGGGGGCAGCGATCGGCATTCCCACCCCCTGATCTTTGATTCATGGCAGAATTGATACTCTTCTTCACTTCATCTGGATAATAAACAATTAGGAACTTCTTTATTTTTTGATGAGTTTGATTCAGCTTAGAGATCCATCAAGTTTCATCGAGATCTGTGACCCTGACTTCTTTAAAGCATTTTATTGAACACCTGCGCTTCGTCGATGGAGTTTCCTTGATTTTCCTAAGTTTCTTAGTGATTTCGCCCTATATATAAAAATAAAAAAATATAAAACAAATATAATATATATATATGAAATATTACATCTATATAAATCGTACTTTACTATTATCATCGACCTCATAATCATATAATATTATATAATTCACTCTAAATCAGTGTTATTAATCTTAACTATATTATTTGATCACCCTCTTTGATCTAATTAAATACATTAAATAGTTCCTTGTTCTTTCCTTATTTATCTTAGTCTCAATCTTAAACTCTTAGCACATATCAATATTTCTCTAGCTTACTAATCTAAACCTAATTAATAATCTCTCTCTATCTATCAAAATTCTGCTCCATCCTTCGGTTTTTTCTCTTACCTCTTGTTACAATAATTATTCCTCTTAATGAACTCCTTACATTTTACTACGAATAAAATAACTCTTCACTATCTAATTAAGTCTTAATCGTCATTATTATTCTACCAATCACCTATATAAGATACAACTTACATTTAATCAAATACATAACCTCCTAGCTCCTATTCATAATATTTTGCTATTCTATCTATCTTATTAATCTTCTCTACTTCTTCCACTACTATGCTAATGTCATCTTTAACTATGACACCATTAATTCATCTCACTATCCTAGTTTCTTATTATCTTTAATATCCATAAAAATGATATAATTAATATCTGATATTCTCTCTCTCATACCCAGTTTTCTCATCCATTTAATATTTCCTCCGTTTACTAACTACTTACTTATTATATCCACTATCAATGAAATTATTAATCCTAATAAATATGATCCGGTTAACATCCTACTTATAACTATCTCACTCTGTCCTTTTACTACTACTTTCTCTCACTAATTATTACTTATTATCATATAAAAGCCTAACGTCTTCATTTCCCAATCGACCTATATTTACTTACTATTTTTCTTCAACTAGTTTCTTAATTACTATTATTACCTCTTCTTAACTATAACTCAATTATTAAATCCGCATCTAAAGGCCAGTCCTTGTGGAAAAACCCTTGCTCTAACTATACATCTGAGTGAGTTTCTATATTTGAAATTTATTTGATTACAATGACACAAATATTACATACAAATTTATTTGATTTAAGTAAATTAAAATTACAATGACACAAATATTACATACAAATTTATTTGATTTAAGTAAATTAAAATTACAATGACACAAATATTACATACACGATTTGCCTTCATCAAAATCCTAGAAGAGCCATACGATAATATCTTAATTTTCACATTCACTTATGTCGCCATCAGTTTTGATCTTTGGGGCCGGATTATCAAATTTCGCATTAAGGGAAATTGTATTTTGTCAGTTTGGGAGGTACTAAGAAGGTACTCGCAGGTATGCATGTTGGTGGCACACTTGATTAAAGCTTGAACAAGAGCTAAGGCTTTGGAATTTGGTGATCAACTTTATTTTTCAATTTGCAATCAATGATCCCTGAGGCGAATTAGTTATCAAAAGATATAGTATCCAAGAAGAGAGAGAAATATATATATAGAGAGAGAGATAAAGATTGAGAGTTACAGTGTATTGATCGTAAAACCCCAACTGATTAAGTTAGAATATTTTGCATTTATACTATAAAAGTGTGTTGTTATATGTCAGGTTAGATACATGGTTAAGTTATGTTTGTTGTGTTTGCTTAAGTCCTGTTATACTGTGTGTGGTTAAGATCCTTAGAGATGTTTCTATATATTAGATTTAATCCTCACCATTGATTAAGTTAGATTGCTGAAAGACTTCTTTTACCCTTCTAGAAAAATCCATAGAAGAAATGAATGTTGGAAGAACTAATTTAGACCCTAAGTTCATCTAAATATCATGCTCTTTAAAGGGAAGTGCAGTTTCCTTTTTTTCTAGATCACAAAATCCTTTGCTAGAGTTCTACATGCATTAGTGTACTCACTAACTTGGATGATAGTCATATGGAGTTCACCTTTTGAGTCAAGAGTGGCCCCCATGGAAAGACACACATAATCAGAGTCAAGAGTCTTCCCCATGCAAGTACACTTTCGTCGTTTGAATCAAGAGTGTCCAAACAAGAGAGCCCCTATGGCATCTTGAAAGAATATAATTTAAAATTATCAGAGGAAACAAGTGTGAGTAATGAAAATTTGTGTAAAATAAATAATCTAAAATCTATTAAATTTCAAAGCATGTAGCACAATTATTTAAGTTCCTTTCAATGCTGCTTTCACACAATCTTTTGGAAAAATCCACTAAAGAAATGAATGTGGGAAGTATTACTTCCAATGCATGTGTGAGCATTCATGTGTTTGAGGGAGACTCTAAGCTCATCTTCAGATGACACTCCAGACAAGGAATTAATACTTCTTCTTTGTAGATGACAAAATATTTTACAAGAGGTCTAAAGCTGATTGCCCACAGTGTCCTCTTCTGGGAGGGCATCACATTGCCTTTCTAAACTTAAGAATTGACACAATAACAGGACAGGGGTGCAATACATGAAAATTGTAAATAATACAAGGTATTATTTAGAAAAAACTTCAATTGAATAAATTGTGGAGCATGCATCGAGATATTGTGCTTCTTAATCGTTCCTCCCAATCTTGATTTAATATACCCTACTATAAAATTCCACAGAAGTACAATTTCAGACAAGGTGCATGTGTAGAAGGGTGACTTGAAGTTCAATGTAACCACATGAGAGAAGAAAATTTGTGATCTCTGTGTTATGTATGACCATTGCTAAGGGCATATCGATTGAAGTAGATTCCTCTTTTTCTCAAAAACCCCTTCCCAAACTATACAAACTTCTTCCAAAGCATACAGCTTTCTAGATGGATATGATGATATCTAGACAGATGGATCTTATACGAATCATATGATAAAGTACCACACCAATGGACATATAGGAATCCAAATATGCCGAATCGCTCATATTATGATCTTATACATCCTAGGTCTTCCCATTCCCCCATCTGGCTTATGTCCTTCATGTATAAGTGATCCACAGATCTACTTAACAAGACTAAGCAAGGTCAACACTCTGTGTCTAGGTGGGCACTTCAATAAGTTGAACACAAGAGACATAATATATATACAGATTTAAAACTGCCCACAAGCATCTAAGGTCTCCCCCTTCAGCCATCTGGCTTATGTTCTTCATGTGGCAATCAGACCAAGTGACTCTATGAGATTACATCAATACTTCCACGTAGTATGGGTAATGTAGGAGGCATTTATATTTTTCCTGAGGGTTCTTATAATTATGTCTGCTTAACTTTCAAATCGCTTCTGACCATCAAATAAAATGTGAACCTGTTTTTGTTGTAGATTTCAAACTATTTTGCAAAACCTTCGCAAGCCTCAGTCTTACCTTTTGACCATAGGATCAGAGTCAGGAGTGTCCTTTCATAGATATAGCTATTGCATTTCAAAAAAAGGGGAACCAAAATAATAAGATGACACAGGTGTGAGAAATAAGACTTGATTTAGCTATGAAAAACATAATTTGGACAATGAATAACATAAAAACAACTCATTTGTGGACCATGTGATGAACTGTCGTGTGCCTTTCTTATGCTTTCCCTTGACGTCTTCATATATCCTTCTGGAAAATTCCATAAATGAAATGAATATGGGAAATAGTTCTTGATATATCATGATGTGTGTGAGGGAGACCCCAGATTCATCTCCACAGGATACTCGTGACTTCTGGATTGTACATCTCTAAATATTTCAGTATATTTCTCCCTAATTGGCTGATAGTCACAAAAGTTGCCATCGAGGTATTAAACCTTCCCCTCGATGTGAGCTCTTCGTAAGATCAACATGTTATCCCTAGAGTAACTTTTAATCCGTTGAGCAACGGACTTTTCACCTTGCACCATCAGGCCACAAAGGCCAAATATCTTACACGCTTGATGGGTAGATCTTGCAGTCAAGCTCCATTCTGGTTTTGCATTCAAGGGTTAGTCTCTATCTGGCCTGAGGAAACCTTTGAAAACTTCAGTTACATTTTGAGAGTGCCACGTCCAATAGAAAATGTCAACCTGAGACTGTATGTTGGCGCATAAGTATTGACACAATAACAAAAATCCTGCTCCAAGAGTAAGTGGCACACTTAATGGGCAGTTTCTTCTGATCGTACTCTCTTCAAGAGTTGACTAAATAAGTCCTATCGGCCCTATCGGCCCTGCCTGACATGTACCTCAATGATGTCATCATCCTCCAAGCCAAGGCCGGCTGGTGTGGCAGATGGGTTGACTTTCTCCCCGTCAAAGCAGAAGACCAGGCTCTCGAGGTCAACCTGGGCCCACCTTGCATACATCTTAAACAGCTTCTCAAGCTTCTCCTCCTGTCACAAAAGTTAATATCAACACCAAGCTCCATGTATGGATCAACTTTTTTGTCCTCTCTTAAAGGTAGTACCTTGTTCATGCGGAACTGCTTTTGCCCGTCTTTGCCTTGAATGGAAATGAGGATTTTGGGTTTGTCTGACCCAGGTTTGACTTTTTCTTCCAAGACAGCTTCCTCGTCATCCGATCTAGAGGAGCAACTGGCAACTTCCCTCTTCGCGGATTCCATCACTGCCCTCATTACATCCCCCGCAGAGTGAGCAATCGACGTAAGTTCTTCCTTCTTCAACCTGGAAATTGGACCAATTTTTATTATCCACCCAAAACCAAGCAAGGTAGAAATAAACCAAAGATCATTTAGAGATATGCGCAAGTCACCACTTAATCGATGATCTCACATTAAGTTTGACCCAAATTTCACCGCCAGCACCAACCAATTATGCTAACATTGAGTGATTATAAACTTGAGAGAATGTCTTTGCTTCGGTGGCTGTTCTTCCACAATTTTGGACTCGCATTAGAAACGAAGATGTCTATACACAGAAGTAGAAATATAGTGAACGTATAACTGATCTAAAGAACTACATATTTAGTCTGTTAAGAACTCTGATTTTCATCACTGGATCAAAATTCATAAATTCAGAAAAGATTCCCGATATAGATCGACAAGAAAATATCAAGGGGAAAGCATTGGAGCACTGATTTCCCAGTTCAGAATCCTCATTCTACTGCGAGAATTTATTCTCGTCGGAGTTGGAATATTGCAAAAGCAGAAAACTGATTTGGAAGAATACCCGTCTTTAATCTGTAGGGAACTTTAATTTCCATCACCGGATTAAAATTCAATTAAAGAGAATAATCCAGACATTGATTCATGCGAAGAGATTAAGGAGAACGCATTGAAGTTCTTATGTCCTCATTCAGAAGCCGCATGCTGAAACATCGATTTCTTTACACCGGAGTGGGAAAATCGCGAAAGTAAAAACCGAATTCGAATATTGATAATCTTTAACATGTTTGAAACTTCACAAAGCTAAGCTCCCGTAGAATTAAGGAGATTAAGGAGAAATCATCGGAGCTCTTATTTTCTGGAAGAAACAAAGCTAACCCACCTAAGCTCCCGTAGAATTTCGTCCTCTGGCAAGGCCGATGAAGCACCTATTTCTTCCTGCGGCGGAGGAGGCAGCCAGTCTTCCTCCTCCTCCTCTTGATCTTTCTCTTCCACGACCACGGCGAGATTTTCCACCTTTCCATCCGTCTTAAAACATACAATCGCAGCATTAACGAATAAACTTAAATTACAAAATTTTGAACACTGGAATCAACCCTACAAACTCACCGAAGACTCAGAGCACTTCTTACGCTTCGCATTCGGGATACAAGGAGAGCAATCTATCTCTTCATCTGTCTCGTTCAATCATGAAACCGCTAATTAACGACAGGTCTCAGAGAAACGAACAGATGCGCAAGATTTACGTACCGCCATGAACGGAGAGAAAATCCACGGGCTGCACACGAGTGTAGTCGAAGAGAGGCTCTAGTTCTTCGTCTTCTACGTCTGCCTGAAATTCCACGGGCAAAAGATCATCAGAAACCCTAGAAAAATCCAAAAACATCGAATCGATCGAAAAGAAGAGATGAACATCAACAAGGGAGTGATCAATGGCAACCATGACAATCGATCTCCGTAGACTAGATCCCGCACAGCTCCAAATGTGAACGTCGCGATTGTTCTTTAGCGCCTTCAAAGGTTTTCAAACAAGAACTCCCTCGGCGTAAATCGCTTGACTCGGTCGTTTTATAGAAGCCCAATTACACTGCCGTAGTTGGGCTCTTGGTTGACAGTTGATTGGCCCATTACTTTAATGATATAATGAATGTTAAATACAAAGTTGGTTACAAATGAGTGAAAAATTAAAAACTAACCTGGGAAATGTAAGAAAAACTCCTGATGTTTGTTGGATCTCAAACTCTCTCCAGTTAATTATTGCATTAAGTTCATTATGTCCATTGTTCAACTTAAACCCAACAGAACTCCAATTCCTTGTATTTTAGCATCTATTGGATTCATCTGGATATCCTTTCTAACAACCGCAAAAGTCCACTCTGACTTGGCATATATATATATATATATATATATTACAATATCAGACCTTGCCCAATTCTATTATTCAGGTGAATCTAAAACTAATGGGTGTGTCATTTTATATGTGACTTAATACAGACGTGTGACCAGAATGGGGTTACACAAATTATTCATGTTCTTCAAGGATTGATATTGACATAGACCACATTATTAAATCCAAGTTGAATCAGTGTGGGATATATTATCCCAACTATAGCAAAACCTGTAGCCCAAATCCACAGCCCATTTACCCCTTCTCACTGGTCATTGACTTATTTCATCAACCCATTGGCACACACTTGGTAATCGGCAAAGGCCCCTGCCACAATCTGGTAGCCAGATGCACAGACCGAAGCCCATACTTGGATAAAATAAATTTTAAAATATTTTTATAGCCCAAATTATTAATGTAGTTGAAACCCAACTACTTTACGCTTTGAGTTAGAATAAAGAAATTTCATAACATGTATTATCATATAGGAAATAGTGATGTGCTTGGTTACAGCTTATATGAAACATGTTTCAACTTAATTTCATGATATTTTCAGCTCCGGGAAGATATTATTATTTGAGTCTTAGTAATATTCATTCTACATTGAGGATGCTTAACCAGCCCTGAGTGAAAACATGTCCTATAAATATGATCAAAATAAAACAAAAGGAATGTTAGCATATAAAATGACTTTGAGTGAAGAAAATAAATTTGTTTTTAACATCCATTGTTAAAGAAGAAATGATATTGTATGTATAATAAATACCAGGAACTAGATTCAAAGAAGTTGAGAGAAGAAAATAAAATTCAGATCATTGGAAAGAAAGTCATACAAAATGTATACATGAGGTATAATAAATCAAGAGAGTATAATTGATATATATTTTAATCTGAATTCGGTATTAATCCAAATTACACTGATTGGAGATATTTTGTAAATATCAATGAAAAATAAAATGGTGATCAGATTTTGTCTTTAGAAACTCTTTAGTGTAATTAAGAGGAGATTTTATTTATGAGCTTGATATAAAATATTTAAATGAAGCAGAAGATAGACTGAAAAGTGTGTAAAATTCATCACCACCTCATAAGGGCATTGATACCATATCATGTTGCACAAAGGTGCTGATTTTTTCTAGAATGTTTCTGCGTAGCTTTTTAATTAGAAGAGATATTCTCTATGAAGTTTTGTGACACAACATAAGCACATCCCTTCCATCTGTTAAGGATAATTTAAATCATCTTATGATCAATTGTCAACCTATTTAAGTTTGTAATATATTGTAATCATAAAATACATGCAGCTGGTGTGTTTACTATTGGGTTCTAGAGGCCTACATCTAGATGAAGAATTCAAAATGATCCGCAACATAAGACGTAAATGTAATTGTAACAACATCGATAAAACATGAAACAAAGAATCTGTGAACAGATCTCATTCATGATTTCTTGGATCTTGGAGCGAGATGGGTCGAGCTGCTCTTGTGTGCAGCCTCTAGAAGTATCCACATGGTCCTCAGCACATCAGATCTCCTCCTTCTCATTGACAGCCCCGTTCAATTTCAGTCGCCATCATTACACCGTCCTGATCCCATCAGGAATGGAGAGGAGTCATGGGGATAAGGGTCAAGAAGGGGAAGGCCCCTAAAAAATTTTAGCGCGGGAGAATTGTTTCAAGGCCTTCCCCTATTTATACTAAGTGAGTATCTTTCATAAAAAAGCCCCCAAACTTAAGTAAATCATCCGACGTCCAAAAGACCATTTGCATGTGAGCCTCGAGGCCCACGTATCGGTCTAGTTAACGACTCCAGTGGCCCAATAACCTTTATTGGCCTTCCAAATTAATTAACTATGTCATCATATAGACTAATTAATGTTGGATCGATTTAACACAATTGATAGGTTGAGTCTTTAATGCAGGACAACTAAGGGAGACGGGAGTGACGACGAGGGATGGATGACGTAGGACGATCAGGGGGAAGACGTCTCAGGTGACGGGAATGACAATGACGGTGGAGGATGATGGACGGGTTTGGGTAGAGGAAATAAACAGGCACAAAGTTCACACGATCGAGTTCAAAAACCTAAAACCGATGAAATGATGGTGGTGCAGCCCCGTTCCTCGTCGAGGGCGGGAGTACTGTCTTCAACCACCGCGACGATGCCAAAGCACCAAATCCAATACTCGAATTCACATCACGGGGAAAACTCACGATAGAGAGAATTTTAGGAAGTTCCAAATCAAATCAAATCTGTCGGCGGTGGAGAACTCTCGCGGAACATTGGGCAAAGAACACTTCGACACCAAAGAGTTCAGTCGTACCTCGGCACCGTAGTGCGTGAAAGAGGTTGCGGGGAATTCTGGTTGTGATGAGACTGGGCGATTCCAGGCGTTGAATGGCCCACTAGACGAGAGGGTCTGGACGTTCCGGGCGTTGAACGGGCTTGGCGTGGAGCGTGAGGGAAGAGCGAATACACACCGATGGGGATTGGTGCGCGTGAGCGCCAGCGCGGTTGGCGCGTGCGGGCGGGCCTGGGGCGGACGGCCTTGGGCTGCCCTGGGGCGGCCTTGGGTGGCCTGGGGCGGACGGCCTTGGGCTGCCCTGGGGCGGCCTTGGGTGGCCTGGGGCAGGCGGCCTTGGGTGGCCTAGGGCAGGCGGCCTTGGGCTGTCTTGGGGCGGCCTTGGACGACCCTGGGCGGGCGGCCTTGGGTGGCTTGGGGCAAGCGGTCTTGGGTGGCCTGGGGCGGCCTTGGTCGGCCTAGGGCGGGCGGCCTTGGGCTGCCCTAGGGCGACCTTGGGTGGCATGGGGCGGGCAGCCTTGGGCTGCCCTTGGGTGACCTTGGGCCCTGGGGAGGACGGCCTTGGGCGGCCTTGGGGGGCCTTGGGTGGCCTGGGGCGGGCGAAGTCGTTGAGAGGAGAAGAGAAAGGGAGGGAAGGAAAAGGAAGAGAGGGGGAAGAAGGACGGGCGAGAGAGAGAAATGATAGCCAGCGGCAACCAGAAGGAGAAGGGGATAGGAGAGGCTAGGGCAAGTCCTCCAAGAAGAGTCTAAGAAAAACTAGATTCTTGAATTATGACTTGCCTAACTTTTTCTTGACACATTTGCCTATACATATAGGACTTGGAGGAAAGAGAAAATACAAATAAAGACGAGCGATGTGATGAGCGACGTGGTTTTGCATCACGTCAGGGGGCAGTTCTGGATCTGCCTTTGGCGACGTGTCAGGACACGTGAGGGGGCGTGTGTGGGTGGAGACATGCCTGATGCTGGCATGTTGACTTGATTCGGTGACGATGGCGGCAAGTCTTCAACGGTCATGTTGACTTCAGACGACAGTAGTAACATGTCCGATGTCGATGTGTGGACGTCGTCGCCACCAATCTCCAACACGTGGGGTACCAAGCCACACCTCGTGTTCTAGAAGATACGAAGGAGTGTGTACCGTGCACGTATAATTCCTCATCCACTTGATGCTCCTTGGATGACTTAGGGTATGGTCAATTGTCAAACCCTAATTGGTCATCTGAGTTAGTACTGATGCATTCGGAAATCATCAGAGAACTCTTCTCTGATATTTCATTGCCTTGGCCAAGGACTTCATCGCATCATCTTCCTTGAGCTGTCACCTCTTGTACCGAAGGTGGACGATCCCATCTTTACCACTCAATCGTCTTCATGAACTTCTTAATGTACCCAAACTAAGACCGTTTAGAATCACATGATTAGAGACTCGTTGGGCATTATCAAAGTACAACTGTCCGTCCACAAGGCGTCTTTGGTGTCTTAGGTCTAAGGACCACTTATCAACCGTGACGTGAATCAACCTAATTAACAGTTTGGTATAATAGCATTCAGGGATTTGTACGGATCAATTCAATGGACTCTTTCCACTAAAGAGCACCCACTATCTATCCTTAGTGTCTGCACACTAATTGCTACGGAAACTACCATACTCATCACATGAGTGAGGCTAGCTAGTGCTATTCTATCCGGATACTTCGATGTCCTTCTCGTGTATCCATTGAATAGGAATGTTTTAGAATGCACGCTTAAAAACTAGTGATCTTCGGATTAGGATCTCATCATAATTCACTAAGTCTGATCACATATTCATGGACTTCATTGTAAGCATCACACGTGCACTATAATGAATATGTTCTATTAATGAACATGGAAAGAGATATGGAATGTGTGATCGGCTTGCCGACCATATATATTTCCATGAATTCTATCCGGATACTTTGATGTCCTTCTCGTGTATCCTTCAAATGGGAATATTCAGAACACATGCTTAAAGACTAGTGATCTTTGTAATATGATCACATAAGCCAGACCATGTATTCATAGCTTCATTATAAGTATCCCACGTGCACAATAATGAATATGTTCTATTAATGAACAAAGAACGAGATATGGAATATGTGACCGCCTTGTAGGCCACATATATTTACATCATTTACTGATCACAAGGAAATAACAAAAAGTGATAATGCATAAATCTATAGTAAAGTTAAATAATAAAAAATAATTAAGTACACAATGTGCTTTTTTGCATGGGTATTGGGGCTGAAACATAGAAAAAGAGAATAGGTGATAGCCCTTTAATTGAGATGAAACTTAGTATTGTATTTTGTCTCTAGTATGTAAGTAAAAGTAAATTTATGATCTAATTAGATTTATAATATTGAGATAAATAAAAAAACAAGTTGATTGTGGTTCAGGTAGAGATAACTACAAACTCAAGAAAAAAGTTTGGATTCAGGTAAAAACTTATAAACCAGGAGGTTTTTCACCTTTTAAGCTTAAGATTTATACTAAAAAAAATGATGAAAACAAATTGGGTTTAAATATAGGGATATACTATATGTGAAATAAATATGATGTAATAAATGTAAAATATTGAAGTGAGGTTTGAGAATGTGTGAATTGGTAGATAAAGAATTTAAGAATTGAATATTCATCTCTGATTTTATATGATAATAATTTTGAAGATTAATTCTTAAAGCAGTTTAGTGAAAATGCATAATTGTGATTTGATGGATGTTCAAAGTAGATTACGTTAAGTTAACCCTCATACTTCAGATCATACATTTTTATACACATTTATTCAGGAATTATGGAAATAAACATAATAACTTAATATGGTTCAAGATATGCAGTTCACTCGTGCATTGGATGACTACCATTATGTATATGAAGACATCTCACATTTGACCATCTCTCATGTCAGTTTGAAACTAAAGTAATTTCCATGTCTTATTTTTATATCTCATATTAAATGCATTTGACCTTTTGATTTGTGAAAACTATACATTAACATCTACACTTTTAAAGCCCAAAAAGGTGATTTAGCCCTAGTTTCAGATAACCTTCTCTCTCACTGAAAATTACACTACAAAGAGCAACCAGGAGATAACGCTACATACTATTTCTCATTTGTCAACAAGAAAAATCACGAATTCAGGACTCAAGATTTATATGACATGCGAACAAACATGTTTTAAGCTGTTGGCTTATGTAAATGTTTTGCACCACATTCTTTGCTAACATCATATCATATCCATTGGATCTGGTATTATGTTCTTAGGTGAAGTTAGAAGAAGTTACAAGGATAGCATTGTGACAGAGAAATCATGTCATCAACGACCTTGGCCTAAAGATCATCACTTAAAGAATTTTGCAAACAATTTTTGATTTTTTATTGAACATTAAAGTTATTACTAACATCATATATATCCATATAATCTAGAATCGTGACATTCAATTTAGGATTGAGGAAATTACGGGAAAAAAGAATAACATTAAAAATCACAACTAAAATTGAACAGTCAACTGATAGGACAATTTATCGGAAACTTAATCAAAGTTTCATGAAAATATTAACTTCTGATTAATCTTCACGTTCTTCTGAGTCCATGGATACTTTATTTATCTTTTTGTACAGTATTTTTAATTTTTCATGAAAGAGGAGGAAACATCCCACAGCACTCCATCAAGATTTAAAATGAGGAATATTGATTTCTACACATCTTGACCGGTGGTAACTTTGATCTTTAGCAACTGAGGAAAATTGCACCAATATAGAAGATGATAAATACATAATAAGGAAATAAGAAAAACTTAAGTAAATATCAGATTTATTGAACCATGTTGAATTATATTGAATGATTAATTCTCTATATAAATATTCGAGTATCTAAATGGCTTAAATTATCTGTATATGTGTGATAATTTTTATTAACTAAATACAGATACTTTAAATGAATCCTATTATGTTTTGGGGTCAACTAGGTGAAGGTTTTGGGTGCCGAACAAGGTTAGGATTTGGAGGTCAAGTTGAAGGAGGCTAACCATCATCATTTTGTGGATGACTTTGGCAGTCAAAGAATAATGAGCTTCACCAAAAAAAAATTTAGTGGTACTTTTATAGTTAGTTTTTTTGGGAGAACATTCAAGCATACTTGGTTTGTGTTCATAATCACCCAGGTTGGATACCCACTAACATCATTGGTTGCCCTTAGTTTTTTAAAGAAATAACAAATCATGATGTGTCATGTATCTCATTCACTAGATAGGTGGACATATCCCACATACTTTGTTAAATAAGATTGAATAAATTAAAAAAATATAATTCACTCCCCACTTGGATCATTCCTTATTCATTTTTTAAAGGAATTTTTTTTATAGAAATAAAATATTCAATTAGAAGGAAGTAAGGAAAAAGTGATATACCTCAAATTCGTGGTGATACGTTGATGGGAAAGAGTAGATCAATGGCATACCAAAGTCTTAAAAATAATATTAATTATTTATATAATTATATTTTGGTATATTTGATTGTTTTACAGCCTTGGTCACCAAGACAATGGACAGAGACAAAGTCAGGAAGTGTGTATCTAGAGAAGACATAGTAAACGAAAAAAATAGGGAACAATATAAACATTTATAAAGGTATTTTTATCAAACACCATTTCTTAGAATTCATTCATTGATATGTGATAAGCCTAAAAATTTTATGGTTTCATGAGATATAGATATGTCATTAGAGTTTAGACTTATGCAATAATAGTGGTAAATTTTAATTTTCAAAATATAGAAAGTGTCGGATCAGAAAGGGATTGGTCCATAGGAGGCATTTATCCAACAAAATTATTATTTCAATTTTGATTAAATATGTTATATGAAAATTATATTGAGAAGTATCAACATATAATCTCACTAGAAGTCAAGGAGGGGGCTTCTAGATTTGGCTAGCTTGAGAAGCTAAAATGGATGCCCCCTCTATTTATACTTATTTTAAAACTTTTCACAAAAACCCTTATAAATTAAGCACATCCGCCAACATCCATAGATCTTCGGCGTGTTGCCTTCTAGTCCCATGTATTAGGCTAGTTAATAATATTCATGACCCCATAATATTAATTGGACAACATTATTCATTAATTATATCATCATATAGATTATTAATCAAGGATCAATTAAAAACCCAATGAGTGGTCAAGATCTCAACCTATGGAGTGTCACACTGTATTTTATGCTCTCGAAGATACATAGTAGAAAATGTACTCTATCATGGAACCTTTACCTTCATCGGTTACCATATATATAATCATTCATTCATGAGAGACTCTCGAATAACTTGGGATATAGAACCTCAACTCTGATATCTCGACCACCTAATATAGGTAATTTAATGCAAATTTTTACTTAGAGTCAATATCCTCTTATACCAAGGGTGGATGATACCATCTTGACCACTCAATCACCTTCATATACTTCTTGCTATACCTCATTGAAGATCGATTTGAAGCCTAAGATTAGGGACTCGTAAGTCACAAAACATAGTTGTCCATTCACAAAACATTTTTGGTGTCTAGGGTATAAGGACCACTTATATGACATGACATGAAACAACCTGATTATTGTTTTTGTATAATACCGCTCAGGGATTCGTATGGATCATTTTGGTGAACTCTTTCTCTAAATCATATAATCTTTGTGTCTTTACACTAGTGGACACATCAGTAGACACAATTATCAGATGGTGTTATTATACTAGCGAACACATCATTAGCCACAATTATCATATGGTGCTTAGTGTCTTAGTGTCTTTACACTTGTGGACACATCATTAGCCACGATTGCCACAATTATCAGGTGGACCCATCTTATATTTAGTTGTGTCTCAAGAATCCTTTTAATAATAATATTTGGAATTCATATTTTAAGTGTACTAATTCCTATATTATTATCTCATCATAATTCAGTATGGCATTGTGTATATTCAAATACTTCATTATAAATAGTAGAAGAATAATAATGAATAATATGTATTTTACTAAGTTTTATCATGATATGAAAGCGTGGTTGTCTTGACATATACATAATATCCATCACAATATTCAAATTTCATATTCAAACCACAATCTTCCATCTGAAATATGTATTTAGCATCTCAGATCTAAGTACTAATTACATGAACATAGCATGAATCAATTTGGTTGAAAAGGATAAATCCATAAAAGGATTCATACAAATAAATCTATTAGTATACAATAATAGTATATTATTAAAAGAAATCTTTCCACAAACAACACATAGTATCTCTGCTTAGTATCTCCACACTAGTGTCTATTTAATCAACCATCTTCAAAATAAGAGTGGAAGTATACAATGCCATTATATCATGGCATTTTGATTTCCTTATTAAATTTGTATGAATAAGAACATTTATAATTTTTTTAAAAGAAGTAATCCCAGTATAATGATCTCATCATAATTTTATCATTATTGCATATATTATTGGACTTCATTATAAGCATCACATGTATGTATAATTCCATCAGATATTTAGCATCAAAGGTGTTATCATTAAAATAAAATGTCTTTCCTGAACCAAATTTTCAATGATCCTCTTTAATACTTGGTATGCCAATTTTATTTTATTTACATCATGCACTATTATCAATCACCATGAAATATATCAAGCCCATCGACTAAATGTGTAAATATATCAAATCCATTGAGCATAGAGGGACATATTTTTATAAATTAACTTAATATTATGTGTCTTGATTTGACCTTGAGATAAGTTGAAATCATTTTCCAATCCGAGTTTATTCAGATAAATGTAAATTAATTTCAATTTTATTATTTTTTTAAAAAATAGGAGGTTTTTACTACATTTGTGGACTCTTATAATGCTCTGGTCAATAGTTTAATTGATCATTGATATGATTGGCATCGTTTGGTTCACTTTTGATTGAACATTATACACATTATTATTACGCCAAGTTATTTTTTAACATTGAGTTGAATTCTCCACAATATTACTGTAATGATGTCTGAATTTACTTTTACTGAATGCAAAACCAATAGTCTAACATTTGAGAATAATAGACAATAAATGTAATTGAATAGCGAGATTTTTTAATACCATTAAATTGGCTACATATGAAAGTGATTAGTGACTCATCAGTTAATCATGAACTGGTTTACAATTGAACTTATAATTGTGATTAATGATTAAAATATTATACCCTATAAATATTTTTTACAGATAAATTCATAAATTTCAGAATTTATTTGTTATTAGCGGATTTAGACATTTTGATTGAATAAGTGAAGGCCGGAGGATTAAATGAAGGAATATGTTGAGGATAATCCAAAATATTTTTGGAGTATATTATTTTGAGATACATTGATAATTATTTGGAAGATTTTTTAATCATATCAACAAAATTATTGATATTAGTGAAATATCAAGAATTAGTTAGAGGGAGTTGTGGCTTGACTCTAGAGGAGTGTTTTTGTTGAGTTACAAAAGTATTTTGAGGTTGAATAATGAAAAGTGGATAAAAAACTCACTGAGTTGTGAAGAGATTCATCGAGATTCATAAGGTGAGTCCAGAGGGGTTGAGGAATTGACAAATACAATATCAACAAGGAGTCCAGAGCGGTACAGGATGACATCAAATAACTACTTATAAGTGTATGATATTATGTTTCTATGATTTATATTCTTTTATGAACAAATACTATTCACAATTTCTCGTTAAAATTATAAAATAATGGATAATTTACTAAGATCTGATTGTCTAGATTTATTCATTTAAGATACCAATCCACTCGACTCCTTCAAGTCAAGTGGATAAATTCTCACATTTCTTTGTATTTATTTTAGATACAAAACATTGGTGAATTTAATAAGAACTTTTGGGAGTAAAATGGGATAAAAGGAGAAGCCTAGATCAATAAAAGAACATTTGAGTACACCAAGACCATTAAAAGAAAAATTAGAGTCCACATCAAGAATACTTAGAAATTAGTTCAATTGATGCAATTAAGTTGATCTAAGAAAATTTTGAATCCACATGTTAATATTAGAAATATGCAGCATCAAGGATTCATATCAGAGGATAAAAGTCAGGTCATGCTGGCCCTCTAATCTTATTTAATCATAGTCAAGGGCTATGAGCATTGGAGCACCATTATTTGAACCTTTTTCTCTCATTTGTGGTCTATATCCTTGGATTTTTCTCTCAAATATTGTTGCCATGTTTATTCATCAACTTCCTTAGTTTTGAGAGAGCTATTAATATTCAGATATTCGATCTAAAGAAAATGCACCACTCAACCTGTTGGGCATTTGTCAAAGAGGTTAATGTGATGTTCCCTCTTCCCATACTTTCTCTCCATTTTTGAAAGGTTATTATTTTAATGGATAACCTATATATGAGCTGTAATTTGCTAACAAAATGTCCCAAAAATCCACTTCTATCACTTCTCTACATCCATTCAAAGTCACCGCACATCACCATGTCTCACTGCTGTATGGCCTGCAATTTCCACATACTTATTTGACCACTTGCAATAACAACATTGCAAGTTGACTGGGTTAATCAATTGACTTTGAGTCAACTCAATTGGCCAAAGCCAGCTGGTGATCAGTTGACCTGGTCGATGGAGTGAGCCAATAACAAACTGGAATGTTGTGCTCCTAATGCATGCAGACCAATCACGACATGCCTGCCCTCACACAACAGCGGCTAAGGAGCACCACAGAGCCAGTCAATGATATTTTAATTACCATTAATTTATTACATATTAAAAACATGCCACAAAATTCCCAAATTTTATACAAAACCAATATCAATAATAAAAATATTTAGTTTTCATTTTTTAATTAATTTTACTATTTTATTATTTTTATTTATATTGAATTCCTAAAAACACTAAAAAGTTGCAGAAATATATTTTAGCATAAAATTTTTATCTCTTTATCTGCTCCAGTGGATTCAACCCTAAGTAACACTGTATAAGGAAAATATAATGAATATTATTTTATAATTCATATTCCTTAAACGATATTTCTAGACTAATTCATGGTTTATTAGTGCACCAAGGTCAAGAAAGCTTACTTAACAAAGATGTATCAGTGACTCAGGAGACGTGTCTTGAGTGCTCTCAAGATGAGCAGGCACGTAAGATTTACAGAGTGATCTCCAAATGGTAAAATTGGGTAGGATTTGTCACACAATTGTTTGGAATATGGGACAATTCATTCGCAAATTAAGGTAAAAAATCTGGCTCAAAGAGAGTGTAATGTGAATGCATTTCAATAAATATAAAAAAGAACTTATAAGACACAAACTGGAAGCCTAATGCTTAATTTACCCTAAGTACAAATCACCACCACTTTTATCCAATAAAAACCTCCCCTTGGTGATCAATGCCACCTTGTGTACGACATCTAATTTATTTACCGTTGCATTCATTTTGCAAAATGAGTTGTATAAAATCAATACAACCCACAATACATATAGTCCTACTTGATTTCTTAAAATATGCTTGACTTAAAATTTAAGCGTATAAAATATTATAAATGTATTTTAAACTGGCTTGTTGGTGAATTTAGTGAATCACTCAAGAATTGTCCAATAAATACACCAATTCTCCTCTCCTTTTCTTTCATTTTCCATAGAGTATGCCTATCAAAGATCATACCAAGGTCGATCCCCTATCTATCATATATCTCCCTCTAAATTATCCACCTCAATTATCATGCAAAACCATGTAGGTAGCAAGGAAAATAAAACGCAAAAAAAATGCAAAAAACCAGTCATTACCCCAAAAACGTTTATTTTTCTACCTCTCAAACGCACAATTCTTCCTAGAAAACGAAGAACACAAGAAGAACAGAAAAGAAGAGGAGAGGGGGTAGCTTCAGAGCTTCCGAACTCGAAGTCCGATAATAGTAGGGGAAGTACGGAACAATCGCGTTTGGCGGCGGCGGCGCCGCCACGCCGTACGGAATCACCTTCGGCCGCGGCGGCGGCGGCGGAATATTCTGTCCGGCGAGAAATGGCGGCGGAAAAGATCCGACGATCGTTGGCGGCGGGAAGCATGGATAAGGGCATGACGTGGACGAATCTGCGGCCGCCACGGCGACCAGAAAGACGGCGGCGATCGCCGTCGTAGCCGCCATCGCCGCCGCCGCCGAAAAAGTCATCGGGAGAAAGCGCCGTAGCGCGTTACGTTTCTTATTTTTGTAGTTTATACGCCAGCGAGGGTGTTTTCGTCTTTTCCCTCTTTGATACCGACCTTGCGTAAAATATATAGTCCATAAAAAAACACCAAAAAATATAAAAATGGTGTGTTGCTCCAGATTGAAATATCTAGGTCCTTTCCTCCCCTCCCCCCCCCCCCTCCCAATTATTTACCGTATTTGGGCCTATTTTGTTGCAATTCACAACTGGATAACATGTAGGTGGAGATCATCATCTACATCTTGCGGTGATGTCATCAACTCAATGACATTGTTGGATGAAGAATTCACGGTGATGGCGTTGTCGTCAACAGGCGTCTACATCGTTGTCGAAGTCCCTAAAATTTGTTGTCATTCATGTCTATGTCAAAGATGTGCCAGAGAAAAGGAAGAATTATATGTGCCGGTCGTGGAGTTAGGGAATGGCAGGTCCGGGACGTGACGAGCCCGACGTGATGAGACGGATGACGATCTGTGACAGACGGTGACTTGCAGAAAGTTTCCTCACATCACCGTCCCGTCACACGTCCTAGGATTTCGAAATAAAACCATCACGTTCGCGTCACCGTCATGGTTTGCCGCATCCCGTCACGTCCCTGTCACCGGACGGCGTCGCCGTCACGTGTGATGGGAAAACAACCATGTGGAGGAGAGAGAATTGTAGGGCCATATCTCCAGTTATCTTTGGGTTGCATCCTTTTGCGCGCATGAATTAATACAGGGACTTTTCTGCAAAATGCCAAGAAATCAAGTTCGCGATACCACATGGCGAAGTCTCAGCTGTCGAAAAGCTTAAATCTTACATTTTAAAAGTTTTTTTTGGTCATTTTTTAAATCCATCACGGCCCTCATCTGTAACGGCGTCCCGTCATGTCACACGTCCGAGGCCGTCCGCCACTGTCGCGTCACCGAGTTCGTCATCCCTCACTGTCACAGGCCCCTAATTCCATCACATTGCCGTCACCGTGACGTGTGATGTGACGGGTGACGGCTGGCATTCCGTACTTGGAGTAAAAAGAGGAAGTCAGGATCTGCCCCGAGACCGTCGCCCACCACTTGACGCCGGTATTGGCTGTCACTATTTCTCTCTTCCTCGAAGGAGCAACTGTCGTGACAGACATTTTCATACAAAATTGACCACCAAAATACACAATATATAAACTTGTTATCTGACGATGATGACTGCATCGTCATCGTCATTGAGGAAGTCAAATGTTGACCGTTGACCTCATACAGGGCATTGACCGTCACCATAATTGCCATCATCAAAGGCTGACAATATTTTAATTTTAATTTTTTTGGAGATAGAAGAGAATATTCCTTCTCATTTCCCCTTTTTTGGATAATTTGCATTGAATCCTAGCCCAACATACGTTTCTTTTACATTGGCCGATGACGAACGGAAGACGACTACGGATCTCTAATTAACAATTTTTTCTTTAATTTTTGGAGAAAGGCGAGAATAACATTATGTCTCAATTACCCGATATAACGGGCTTATTAATTCTTCACGATTGAAGCCCATTAAAGATATTGGCGGCGCCACCGGCACCAGCGGCGGAGCACGGCGGCGATGGCTGCCGTCGCAGTAGTTCCAGCGGCGATGGCTGGTGGAAGGTCTTTGCTGAGAAGAGGTCGTTCTTGGGCTATGCTAGGCTCCAAGGAATTCAACTCTCTGCGATTCCCGTCCTACGCCCCTCGTAAGATTTCAGAATTTGCTTCGTCACCTCGCTGAAATGCGATTCTGATTTCATAATTTGCATCGTCGCCTCGAGAAAATGCAGTTCGGATTTCATAATATGCTTCGTCACCTCGAGAAAATGCGATTTTTAAGTTGAATCATCGTTTTTTCTGTCTTTGGATTAGTCAGGGTGTGCCACTCAGAGGTGGAAGCTTTCCGACCAGGCGGTGTCGTTTGTGAGGCGGGTGCTGATAAGAATGTCGTTGAAGCCGTCAAAAGCGCAATTGACATGGTAATTCCAGTTTTTTAATTGTATCATATTGCCTTATCTTGTGTGTTTATCATGAAATCATCATCTGGCTGCTTTGACGTTTAAATTCCAGTCGTTTTTTTCGTTTGAGAACATTGAGGAAAAATGAATGCTCACTCGCGTCTTGTAAGATTCTGATATCAACAGTTCCCCGGATAAGATTCAAGGGGATATCTTGGCATATGAAGTTGATATATGTTTTTATTCCACACTGTTTTGCTGAGACTATGCGAAATTCAACCGTTCATTGAAATTATTGGTTTTACAAATTGGGGGAAATTTTTATATCTTCATTTAAAACTTCTATTTTGCGTTTATTTGAATCCTCCAAAATTTGAATCTTGGATTAGGCAAGAAGGGCATCAGTGCGCAGAACTGTCCAACACACAAATTTTCTCACTCCACCTGTGGTGAAGGAAGCTCTTGCGGCTCTTGAGAAGTTGGCCGACATCAAGGCTGTGGCCCAGGGAGGGTACCCTGAAGTAATAATCAGCCTTTAATTATGATTCCTCGATTACAATGATTCACATTGTATTTTCCTTTAATTTATTTCCATTTTTTTCAAGGCTGAGCGTTGTCGGATTTCTCTTGGGCATCCAGACGTCTTAGAGGCTTCCCCAGATGTGATTTCTGCGGTGAGGTTGTGTCATATGTCTTTATTTATTTTCTTTTCATTTTGTCCAATTTAGCTCCTTCAATACCCTAGTTAAGTGCCATACAGCAAAAAAATTCAACCATTTGTTGAAAGTGAGGTCAAATTTTGATTGTCTCGAATATAACTTATATTCCCAAAAGAATTTCTGGGAAGTGAATAAGAAAATGATAGGTGATTGATGAAAGAGGCTTATCTCCGTTATCTCTCATTTTATAGGACGTCATCTTTTCATTCGTCACACTGACCCAGTTTGTCTAGTCACATATTGTCGAATGACTTTAATATCATTCGGCCAATTTTTAAAATAAAGAGTGACTTTTTACTTTGAACCTCAAGTTTGCTCAATCATCCAGAATCTCGGGGAATTTTCAATTTGATCCATGCGCTCATGGCGACTTCCTTGGAGCAATACTTGGAACAGGCATCGTAAGGGACAAAGTGGGGGACATATTGCTGCAGGTGGATGCTAATTTAACTAAAAGACGTCATCTTTGCCCTATGCCCCTAATTTTTTTTCTGTACTGGAGTCAAATAAAAAAAAATTAACGTTTTTACTCAGGGAGAAAAGGGTGCCCAGGTTCTTATCGTGCCAGAACTTGTTGACTTCATCGTTTCAACACTAGTGAAGGTCAACTTTCATGCCTTACTCTTTTGAATCAAACGTATAATGACACTAGTTACTTGTCAGGCGTTGTCTTTAAAGTAGGTTTCAAAATTATTTGATAAAAAATGGACTGTTTCGGATCCAATTGAAATCTATTGAATGGTTTAGATAGTAGATCAATCAAATGGTAATCTCGTGCATTTGATGAAGGTGGTTTTTTCGGTCCTTTTTGCCTGAATTTTTGGACCTTTACGCCTGAGTTTTGGCCTTTACATCTTATTTTACTTTTCTATTTTTTACTGGCCAAATCAATCGATCACACGAATTGATGATCGATATATTAGGATAAATGAGTATCAATCGATCAAGATTGATCAGTCTTTTCACCGATTTTTTTATACGATCCAATGTCTCATTTGATCCAATCATGATGTTTCCGAACCATAAAATAAAGAAAAAAGACATGGTAATAAATCAAATTTGTGCGATAACTAGAGGCCAATATTTTGAATTATATCTTTGACAGGTAGGAAATGTTTCAGTCTCGTGTACAGAGATTCCCCTGCTTGCACTGGAGTATGAACCTCCGAGGTGTGGAATATCGTCCTCGATTGCCTTCATCTGCTCAAAATCTTTCCAAACTAACTCCTCAATTTCATGATCCTCTTCATTTACAGGACAAAGTCATTAAGAACAGTGGAAGCATCTCTACGTGTCGATGCCCTCGCCAGTGCGGGGTTCAAGATATCTCGCTCTAAGCTTGTTGGCATGATCAGGTTTGATTTAATTATTAATTTCTGGTTTTCCATGGGAAAACCCTGAATTAATTGGCGTCATTGAAAAAACAATTATCAGTAATGGAGATGTGAGAGTTAACTGGTCAACTGTCACAAAGAATGGAGCTGCGCTCAAAACTGGGGACCTCATCTCAGTCAGCGGGATGGGGAGATTAAAGGTGCTTGCATGATCTTGCATAATCTTGCTGTTGATATTTTTTTGATCTATGTTTTTGGGGTCCTCTTCAATATTGAATTCCCCATTGGTTTCAGGTTGGAGAGATTGTGGAGACGCGAAAGGGAAAATTTTCCGTTGAACTTATTAAATATCTGTAAGAATAACAAAATGTGTAACCATCTGTTTTAATGTCTCTTCAATCCAGATGCTTTCTTTTTATGGCTTCAAATCAGGGATTTATGGTGATCAGATTAGATGATCGGATCGGATCTAAAGTTTCATTCAATCAGACGACCTTGATCCCGATCAGATCAGAATTATGATTAATTAGATCGTGATCTTGATTATTGACCCACTTGATCTGATCAAAAGTATTATCTATTGGGGACCCCTCTGTGGGAGGTGTAGGTTGATCTGATCGGATCTCGGAGACTGTCATGGTGACTGGAGATGTGACGAGTTGCCTGCATGATGATGATGTCATTCCGATGTAACATCCTGCCACATCACCCATCTGAACCTGACTATATAAAAAATGAATGCTCTCTCTCTTCCTCCCTTCAAGAGAGACAGGTGAATACCAAGATCAAGATATAGAGATAGATAGATAGATAGATAGAGAAAGAGAGAGAGAGATGGAGCACGAGACAACACACCGGGAAGGATGTTAAGACTCCCTCAAGATCAGTAGATCTTAGGTCGTCTCAATAGAAAGAATTACCAAATCAAGAAAAGAACAATACAATCTCCATGCCCGTAGTCTCCGAAGAGAGGTCAACGAAGAATGAAGAAAAGATAGGAATGCGATGAGGCGAATCGCTCTCGTCGCCCAACGAGTCGGAGGATCTCCACTCGAGCTAGATGCGCCAACTGACTTCCTGCTCCTCAAGACCCTCCCCGCCTTCTTATTTATAGGCTTCTTTTCCCGCCTAATGGTCTTCTTGAAGGTCGTCCGACGTGGCCGATCTTGTTCTCCCCTTCTTTCTTCTATTTTCTAAATATGTCCTCGGGAGGTTCATATCAGTACTTCCCCTCCCAAGAACAAAATTGTCCTCAATTTTGAAGTTAGGAAATTGTTTTTCCATGGTAGGGGCATCCTCCCAAGTGGCTTCGGAAGGAGGTAGATTACGCCACTTGACGAGTACTTGCATGCAATTTCGAGTGAATCTGTAAGATAATATTGCTTCCGGTCCCACCTGCCATTCCCAATCAGTAGAAAGATCAGATGTTAGTGGAAAAACCGTATGGTTATCACCTAGGGCCTTGCGAAGATGTGATACATGAAAAACAGGGTGTATTGCTGATGTTTGAGGAAGGTCTAATTTATATGCCACGGGCCCGATCTGTTGTAAAATTTTATAGGGTCCAAAGTATTTTGGAGAAAGCTTCTCACAGTGACATTTTGCCAAACTTTTCATCTTGTATGGTCTGATTCTAACATAAACCTAATCACCAACTTGAAATTGGACATCCCTTCGATGTTTGTCTTCTTGCCTTTTCATGTACTCTTGTGCCCTTGATAGTTGTGATTTTAGCAAACTGAGAGTTGCATCCCTTTCTTGGAGCATCTGGTCTAATGAGTCAATGGGGGATGGCGACGACCCATATTTGATGAGTGTGGGAGGGTCCCTCCCATACACAACCTTGAAAGGCGACATTTTGATGGATGAGTGGTAAGATGTATTGTAACTGTATTCGGCCCAGGGTAACCATTTAGTCCATTGTTTGGGGCATTCGGAAGAGAAACAACGAAGATAGCATTCTAAGCTTCGATTTGTAACTTCTGTTTGACCGTCCGTTTCTGGGTGATAAGAGGAGCTCATTTTCAGTGTTGTCCCTTGGTGTTTATGTATTTCCCTCCAGAAGGAGCTGGTGAATACACTGCCCCTATCAGAGACAATGGAGCGAGGTATTCCATGAAGTCTGACTATTTCCTTGATGAAGATTTCTGCAATACTCTGTGCGCTGAAAGGGTGTTTAATTGCTATGAAATGACTGTATTTGGACAATCTGTCTACCACCACCAGGATGGAGTTATAGCCCTGTGAGAGTGGTAAACCTTCAATAAAGTCCAACGAAATATCTTCCCAAATCTGTTGAGGAATGGGTAGGGGTTGGAGTAACCCTGCGGGACTAAGATGAGAAGATTTATGCCTTTGACAGATTTGACATTGAGAGACATATGTCTGAATCTGTTTCTTCATTCCTTGCCAATGGAGCTGCTGTAGAATTCTTTTGTAAGTCTTTTGAAACCCACCATGACCTCCCACCTTGGCGTCATGAAATTCGTGGAGGATAAGTGGAATTAAAGAAGAGTGCTTGGGCATTACTAATTTCTGGTTGTAAAATAGGAGGTCGTTTTGTATGTGGTAATGGGGTATGGCTGTCTTCTGTGAGTCCAATGCCTGCTTAATGGAGTAGAGCGTCGGATCTTCAGCATATTCCCTTATGAGTTTATACTTGTCTAGCCAATGCATAGTAGAGATAGAATTGCAGGTTACCTGGCCATCTTCCATGGAACGAGATAAAGAATCAGCGATCACATTCTTTTTCCCTGCCTTATACTTGATTTCAAAGTTGAAACCTAAGAGCTTAGAGATCCACTTATGGTAGTGCTGCGGAATTTCATGTTGGTCATTCAAAAATTTCAAGCTGAACTGATCAGTATGGATATAGAATTTTTGAAATAAAAGGTAGTGTTTCCACTTACGTACTGCCAGGACCACAGCCATTAATTCTCTTTCATAAGCTGATCTCATTTTGGTAATAGAAGATAAAGCCTTGCTGAAATATGCAATAGGATGGCCGTCTTGAAGGAGGACGGCGCCCAGACCTATTCCAGAAGCGTCTGTTTCTACCACAAAGGGCCTTGTAAAATTCGGTAGCTTTAGGATAGGGGTGGTTGAAAGGGCCTGCTTAAGTTGATTGAAAGCAGAGGTGGCTTCTTCATTCCATGCAAATGAGTTCTTCTTAAGTAAGGAAGTTAGAGGCTGAGCCTTTGAAGCATAGTTTACTACGAACCTTCTATAATAGTTGGTGAGCCCCAAGAAACCCCTCAATTGCTTAATTGAAGACGGAGTCGGCCATTGCACAATCGCATCGATTTTGTGGGGGTCAGTGGCCACTCCTTCATGAGATATTGCGTGCCCCAGATAGTCGATTTGATTCTGAGCAATTTGGCATTTCGCTGGATTCACCCATAACTGTTTGTCTTGTAGTACCTTGAAGACTGAGTGCAGATGATCTTCATGTTCAGAGGCTGTCCGACTGTATACCAATATATCATCAAAAAAAACCAATACGAACTTCCTCAGAAATGGTTTAAAGATGGAATTCAGAAGACTCTGAAAAGTAGCCGGAGCATTAGTCAATCCAAAAGGCATCACTGTGAATTCATAGTGGCCTGGATGCGTCTTGAAAGCAGTCTTTGGTATATCGGATTCAAACATGCGAATTTGATAGTACCCTGATTTCAGATCTAATTTTGTAAAGATAATAGAACCATGTAGTTCTTCCATCAATTCATCCACGACCGGTATTGGATAGCGATTTGATATGGTAATTTTATTCAGTGCCCTGTAATAAATACACATTCTCCACCCTCCATCTTTTTTCCTTATCATTAACGCAGGGCTAGAGAAAGGGCTGGTTGAAGATCTAATAAAACCAGATTCTAGCAGTTCTTGAACCACTTTTTCCAGCTCATTCTTATGCAAGTGAGAATAACGGAAAGGACGGACATTTGGGATTTTGGAGTTTGCAACTAAATGAATCTGATGATCAAATTGACGTTTTGGTGGTAGGCGTATGGTAGGTGTGAAAACCTTGGGATAAAGTTCATGAAATTTATGATGCTGGATATTCAGTTGTAGAGAATGTACCCTGGGAAGATGAGGATCGCAGGCTTCATACAGCTCTTTGAATTGTCTCTTGCTGCTTATGAATTCTTGAACAGTCGTAGTGGTCAATACTCCTCGAGGAAGCAATTCTGGATCAGTCTTGAGAGTGTGAACCCTGCCTTCCCATAGGATTTTGAGATTTAATAGTTTATAGTTGCTGTAAAACCACTCAAGAGTTTTCAACCATTGCACTCCCAGGATGATTTCCATATGAGGAAGTGGAATGGGAATAAGGTCTTGCTTCACCTGAAGTCCTTGCATCTGGATGGGGACATTTAGACAAATGCCTGCAGATTGCTGAAGAACGCCGTTAGCCAAAAGTATATCAAAAGGGGGTCCTTGAATCACGGTCAGATATAAGGTGGTAACCAGTTCAGACTTGATAAAGTTGTGGGTAGCTCCCCCATCTATTAATATTCTCACTCTGACCCCTTTAATGCTACCCCACAATTTGACCAGCCCATTAGGAGAAGCAGATTCTGAAAAATGAAATGCAATTTGAGCAGTAAAAAGAGATCCCTGGTTGATTGGAGTATCATCAGTTTGCATGTAATCTACTTCTTCTTCCACTTGTTGACATTCCTGATCTCCTTCTAAGACCATAACGAGGTTTAGATTTCTCTTACAGCGGTGTCCTGGCGCGAAGCGTTCATTGCAGTAGAAACACAGACCTTTGTCTTTACGCTGTTGAAATTCCTTCTCCGTGAGTCTTAAGTTGTGGCGTTTCCCACTATGCCCTGCTGGTTGCTGTTGCGAGACTGCAGGTTGATGCCTGCTAGTTGAGGCTACATCGGCACGAGATACCTGATGATAAGTTTGGTGATAGTTGTGATCGTTCAGAGGTCATTTGCCTTTGATGTCTGGAGCTTGAACATTGGGATAACAAGGATTATTCTGCCATGCTGAATATAGGATTCCCAGATCCATTTCTGCCTGCAAGGATAAATCCATAATTTCTTTAATTCCGTATGGTCTTGCCTTGAGGACCTCCCTACAGATTTCGGGCTTTAATCCCCTCAGGTATGCATTCTCCTTGACGTCCCTTTGTAGATGGGGTAGCTGTGCTATGATGCGTTCAAATGCCGCTCTGTAATCTGTGACAAACCCAGTCTGTTGAATTTCAAACAAGGATTTATAAAGACCTCTAACGCAGATGCGGTATCGGCTAGAGAAGTGCTCCTTGAATTCGTCCCATGTTTGCATTCCAAATTCTAATTCAGCATATTCAAACCAGTCTTGAGCTGCTTCAACCAAATGCAGAGAAATTAAATGCATTTTCTCAGCGTCTGGCATAGGATGCTGGCGAAAAAATCGTTCGGCTCTCTTGATCGAGCCGTCGGGATTTTCTCCCTGAAATATAGGTAAATCTCCTCTTTTAAAGACAGAATCCGTGGCTAACCTGGGAGGTGGTTGTCGATCTTCTGGAGGATCGCGTGGTGCTCTAGGATCTGGAGGGTTAACTGCATGTGGAGATGCTAACGCCTTCATATCTGCCATCTGCACCCGTATTTCCGCCATCTGCTCCATGATCCGCTCCAAGACCGTGTTAGTGCGTTTTTGGAATTCCAGATTGCTGACCTCGCCTTCCATAATTCGATTATAAGATCTTGACAACACAAGAGAACCGCGGAATGCAATTTCAAAAGAATCGAACGTGCTCTGATACCAGTTGTTAGGACTCCCTCAAGATCAGTAGATCTTAGGTCGTCTCAATAGAAAGAATTACCAAATCAAGAAAAGAATACCAGATTCCCGATGTAGAAGAGTCCAAGAACAATACAATCTCCACGCCCGTAGTCTCCGAAGAGATGTCAACGAAGAATGAAGAAAAGATAGGAATGCGATGAGGCGAATCGCTCTCGTCGCCCAACGAGTCGGAGGATCTCCACTCGAGCTAGATGCGCAAACTGACTTCCTGCTCCTCAAGACCCTTCTTATTTATAGGCTTCTTTTCCCGCCTAATGGTCTTCTTGAAGGTCGTCTGACATGGCCGATCTTGTTCTCCCCTTCTTTCTTCTATTTTCTAAATATGTCCTCGGGAGGTTCATATCAAAGGACATGGGGGTGGTTGCGCACACGAGAGAGATAGAGAGAGAAAGGGAATAATTTTTTTTTCTTGCCATAAATCATGCTTAGGTCTCAGAAAACCTAAATTAAGGCTTAAAACAATGTTTTTATTTGTTGATAAGGCCTTTTGTGATGGTCGGAGACAATGTTAGAATGATGTGGCAATGAAATGATCTGATGGCAATGAAAGGATATCTCGAACTTGTAGAGTTCCACTACCATGTTACTTGTAAGTTTGTTGGACAGATGACAGATGATGGATTATGTTTGCGGATGGATGGGACACGACTGAACGACCACATCCAGAGGACACCAACACGTGAGATTTAAGTTGACATGGATCGATGTTGCCATTGACATGAACACGAGCTGACACCAATGTCATATCATCACTGACATTAATGAATATAGTTTACATCCTCATTGACTATCCATCCATCAATGATGTCCACAATCATATAAATAGTCATCATCGCTTTCGTCTACAACAATTCAATATCCATGATAGTTGTTGTCCTCATCAATGACGGCCGTTGTCTTCGTCGATGTCGGTTATCATCGCTGTCGACGGCACCTTCATTGGTCTTCATTGCTCGAAAAAAAAATCATTGTCCTTGTCGTCAATAGTCATAGCCATTGTCAACAAGATCACCATTCCCCTCAACGACAATCATCTATGACAATGATCATCGTCTGCTCAGTCAGTTGTCTGCTCCAACAATTAACATCATTGTCAACGACAGTGGTTTTTGTCAAATGAAAGTCATAATCCATCCCTCATCAATGATGTTTCTATTGATGTTGTTAGTTGATCGACATCCACCATCACTGTAATCACACTCATTGATGCCATATGACGTGCTTGTAGCTCCATCATAATTGTGACACCATCAGGGTATCCTCGTAGATTAGACAAGTTTTAGTTTCAAATATATAAAAAACAATAAAATATATATTTGAGAGCATTATTTATCCAACTGTATTTTTGGTGACTATTTATTTGATTTTTCCCTAAAATAAAATACAATTTTTTGGTTATTCCCTAAATTTCCTCACTGTTATCATCATCTGAACCGTTGTTATCTGCATGTCATTTCTGCCATCAAATCGTTTGTCATCTTGAACGGATGAATGATGGTGTAAATGTTCCCATCCTGTCATCTCTTTATCCGATTTGGACGAAAGGACGATGATCAGTCATCAGTCTAACACCACAAAAATTAGGGTTTTACATTTTGGACTCAGGTCTGGTCAGACTGGACTGGACAGTACTCTAGATAAGGTTTAAGTCATTGCTAGAAACCGGGACCAGAGGGGGCTGTCAAACCTTACCACAGTACAAGTTTAATTTACTATTAAAATAATCCAGGTTAATTCCCTACGACAATTAATGGTAAGAATCAAGTAAAAGTTCTCGGGGACTTTTCAGCAATTATGCGGGTCCGTGTCGCCGCACGCATACATAACAGAACTTGCTGCGGGCCCCACGAGCATCTCCCGTTCCACTGCCTCGCAGAACATCAAACCTAACGATAATCTGTACAGGACGAAACGGAGCACGTAACGACAAGCGGAACGAAACCATTCGTCTCAATCCAGACCGAAAGGCAAGTGCGTCGTCCGTCCGGAACCTTACAGTCAAGAGCGGAGCTGCTTAGCTTACGCTAGTCTTGCGGGACAGTTGACGCGTCAGCTCCTCGCTTAGAATATAGAGAGTTCAGGATCCTGCGGGACGTGGCCGATGTACGGGGCGAAGATCATCCTGTCCGACGTCCGGAATCAGTACAGGCATGCGACGGGACGAGACGGGACGGAGAGAGAGCCAGTCCGACGTCCGAAATCAGTGCAAGGACGTGGACGGGACGGTTTTTTCGTTCACGTAGACGAAAACCGTCCCGTTCGGAGGTATCGGGACGAATTTCCGCCCCGATTTTCGTCCAACCTCGCGGAGCCGACGATTTTTCGTCCACGTAGACGAAACCGTACCGTCCGCGTCCCTGCACTATAGAGGAGAGCGATGGCGATGGAGTGGAGAAGCGAGCAGAGAAAAAGGGAGAGCCATGGCTGCGGCGGTGAACGGGGGGCTGCCTCTGCTGTCATCGCCGGCTTACTTGGAGAGCAAGGCGGTGAAGGAGACGCGAGGTCTGGTTTCGGAGCTGTGCCGGCAGTTTTACAGCCTTGGATGGGTGTCCGGCACCGGCGGAAGCATCACGATCAAGGTCCATGAAGACTCCATTCCAAAGCAGCAGCAGCTCATCGTCATGTCTCCCTCTGGTGAAATTCAGATCTAGATGTAGTTTTGATCTTGATTTGATGTTTGAAAGTTGTGATTTGTGTTGATCGTTTGGTTATTGGTGGAATTTCAGGCGTGCAGAAGGAGAGGATGGTTCCTGAGGATATGTATTTGCTCTCTGCGGGGGGAGATGTTCTCTGCGTGCCGGCGAAGAAGCCTTATCCTCACAGGCCGCCGAAGTGTTCCGATTGCGCGCCTTTGTTCATGAAGGTGTCTACATTGGTTTTATTTTTGAGGATTGTTTGATATCTCATTGTCGAAATTGAATGGCGATTGATGTTTTATCGTCATCATCATCTTTATGGTCCCTTTATGAAGGTATCTGAAGTAGTTTTTTTTGTAGAATTCTCTGATATACCTTCTTATTTCGTCGTGAATTCTTGTTATCTAACTTTATCATGATTGATCTTCTGTCTCTGTCATCATCTTCTTTTTGTCGTGAATTCTAATTATCGAACTCTATCATGATTGATGCGTTATCGTCATCATCATCCTAATCTTAATGGTCTCTATAAAAAGGTGTCTTAATTTGGTATATTATGAATAGAAAATCTCTGATTTTTTATTTGAAAGAAATAGAAGCCACTGATATACTTTCTTCTCTCATCGTGAATTCTAATTATTCAACTTTATTCGCAGTTGATGTTCTATCGTCATCATCTGTATGGTCTGTTTAAAAAGTTGTCAAAATTAGGTTTATTTTGGAAGAAATATTGATATGCCTTCTTCTTTTGTCATGAACTATCAAAATTTATTAACAGTTGATGTTCTATCGTCATCAGCGTTGTCATCTTTATGGTCTCTTTTTCATTCCCTTCATTTGCATCCGAGTTGATTTCTCCAGTTTGTTCGTTCCTCTTGCCTTGGCATCCAATGACCTGGCCTCTAGCATCATAGTTTCTTATGCTTTAATAGAAGTATGACTTATTGGGATTTCCGATTCATTCAGTTAATATTTGTTTCATCTATTTTAATTAATGTTTTTGTGGTTTTGATTTGAACTCCACTGCCCTCTAGGCTTATGAAATGCGCGATGCTGGTGCAGTTATCCACAGTCATGGATTAGAGTCTTGTCTTGTGACGATGCTGCGTCCTTTCTCAAATGAGTTCCGGGTAATACTTTGCATGATTTTCCATCCAGTTGTTCCTCAATGGAAATAAGTTATTGATTACTCTCTGTGACAATACTCACTTGCTTGAACCTTTCTAAGAATAAATTGCCTCATAAAGCCTGCTCTCTTCAATATGTTTGTGGAAATTGCTTTGCAGATAACTCATATGGAGATGATTAAAGGGATTAAAGGACATGGCTACCACGATGAACTTGTCATTCCAATAATAGAGAATACTGCTCATGAGGGCGAGCTCACGGAATCTCTTGCTAAAGCAGTACACATATTTTCTCTATTCGAATTGCTTCCTTTCAGCAATGCTTTAAGTCTTAACTGCTATAAAAGTTGATGTAAATTTGTGTTAGGCCGTTTCTCTCTGTTGTGATATCTACACGGGCGGATTATTATTAATTATAATTTGTTGATTTCTGACAAGATGTAACTATTTGTTTATTTCTGTATTTGTCCTTGGCATAAAAAACATTTATTTTAGCGCTGTATCTATCTGCGTAAATGTGACGGCTAAGAGAACAAATGGAATGTGTGGTCTTTTCTCAGCAAATAAACGAAGACTGGGACCATGTTATTTAGTTCACTTTGTTCGATGTGGATTAAGAAGCAGACTGTGCTTTTATTTTGTTTTCGTGGACACATCTGCATCTGTAGAAGTCATTAAATCATCCCATATGGAAGGGGAATATAATATTTCTGATTTTTCTAAAACGGATTAGACATTTCAGGCAAGCATTCCTTTTCATATTCATGATGACATAATATGGTTCTCTTCTCAAATCACAGATTGAAGAATACCCTAAAGCGACTGCTGTTCTCGTACGGAACCATGGAATTTATGTTTGGGGAGATTCCTGGATCAGCGCTAAAACTCAGGTCTGTACCAGATTTTGCAAAGTTGGACGTTTCCTTGTGTCAATGATCCTTGATGTGTAGTGAAACCATTGATTCTTTGTCGATCACTGTACAGTGTTGACAGCTTCTTAATTTTTTTCTCTTTTATTTCAATCGATTATAGTCTCTTGGTTATTTCAATCGATTGTCTTCTTAATTAATATATATTTTTAAAAGTTTCCCGTCTGAGCGAGAAAACAATAATTCATATTACTTTGTGCGTAACGTGAATTTAATGTTTTTCCAGAACTTATAGTTATTTTAAAATATCTACAGGCTGAATGTTACCACTACCTCTTTGAAGCTGTTCTAAAACTCCATAATCTGGGATTAGACTGGTCCACTCCGCTGCATGGGCCTCTTGAGAAGTCAGCAAGACACCGATACCAGACAATAACGCAAGCTGTCCCTCCGGATCAGACTTCTGCTCCTGAGCCATCTAGAGTAAATTATTATATTTGTTCCTTCGACTTTATTTTACAAAAAATTGTGGTCGTCAATGCAATTCTTTTATGATCATGGTTTGGGATTTGAACACCCTAAGTGTGGCACTTGCTCCATTTTAAAAAAATTATGACTATATTCTCTTTTTATCTTTATAGGTTTGTACAGCATTATTAAAGATGATGTTGTGTGATTATCAATTCAAGCAAAATATTTGCATTCTTGCAGCATTGCATTGTACTCGACATCGAGGGAACTACAACTCCGATTTCCTTCGTTACTGATGTTCTCTTTCCCTATGCCCGTGATAATGTACGGAAGCACCTGATTGCTACTTATGACAGTGCTGAAACACAAGATGATATAAAGCTCTTACGCGATCAAGTAAGAATCAATTGACCTGAATGCAGAAGTATAAGGGTTTTTTTCTCTTTTATCATATCTGTTGTCGTTGTATAAAAATATTGCGTTTTATTTTCTTTTGGTGTTAGAAATATTTTTATTAAAACTAAATCCGAATTTATTTTCTCATTAACAAATTCAGAGGAATCGGTATTTACATACTTATTGCTATGTTTATGTTTACACATTTTTCATGCCGTTAGATTATTACAGCCCTTTATTTAGTTTTGATATCTTGATATATCTTCTTACCCTCAATTTCTCCACAACCATAATAATCCGTATAACTATTATTTCAAAGGTCTTGGAGGATCTGGAAAAGGGCGTTCTTGGAGCCGTTCCTGTTCCTTCGGAAGATTCAGGGAGGGATGAAATAATCCAAGCACTTGTGGCTAATGTGGAGTCAATGATCAAGGCTGATAGAAAAATCACAGCTCTGAAACAGCTGCAGGTGATAGGGACTGTTAATACATTTCTGTCATTCATCACGTAGACTTAATTTTATCATTATTTTATTTTTATAACTTTATATAGGGGCATATTTGGAGGACTGGGTTTGAGAGCAAGGAATTGCTGGGAGTGGTTTTTGATGATGTGCCCGAAGCTCTGAGTAAATGGCATGCCTCTGGAATCAAGGTACCTCAAAATTTACAGCACTAGTCTGGAGCGTGATATTGAACTCTTAATCTGATGTTCAACACTATTTTCTTACTGCCAATATGATGCAGACCTTTATTTACTTTTGTATCAAGAAAGGGGATTCTTCTTCAAAAAAAAAAATCAAGAAAGGGGATTGAGGATAGGATCAAATGATCCAATCTATGATCAGTTAGATCAGGGCCTCAATCTGATCACTGAAAGATGGCAGTCAGGTGTTGATCCATTCACGATCTTTGCGTTATGATTGAGTGTCTCCATTGATGGATTGTGGGGACGATCTGCTACGAGGGGCAGAAAAATGGCCTGATTGGAGATCCAAACACCAGTCATTCGACTTTTGCCCCTTTGTATTATTGAAATTTCTTGATCGGAATGGACTGGTTACCCTAATAGAGGAGGTATAGATTGACAAGGGGACAAGAACACAGAAGATGCAGTGAAGGCGAGGCTGCTCATAAAATGGAAGAGATGAGAACTGAAATGCATCTTACTTCTGCATAATTTCATTACCCTCCTAAAATGAGTGTGGCCCAATTTGAAGGAAAACATGTAGGAAGGGAAATTATCATAATAGCTCGAATGGGATACACTGCCAAAATGGGGTTATAGGATTGTCTCCCAGTATTGTGAAGTGTACCTTGTTGAACTCCATAAGAAGAGGTATAGTGTGGAAGAGAGAGAAAATACAGATGAAGAAGAGAGGCAGGTAGAGAAAAGAGCAGGGCAGCTGGAGGCATCATGCAAACATGAAAATCAGGCAATCTGATCAATTCAAAACCAAAACCAATCTATTAGAAGGTTCCTCATCCTTGTACGGAATAGAAAAATTACAAGAATACTCTTACTTCTAACTTGCAACCTTAGTTTCCTTCTTTTTGAAATAGTTTTTCATCTAAACTAATGGCGGAAAATCTTGTCCCCACAGGTTTACATTTATTCCAGTGGCAGCAGAGAGGCGCAGAGGCTTCTTTTTGGGAACACCATCCACGGAGACCTGAGGAAATTCTTGTGTGGTTTTTTTGACACCACAGTGGGGTTTGTTCCCATTTTTCCATCTTTTTTCCCTTGGATCATGATGATGATGATGGCCTCCACCACAACCATCATGATCACCATCATCGTCATTATCATCATTGTCATCATCACCATCTTACTGATCTCTGTTGCCATCTGTCGTTTCTGTCAGGAACAAGAGGGAGATTCGCAGCTACTCTGAGATTTACCAGTCTTTGGGAGTGGATAAACCCAATCAGATTCTGTTCCTTACGGACGTCTACCAGGAAGCTGTTGCAGCCAAGGCAGCGGGTAATGCTTTGCCTTCCATTTCTTCCACATCTTACATCAAATTATGATCTTATATTATAACACAGAAATTTCAGATCATAGTCCTGAGGTATCCTTTTTTCTAGAGTTATTTCCTAATATGATATGTTTAGTGTTTTATAAATTCGTTTTGGGTTATCAGGTCTGGATGTAATTATCTCTGTGAGGCCGGGTAATGCTCCACTTCCAGAGGACCATGGATTCCCCACTATCACTTCTTTTGCAGAGGTATGAATATGTTCTTTTGGTATATATATGCATGAACGAATGAATATAACCTGAATACATTTATTTGTATGATTGGCTTTGAGGAAGCTTAAATGGCCAGATTATTGATCTAGTGAAGACACCTTATCTATAATGGAATTAAAGCTCATACGGAAGAATTATATCACTTTTTTTAGGTTTTATGACTTTCAAAGGGAGATCAATCCTCTTTACATGAATATACTCGTTTATTAGTGGGTTACTGAAGAATGACATCTCAATAATGAGTATGCCATCTGCAGTTGGTGGTAAAGTAGAATTAATTCATGAAGGAGTCAACCTTGGATCATTTTCAAATGCCCAATGAAAATGCCTCTTTTGAAAATGGGATGAAATTTTTTTGTATATTTGAAAATCATGTATTATCGAAGCTTGCCTTCCATAAAAGTTTCTAATGTTTTTAAATTATCATTTTACCTAAACTTCTCATTGTTTCAGTAATTCTTTCTATCTTCTCCCCCTTCACGTTTTTCTCGCAATCTCTCTGTCTGTCTCTGTCCCTCCCTCTCTCAATCCATCAGATTTCAATATATATATTTTTACGCGTAATACATACATAAAATTGGGAATAATGTCCAAGAATTGATTAAAGAAAATTGCCTTCAGTCCACTCTTAAAGTTGGGTTATTCCCATGCCCTTAATAAACTGAAACAATTCATTCCGAACCCAACAAAACATCTCCCCTCATCTAAAATATCGACTTCTTAGATTAAACGGCATATGATCATTCTTTCATAAAATAAAAGATGCCAGGCATGAGAGATGTGAGATAAAAATCATGGGCATCCTCCAAATAAAGTAGGCCAGTATAGTCCAGTGTATTACTTTATTTGATGTAATTTAGAAAAGTAATGATCTCCACCTCTACAAGCATGGCTGAATTCCAAATTGTTTTTTTATTCTTCTTCAGGAACATATCTCCTTGTAATCTGGTTGAACCCATGATGTAAAATTTCAGGTTCTTCGTAAGTATAAAATGATAATTCCTTAATAAACCTCTTTATCTCATTGAAATTCCATTCAGGAGGAATTATTCTTGAAATAATATATTTAAGAATATGTACATACCAAGGGGTATTCCTTTTTACTCCGATAAATGCTGATCTGGAAATTTGTATTTTATAGTGGTGTAATGTTCCATTTTTATCTTAGATAAAAGGACAACTCAATATTCTCACATCCCGTCATATCCTTAATCTCTATCTCAAGTTTTTTGAATAGTAAAATTCACCTACTGCGCATACATTTAATCTGTTTCGTTTTCAGTAAAATCTTTAAAGTAGCATGTCCTGAAAAATAACTACTTTAAATACCAATAAAATAATATCCAGAGTTTTCCATAGAACAGAATAGCTAGAAATTCATTTTCACTTTCATAATAACCTAGCCAAACTTACCTGCCCTCAGCCTTATTCTCTTACTGTCCCAAACTGCTCGCACTTCAAAATCTGATGCATCACACATTAATTAAAAATGCAAATCCCAATCTGGAGTTTAGAGAGTGAGTATCTGTTTGATTGCATGTTAAATACTGTTCAAGTAAATCTTGTTATTTTCATCAATGATAAATTCCTACATATTTAGACAGAGTATTAGATAATTTTTTTATAAATATTAGTAAAATCTTAAATGAATCTCTTGTAGAGGCCTTTGTGGAGAAAACTCCATATTCTTGGTAAACCTGTGCTTGACAACTTGATACCCCAGCACTAATTCCATCCTGACCTAAGAAATGAGAAATTTTCCAACTCAGAACCAAGTTTTTTCAAGACAAATGTGAATAATGTTAGTTAGGTATCTGGGCATGCCTCAAAAGAGGCTCCAACAATCATTCATAAAATCCCAATACAATCACCAAGTAAATTACAAAACATGGTATTTATACATCCTTAAAACAAGGTAGAAGCATTAAGTAGTCTAAAGGCTTTATTTTTTAAGCATATTTTTAAGACATGTAAAATTGTTTCATTTTGACTATCAGGCTGAAGATTAGTATGACTTGAATAACCATCAAGACAAATATGTAATTATTCCCATATAGATTTTCCCCAGTAAAATCAATAAAAGATACAATAACCTGTCTTTTTTTGTTGCCAGATTGATATTCATATAACCTGTATGTACTCTCTGGTTAGTGGTCTGCCTACTTTATACTTCTTTTGCTTTTCATTTTTATCCATGTTTATTCCATATTTTCTTTGGTACAATATGAACAAGAGTTACCCAATAGCTATCCAAAATGTCATAGGTCGTATCAGATTTGAACCATTTAAGAATTTATACCTTTAATACATCTAACATATAAATATTCAATATCTTTGAATCTCCCATGATGGTCTATAGCCTTCATCAAAAATAATTTATGTTCACAAATGTGAGAAGGAATTGTTCTAACATCATCAAAAGAACATACTATAGCTGATTTATGGATTTTCAAAGCATCTTTGGGTCATGTTATTATATAAGACTTCAGTCAAAATAAATAATAACACAACCTGTTTATAGGACCTTGGAACAAATAATTCAAAGAACGTAAATGTTTAACATTTAAAGCTCAGTTCGGAAAAGTTTTAAGATGTTCAAGGGGTTATTTTCCTTCTCCAATTTCCCACACAAGAAAAATATCATCTTTAAATTCATCATTCTCCCTAACTATATCACAAATATGAAGCTCTTCATTATCTTCATAAGTTTGGCTATATTTACATTTACCTACACATCTCCTACTTCCATTTTCAGTACTCATTGGCATTAGTTGTGTCAAGGAAAGGTTTATCCAAAACGATAGGAGCATGATTCAAAATTTTAGTTTCCTTTGTATCAACCATAATAAGATCTATTTAAATATATTATTTTCTCCCTTATTAAGTGTTCTAAAATGTCAATGAGAAAATTGAAATTCTAATGTGAGAGTGTGATCCCAGAAAGCCAACCACACATTCCATATCATGCTCCAAGTTCATCAATAAGAGATATATTCATGGACAATTGAAATACATGAATACATGATCAGCCTTAGTGAATTGTGATGAGATCGTAAGACATAGATCAGTAGTCTTTAAGGATGTGTTCCAAATATTCCTTTTCTATCCTCACTCATATGATGAGTATGGTCAATCCCATAACCATTAATGTCGAGACACTAAGGATAATTCACTGAATTGGTTTGTATTGAGTCCCTAAATGTTATTATACCAAACTATCAATCAGGTTGATTCATATCACCATTGTGAAATTAGTCCTTAGACCTGAAACACCTAAGACATCTTGTAGACAGACAATTGTATTTTGGTTATAACCACCTAAGAGTTCCTAATCATGGGATTTTAAATAGTCTTAGTTTGGGTGCATTAAGAAGTTCACAAAGATGATTGAGTAGTCAAGAGGGGATCATCTTCCCTCGGTATAAGAGGAGACATCTCATGGAAGAAGATGTGATGAAGTCATTGACCAAGGTAGTGAAATATCGAAGAAGAGTTATTCCATGATTTCCAAACACATAAGTACTTACTCGGATGACTGATTAGCTTTTGATAGTTGATCTTACCCTAAGATGTCCTAGGATCTCAAGTGGACGAGGGACTATACATACATGGTAACTAAATACAGACAGGTTCCATGAGTAAGTCGATATACACTCCTTTGTATCTTCTAGAGCATGATGTGTAGCGTCCCACGGGCTGGAGACTTGACCTATTGATTGGGTTAGATTGATCCTACTCTAATTATTATATATGATGATATCATTAATTAATTTGGAAGGTCAATAATGGTAATAGGGCCTTGGGAGCCATTAACTTGGCTGACACATGGGCCTAGAGGGTCACTGCATGGAAACATCAAATTATCTTTTGGATGTCAAAAGATATACCTAAAGTTTGGGGTTTTTGATGAAAAATATCCACTTAGTATAAATAGGGGAAGACCCTAAAAATATTTCACCCAATACATAATTGTTCATGGCTCATCCCCTTCTTCTCCCTTCTCCCCTTGGCTCCACTCCATTCTCTATGTGATTAGGATGTCGTAACGATAATAACAGATTGTGAACAAAGCTCATCATGGTGATGGAGGAGAGTCAACATGCCATGGACTGCCCGGATATGTATGGAGGCAGCACATTTGTGCAGATTGACATGACTCACTCAAGGATCCAATAATCATGGATGCAGTCCATTCCTAGGTGATTTTATTCAATTGTTTTTAATGATATCCTTAAAAGTCTTCCACTTCCAATCATTCATAGTTTTGATCCAGATCAAGGTGTTAAGCCCAACACTTTGGCCAACATCTCACTATGGATTTGATGGCTCAAATTGCGTTGCATTGTCTGTGGGCTTCATCAAATTTCTCCAAGCACACAACAAAGAGCCCCACCTCACACATACCCCATGATAAAAATTTTTGCCAAATGCAGCAACGGATGCCCTTGAATGTGGTTATCATCACTTGGTCGCTGAAATCTATTGAGACCTCCATCCGTCCAAACAGTATCCACTCATCTTCTTGGAAAGAAGATATGATACATTGTCAATAATACATACACCCATCATCAGAAGATATTGTGCACTTATGAACAAATCTTCAAACTTGATCCAGTATAGTTGACAGTTCAACAACATTATCCCCCACTCACCTTATTCTTGAATGAACTCATCTTGGACATGCTCTTCAAACAAGAGCTTGTTGTGATGATCTATTTGTGGAGCTTGCAATTCTCCCCATCCTTCCAAGAGTGCAATCAAGTTATCACTATTCATATTACTCCTACACTTGATGAGGCATTTTCCAAGGTCATATGTGTCACTACCAACCAAACCATTTCTAACATACTACCACCCACCATTGATACTTCTACAATGGTTTCCATAGGACGCCGTGAATACGGTCACAGTGGTGAAGGTGGTCATGCCTATGGTCATGATGATGGATCATGTCATCAGAACCCTCCCCTTTATGAGCATTGTTGTAGAATGAACCATACTCCAGAATACTACTGGCAGAAATACAGCAAAACAGAATGTGCCCAAATTACTACACTTACCCTCCTACAAGACTAAATTTCTATGATGCTTCTTCACTTTTCCTATGGTTTCCATAGGACTACAATGTTTTTATGTGGGTCAAGAATACTATGGGCCAATAAACTATCCAACTTCAACTCACCTTGCCCCACGTCCATGCACTTATACCTTAATCAGCTCTTAGCATACTTTGTGCATCATTAAGCTGGGACAACATCCCACATGTCTAGTAAACGTATGATCTCTTGAGGCTTTACTCCCATTCCACCATTCAAAAAAATTCTACTATTGAGGGTTGCCATCACCCCCACTTTACCTTTAATTAATATGTTATATGTATGTGACATTCTTGTCAATTACTATCCATCACTGTCACCACTGCCACCACTTCAACACTACATTATGTCTTCATTTGTCCTGCTCCATTGTATCTTTAGGACTTGAGGATGGAAAATAGTATTTTTAGGGGATGAAGTTGGAGTTGAGTCTATTTACTTGTCCCAAGTCATCTCCCAATGGAACTTGTGGCATTGTCCTTTTGGAGTTGATTATTCCATAATTTGGAATCACAGTAGTGAAATTCTTGCCTTGGATTACTGGGACCATAAAAGAGCTTTAATGAATTCTTAAAAGAGCTTTAATACTGGGACCAAGGTAGTGAAATTCATTACTGGGACCACCCTTACCCTTTTCACTTGTGATTTATGTCAATTGGATAACCATCATCATGCTATCTGAAAAAAGTTGGTTTAATTTCTAGAGATCCCCCTTCTGCCTTGATTCATTGTGACCTGTGGGGTCCTACTCGAAGCACCTCTCCTGTTCACCATTTTTACTACATATTCTTCATTGATGATCATACCCATATCAAATGGGTATATCTCCTGAAAGATAAATGTGACGCCTTTTTAGTAGTCCAATGCTTTGTTCAATAAGTTTCTACCTAGTATTGCATGACTCTCAAAATACTTTACACCAATAATGCACTTGAATATCTTCAAAGTATGCTCCAAGAATATTGTTCTTGCCTTGGAATCTTACATCAGACCTCACGCCCATGAACCTTGTGTAAAAATGGGTTTGTTGAATGCAAACATCACCATCTTTTTGGAATTTCTCATGCACACTTTTATGAGCTGGGATCTCTTCATTTCCTGGGAGTTGATATCATTCTCACCTTCCTTCCTCAACCATATTCCTTTGTCTCTACTAGATTGAGGAATTTACTTCTCAGCATATCCACCTCAATTTTATCTATTTGACTTTCCTCTTCATGTATTTGGTGTTTACTTTTGTTCAAGACTACCACTCCAATTAGTCAAAACTTTTCTCCCAAGCCGTGAGAGCTGTGCCGAATGGGGATTACTTTTTGATTCAAGGAAATAATGTGTCAATTGATGTTCCTAGTTCTACAATTAAATATTCTCCTTAACTCCCAAAGTCCAAAGAGAAATCACTAACAGTGAATCCAAAACTAACAAAGTCAAATTCTATTCACCTATTGCCCCTCATAACAAATGGCTTAACCCCAGCCTCAAGTCTGGTGCCTTTTTCTTAGATACCCACTTTCCACCTTCATCTTCTCATTACCATCTATGAGTAAAAATGACTTTCACCCAACACCATATCTTTAGTTTTTTTTCTTTGCTCATCTTTCCCCTAATTTTTGTCTCCATCCTATCTTAAAAGAGCTTTAATGAATTCTTAAAAGAGCTTTAATGAATTTAACCTATAAAGTTTTAAAAAGCTTTAAGATACTCTTAAAAGAGCTTTAATGAATTTAAAAGAGAAATGGACTTGCACCCAACACACTATCTTTGACCAATAGAAAATATTAAACTTTAAGTATATCTTTTAAGGTCCCAAAGACAATTCACATGTGACTCTCTTGGCCCATGTATCAATTTAGTTGGCGAATCCAATGACCGAATAACCTTTATTGGCCTTCCAAATTAATTAAATATTTCATAAAATGGATTAATTAATGATATATTGGCTAAACCCAATAAATAGGTCGAGTCTTCAACCTATGGGATACAAAGCTACACATCATGCTCTAGAAGATACAAAGGAGTGTGTATCAACTCATTTATGTAACATGTCTATAATCGGTTAGCGTGTACATATAGTCCGTCAACTGTTTGATGCTCTTAGGACAACATAGGGTATGTTCAACTACCAAACGGTAAGCGATCATCTGAGTTAGGACCGATGCCTTTGAAAATTATCATATAAATCCTTTACAATATTTTGTTACCTTAGTCAAGGAATTCATCACAACGTCTTAATTGAGCTTTATCAAAGGGTGCGCAATCTTACATTGGCCAGTCAATCATCTTTGTGAACTTCTTAATGCACCCGAGCAAAGACTGTTTAAAATCCAATGATTAGGAACTCGTAGGTCACAATCATTGCACAATCGTCCATCCAGAAGTGATCTTTGGTGTCTCATGTCTAAGGACTACTTACACAAGCATGACATGAATCTGCCTGATTGATAGTTTGGTATAATACCATTTTATGATTCATACATATCAATCGATGTCTTTTTTCTAAATAGCACCCACTTTGTATCCTTGATGTCTCCACAATAATGGTTATGGGGCCAGCTTTACTCATCATAAGATTGTCATTAGATAGTGTTATTCTATCTAGAAAATTTGATGTCCTTCTCGAGTATCCTTTGAATAGGATATTTAGAATACATGCTTAAAGATTAGCAATATCTGTACTTTGATCTCACCATAATTCCATAAGTTTGATCATGTAAGCATTACAAGTGCATTATAATGAATACATTACATTGATCAAGATGGAATAAGATATGCAACATGTGATTGGGTTTCCAACCGCATATATTTCCATAAATTATCATCTACCGAAGCCACACCTTTCTCACCCCTATTCCTATGAATGAATATCCCTTACAACACACCGTTCTAAAAATCTTGTGAATGCTTTCTCTCGTACAGTCAATCCCTCCGTATTTGTTAATCGCTCGGAGCGTTTCAATGTTTTTTTGATCCAATTCGTATGAACAAGTAGAAAAGGCAAATCCAAATGATACATCATATACAACTTGGTTATTGAAGGAGTGAATAGATTCACCATTCCCCATTTTTTTGTTCTTTGGCATTCTGTCACTAGTGACTTTAATTTATTTGAGATCAAGACCAAGAGAGCATATCAAATAATGTGTATCAGTGCCTTAAGTTTATTTCGAGATCTTGGCCAAGAAAGCATATCATATCATGTGTATTAGTGCCTCAAGTTTATTTGAGATCTTTGCTAAGAGAGCATCTATGGTTTATTTCTTTGTGGTAACTTGGGAGTCAATGGAATAGACCAGAGCTTTAAAGAATTTCATTTGTCTCCACATGGTGACCATGCAAGAGGTTAGCAGACAATATGACACTCATACCATTGGTACACTTTGATAATTAATCAAACCAAAACCTTGGCTAAAAGAGTAAGAATCCAAATTATAGGATAGAGCTAAAACTAGAATAGACAAAAAAATTAACCTCCCATGAATACAATAAATATACAGTTTCTGGAAGCTTGAGATGGTAGCTTCTCAACGCATACACTAGATTTCCAACCTCCTTTATTCCTTCCCAAAAGCTTCCCTAATTATAATCCTTAATTTCCTAAGGGGGAGTCATTTGGTCCCAGGTGAGATGTTAAACCCTGCATGTAAGGCCCTCTAATGAAAAGTGTATGTAATCGAGCCTATGATGTATTTCAACAATAATTAAAAACCCAACTGACAAACTAAAAAAATTAGGATTAATTCATCATTGATGTTTTTGAGATCAATCAATAAAATAGAAATTTTACTCAAGTAAATTTATCTAGTGATGAATATAGATCATCTCTACACGGAATGGTAATTAATGACTTATTATTATTTACATAATGATTAGTGAGATGAGATACATATAACATACGGGGTCGAGCGATGAGCAAGTGTAAGGTGAGACAATAATAATTGGTAATACAATTAAGATGAATATGGTATATTTTGTCTTCATTTACCATTAATCACCTAGTTGACTGAGGGCCTATTGTGCATGGTCACAACCCGAATTAAGGCATGCATTACTTTGACCATTCATCAAAACACATATTGAAGTATTTTACTAAAATGCCCTTCAAGCTTAATATTCATAAGGTTTAGTGGATGAAGATGAGATCTGACTCACACCCCTAAATGCTCTGTTACAACCTTGAATTTGAAGAAACTTCTTTACCGCCTAATATCCCAATGGTTTGACTTCAACCTCCCATCAAATACCCTAGCCCATTGACGATCATACCATTTGATTCATAATATCTTTGCACATATGAAATATGATATATTTTTCAGTACTTAAAACTGGATCATCATGGAAGTCAAGAAAAATAGCTGAAAGTGTGAATTATCTGAAAAATGGTAATTCATCAATTTTACTTCATAACATCGTATTCACTATTTCCATGCCTAAAATCATGCTACACACATGGAGTTATTCCTGCATTTATCATGTTACCAAAAAATTAAATAAAACATCCAATTGAACTAATTTGATATTACTTAATTTTATTACACAGAGTTGAGGGAAGATTTTAAGGGCTGGTGATCACCATTCACTGTGTAAGGATATAGAATGGGCCTTGAATATTAACATAATTAAAATTAAATCTGATTAATATAAAGTTTCGCTCTATTATGCTTTTGAGTATGATGTAATATCATAGTGTAACATGACATGCGAGGTGGTTGATATGATATGCACCATCCACTACAGAAGTCTAGAGAGAAAGCTTTTTCATTCTTCTTAGTTTTAGAAGTACACTAAGAATTTTAATGATGAATAAATATCATATTATGTAGATGATGGGTGGACTAGATAAGTTTTTAAAGGAAGTGCATGTGATGGGGGAACCTCTTGTCAACAGCACCAAGGGACGTCAGCAACATCTTTGAACAGCCCGAGTTGAAGTCGGTGAACCCAACTTCAAGTATTCAGCTTTATGTTGGGTCTTAAAAGGTTCATTCTTTATTTTCTTGAAATTTGATTTCTTATCGAATCGAACCATGTTTGGGCCTCTAACCTTTTCACTATTTTCACTCTGTTTGATGTAGTTTGTGGGGAATCCTCGTCACGCGATGGTTCCCCTATCTCGGCCCACTTAGGCATCCTCCCTCCTATATAAAGGGACGCCATGCCTAAGGAAGCCTTGGAGTTTATTGAATTTGAAAGTATTTTTCTTCAATTGGCTCCTGCCTCCTTCCTTTTGGGAGTTACCTTTACTCCTTTCCCAGAGTAGATCGTGAGAGTTTCTCACCACGTCATTTCTTCGTCCACGTTGCGAACATTCTGTGCGGGGGAAATGGTTTGTCACCGCCATTCAATCCTCTGGTATCATCTTAATTGTGCCATGTCTTCTTGAAACCAATTCCAAGAACGATCCTGCGCCCTGCTCACCATCCTGCAAGAATGCTCCCGCCGGTGCTCTTCCCTGCTCGATCGCCTACGCTGCCCACCGATAGCCTTGTTCATTGCAGACCACTCCAAGAATCCGATTCTTGGAATTAACCTCCAAGAACCCTCTTCTTGGATGCAGCTGCCGTTGTCGTCTGCACCGCCAGTGGTGTGCAAGATTGCCGCCTTCGACCGCGTCGCGTCCTTCCACGGCTGGGCTCCAACGCCATCGTCCCCAAGCGTGCCAGCGCCATTCGCCCACAAGTGGCAGCCCCTGCATGCCCGCGCATTTCCACGCTGCGCGCCACCCCTGTGCGCGCCTAGCGCAGCGCCCATCTGCATGGCCCGTGCATGCCAGATCCGCACGCCCGTGTGTGCCCAAACCGTGTGCCTTCCCACGCGCGGGCTCCATAATCGCGTCCTCTGCACAGTCCCAAGAGCGCTAGCGCCGTGCGCCCCTACGTGCGTCCGCCCCGCTTGCCCACACCTGCCCCAAATCTCCCTTCTATGTGCCCACCCTCAACGCGCACTTGCACACATGCACACCTGTGCCCCGAAGTGCACAAGACAGCCATTCATCGTGCTCCTGCCGATGACCCGCGATCTCAGTACTCATGCTCGTGCCTTTGTCATTACTGCCACATGCCTTCATTCCCAGCCAACACCGCCACGGACTTCAGGTATTAGCCCAACAGATTCCTTCTTCTCCTCTTCGCTTGAAGTCAAATTACCTCTTTTAGTGCTGTCGTTCATGTGTTCCTCTGCCTAATATTGAAAGTTGTGATAGGATTAGCCACCTACTTGTCAAGAGGTAGCATATTCTTGTGATACGACTAGAGATTAATGGTAGTGGACATGGACACCTCTGGGCATTTATGTGCCCCTCATTAATTAGTCGTCTGGTAGGTCCAAAGGGATGTTGGGAAGTCTGGGTTTGATTAGTCAAACTTCGGATCTTTAATTGGCTCTCTGACTAGTCAGCACTGCTGCTTATCGTCTTGTTGATTTTATGTGCATCATCCATTCATCATTCTGCATTGCTAGAGTCAATTTTATCTTGCCGTTGTGTTGTAACACGAGCCGACCGATCCCGGCATTCTCCGTGTTACATCACCATGAGTCTCCCTTTTATACATTTTTAAAAAGATGTATGGTGATGTGGCATGCTTTGACGTGCCATGTCAGATGCGCAGGACTATATTAATGTATATTATAATATTAAATCATCATTCCTCTATATTTGTCTTTCCCAGAATGTTACATATAGCGTAACGGGAGCTGTTAATAAAGAATAATGAGGATGAATCTGAGCCAATTATCACATTCACTGCTATCATTTAAAGACAAAACCCTAGTGCTGGTGTGGCGGCAATGATGTCAATGACGAGAGAGAAATATTCATCCCAGATGAATGGATGAGAATCATCCAACTTCCATGCTCGATATCTAAAGATCTAGAACTCCAATTGAGCTGAAATTTAAGGGTAGCTTCACCTTTATATCGCATATCCATCCATTTGGTTGAATCTGTAAATTGAGCTTTTTGATATTTGAAAATCATCTTCAAGCTCATTTCCTCCTAGAGAGGCAAATGGAAAGCAAATGAAATTTTGAAGGTCCATCAAGAGTGTCTTGGTGTCTTGAGTGCTTGGATAAGGTCAACAGATAAGTATGCCTTGATCCTGGAAGAACATAGGGATCTAAGGTTACTCTATTGCCTTACATTGATCATTCTTCTACACATTCGTCTAGATAGATCATATCATTCATCATCCATCCGCATCCCTATCTATCATCATCTACCATCCACCTCATGTATCACCTAAAGTGTGATAATCTCATCAACATCTTCATCCCCTCTTTATTAATCTAAGAAAACCTAAATCACTATCTTCCTCCTTTTATCCATCACTCTTCTCCTAATTCCAGTACCTTCATCACTACATCTCACACCATCATCTCTATCACGTCACACCTTTAAACACTCCTATCTTATATTAAACCCTAATATATATATATCATTATCTTAAACATTTAATTCTCATTTCATCTCATCATCACTTCATCAAGACTTCATTCATTCTTCTCTCTCATTTTCACTCACTTTGATCTCAATCCATCATTTTTGCAATAAATGTCTCATTCTTCTTAAATAATTGTTATCCCTATATCTGATAATTATCTTCATCCTACTGCTAACTTTTACCTTGTAAGTATTTACAACATAAAAGAGATGAAAATGACATCGAGCAATTTACTCTATTGAGAAATTTCCTTCTCATCATCTCAAATTTACCGTATTGAGAAATTTATTTAATAAAATATTTTTTCTATGGATATGACCCTTGCTCATCATTAACTAGTCAAATTATTTTATAAGTAAAGGTTTAGAAATTTGATTGATTAAATTCAAATGTGCAATGACATAAATTTAACCTGAATTTGAGTTTTTCAATCAACTCACATGTCACTATAAAAAATATGGACTCTTAGATGCTTAATAAAATAATAAAACACTGAACTAATTTAAAAAAGAAATGAAAATGACCCCAATAACTATATCTTATAGTTTAATTATTAAGGGTAAATTCGAATTATTTAAATTTACAAAATAATTTTTGAAATTATAATAATTATTTAAATGCCCTATATACCATTTCTGAGGCAATATTCGTCTCTCTATGTCTCTCTCTCTCTCTTAACCCTCTCTCTTTAAGAATAAAAACTATCTCTCTCTTCCTACAAACGAGATATTCCTGTGAGCCACTTTAAGGGACTTTAATCCTTCATTCACATGACTTATGTTTCAGTTCTTGTGGAACAGGATGAAAATTCACATAAAATTATCATAATCTTTAAAATCCAAGTGTTGTATTGGTACTGAGAAAATATAAAGTTACTGCCAACTGCTTTTAAGAGAAAAGAAGATGTTGTTTTTACTCCGAGTTTTAGTTATATTATCCTTTTACATTCTTTGATTTAATATTTATAATTCTTTAAAATAAAATTAATAATAGAATATTGATAATTCAGATTTTAGAGGTAAGTAGTGATGATTTAACCTTACTAATTAGTGTCGTTGGTTTATTTGATTTAGCCTAGGGAGAGTAAGGGTCGATCCATAGGGAGCAAGGGTTTATTCGAATGAATTTGCACTTTACTTATAATTTTTTAATGAATTTTAGAATTGGGTTTACTACCTATGAAAATAAATAACTAACTAAATAAAATATAAAAAAATAAATTTAAAATATAATTAAAATATTTATAAAAATAACATGGTGTGGAATTTTTTGAGCGTGGTCAGATGCATTGGAACCGTCTGGATGTTGGCTAGCTTCTCCAAGACAACCAGAAGACAACGAAAAACAGGTAAGAGTGAAAAGAAGAAATAGGAAGGTAACCTCTTTGTCACACCCTCCAAGTCCCAAAGGACTTCTTCTCCTTTCCACCAGCTTCTTCAGCCCTGGATGCTTCCTTCTCAGCCTGGCACTCACTAAGGTGAATGGATCTATGACTCAGTTGCACTTAGGCCACCAAAAATTACTTTGGATTGAATCACAAGATGAATATTACAATAGGGTGAAGGGGTTTATATAGGGAGAGAGAGCAAATGAGAGCCATTGGAATTTTAAATACAATGGATGGCCAGATCTTCTTTTCTGGGTTATGATCCACGTCCATTATGGTCCTCCAATCAGCATTGAGACCTTTTAAATACCCCAGGGACGTTCACGACTTCTTTCCTTAATTAGCATTAAAAATGCTATCTTTAAGTCTCCACGCTTGGATGATTTATGGATTGAATGGCTGGATCTTCTTCTCTGGCCTGGATCCACGTCCAAGGGTGTCCTCCAATCAGCATCCAAGCACCTTAAATGGTCATAAATAATAATGACTGGATGTTCCCCTTGCCCTCCTTTCTTTGGCCCAAGATGCCTCTCATAGTTGGCTTAATGGAGCTTCTTTAGTGTGCCTTTAGAATAGAGCCAGCAGTCTTGATTTGGGTCTCCATTCTTGGCCCAGGTTCATGGTTGGGCCTGCTCCTTTGGGCCAAATAGCATCAACTTCATTTAATTATCCCCTTTAGTTATGAAAGTTTCACCTAATTCCTGCATCTTCCACATAAACTATGAAGAGAGTGAGATAAAGATAAGTGGGGTTAAGTGGGGTTAGTCCCACAAATGACAATAATTAACTCAAAATTATAAAAAGGTGATTTTATTCATGATTTTTCACAACTTAACATAAATTTTGATAATATATGCAGATAAAGATAAAGAAGTAGATAAATTAGCTAGAAATGCACATATTTATTACTATCATTTTGGAGTCATCAAATATCCCCCAACTTAGATCATAACCAAATAAACAATCAGTACTATGCGCATTTCAGACACAGTAGGAGAATACCTCTAGAGGCTGGACATATGAACAAATCAACATGACATTTTTTGAGAAATCATGGATCCAATCTGCACAAATGGAGTTGATCATTGTTTTTAAAGTCTCAAGAATTTCATAGTTTATTTTTGTAAAATAGTGATAATATTCCTAATTATCCTTTACACTGTTTCAGATATGAATAATTGTTAAGTATTCACCAATTGACAGTTGTTGAGCGTGGCTTATTATCAAACCATAAAATATAGGAAAATATTTAATCATATTATTATCATATTTAAATGGTTCCCCATCAGTTCGCAATAAAATCCATGCTTAATTGGATTATTCAAGCCTGATCATCATTCGAGCCTGTTGAGGAAGAGCTATATCATATTGATGGTCCATTTATTCGATTTTTACTTCAAACTTAGTTTTGTTAAAATGAGTTGAATTCTTAGACCATCAAATTTTAGGAATCTGCTAAGAGTCCAACTCAAAAGTACCTTAAAGCAGAATGACTCACTTATTTAAACACTTATATTAAAATTTTTGAGAAAATTTTAATCAAGGGTTTTAAAAGAATGCAAACCATGTTTAGTTGACACCTAATTTAAAGGAACCTTTTGGAGCTAATTTGAGGAGAAATGAAAGTGATCTCATGGATTTTATATGGGAATAAAAGGAGCATTTATTATTTTTAATAAATATAAGCCAAATATGTTGAAAATAACATCATCAGGTTTCCTGTAATCACTGATCACATAAGTCAACAAACCCCTGCATAAAAGGATAAATGGTTATTGTTGATATAAATCATGATAATATAAAGGCATTAGTTTTAATGCTGAAGGTTGATTTTGATCTTAAATATGACTCATAACAAGTACTGGCTCATGGACTTTTAGATGGCCTGCCATCCGTTCCAATGTCCTCAACATAAAATTAATTATTTTCCAAAAATAGTTTATATTTGAGGATAATATTATAACACTATGTTTTCATAAAATATAATACTTTCTCTCCCCATAAGAAGATTGTTCACATTCACTCTTAAAATCATTGTGCAGAAACCTCATTGAATGGAGATATCCATAAATAAGAAATAAGATAAAAAAAAATAGGAAAGAAAGAGGGAATAAGACTTCAAAGACTCATTATGAGTAAATTAATGTATATTGAATTCTACTATTCCATATGATACTAATCATATTTGATTATTTACATACACTTAGAATCAATTTTATTGTGTAGTAAGATAAAATGATAAAAATTGGATGGTATTAATAGACAATCCAAATTGAGAAGACTACTGATTAAAACATTTTCGTGAAATGAGGAACAAATTTTGTAGCTTTTGGGCATTGATGATCCCCTTATTAAAAATTTCCATTGTATGCTTGAGTTTTTAAATCAAGCACATGACCTACTTTCCTATTTAACAGGAGGCACATAGAAATTCTAACATTTTGGTTACTACAGGCCAAAGTAAAAAAGGAAAATAATGTTGAAGAATTCTTTTTGGCTGCCTCTAATGTTGCTCTTTATCACAAATCTTAAAGATTTCACAGGAAATGAGCTAAATAGCAAGCAAGCGAAATGGTGGTGCCGATAACATGCCATCATGACATTCATTAATGCCATTTATAATCAATTTTAACTCCTAATTCATACAAATTTGATGCACGTTAGTAGGGTTCGCCCGTCCCGATATCTGTCCGATATCCGGTATCGGACAACCGATATCCGATATCCGGAAGAAATGGGACGGGGCTGGATATCGGATATCGGTCGATATCCGTCTATAAGGGGTTAGACAGATATCGGTATCGGATATTAAGGGGGGGAGGACGAATACGGTATCGGATACCGGATATCAAAAAACCGATATCCGGATGTCAGAGACGGATACCGGATGCTGGATATCGGTTTACAATATCGGAATATCGGAACCGGTATCGAATTGTTTTATTCTATATGAATCTCAGTAAATATATAGAGATTAATATATTTTTTTTCTTCCATATGGGATAACAGGATTCGAAGTTATTGTAAACTCTGAAACCCGTTATCCCATATGGAAGATATTAGAAAATTTTCTTTGTATATATTAAATGAGGCCCATAAATCATTAATGTTAAAATAATATCCATATCAATTAACGCTACATTTTAGGAGCATTATATTTATAAATTAATTTATTAATTAATGAGTACGCCGTCCAATAAATAGATCGAAAGATTTCTATTTCCTTCCATATGGGATAAAGGGATTTTGAGTTTTAACACAAAACCCGAACTTATCCCATATGGAAGAAATTAAAAACCTGTGACTGTATATAAGAAATGAGTTGAATAATAAAGTAGAAAGCTCTCTTGCTACACCCGTGTCCACGTTATCTGTATGAAATCAAAGATACCTTATAAACAAAATATTTTTATTATACTTCGGTGCGGATATCGGTTTTTGATATCCGCATCCGATATCCGATACCGCATCTGTCCCCTTGAGACGGAGACGGATGCTGAATTGGGACGGATATCGGTATTGGATATTGACACTGTAGCAGCCGATATCCGGTATCCAGATATCGGAAAAACCGGATACCAGAAATTGCCTTTCCGGTATCTGGTACAGCATCCATCCCGATACCGGCATCCGGTACCGGTATCGGGATGGGCGAACACTACATGTTAGCTTACAGTTTCAGCATTTCAGCATTCATTGCTTTTCATCACCTGTTTCTCTTTTTTGTGAATTTGGCGTTAATATGATGCAATTTGCAGGTTTGGCCATCCAAAAGGTCAAACCTTAATGAATTAATCATTTTCTTTGGAGTTTGATGATTGGAGGAGGAAGGTTATGAGATTCCACGGCTATCGGTCGTTGCACGCCTGGCATTGCCAGCATTTTAGGACCAGGGTGCCAAGCTTGAAACTGAATATGAATGAGTGAATATCTAAATTTGAAATGCACGATGAATGTATGCAGAGCCCTCTGAGGAGAGAAGAATTGGCTAAAATTTTCACCCAATTTGGAGCAACCAATAGGGAGATATGCCCACACAATGTCTATATTCCACAACAACTTTTATATCTTTGATTAATTTTGTCCCCATGTGGGCACGCATTTCATGCCCGTGTGGACCAGGGTAGGGAAGTTTGTGTTTCGTCAACGAACGAACAGCCAAAAAATCATTTTCATGTGTGTTCGGTTCGTTTGTGTTCGTTCATGAACGAACACGAACAGGATGAAAATTTAATAAAGAAAATGGGGGGTGCTCTTTGGGAGGGGAAGCAGAGAGAGAGAGAGAGAGAGAGAGAGAGAGAGAGAGAGAGAGAGAGAGAGAGAGAGAGAGAGAGAGAGAGAGAGAGAGAGAGAGAGAGAGAGAGAGAGAGAGAGAGAGAGAGAGAGAGAGAGAGAGAGAGAGAGAGAGAGAGAGAGAGAGAGAGAGAGAGAGAGAGAGAGAGAGAGAGAGAGAGAGAGAGAGAGAGAGAGAGAGAGAGAGAGAGAGAGAGAGAGAGAGAGAGAGAGAGAGAGAGAGAGAGAGAGAGAGAGAGAGAGAGAGAGAGAGAGAGAGAGAGAGAGAGAGAGAGAGAGAGAGAGAGAGAGAGAGAGAGAGAGAGAGAGAGAGAGAGAGAGAGAGAGAGAGAGAGAGAGAGAGAGAGAGAGAGAGAGAGAGAGAGAGAGGGGCCACGGGAGAGGGAGTGGGGAGAGTGAGTGAGGGAGGGAGGGAGAGGAGGGCAGGAGAGAGAGAGGGAGATCCCCGTTCTCTCTCTCTCTCTCTCTCTATTTTAGAGTAAAAATAATAATTTATATTAAATTACCTCGAGAATGCCACCTGTTTGCAAACAGTTTGTCTGTTCGAGATCCATTCACGAACATGATCGTGTCCGATTTGGACCGTTTGTGTTAGTGTTCGTTCATTCGCATGTTCGCGAACGAACGAAACATTTTTTTCCCAACCCTACATGTGATGCATGTGTGAGAGATATTTTTAATAATATTTGAAATTATATTTTGATATGGGGTATGTCAATTTATTCCATGTGAGACTAATGTGTCCCTTTGATTTTTGTTTACAAGCCACATATACCACCGTGAGCAGGACACACCACCCATATAGAGTCAAGTTTTTTTACAGGATCCACCCTGATTTGAAGAAAAGGGATGAGTGTACTGATCGGGGCCCCCTTAGCTCATTGTCCTTTCTCGCCGATCTCCTCTGTGCTGGAGTAGATCTTGGTATCTGTGATGACGTCCTAGGTATTTAGAGTCGTCGAAGATGTGTCACACCTCTGCCCTTGCTCATTCCACTAGCAGAAGAGTCTTCTAATGCTGTAATAGAACTCCACCCGAAGATAAATAATTGGGGGCCGAAGAACCTGTTTTAAGCTCTAGGGAGGACCTCTGGTGGCCCTAGATGCGGTGGTCCTGCACACACTCACTGAAACAAATAGTCGAGATATGTGCACCAATTTGGAGAAATCAAGGAACCAAATTGGGCAATAAATATCATGCAGGGTTGTAATATAAATAAGATAAAATTCTCTGTTACGCACACCTTCACGGGCTGATCAATCTGTGAAATCGACCTTGTTTTGGGGAGCTGGTTTGCTCTACTCTATGAACACACTTGTGTGATGGTTCCTTTGTGATGTTGTTTGTGCGACATTTGCTAGCTGCAGACAGGCTTATGCACTCTGTGCTTGATAACCTACAATTGGTTGAGAGTTACTACACCTAGCTGGAAGTTGGGTGCTAAGCTGAAACCATTTTGAATTTTTTTCTTCATTTCATTTTTCTTATTTATATAAATTTGCCTACTGAAAAAAATGAAATAACCAAGTCAAGAAGAGAATTAATCCCATTTAAGTAATACTGTCAAACATATTTTAAATGAGAATTATTGGGCCTCTAAATTATGTAAATATTAATATTATGAAGTTTTTCAATCAAATGGCTCATTTAAGTCCTGACATGCAAATTCATATCAGTCCAATGATGCCAAAATAACCTTAGAATAGGTAGGATTTCATGCCTCATTTTTGGTTCATCAAAATACCCCCTACTTAAATATTACTAGTATTGTAGCAATGATGATGTAACATGATCAATGCGGGGATCGCTCGACTCATGTTACAACACAGGCGAGAGGACAAATGAAATGTAAGTCATACAATGTATGCAAACTATGGTGAAAAACCAATGAGAAAGACGTGGCAATTGCCGATTAGATCGACAATCAACTAAAGATTCAGGAGTGGACCATTCACCGTCAAACTCCCAATGACGCACTTGGACCAACTAGACGTCCTACTAGGTGAGTGGACAACGAGAAGTCCAAAGACGTCCACGGCATTTTCTGTGAGGAACCTTAGTCGTTATCACAAGAAATCCTACATCTCGACAAGTAGGTGGCTAGTCCAATTACTCGTCAATAAAACTGACAGTGGAGGAAGTAGCGGAAGACATCACTAGAGTAAGTAATAATACTGCTAAAAGTGAGGGAAACAATAGAACCTGGCAGGGTCACTGACCCAAAGTGTTCTTGGAGGCAAGGTAGAGATGCGATTGTCCAGAATGGAGTTGGGACGATGGTGAGCAGGAGACCGGCGTGCTTCTTGCAGGCCATGCGTTCTTAGAGAGGGTATTTTCTTGAATATTCTCCAAGAAGCTCCGTGAAAGCTCCAAGAAACTCCAAGAGAGGGCGTTTTCTTGAATCTGCTCCAAGAAGCCCCAAGGAAGCTCCAAGAGAGGGCCTTTTCTTAAATCTTCTCCAAGAATCTCCAAGAAAGCTCCAAGAGATAGCCTTTTCTTGAATCTGCTCCAAGAATCTCCAATAAAGCTCCAAGAGATGGTGTTTTCTTGAATCTGCTACAAGAACCTCCAAGAAAACTCCAAGAAGCTCCAAGAAAGCTTCAAGAAAGGGACTTTTCTTGAATCTTCTCCAAGAAAGGCCAAGAACGGCGTTCTTGGAAGGTTGTCCACACAAGAAAAGGATTCTTGGGGAAATGAGGTGGACAACGGATGCCCGGGATGACAGCGCAGTGTGGGAGTGTAGGGATGTAATCAGAGAACGTGCTTCTTGCAGGCTGGTAGTTGGGGCAAGGCGACTTTCTTGAAATTTCTCCAAGAAGACGTGACACTGATAAGGGGAGAAGAATTCGGCAATGAGAAGTTCTTTCGTAGGGTGATCTCCACGTGGTGAATCTGGCGACGTGCGGATGAAGCTCCCACGATCTCTATCTAGAATACTGTAAAGATAAACTCCCAAAGGGAGGAGACGGGAGCTCAATTGTAGAAGACTTTTTCAATTCTCAATTAAACTCCAAGGCTTCGTTGGGCATGCCATCACTTTATGTAGGGGGGGGATGCCCAATTAGGCCGGATGAGGGGAAACCATCTCATGATGAGGGATTTCCCCTTAAAAGTACATCAAAATAAATAAAGCAAAAAAATGGATGAGGCCCAAACACAATGGCCCATCCGATCGTTCAGAAATCAAAATACAAGAAAATAAATCAATGCTCACGACCGTGCATACTTGAAGTCAGGGTTGTGGGCGTTGGCTCATGCTGCACAATCAGGTTGTTGGCGTCCCATGGTTCGGCTAGTGAGATGGTCCATCATCAAATGATGCATAGCCAAGAGAACTAACTTCTTCTCATGATGTCGATTGAGATCATGAATTGTATTCTTCTTCAAGTAAGTTAGATCCCTTAAAAGTGAGGGATATGCTGGAGGGTATTCTCACCACATATTAGTCTCTCTGCTCACTTGGGCTACTCAAGAGTTGACCCCTCTATCAGCTTCTCTTCATAGTAGGAAAAATCTCAAACCCCCTATTTTATTTTGGTAGTATCCAACATCTATTGATCTGGCCAGCTTGTTGAGCATGCGTGCTATCGACCACTCTATTCAAGAAGTTGTGGATGAATAAACTTGATGGCTTCAACTAACTTCTTTTGCCTTTTCTCCTTCATTTTTTTCATGGCTTTGGTTTTGTGGGGCCGAAAACACAAGGCATATAACTGACTATCTTCTCTAGCCCTTGCTCCCTATTCTACTTTCTACATTATGATTTTTATAACATTCAAACTTTTGTTTGCGTTAGGTCATCAAAGACTGTAGGATGAATATATATAAAAATGAGGAGCTAGGACATGGGACAAGATATTTACAGCCAGCTCAAGACTATGGTATTAGAATGAATGACTAGAGAATATACTCAAAAGATTAGATTAGTCATGTTCATCAACTAGCTGCTATAGAAAATTGTGCACTGACTCACTGTCTACTCTCAAATGAGGCGCGATGGGTTTTTATCATGATAGAGGTAGTAGGTTTCCAGATTCATCCCTATCCCTTCGTAGGTTGTTCACCACAATTTCACAGTTAGTGGGGCCACCCCTAAGGAAATTAGAAAGTAAGAGAGCATCACAACCCCTTTGTCTCAAAGCATAAAGAACTATAAAATGAAATAAATAAGGTTGTGCCAATTTGGCTGAAAACCCATGCCATAATTGGTTGTGTATAAAATATTGGGTTATAACATTTTCCATCCAATATTCTCAAAGAAGATTAGATGGAGATATCTAGGACCTAATCTCATGTTTTTAACTTTTTGGCCCATCCTCTAGGCACCTTTGAAGGCAGGGATTGTAACTTCTCCTGCTCGTAAACTCGGCCCTTCTCATCAGTTGCAGGGTTTGGTGGCCCGAAATTTACTTGGCTTCACCAAAAAGCCTCATCTCACAAAGCCCGGCTCACAGGGCATCCCTCTCACAATAGGGAATCTCCCCGCGCCATGCTCTAATGACATTATATGTTTCTCTTATCCCTTCCAGGGCGAGTGCTATGCTTTTGTGGATCGCGGTTTCACACACTAATCACTACAGGTGCCATAGTAGGTAGGCCATCCTACCTAAACCAATCATCATATCGATCCCCAAGCCCCATTGCTACAAAGGCTTGGCGTTAAAAATTTACATGGAGCTTCCGCCTCATACATCTCCTCTGGGGATGGAGGTAGCCCAGCCCAAGCTTGTGCGGTCAAGGTTATTGTACATGACCTCAGTTGACCTGAAAGGCTAGGGGAAGGGCCCACTAGATAGTTAATTGTCAATGAGTCTTTTCATCACTTGTGAAACGTCTTTTATCTTAGAAATTTGAAATTGGTACAATAACTACTCCAAGATGCGAGGAGCACAACCATATGGTGGCGATGAGATAAGAGGAGAGAGAAAATCAGGTCATAGATGAAATCAGATCATAAAGGAAATCAGATTCCTCCAACTTCAATCAACGATATCTAACCATCCAAAATGTGTTTTGGTCTGAACTTTTTAGGGCAATTTCATCTATACCTTCTCTATCGATTAATTATTGCAAACAATAATTGGATTTCCTTCCTCACTATGATTAGCAGAATAGTTTTCTCACACATCCCACCTCCAACTCCATCATTTTATGGACCACAGAAATGATAAAATTATAATCACTTTCCACGACTCCACCGCTTGCTAGCTTGTATCTGCCACCATCTTTGTCCTAATTAGCGGTGCTATTTCTTCCACTCCACTCCAAAATTACTTTATAATCATTTTATTAAATTATATTTAATTATTTTTTAGTCATTGTAGAGCTCTTTTGAATGAAATTTCACTAATTAATTTTATTGAATTAGATTTATTTTAAAATAGATAAAATCAGAAAAAATAAGTGTAAAGTTCACTTTTTCAATACTTGGATTCCTGTGGATTCAGCCCTTGTTCGCTACATGCTATATGGAAAATTAGAAATATTATTGTATGAATCGGAATACTTTAAATACATAATTTAACCAAGATTTTGGTGCATCAATTTGATCCTGAGATCTAAAATGTTCAAGTCAAAACTTTAAATTTTAGCTTTTTAGTGGTATTTGAAAAGGCAACTCTCCTCCGAGAAATGATTATACTAATTATTAACTCAGTAAAATGAATATAATTTTTTTGGATTGATTGCTCAGACTAATTAGATAATACCTACATTTTTCATTGATGACCATGAGATGACCCAGTTTAAATTCAATTCATAGAAATTAAATTTAAAGTTCACTTTTTCAATACTTTCTCCATGTGGAGTAGACCTGTACTCTCCCTACGCTGGTAAGGAAAATAAGAAATATTGTTAAATAAATCAGAAAACTTAAAGTACATAAACTAAAATTAATTTGGGTTTGTCAATATGATCCTGAGATAAAAAATTTTCAGGTCTAAAATTGAAGGTTACTTTCAAAAAATGAATTTGCTAATTAGTCATGAATTTATTTCTTAAATTACTGACAGAATACATACTTTTTTCATGGATGACCATGAGTTGGCCTGCTTCAAACTCTAACGACGATTTTTTGAAAATTCATGAAATTTTAAACTTAAGTATTCAATCAAATGCATTAGCATTTTGATTGAATAAAAATTTCAAACACTAATACAAGAACATTGAGCATCAAATCCCAGGACTTTCTGGTGAAAATTTTTATATTTGATCTGGTGAACTTTCTATAAGTAGGGTCAGTTATCTTCACAGACATGAAGGTATTTGGTACTAACTTAATATAGGTAATTACGTATTTTTGTTTTATTCAGTATATCGTTTCCTTGAGATGTTATAAATACAGAAATATGTTTGACCATTTCTTACGCTAGTTAGTTTTCCAAGGAGACAATTTTCCCAAGTCAATGTAGGACATTAGGAAATAAAGCCTACTTAAGAACATTCGGAAAAAAAAATCAATGTTTCCAACTTAATCTTGAATATTCCCATGAAGGTTACACTTAAATATGATGGAAAATATGAAATCGTAAAAAAATGACTGATGTGTATAAGAAGAAGTTGGGAAAAATGCATACCATTGTGTAATGACAACACCGACCCTTAAAAATCTGTTCATGGAGCAGTTGACTTCCAAAACAACGAAACCACACCCGTCAAGCTTAAGGGATTTTCTGTGGTTCGTAGTAAGGAAGGGATTTGGATTGTTTCCGTCAAACACCTTTTCTCTGAGCTAAGAACACAAAAGGACTGTACAAGATTTCAACAGCCACGAAAGAACCACCTTTTATCTTTGCATAAATTCAAGGAAAGGTTCGCGGTCATCCAGAAAATGATCTGGACCAGCATTATTTCAGCCATAGCGGTAATGATTTTTTGGCTGCCTTTGTTATCCATATCTGAGATTTTATGCACAGAATAAGTTTGATCAACTATCAGAGAGGTGCGTTTTTCTGGGATACAGTTCTATGCATAGTGTGTACCGGTGTCTGTCACTCCTAACTGGTAAATTTTTTGTTTGAAGGCATGTTGTTTTTGAAGAAATTTTTTTCCCTTTCCCGTCTGACTATACAACACATAATGAGATTCCAGCAACAACTCCACAAATATCATCGACTGTACCTGTTCTAAGCAAAACAGTTGATAACTTATCATCGGTCACTGAATATAATTCAGTCATTGATGATAAGTTAGAGGAAGTACCTACTGAAAATTTGGAACCAAATGAAAGAGAATTAGTTCCAAATAAGTCTGACATGAAAAATGTGGAATCAATGGATTCTGACATTCAAGAACTGTCAAGCACTCTTGACCATATGCCTGTGCCAGGAGAAACCTTAAAGATAAAGAAACTAAGTGATATCTACAATACTGAAAGAAATCACTTAGCCTTTTCCTCGGTTAAACATCCTATTCGAATGTGTTTAATGTCTAGTGTAGAATACTCTGAACCATCAAATTTCACCGAAGCATCCAAGGACATAAACTGGATGCAAGCGATGAAAGTTGAGTATGATGCTCTTATTCAAAGCAAAAGTTGGACCTTAGTTCCAAGAAACAAAATCCTTCATGTTATAGGATGCAAATTGGTTTACAAATTGAAGTACAAACCAGATGGAAGTATAGATAGGTACAAAGCCAGGTTGGTGGCGAAAGGCTTTACCCAACAAGAGGGATTTGACTTCACAGAGACTTTTAGTCCTGTGATCAAACATACCACAGTAAGGCTACTCTTGTCATTAGCTATCAGTAAAAATTGGAGTGTGCATCAACTAGATGTGTCAAATGCATTCCTTCATGGAGAATTAGAAGAAAAAGTTTACATGGAACAACCTATAGGTTTCAAAAATATTTCACTGCCAGATCATGTGTGTCTACATAAAAAATCAATATATGGTCTTAAACAATCACCTAGAGCATGGTTTCATAAGCTATCTTCATCACTTCAGAGTTCTAGTTTTATCGGATCTAAAACGGATACATCTTTATTTTTCAAAAATGATGAAAATCCGATGTTTGTTTTGATTTTTGTTGATGACATTTTGATTATGTCTCCTAATATTGGTAAAATTAATGATGTAGTCTATAAATTACATAAAGAATTTGCTATTCGTGATTTAGGTACAGCAAAGTATTTTCTGGGAATAGAATTAGTTAAACACAAAGATGGCTTTCTACTTAGTCAGGATATCTCTTGTCGATACTAAAAAAATCAAGTGTGGAGAATTCTAAACCAATGTCAACACCTATACCTCTAACTTCAAAAGTTGAAAATAAACAACGAGATCCGTCACGAGATACATTATATAGACAAATAGTTGGGGCACTACAGTATCTTACACTGACTAGACCAGATATCACATTTGCTGTAAACAAAGCATGTCAAAAGATGCATTCACCGGATTCTAGTGATTGGGGATTTCTTAAGCATTTACTTAGATATCTAAAAGGAAGCATACTCCATGGATTACTTGTTTACAGGAATTCTGATACTAACATAAATGCAATTAGTGACTATGACTGGGCAGGTGATAAAGAAGATCGACGATCTACAGGAGGCTACTTGATCTATGTTGGCAAAAATCTAGTGTCATGGAGTTCAAAAAAACAATCCACGGTGGCTAGATCAAGCACCGAGGCAGAGTACAAAGCAGTTGCAGATGCAACGGCTGAAATTACATGGATTCAGTCTTTACTCAATGAACTCAAAGTTAAGACTGAATCCACACCAACATTATGGTGTTATAATGTTGGTGCTACATATTTAGCTGTTAATCCTGTGTTTCATGCAAGAATGAAACACATTGGAATTGATTATCACTTTGTTCGGGAGCAAGTGGCAGCCAAGTCATTAAAAGTTAAGTTTGTTAATAGTGACAATCAATTAGCTGATTCTCTTGCAAGAAATCATTTTATCTTTCTCAGGTCCAAGTTCAACGTCGTCTGCGACGGCGATGATCTTTGGGGGGGGGTGTGAAGAGGAGTTCTACTCGCCAAATGGTCAAGACAATCTATGAAGACTCAATGTTTGGCGAGCTTTTGATAGGGACTTAATTAAGATTAGATACTAAAATTAATCATATATTATATACTCATTAGAGACTTAGAAATAGGATTAAATATAGGTTCAAACATAGCATAGGATTAAATATAGAATAGGACCAAAGCTCTAGTAGGAACAAACATAGTTAGGTACAAACCCAAAGGAGTTATAACGGTTGAACTATGCATAGAACTGTATCCCAGAAAAACGCACCTCTCTGATCGTTGATCAAACTTATTCTCTGCATAAAATCTCAGATATGGATAACAAAGGCAGCCAAAAACTTTCAAATAGGAATAATCAGGTTTTTCTTTAAAGAGTAATTCAAAAGGCGATTTGTTATTAATAACAGCAGTTGGCATTCTGTTAATAAGGTAAGTAGTTGTAACTACTGCCTCATCCCAGAATTTCTTAGGTACTGATGCATGATTAAGCAACGCTAAAGCAGTTTCGATAATATGTCTGTGTTTTCTTTCTGCAGTGCCATTTTGTTCAGGGGTATGAGGACAAGATACCCTGTGAACAATGCCTTGTGTTTTAAAAATTGAGTTTAGAGACTGATACTCTCCTCCCCAATCCGATTGAAAATATTTGATGTGAGCAGAAAATTGTTTTTCCACTTGTTTCTGGAATTCAATAAATGTGGGTAAAACTTCACTTTTCTTCTTTAGAAAATATAACCATGCATACTTGCTGTAGTCATCAATAAAAACAACATAATATGAAAAACCGAAATTTGACATAATAGGTGAAGGTCCCCACAAATCCGAATGAATTATTTCAAGTGGTTTATTTGAGTGATGATGGCTGTTGACAAACGGGAGTTTATGAGATTTCGGTATTCTACATGCATCACATATGAATTATTTAGAGAGATTTGAAAAAGAAAGTCCAAATCTATGTATAATATTCTGTAAAACTCGAAATTGTGGATGCCCCAATCTTGAATGCCACGTTTCTGCTGTTGTTTTCCCCCCAACAAATGCGACTGGCTTGTGAAGTGGTGTGTCCAAGCAGTAGAGTCTTTCTTTAATTGTTCCCCGAAGTAGGATTTTGCTGGTTTCCTTGTCCTTAACGAGACAATAAGGAGAATGAAACCCCAAAAAAAATTATTATCTACGGTAAGCTTATGTACAGATAGTAAATTTTTCTTTATTTCTAGAACATGAAGTATATTTTTAAGAAATAAAATTTTCTCAAAAGTAGAAATTTTCGAAGAACCTACTGATAGAATTTTTCAAACCTGCCCCGTTACCCATCTGTAGTTGCTCGTTTCCTTGGAAGTTTGTGGAGTTGGAAATCAGGTTTGGGTCTGCAGTGACATGGTGTGTTGCTCCACTGTCCGGAAACCAGGCACCATTCTCCGAACTGTTGACGAAGAATGCTTGGTGTGCAGCATGCCATGTCTGATTATTTTGTCCTGTATTCTCCTGACTTCTTGTAAACTCTGACAATCCCTTGCTCGACGACCAAAGTTGGAGCAAATCTGACATCTTGGAAGAAACCGGTTTGGTCTTCCTCTTCCTCTCCCACGGTTTTGACTATACCCTCTTGGGAATAATAATTCCGTCAGGAGCCTGATTTGAAATGCTTGGAACCTGACTATTGTTAGCCGCAGGATAAAACACAGTAGCATTCATCTTTTGCTGATATGAAAGTTAAATTTCTTGGGATTTGAGGTTGTCACAATATATTCAAATTTCATATTGTGAAGACTGGCATTCATGACCATCACAAACTGGCTATATTCTGTTCCTAATCCCCGTAAAAAGTATAATTTCTTGTATCTAAATCAATATTCGATCCAGCAACTTCTAGAGATTCAACAATCGATCGAAATTTTTTAACATATTCTTCAATGGTCATGGTACCTTTAGTGATGGTGTGAAACTGACGATGTAGGTCCATGATTCTTGCTCTGTTTCTGCTGGAAAAAGTATCTTCAAGTACTTTACACGCCTCCTTTGTAGTTTTAGCACCACTGATGCATGGGATGACGGATTCTGATAGTGTGGTGTGAATAAAGCCCAGAACCTTCTGGTCATTCTTCCACCACTGCCAATATTCTGGATTCTCGACCAGATTTCCTGTGGATCTTGAACAGAAACCAGTGGTGGATCATTATGAATGAAAACATCAACTCATACCTGTTGAGAACTGGAAGGATTGAGCTTTTCCAGATCTGGTAGTTGTCGTCATTGAGCCTCACGAGAACGGTGGCTCCTGGGGGAATGTTCACCGGGACTTGTCCTGCGGTGACAGCATTCCTCATGGCGATTATAGCAGACGGAGCTTCTTCTTGCTAGGGCCCAAATGGCTCTGATACCATGTTGAAGTTTCTTGGGCGTTGCACAAGAAACTCTGACAGAAAGAAATAGATGAAAGAAGGAGATAAGAGAAAGAACACCAAGAAAAGAGAGAATTAAATCGTTGTATTTTCCTCAAGAGATCCCAGTACATTGGTTGTAATTATATATCGTGTTGTAGATAGTTGTGTATGTATAAGTCCGTTGTAACTAATCCAACGGTATTTCAAATGCGTTGTATCTCGGCCGTTATAACTCCTTCGGGTGCACCGATCAACCGTTATAACTCCTTTGGGTTTGTTCCTAACTATGTTTGTTCCTACTCTATCTTTGATCCTATTCTATATTTAATCCTATGCTATGTTTGAACCTATATTTAATCCTATTTCTAAGTCTCTAATGAGTATATAATATATGATTAATTTTACTATCTAATCTTAATTAAGTCCCTATCAGAAGCTCGCCAAACTTTGAGTCTTCAAATATTGTCTTGACCATTTGGCGAGTAGAACTCCTCTTCACAGCAAGCGCTTCTGCTCTTCGCCCCTCCAAGAAGGAAAATAAACTGAGACATGGGGAGGACGGATGAAATGAACAAAGAGATAATTATCTCACGGGGATAATTTACAGCATCGGACATGATCTGGAGGGCTCCGAATAGATACTGATAGTGGTACATGGGGGCGGGGAAAGAATAGAGGAATGGGTTAGTTGCCGGGGACGAAGTTGGTGGCGTAGGCCCAGGCGTTGTTGTTGACGGGGTCGGCGAGGTGGTCGGCGAGGTTCTCGAGGGGGCCCTTGCCGGTGACGATGGCCTGCACGAAGAAGCCGAACATGGAGAACATGGCGAGGCGACCGTTCTTGATCTCCTTGACCTTGAGCTCGGCGAAGGCCTCGGGGTCCTCGGCCAGGTTCAGCGGGTCGAAGCTGCCGCCGGGGTAGAGCGGGTCGACGACCTCGCCGAGCGGCCCGCCGGCGACGCGGTAGCCCTCGACGGCGCCCATGAGGACGACCTGCGTGGCCCAGATGGCGAGGATGCTCTGCGCGTGCACCAGGCTGGGGTTGCCGAGGTAGTCCAACCCGCCCTCGCTGAAGATCTGCGACCCGGCCTTGAACCAGACCGCCTCGCCGAACTTGACGCCGTTGCGCGCGAGCAGCTCGGGGAAGACGCAGCCCAGCGCGCCGAGCATGGCCCAGCGGGCGTGGATCACCTCCAGCTCGCGGTTCTTGGCGAAGGTCTCGGGGTCGGCCGAGAGCCCGGCCGTGTCCCAGCCGTAGTCGCCGGGGAACTCGCCGGTGAGGTAGGAGGGGGCCTCGCCGGAGAAGGGGCCGAGGTACTTGACCCGGTCGGGCCCGTACCAGGGGCTGCCGGAGGAGACGGGCTTGGGCTTGGCGGCCGTCTTCCTCATGGAGATCCGGCCCTCGCCGAAGACCTCGGAGCCGGCCGGGGAGAGCTTGACCGCCTTGCCGGCCATGGAGGGGGAGGAGAGGGCCATGCTCGCCGCCATCGATGGAGCTGCGTTGGTCGAGCTGCGATGCGGTCGATGCGCTTGGTGAGGGAGAGCTGATGGATGACCCTGTTCAGGAAGCTCTCCTATTTATTATTTATCATCAGCATCCCTTCCCCCCGAATCGACGAGGATATGAGAGGATGAGGAGAGATTTCCTCATCCAGTCCAGATATCAGTTCTGTTTCTCGTCTTTGATTCGTCCACGTGATCTCCATCCGCCACGTCAGCCGCTTTCTTTTCCTCTATCCCCCTTTCTCCTCTCGGTCTTCCTGCCTCTCTGTCGCTTTTTTCCTCTTTCTCTCTCTTTATCGCTTTCTCTCTCCCCTCTCTATCCCTTATTCTTTTCCTCTTTCTCTCTCTTCATTGTTTCCTTTCTCCCTCTCTCTATCTCTTACTCTTTTCCTCTTTCTCTCTCTTTATCCCTTTCTCTCCCCCCTCTCTACCTCTTATTCTTTTCCTCTTTCTCTCTCTCTTTATCGCGTTCTCTCTCCCCCTCTCTAAATCTTCTTCTTTTCCTCTTTCTCTCTCTCTCTCTCTCTCTCTCTCTCTCTCTCTCTCTTTCTCGCGTTCTCTCTCCCCCTCTCTAAATCTTCTTCTTTTCCTCTTTCTCTCTCTCTCTCTCTCTCTCTCTCTCTCTCTCTTTCTCGCGTTCTCTCTCCCCCTCTCTAAATCTTCTTCTCTTCCTCTCTCTCTTTCTCTCTCTCTCTCTCTCTCTTTATCGCGTTCTCTCTCCCCCGCTCTATCTCTTCCTCTTTTCCTCTTTCTCTCTCTCTCTCTTTCTCGCGTTCTCTCTCCCCCTCTATAAATCTTCTTCTTTTCCTCTTTCTCTCTCTCTCTCTCTCTCTTTCTCATGTTCTCTCTCCCCTCTGTAAATCTTCTTCTTTTCCTCTTTCTCTCTCTCTCTTTCTCGCGTTCCGTCCCTCCTCTCTATCTCTTATTATTTTCATCTTTCTCTCTCTTTCTCGCGTTCCCTCCCCCCCTCTCTATCTATTATTATTTTCCTCTTTCTCTCTCTTTCTCGCGTTCCCTCCCCACCTCTCTATCTCTTATTATTTTCCTCTTTCTCTCTCTTTATCGCGTTTTCTCCCCCCTCTATCTCTTATTCTTTTCCTCTTTCACTCTCTTTATGGCTTTCTCTCTTCCTCTCTCTATCTCTTATTCTTTTTCTCTTTCTCTCTCTTTGTTGAAGAAATTGATTATTAAGTTGAAAATAGATCAACTTATCAAGAAAATAGGATAGTACGGTATATATACAGTTATTGTAATAATTGTTTAAATTCCATATGGTTTTTACAATGGAAAACTAGGAGGACTGAAAAATTAATGGATTTATCTCCAATTACTTATAGACTGCATTGATTTGCGGGTGCAAAAAAATACAAGGACTTCTGTGCAAAAAGACAGAAAATCAAAATGTTTTAAAACAATATTTTTAAAATGTATTAAAAAATAACATCACGGTCATCATCCATGACGGCCGTTCCGTCACGTCACGCGTCCAGGGCACCTCATCACTGTCACGTCACCGTCACAACCTGCTCGTCATCCGTCACTGTCACCATCACGTCATCTGTCATGTTTCCTTCACGGTTACGTGTGACGTGACGGATGACACTTGGCGATCCCGACTGTCGATCCCCCTTCCTCTCTCCTCCCTCTCTTTCTCTCTGGTATTTGTTCTCTCCCTCTCTGGAATTTTCGGTCTCCCATCTTTGCTCGCTGGCGCTCTCCGTGGCCTTTTTCCCTCTCTTTGGTTTTTCTCTCTCTCTCTGGCACTCTTTTTCCTCTCCCTCTGGCACTCTTTTTCCTCTCTCCTGGCTCTTTTTAACTCTTTCTCTGGATTTCTTTACTTCCTCTATCTTTTCTTTCCCTCTCCCTCTGGCTTATTTCACTTCCACTCTATCTCTATATATTTCCTCTCTCTACCCCTATATATATCTCTCTCACACACTTACAGTCTATCCATCTCTCTCTCTATCTATCTATCCCACTATCTATCACTTGGCCTCTCTCTCTCTCTCTCCTCTTCAAGACCTCTATCTCTTTCCTCTCACTCTCTCCCCCTCTCCCCCTCTCCAACTTTAATTCTTTCCCTTAATCTCTTACTCTTTGAAACACTTTCTTCTTGCCTTTCACTATCTTCCCCTCTTCAACCCAATCCCTTTCTCTCTTACTCTCCCCGCCTCTCCAACTCTATCACTTTCCCTTTTACACTCTCCCCCTCTCCAACTCTTTCTCTTTGTCCTTCCCTCTATCCCGTCTACGTCTACAACTCTTACCCCTTTCCCCTATATGTGAAGAGGACTCAACAACTCGCCAAAAGAAAACACGGAGCTGACGTGGACCAATAGGGACTTTAATAAAGAGTAGCTAGTAAAAAACAGCCACATGTCCCCTATACTCATTATGAGACTAGTTTTTAGGATTAAATATACGTCTTCTTCCTTCTCTTCTTCCATCTTCTCTCATCTCTTCTCGATCATGAGTGGTTATGAACTCTTTCATGGTATCGGAGTGCGAGGCGGAGATCAAGATGGCTGGAGAAAGCCTTCAACCGCCACTCCTGCAGGGTCTATCGGAAAAATCAGCGAAGCAACTGCTGGACAAGTCCCAGTTGCAATTCCTCCAAGAATTATAATCAACCCGAAGCGGAGCAGCGACAATTATCAGATGTGGAAAAGCGCCATGCTTCTAGCTCTTAACGGGTATGATAATGACATTTATAGAAGGAAATTATCCTCCAATTTCAACTGAAGACGCCCATTGAAACATGATAGAAAACCCAGAATTCAAGAAGCGGTGGAGAACATATCAGCAAATTCTAGGATTTCTCCATCAAACGATTTCAGAATCAGTTCTACCATACATTAGCAAGGCAAGATCATTATGGGAAGCATGGGAAGAGTTAGAAAGCACATTTTTTGGTTGGAATCAAGTTAGAGTTATAAAGCTCTAGAGGCAGCTGCACAACATGAAGAAAGGTACATTGTCCACGGATGAGTACATAAAACCTTTTAAGTCTGTGGTTGAGTCGATAGAACAGATGGGCTATCCTGTTAATGAATCATGTGCTACTTTTACCTTTTTAAGAGGGCTAGGATCTGCCTGTTCTCATTTTGTGGTTAGCATTAATGCAAATCTTTACCTCCTAAAGTTTGATGAGATTATTGCTAACCTTGAATCCCTTAAAGCATTCTTGATATTTGAACAAGAGGATGAAAGAAACTCTTTCCCTCTTACGGCTAACAATTTGAAGACTCAGAAAATCCGCAAGAAGACAGTAACTAGCGAAGGGATTATGAAAAAAAAAACAAGAGTTTCTTCCCAAATCAAAGCGAAAGAAATCAAATATTTCAACCCCGCTGTTAGCTGTGCTCACAGTTTGGACATAGAGCACGTGAATGTCCAGAACTCCAAAGGAATTTTGGAAATTCAAGATTCTTGAGTCAAAATCAACAGGTGAATGCTCAAGCTTTCGTTAAAACCTCTTCAGACCACCAGGGATGGTATCCCGATAGTGGAGCAACACACCATGTCACAGCAGATCAAAGTGCAGTGATCCAACCACAGCCTTACCAACAGAATGATCAATTCCAAATAGGTAATGATACAGATTTGAAAATATTATCGATTGGTTCTTCAAAAATTACTACTTCTAATAGAATACTCTATTTGAAGGATATCCTACATGTACCCGATATTACAAAGAATTTGCTATCTATTTATAAATTTACTAGCGATAAAAAAGTATTTTTTTCAATTTCATGATTTTTATTGTCTAGTGAAGGAAAAACAACCCACCAGATTCTACTCGGAGAGACAATTAAAGGTTGTCTTTACTACCTAGATACTTGCAACGTTGCAAAAGCTGTTTTGTTTGGGGAAAAGGGGTCATTAAACACTTGGCATTCTAGACTTGGACATCCTCAATTTTGTATTTTAGCTTCCATAATAAATAATATTGGATTTATTGTTTCACAAATTTACAAAAAAATTATATGTGAATCTTGTAGTCTCGCCAAATCTCATAAATTACCTTTTCTTCTACTAATCATACCTCTAGTAAGTGCCTTGAAGTTATGCATTCTGACTTGTAAGGACCTTCAACTGTTATATCATGTCCCTGTTTTACTTATTATGTTGTATTTATAAACAATTTTAGCAAATGCACGTGGCTTTATCCTCTTAAAAGGAAAAGCCATGTTCTCTCTACCTTTATTGAATTTCAGAACCGAGTAGAAAATCGACTTCACTCTAAAATAAAGTATTTTCAATCAGATTGGGGTGGAGAATTTCTATCTCTCCACTCCCATCTAAAGCCAAAGGGAATTGTTCAAAGGTATCTTGTCCTCATATCCCTGAACAGAATGGCACCGCTGAAAGGAAACATTGGTATAATTAAAACATGTCTCACATTATTAAGTCATAATCATATGACTAAATTTTTTGGGATGAAGCAGTTGCTACATCTGTTTTTCTTATAAATTGTTTATTTACACCATTACCTAACAACAACGCACATTGGATACATATGTCTTTCTCTCCATTCAGGTAAGCTTTTCATCTCACGGGATGCAGTTTTTATGGGTATTCTTTTCCATTCTTATCCAATCATGACAATAATACAGGAGGAATACAAGGTTCTCACCCAAAGAAATCTTGTACTTTTTTATACATATCTCGTCTCCAAGTATAAAATTATATCATCGAAAAGTAAATCAACTGATGTAACACGATGGACGCCAGGATTGAACGGCTCGTGTTACACACAGGAGGCGAGGAAATCAAGTCATGTAGTGGAGACAAATAATGGAAGTAATGCAAGTGATGAGGCAACTATGAAATTAGTGAGAAGTATAAATCTGTCGTCGATGAATACCAACGACCACTAGGCTAAGGTAAGTTTAACGTGGGAATGCCACTAGGCTCCTGATGACCCGAATGATGGGTTGAGGGCGACGGTGCGACTACGACTATTGCCATTTTTGCGAGCACTGTTCAAAGTGCCAACCAAGATCGTACCAATAGAAACCTATTCCCACTAACGTTTTCCTATCTATCACTAACCTAACCCTAGTGATGGCAACACACTCGGGGAGGCATTGAAAGAAATAATTGAACGCGTAGGAGGGAAGAAGTGTGGGCATACCCGATTCATGACGGCTGGCCTGACGTTTGTATCAGCAAAAACAGGGCCGACAGGCGACCTGGCGAGCGGTCGGGAGATGATGAGTGACGACAGGGGCATTAATGAATGACGACAGCGACAGGATCAGCAACGACATTGACGTGGCGGCGGCGGCAGCCACGATAGGGTGTGGCGGTGGCAACAGGCGGCTGGCGGCGGCGGCGGCGGCGGCGACCACAGTAGGGCACGGCGGCGGCGACAGGTGGGTGGCAGCGGTGGTGGTGGTGGTGGCTGGTGGCTAGTGTTGTGGTTGCGACCACGGTTGGCAGCCGAAAGGCCGCGGCTACGACACAGGGGACCTAATGGACAATGGTCGAGGGTGGGATGGCCGCCTTAGATGGCGGCAGCAGTAGAGCTTTGGCGAAGACGGTGGCGGCTTTTGGCAATTTTAGGGTTTTTTCTCTCTCCTAACTTTGTAGTGGCATTTTGGTAAATAATGAAAAAATGTAAAATAACTAAAAAACAAGAAATCCTTTAAAAAACTCATATTTTTGTCAATAATTTCTTTTTTTCTCTTCTCCTATGGGTGGCCCCACCTTTTATAGGGGCAAATATGGGCCTTCCTCTTAGAAATAAAGGGGAGAAAGCACAATTAAAGTAATTAGGGCCCCCTAATAGTAGAGATAGACCCTTAACATGCCCAGACATGAGCTCACCCACGCGCAAAGTTGTAGGTACATACAGTGGTCTAAACATGTGCGATCAAACAAAAACAAACAAATATGCGGCTGACATACAAGACCTAGTAAACAAGGAAAATAATGAAAGATAACGTCAAAACCTTTGTGGCCGCTTGACTAGGTCGAGTACTCCAAAGGCTGGATCTCGCACGTGAGCCCTCACTCGATGAAGTGGTTTGACAGGGTCTTCGAAGCTGGATTGTCCCCCATCATCTACACCAACTCCAGTTTAGTTTTAATTAGAAAAAAACACGGTGTCGAGTATGGCCAACCCAAAGGTTGTGCCTGTAGACTGATCCAGCTGTGCCCTGGACGCTACCATGGATGTTTTATATGTCAAGTGAAGTGTTTATAAGTGTGGAGGGAGAATACATTTTCCACTTACATTCGTAACCTACTCGCCCACACCCATAACGCAAAAAAGGAAAAAGATACAAATGTGATACTGGTGAAGCTTACGGAGAAGGCAGCGGGCGCCATAGCATGCTCGTGTCCCACAGAGGTGGTGATGCATCGAGTATAAGTGGTCCTCTCGCCATCATTAGATATCATCGTGGAGGTGTGTAGAGGGTGCACAGTTAGGCGAGAGGTTGCACACTCCCGCCTCTAGTACTCCATGAATACGCCACACAAACTTTATACTTAAACTCAATATCTGGTGATACTAGTGGCAAATACGATCGAATGCTTATTGGTTCAATGGAAGTTTCCAACACATACTCTTCTGATGAGTCTTTACTAGTCAATAGTACAAACAAAGACTATCCCAGTAATCTAATTAAAACATGTCCTGATATTGTATCAACTTTCAATCAAACTCCTGAATCAGATGTTATCTTGGAAACTAAAAATCTTCAAGATATATATGAACAAGAGAATGCACACATCTGAGTCAGTCAATGGAAAGATTATGCTATTTCTAAACCATTACTTTATTGTTCAAATAGGTACCCAATTCTACAATGTTTGACAATAAATAAAATTAATATTACTGAACCTACTTCGTTTCCTGCTGCATCCAAAGATAAAAATTGGATGCAGGCTATGACATCTGAATTTAAGGCCCCCATGTTGAACAATACTTGGGATCTAGTTCCACAAAATCCTAATTTCCACATAATTGGTTGCAAGTGGGTCTATAAATTAAAATATAAGCACACTGGTGATGTAGATAAATATAAAGCTCGGTTAGTTGCAAAATGTTATAATCAGCAAGAGGGTCTTGATTTTAATGAAATATTTAGCCCGGTTATCAAACATACCATTATTCGTATGGAATGCCTTTCTCTATCGTGACTTACATGGAACAATTTTCATGGAACAACCATGAATGTTTAAGGATAAATAATTTTCTTGATTTAGGTAGATGATATCCTGATTATGGGTCAAATGCTTCTGCAATTACTAATATTTTTAATCATTTTCATGTGGAATTTGCAACTAAAGATTTAGGACTCGCACATGATTTTATTGGGATCAAATTGATTAAACCTCGTAAAGGATACTTTTTGGCACAATCCAAATGTTTTATTTCGATTTTAAACAAAACAAACATGGAGAAATGCAAACCTGTCGTTACCTCGTGTATCTCCTCAAAATCTGCTGACTCGAGTGATCCACTGATTGATGATACTATCTATAGACAAACTGTCTTTACCCCGTAGAAAAATCATATGATCGACTTGAATGTAACTTTCTGATTTCAGTGTTCTATAACTTTGGATTCTGTGGGGCATTTGATGGATATGATTAAATCTTGTGCAGACCATAATAATTTCTTAGTGCTTGTGGATGGGAATTCCCCCCCATTTTTTCAAGCATCACGCGGGCTTCGACAAGGCGATCCAGTCTCACCTAGGTTGTTCATACTTGCAGAAGAAATTCTTAGTTGCAATATTAAAAAGTATATGGCTCTAATCAGATTGGTCATTTTTTATTAAACGAGGAGCACCACTCATATCCCATTCCTTATTTTCAGATGACACTATCATATTCCTCAATCATAAAAATAAATCATTCTGAAATATGGTGTATCTTTTAGACAGCACCTCAGGGCAGAGAATTAATAGAAATAAAAGTGTGTTTTATGTGGCTGAAAAAACATCTTTACACATGAAAAATGAATAAAATAATACAATTCCTTTTCTTCTGGTTGTTTTCCTTTTTTCTATTTGAGTTGTCCCTATTTAATGGTAAAGCTAAATTATATATTTTCATGGCATACTAAAAATATTAGACGAAAGTTGGAAGGGTGGAAAGGAAAATGGCCATCTCCAAGAGGGTGGCTTGTTTTGATAAAGCATGTATTAAACAACATTCCTATTGATACACCCTCTGTATATGATGTTCCCCAAAAGTTTATTGAATGGAACAATAGGATTCTGGCACAGTTCTTATGGTCAAGCAATGAGGGAGCCAAGAAGAGAAACTGGGTGGCTTGATGAAAACTTTGCTTAACAATGGAAGAGAATGGACTTGGCATATGCTCATTAGATGACACAATGAAGATTCTTCAAATGAAATGGGCATTTTCCTTTCATAAGAATATTTCACTTTGGGCCAGACTTATTAGAACTAAATTTGGAAGCTGGGACATATGCAATCTGACCAATCTCTACCCCAAAGAATAAAAAACCTCAAGGTCATATGGCAAGAGATGGATTACGTCTTACTATGGAATTTGGGTCAAGGAAATATCAATATGTGGACTAAGAACTGGACTGGAATGGTCGACTTGAACAGTTTCCAGGCTGCAGCACATGAGAATCAACACTGAAAGTCAAAGATCTATTCACCCAAGATTGGGAACTCTAAATTTTACTTCATGGTATTCCTGAACAGATTATCACACACATGAGAACCAGGTGTATAAATTATCTAATGTTTTGGATTCAGCATTTTGGACTCTTGCTACACACGGAAATTCTACTACAAAGTCAGCATGGCAACATTTTCGTAGCAAGAAACCCCAAGACATCTTAAATACAACAGTATGGAAAACTAGTTTCCCTACTAAGATTAAGTTTTTCATGTGGATATTTTTCAATGATGTCTTGATACTGGACAAGAATATACAGAAAATTGGGGTCCATTTTGTATCAAAGTGTTCAAGCTTCCCGAGAAACCCTCACATAGAGGATAGAGATCATATATTCTTTGTAGGGGAATTGGCGAGACATATCTGGATTTGGTTACAACAGAAGTGGAATGTAACTCAAAATTCCCATTTGTCACCAAAGAAAAGGTTAATGAACATAATGAGACCTACATCCAAAGAAATTAAAGCATCTATCTTACAGAAATGTTCATGCCAACTATTACTTGGGAATTATGGAAGAAAATAAATCTAAGGAAATGGGAAAATGGAGACAAGGGATACTGGTATGTCACTCAAAAGATACAAGTGTGGATAAAAATTATTGAACATAGCATTACATGTACAAAAATCACAGCAAGGAAATATGTTCAAAGTTTGATAAATTGGAATATAAACATGGGACCACCTAAATACAAACACAATATTATACTCATTAATTAGATATCACCCCAGAGACCAATGTATAAACTTAATGTGGATGGCACATCAAAAGGAAATCCTGGGAAAGCAGGAGGAAAAATAAGAGATGCACAACATTCAATGATTTTTTACTTCTCCTACTGATACCCAGAAGGAACTAATATGGAGGCGGAAGGCTGGTCATTACTAGATGGATTAAGACTATGTGAAAGTAAAGGTATCGAAAAAATAATTGTGGAATCTGATTTTTTGAGCACTTTGTCAAATAATACAATGTCATATCTGCTCTCTATGGAAACTAAAATAATGGTGGGAATAGATTATGAGACACATTAAAAAATAGCGGAAATAATGCATATTTATCAAGAAGGTAATAGTGTCGCTGATGTGTTAGCTAACTTTGCTATTGGAAAAAAATGAGAGTTTTTTGTTTTGATGGGTAGAAGATTTACCAACTCAAGCGAAAGGCAGATACCGGGTGAACAAATTAGGTATGCCACATCCTTAATACTTTAAATCCATGGGCACATAGTAAAATGATTGAGAATATATAGAAGAGAGACGTAAGCCAAGAGGTACGTTTTTTGTCTCAAAATTTGAATTATCAAACAATTCAAAGTTTCAATGTGCAAAATGAAATATAAATATATCTTGTTCAACGAGTTGTTTATATTGTCATGAGACGTGATATATTTTATTGTACATTATTGAAAACTCTCAAATGTATTTTTTGAAAGGTCTTACATGATGGAACGATAATTCCAAAATATGAGACAACTTATATTCCTTTAGCATAAGACAAAGTGGGATAGGAGGGGAATATCCAAGGTCAATCATGAAGTCATAGATATATGATCATCAATGCAGTAACAAAAACTATGTATCAGGGACATACAGAATATGCGGCTAAGTCTGAGGGCTTGCTATTTGTGGTACGTGAAAATGACCGACGTAACCACAACTGGAAGGGGGAAGAAGCTTATACAGTAAATTGGCACACACAGATTCCACATGTTATCACAATCATGAAGACCTCTACAAATGCCCATCAACATGGCAAAAAGCCACATAAAGTAAGTTGTTAAACAATAGCAGGCAAAAGGGAAACATATCAATCAGGGAAGTGTTGGGTTTGGTGCCGGGTTCATCCATGGAAAACACGTTTCCATGGATGTGGAAGCGTGTCGATCGATTCACAATCAATCTTTAAAACAAAATATTGAATTCACCTTTTTGGGGAACTTATTCCACCCTTGATATGCTCACTTTGAGATCGTTCCAAAGCCATTCACGCATCCGGCCTCCAGAAGTATTCACGCGATCACTCGGCACTTGGACCTCCACCTCTTCCTCTTTAACTCTTCTTGGAGACTCTCTCCTTGTTGATGTAGAGAATGAAGAAAGGGAGGGCCTGTCAAATAAGGCTTGCATGGGTGCTTAAAATGAGACCCCTTTCCCTCTTTATATTTCACTTAAGGTTTTTCTCAAAAACCCTACTAAGTAAAATATATCCACGAATGCCCTTATGACCTTGTGCGTGTGACCCTCTAGGCCCATGTATCATTCTAGTTAAAAACTTTAGTAGCCCAATAACATTTATTGACGAATGTTATTCATCAACTATATCAAAAAAAATAATTAAATAAGGATCGATTTAACCCAATCGATTGGTTAAGTTTCTGGTCCGTGGGATGCCAAGCTACACCTCGTGCTCTAGAAGATACAGAGTAGTCTCGAACTCTCTCATGGAACCTTTATCATCATCGGTTACCATATATGTGTAGTCCATCATCCGCTCAAGACTCTTGAAAAACTTAGAGTATGGTTCGTCAAACCCTAATCTGTCATTCGATTAGTACTGATGCGTAATGGGGATCATTGGAGAACGCCTTCTCCAATATCACTACCTTGGCTAGGGATTTTTCTGCATCGTCTTCCTTGAGTCAATCTCCTCTTATAACGAGGGCGAATGATCCCCTCTTGACAACTCAATCGTCTCTGTAAGCTTCTTACTACATCCGATCTATAACTTATTTGAATCCCATGATTAAAGGCTCATAAGTCATAGTCAAAATGTAGTCGTATGCTCACGAGATGTCCTTGGTGTCTCAGGTCAAGGATCACTTATACAACCCTGACATGAATCAACCTGATTGACGTTTAGGTATAATACCATTCAGGGATTCGTACGGATCAATTCAGTGAACTCTTTCTCGAAAGAGCACCCACTATCTATCCTTAGTGTTGCCACACTAATAGCCATAAGATCGGCTATACTTATCGTATAAGTAGGATCAGCTAGTGCTATTCTATCCGGATAATTTGATGTCCGTCTCGACTATCCATCGAATAGGAATATTTAGAATATATGTTTAAACACTAGTGATCACTGTATTATGATCTCATCATAATTCATTAAGTCATTGTACATATTTATGAACTTCAATATAAACATCATACTGAATAATAATGAACGCAAATATTTTATTCAATGAACTTAAATAAACATGGTAGTGTGATTGGCTTGACGGCCACATAATGTCCATCAATCTCTCACTTGAACTAAAGCTAATCACCCTTGTTCAACAATTCCATTGTTTGATTGTGAAGCTCAAAGACTTCATGAGCTAGTGGCTTAGTTAGCAGGTCTACTATGTTGTCGATTGCTGGAACCCTTTCCATCACAATATCTCCTCGTGCAATGATCTCCCCAATAAAGTGAAATCGCCTCAGAATGTGTTTTGACTTTTGATGATACCGTGGCTCTTTCGCTTGTGCTATTGCACCATTGTTTTCGCACAACAACAGAATAGGTTCTGAGATGGAAGGAACAACGCCAAGTTCCATGATGAATTTCTTCAACCAAACGGCTTCCTTGGTGGCCTCGGGTGCTGCTATGTATTCAGCTTCCGTCGTTGAGTATGCAGTAGTACTCTACGGGGAACTATTCCATGATATCACACCTCTGTTTAGTCTGAACAGCAATCCAAATGTTGATCTACTATCGTCTTAATCTGACAAGAAACTTGAGTCAGTGTAACCATGGAGTTTCAGCTCCTCTCCTCCATAAATCAGAAATAAATCCTTAGTCTTTCTCAAGTACTTAAGGATGCATTTCCCTGCTACCCAATGTTCCTCTCTTAGGTCTTCCTCAAATCTGCTAGTAACACTTAGAGCAAAGGCAACATCAAGCCTGGTACATAGCATCGCGTACATGATGGATCCAATAGCCGAAGCATATGGAACTTTAGACATCACCCCTCTATCTTCAGGAGTCTTAGGTGAGTACACCTTAGATATTTGAACTGCATGTATCATCAGTATGAGACCTCTCCTAGAGTTCTCCCTGCCAAACCTTTTGACAATGGTGTCTATGTACATAGATTGGGACAATCCTAGCAACCTCCTCGATATATCTCTATAGATACATATTCCCAATACATAGGTTGCCTCTCCCAAATATTTCGAGGAGAAGTTCTTGGATAACCATGCCTTTACTGATGACAACATTCCTACATCATTCCCAATGAGTAGAATATCATCCACATATAAAATCACGAAAGTGATTGTGCTCCCACTGGTTTTCTTGTATACACATTTTGCATCATCATTCTTAATGAAGGTATAAGATCTGATAGCCTCATCAAATCTGAGATTTCAGCTCCTCAAAATCTTGCTTTAATCCATAAATGGATCTTTGCAACTTGCACACCTTATCTAGATAGATAGATAGATAGATTAGATAGATAGAGCAAGAGATTGAGAAAAAAATGACTGTGCTCTTAGTTGCTGAGTCCTCAATACGACATTGGTAGAGGGGGAGAAACAGCTAGATTGGGAGAAAAGAGAGCAAGAGATTGAAGGAGAGATAGAGAGAAAGAGCAAGCGAGAAAGATCCGAAAAAGAGAAAAGAATGATGAGAGAGAGAGGAAATGAAAGAGGCCACACAAATAGGGAAAGCAAAGATTAAAAAAAGAAAGCCAGAGTGAGAAAAAAATGCACTACAGAGAGAGAGGGAGGGGCAAAATGCCAGAGAGAGAAAAAGAGCAACATAAAGAGAGAGAGAGAGCGAGGGGGAAAAAAGCCAGAGAGAGGGTGGATTGCAAAAAGCCAAAGAGATAAGAGAAAAGAGCAAGAGAGAAAGAGAAGAAAAAATTACTGAGAGAGAAAGAGGGAGAGAGAGGAAACAAGCCAGAGAGAAAGAGAGAGCGAGACAGAGAGATAAAAAGAAGCTATGGAGAGTGAGAAATGAAAGAGCGTGGATCTTTTCCAAGCGGCGATATTGGAAACAAGAACAAGAAGTAGAGGAAAGGATGGAGGGAGAAGAAGAAGAAGAGAAACAAGAAGCAGAAGGTTGGAGATTGTATTATCCGCAAACGTGATCATACAGTTGGTTCAATATTTATAATGATAACTAATATTTAATTATAGTAAGTTCCTTAAACTGATTGTAGCCGTTATAATGAAATATAACGGCTATTTCAGTTTCAATCCTAACTTCTAGATGGACCCTAACTATCTTTAATTCTAGCCACTAGACGAGCCCTATCTATCGTTAATCCAAACTGGTAGATTTGCCTATATTGAATCCTATCATCTAATATCCCATACTGGGTGTATACAAATATCATTTTCTTAGAATCTAATCTTATTTAAAAGGTCCTATGTCGCTGATGTGGCACCGGATGCTGACATGGTTCGGACTGCTGACATGGCGCCTGATGATTACATGGCGCCGAGTTTTTCAACTCCTCTATCAAGAAAGAGAGAGAGAGAGAGAAAAGCTATGGAGAGCGAGAAAGAGCTAGAGAGAGACCAAAAAAAGAAAAAAAAGCCATGATGGAGAGAGAAAAGGGGGGTGAAAGCAAAAAACGCCACAGATATACAAAGACCCCAAAAGTCAAGAGGAGTCATCGATAAACAATGAGAGAAACACACACCACTTCAGTATTATCATCGATCAAGATGATTCTAAATAACAGTGTATTAAGAATTAAGCGCGTACCTATACTCATTATGGGAAGTAGACGGTCAGGATTAAATTTAGATAGGATAAAATCTAGTTGTTAGGATTAACTCTTGATAGGTTAATATAACAGTTAAATAATCTAAGGGTCAAGATTAAATCTAGAAAGTAAGTTTAACCATCAAGTTATAACTTCGTAAAACAGCCTTTAATCCTATTATTCTATGATCTATAAATACAAACCAACTTGTTCTTAATCATGAAGGGAATTACAACGACCATCAGTTATTACATCTGGTGTCTTGCTCCTCTCCTTTTCATCTACTTCGGTTCTTATTATTCGTCTTCTTCGTCTACTTCTTCTTCTAAGAGAACTTTTACAGAAAGAGAGAAGAAAGCCAGGAAGGGGGAAATACCATATGAGAGAGAGAAAGAGAGAGAGGTTGAGGGAGAAATCGAGATAGAGAGACAGAGGGTGAGGGAGAGGAATCTAGATAGAGAGAGAGTGAGGGAGAGGGATTGAGATAGAGAGAGAGGGTGAGGGAGAGGAGTCGAGATAGAGAGAGAAGATGAGGGAGAGGAATTGAGATAGAGAGACAGATGGATTGAGACTGAGAGAGGAAGGGAGAGAGAGAGAGTACGAAAGAGAAGGAGAGAGAGGAAGAGAGAGAGAGAGAGAGAGAGAGAGAGAGAGAGAGAAGCCATAGATAACGAGAATGAGAGAAATATGGGAAAATAGCAAGAAAGAGAGAGAGAAGCCATAGAAAATGAGAACGAGAGAAATGGAGGAAAAGAGCGAGAGAGAAAGAGAGAGAGAGAACAAAAAAGTAAAAGGAAGAGAGAGAGAGAGAGAGAGAGAGAGAGAGAGAGAGAGAGAGAGAGAGAGAGAGAGAGAGAGAGAGAGAGAGAGAGAGAAAGATAACGAGAGAGAGAGAGAGGGACAGAGAGAAAGGGGGAGAGAGAGAACGAACGAGAGAGGACGAAGCAGACTCAGGTCTCAAATGGAAAATATAATATTCACCTTTCAAAAGGACTCCAATAAGCTTGGTGTCTCCTTCAAGCAAACTACATTACTCAATATGGATAGATTACAATATATAACTAGGGACTATCAAGGCATCAGAAAAATGTATTTTGAGTAGAGGGGGATATTGAAAGAGTTATTAACTTCTCAAGAATGAGAACAGATGAGTGGATAAGGAGGAAGAAGACGTATATAAATTTCATTATTTATCCGTAGATTTAATGATTTAAATTGGTTTCAATTTATAGTGTAAAGTTCTATTTATGAAATATAAAGTTATTATGTTATAATCGTAGCCGTTATAACAAGTTATAATGGCTATAATCAAACAAATTGTAACTATTCGATCCTCTCTACGTGTGTATGTATCTATGTTTAATCCTATAACTATGTTAAACTTATATTTAATCCTAACAACTATTTTCATAACACGTATAAGGGATACATGGTCTTTTTTTACTAGCTACTCTTTATTAAAGTCCTTATTGGTCCATGTCAGCTCTGTGTTGTTGTTTGACAAGTTGTGGACTCCTCTTCACCCCGCGTCAAGCACAACGGCTGCTCGAGGACGTTAAGCTTGAATCTTAGCAGTGCAAACCTTCCCCTTTGAAGCGGATTTGTCAAAGCATCTTGTAGTTGTTCCTCACTCCATGTAGATCTTGCAATCTTAGAAGTGTGAAATTTACCTGAAGGTTCTTGGATGCAACCTGTTCTCGAAAAAAATGAAAATTAATTTCGATAGGTTTAGTTCAGGCATGGAAAACTGGACTCGCCGCAAGATAGGTTGCTCCAATGATGTCACACCATAGGACTGGAGACTGGTCTTGGTAAATATTGATCTCTTTAAGGAGCAATCATACCCAGAGAATTTCCAATGCACAGTTTGTTAATGCTTTGAATTCTACTTCTGTACTTCATCGTGCAACGGTTGGTTGTTTCATGGAACTCCAAGAAATAAGGTTCTTACTGATATATAGCAGAAAGGCAATTTTAGATATTCTATCAGTTTTATCTCATGCCCAATCTGCATCACTAAAAGCAGCTAAAGTAAAGGAAGAATCTTTATAAATCAATATGCCTTGTAGAATGATTCCTTTTAAATATTGAAGTGTTTGAGAACTTGCCAATCACTATGTATTGGTGAATCCATTTTTTTACAGGCCTTATTAATTACGAAAGCAATATCTGGATGTGTAAGCGTAAGGTAGTAAAAAGCATCAGCAGTTTGTCTATAGATAGTATCATCAATCAGTGGATCACTAGAGTCAGCAGATTTCGAGGAGATACATGAGGTAACGACAGGTTTGCATTTCTCCAATACATTTGGATTGTGACAAAAATTATCCTTTATGAGGTTTAATCAATTTGATCCCCATAAAATAATGTGTGAGTCCTAAGTCTTTAGATGCAAATTCAACATGCAAATGATTAAAAATATTAGTAATTGCAGAAGTATTTGGACCCATAATCAGGATATCATCTACCTAAATCAAGATAAAAAGAGGATCAGGTCTTGAGTTAAAAAATAGTGAATGATCAGTTTTTGAACCAACAAAACCAAGTCTTTGTAAACAGGAAGTGAGTTTTGTAAACCACGCTATTGGGGATTGTTTTAAACCATACAATTATTTCTTCAAACGACATACATGATGAGGAAATTATTTATCCTTAAACATTCATGGTTGTTCCATGAAAATTGTTCCATGTAAGTCACGATAGAGAAAGGCATTCCATACATCTAGTTGATGTATCTTCTGATTTTTGCTAATTGGTAAGGATAAGATTACATGAATAAAGATATGTTTAATAACTGGGCTAATATTTCATTAAAATCAAGACCCACTTGCTGATTATAACATTTTGTAACTACTGAGCTTTATATTTATCTACATCACCTGTGGGCTTATATTTTAATTTATAGACCCACTTGCAACCAATTATGTGGAAATTAGGATTTTGTGGAACCAGATCCCAAGTATTGTTCAACATGAGAGCATTAAATTCAGATTTCATAGCCGGCATCCAAATTTTATCTTTAATTGCAGTAGGAAACGAAGTAGGTTAAGTAATATTAGTTTTATTGATTGTCAAGCATTGTAGAATTGGGTACCTATTTGAACAATAAATTACTGGTTTAGAAATAGCATAATCTTTCCATTGACTGACTCAGATGTGTGCATTCTCTTGTTCATATATATCTTGAAGATTTTTAGTTTCCAAGATAACATCTGATTCAGGAGTTTGATTGAAAGTTGATACAATATCAGGACATGTTTTAATTAGATTACTGGGATAGTCTTTGTTTGTACTATTGACTAGTAAAGACTCATCAGAAGAGTATGTGTTGGAAAATTCCATTGAACCAATAAGCATTCGATCGTATTTGCCACTAGTATCACCAGATATTGAGTTTAAATATGGAGTTTGTGTTGCGTATTGCATGGCGTACTAGAGGCGGGAGTGTGCGACCTCTCGCCTAACTGTGCACCCTCTGCGCACCTCCACGATGATATCTAATGATGGCTAGAGGATCACTTATACTCCATGCATCACCACCCTCTGTGGGACACGAGCATGCTATGGCGCCCGCCGCCTTCTCCGGGAGCTTCACCGGTATCACATTTGTATCTTTTTCTTTTTTTGTGTCATGGGTGCGGGCGAGCAGGTTCTGGGCGTAAGTGGAAAATGTATGCTCGTTCCACACCTATAAACACTTATAAACACTTCACTTGACATATAAAACATCCATGGTAGCGTCCAGGGCACAGCTGGATCAGTCTACAGGCACAACCTTTGGGTTGGCCATACTCGACACCGTGTTTTTTTCTAATTAAAACTAAACTGGAGTTGGTGTAGATGATGGGGGACAATCCAGCTTCGAAGACCCTGTCAAACCACTTCATCGAGCAAGGGCTCACGCGCGAGACCCAGCCTTTGGAGTACTCGACCTAGTCAAGCGGCCACAAAGGTTTTGACATTATCTTTCATTATTTTCCTTGTTTACTAGGTCTTGTATGTCAGCCGCATATTTGTTTGTTTTTGTTTGATCGCACATGTTTAGACCACTATATGGACCTACAACTTTGCGCGTGGGTGAGCTCATGTGTGGGCGTGTTAAGGGTCTATCTCTCCTATTAGGGGGCCCTAATTACTTTAATTGTGCTTTCTCCCCTTTATTTCTAAGAGGAAGGCCCATATTTGCCCCTATAAAAGATGAGGACACCCATAGGAGAAGAGAAGAAAAGAAATTATTGACAAAAAATATGAGTTTTTTAAAGGATTTCTTGTTTTTTAGTTATTTTACATTTTTGCATTATTTACCAAAATGCTACTGCAAAGTTAGGAGAGAGAAAAAACCTTAAAATTGCCAAAAGCCGCCACCGTCTTCGCCAAAGATCCGCCGATGCCGCCATCTATGGCGGCCATCCCACCCGCGACAATTGTCCATTAGGTCCCTTGTGTTGTAGCCGCGGCCTTCCGGCTGCCAACTGTGGCCGCAACCACAGCACTAGCCACCAGCCGCCACCACCACCACCGCTACCACCCACCTATCGCCGCCGTCGTGCCCTACTGTGGTCGCCGCCGCCGCCGCCGCTGCCAGCCGCCTGTTGCCGCCGCCACGCCCTGTCGTGGCCGCCGTTGCGCCCTATCACTACCATCGTGCTCTGCCATCGCCGCTGTGGCCAGCCGTTAGTGCGCCTTTTTGCCTTGCAACTGTCGTGCCCAGCCATCGTTGTGCCTTTCTGCCCTGCAACCGCGCTGTAGTACCGTGCTATCGCCTAGCCGTCGCACCCTACTTCTTCCGCGTCACCACGCCACCTCACTCTACCGCCTCTAAGCTGCCACACCCTACCGCCATTGCACATGTTGTTGCGCCCGTTGCCGCTTATGTGTCGAGCCCTACTGCCGCTTATGCCACCGTTCCTAACGCCGCTCCTACCGCAGTGTCCTTTTGTGCGCCCGCCTCCACATCTGCTGTGGTACCCATCGCCATGCCTCATTGCCGTCCCCGCCGCTGCTCCAGCCTCTCCGCCGCCACGCCCATGCCACTCTGTTGTCACACCGTCGTTGCTGCCACCGCTCTCATTGGTGTCGCCACCACGCATGTCACTGTCATTGCTGATCCTGTCGCTGTCGTCATTCATTAATGCCCCTGTCGTCACTCATCATCTCCCGACCGCTCGCCAGGTCGCCTGTCGGCCCTGTTTTTGCTGATACAAACGTCAGGCCAGCCGTCATGAATCGGGTATGCCCACACTTCTTCCCTCCTACGCGTTCAATTATTTCTTTCAATGCCTCCCCGAGTGTGTTGCCATCACTAGGGTTAGGTTAGTGATAGATAGGAAAACGTTAGTGGGAATAGGTTTCTATTGGTACGATCTTGGTTGGCACTTTGAACAGTGCTCGCAAAAATGGCAATAGTCGTAGTCGCACCGTCGCCCTCAACCCATCATTCGGGTCATCAGGAGCCTAGTGGCATTCCCACGTTAAACTTACCTTAGCCTAGTGGTCGTTGGTATTCATCGACGACAGATTTATACTTCTCACTAATTTCATAGTTGCCTCATCACTTGCATTACTTCCACATTATTTGTCTCCACTACATGACTTGATTTCCCTCGCCCTCCCTGTGTGTAACACGAGCCGTTCAATCCTGGCGTCCATCGTGTTACATCAGTTGATTTACTTTTCGATGATATAATTTTATACTTGGAGACGAGATATGTATAAAAAAGTACAAGATTTCTTTGGGTGAGAACCTTGTATTCCTCCTGTATTATTGTCATGATTGGATAAGAATGGAAAAGAATACCCATAAAAACTGCATCCCGTGAGATGAAAAGCTTACCTGAATGGAGAGAAAGACATATGTATCCAATGTGCGTTGTTGTTAGGTAATGGTGTAAATAAACAATTTATAAGAAAAACAGATGTAGCAACTGCTTCATCCCAAAAAATTTAGTCATATGATTATGACTTAATAATGTGAGACATGTTTTAATTATACCAATGTTTCCTTTCAGCGGTGCCATTCTGTTCAGGGATATGAGGACAAGATACCTTTGAACAATTCCCTTTGGCTTTAGATGGGAGTGGAGAGATAGAAATTCTCCACCCCAATCTGATTGAAAATACTTTATTTTAGAGTGAAGTCGATTTTCTACTCGGTTCTGAAATTCAATAAAGGTAGAGAGAACATGGCTTTTCCTTTTAAGAGGATAAAGCCACGTGCATTTGCTAAAATTGTTTATAAATACAACATAATAAGTAAAACAGGGACATGATATAACAGTTGAAGGTCCTTACAAGTCAGAATGCATAACTTCAAGGCACTTACTAGAGGTATGATTAGTAGAAGAAAAGGTAATTTATGAGATTTGGCGAGACTACAAGATTCACATATAATTTTTTTGTAAATTTGTGAAACAATAAATCCAATATTATTTATTATGGAAGCTAAAATACAAAATTGAGGATGTCCAAGTCTAGAATGCCAAGTGTTTAATGACCCCTTTTCCCCAAACAAAACAGCTTTTGCAACGTTGCAAGTATCTAGGTAGTAAAGACAACCTTTAATTGTCTCTCCGAGTAGAATCTGGTGGGTTGTTTTTTCCTTCACTAGACAATAAAAATCATGAAATTGAAAAAAATACTTTTTTATCGCTAGTAAATTTATAAATAGATAGCAAATTCTTTGTAATATCGGGTACATGTAGGATATCCTTCAAATAGAGTATTCTATTAGAAGTAGTAATTTTTGAAGAACCAATCGATAATATTTTCAAATCTGTATCATTACCTATTTGGAATTGATCATTCTGTTGGTAAGGCTGTGGTTGGATCACTGCACTTTGATCTGCTGTGACATGGTGTGTTGCTCCACTATCGGGATACCATCCCTGGTGGTCTGAAGAGGTTTTAACGAAAGCTTGAGCATTCACCTGTTGATTTTGACTCAAGAATCTTGAATTTCCAAAATTCCTTTGGAGTTCTGGACATTCACGTGCTCTATGTCCAAACTGTGAGCACAGCTAACAGCGGGGTTGAAATATTTGATTTCTTTCGCTTTGATTTGGGAAGAAACTCTTGTTTTTTTTTTCATAATCCCTTCGCTAGTTACTGTCTTCTTGCGGATTTTCTGAGTCTTCAAATTGTTAGCCGTAAGAGGGAAAGAGTTTCTTTCATCCTCTTGTTCAAATATCAAGAATGCTTTAAGGGATTCAAGGTTAGCAATAATCTCATCAAACTTTAGGAGGTAAAGATTTGCATTAATGCTAACCACAAAATGAGAACAGGCAGATCCTAGCCCTCTTAAAAAGGTAAAAGTAGCACATGATTCATTAACAGGATAGCCCATCTGTTCTATCGACTCAACCACAGACTTAAAAGGTTTTATGTACTCATCCGTGGACAATGTACCTTTCTTCATGTTGTGCAGCTGCCTCTAGAGCTTTATAACTCTAACTTGATTCCAACCAAAAAATGTGCTTTCTAACTCTTCCCATGCTTCCCATAATGATCTTGCCTTGCTAATGTATGGTAGAACTGATTCTGAAATCGTTTGATGGAGAAATCCTAGAATTTGCTGATATGTTCTCCACCGCTTCTTGAATTCTGGGTTTTCTATCATGTTTCAATGGGCGTCTTCAGTTGAAATTGGAGGATAATTTCCTTCTATAAATGTCATTATCATACCCGTTAAGAGCTAGAAGCATGGCGCTTTTCCACATCTGATAATTGTCGCTGCTCCGCTTCGGGTTGATTATAATTCTTGGAGGAATTGCAACTGGGACTTGTCCAGCAGTTGCTTCGCTGATTTTTCCGATAGACCCTGCAGGAGTGGCGGTTGAAGGCTTTCTCCAGCCATCTTGATCTCCGCCTCGCACTCCGATACCATGAAAGAGTTCATAACCACTCATGATCGAGAAGAGATGAGAGAAGATGGAAGAAGAGAAGGAAGAAGACGTATATTTAATCCTAAAAACTAGTCTCATAATGAGTATAGGGGACATGTGGCTGTTTTTTACTAGCTACTCTTTATTAAAGTCCCTATTGGTCCACGTCAGCTCCGTGTTTTCTTTTGGCGAGTTGTTGAGTCCTCTTCACATATAGGGGAAAGGGGTAAGAGTTGTAGACGTAGACGGGATAGAGGGAAGGACAAAGAGAAAGAGTTGGAGAGGGGGAGAGTGTAAAAGGGAAAGTGATAGAGTTGGAGAGGCGGGGAGAGTAAGAGAGAAAGGGATTGGGTTGAAGAGGGGAAGATAGTGAAAGGCAAGAAGAAAGTGTTTCAAAGAGTAAGAGATTAAGGGAAAGAATTAAAGTTGGAGAGGGGGAGAGGGGGAGAGAGTGAGAGGGAAAGAGATAGAGGTCTTGAAGAGGAGAGAGAGAGAGAGAGGCCAAGTGATAGATAGTGGGATAGATAGATAGAGAGAGAGATGGATAGACTGTAAGTGTGTGAGAGAGATATATATAGGGGTAGAGAGAGGGGGAAATATATAGAGATAGAGTGGAAGTGAAATAAGCCAGAGGGAGAGGGAAAGAAAAGATAGAGGAAGTAAAGAAATCCAGAGAAAGAGTTAAAAAGAGCCAGGGAGAGAGGAAAAAGAGTGCCAGAGGGAGAGGAAAAAGAGTGCCAGAGAGAGAGAGAAAAACCAAAGAGAGGGAAAAAGGCCACGGAGAGCGCCAGCGAGCAAAGATGGGAGACCGAAAATTCCAGAGAGGGAGAGAACAAATACCAGAGAGAAAGAGAGGGAGGAGAGAGGAAGGGGGATCGACAGTCGGGATCGCCAAGTGTCATCCGTCACGTCACACGTAACCGTGAAGGAAACATGACAGATGACGTGATGGTGACAGTGACGGATGACGAGCAGGTTGTGACGGTGACGTGACAGTGATGAGGTGCCCTGGACGCGTGACGTGACGGAACGGCCGTCATGGATGATGACCGTGATGTTATTTTTTAATACATTTTAAAAATATTGTTTTAAAACATTTTGATTTTCTGTCTTTTTGCACAGAAGTCCTTGTATTTTTTTGCACCCGCAAATCAATGCAGTCTATAAGTAATTGGAGATAAATCCATTAATTTTTCAGTCCTCCTAGTTTTCCATTGTAAAAACCATATGGAATTTAAACAATTATTACAATAACTGTATATATACCGTACTATCCTATTTTCTTGATAAGTTGATCTATTTTCAACTTAATAATCAATTTCTTCAACAAAGAGAGAGAAAGAGAAAAAGAATAAGAGATAGAGAGAGGAAGAGAGAAAGCCATAAAGAGAGTGAAAGAGGAAAAGAATAAGAGATAGAGGGGGGAGAAAACGCGATAAAGAGAGAGAAAGAGGAAAATAATAAGAGATAGAGAGGTGGGGAGGGAACGCGAGAAAGAGAGAGAAAGAGGAAAATAATAATAGATAGAGAGGGGGGGAGGGAACGCGAGAAAGAGAGAGAAAGATGAAAATAATAAGAGATAGAGAGGGGAGGACGGAACGCGAGAAAGAGAGAGAGAGAAAGAGGAAAAGAAGAAGATTTACAGAGGGGGAGAGAGAACGCGAGAAAGAGAGAGAGAGAGAGAGAGAGAAAGAGGAAAAGAAGAAGATTTATAGAGGGGGAGAGAGAACGCGAGAAAGAGAGAGAGAGAAAGAGGAAAAGAAGAAGATTTAGAGAGGGGGAGAGAGAACGCGAGAAAGAGAGAGAGAGAGAGAGAGAGAGAAAGAGGAAAAGAAGAAGATTTAGAGAGGGGGAGAGAGAACGCGAGAAAGAGAGAGAGAGAGAGAGAGAGAGAGAGAGAGAGAGAGGAAGAGAAGAAGATAGAGAGAGGGGGAGAGAGAGGGAGAGAGAGAGAGAGAGAGAGAGAGAGAGAGAGAGAGAGAGAAAGAGGAAAAGAAGAAGATTTAGAGAGGGGGAGAGAGAACGCGATAAAGAGAGAGAGAAAGAGGAAAAGAATAAGAGGTAGAGAGGGGGGAGAGAAAGGGATAAAGAGAGAGAAAGAGGAAAAGAGTAAGAGATAGAGAGAGGGAGAAAGGAAACAATGAAGAGAGAGAAAGAGGAAAAGAATAAGGGATAGAGAGGGGAGAGAGAAAGCGATAAAGAGAGAGAAAGAGGAAAAAAGCGACAGAGAGGCAGGAAGACCGAGAGGAGAAAGGGGGATAGAGGAAAAGAAAGCGGCTGACGTGGCGGATGGAGATCACGTGGACGAATCAAAGACGAGAAACAGAACTGATATCTGGACTGGATGAGGAAATCTCTCCTCATCCTCTCATATCCTCGTCGATTCGGGGGGAAGGGATGCTGATGATAAATAATAAATAGGAGAGCTTCCTGAACAGGGTCATCCATCAGCTCTCCCTCACCAAGCGCATCGACCGCATCGCAGCTCGACCAACGCAGCTCCATCGATGGCGGCGAGCATGGCCCTCTCCTCCCCCTCCATGGCCGGCAAGGCGGTCAAGCTCTCCCCGGCCGGCTCCGAGGTCTTCGGCGAGGGCCGGATCTCCATGAGGAAGACGGCCGCCAAGCCCAAGCCCGTCTCCTCCGGCAGCCCCTGGTACGGGCCCGACCGGGTCAAGTACCTCGGCCCTTCTCCGGCGAGGCCCTCCTACCTCACCGGCGAGTTCCCCGGCGACTACGGCTGGGACACGGCCGGGCTCTCGGCCGACCCCGAGACCTTCGCCAAGAACCGCGAGCTGGAGGTGATCCACGCCCGCTGGGCCATGCTCGGCGCGCTGGGCTGCGTCTTCCCCGAGCTGCTCGCGCGCAACGGCGTCAAGTTCGGCGAGGCGGTCTGGTTCAAGGCCGGGTCGCAGATCTTCAGCGAGGGCGGGTTGGACTACCTCGGCAACCCCAGCCTGGTGCACGCGCAGAGCATCCTCGCCATCTGGGCCACGCAGGTCGTCCTCATGGGCGCCGTCGAGGGCTACCGCGTCGCCGGCGGGCCGCTCGGCGAGGTCGTCGACCCGCTCTACCCCGGCGGCAGCTTCGACCCGCTGAACCTGGCCGAGGACCCCGAGGCCTTCGCCGAGCTCAAGGTCAAGGAGATCAAGAACGGTCGCCTCGCCATGTTCTCCATGTTCGGCTTCTTCGTGCAGGCCATCGTCACCGGCAAGGGCCCTCGAGAACCTCGCCGACCACCTCGCCGACCCCGTCAACAACAACGCCTGGGCCTACGCCACCAACTTCGTCCCCGGCAACTAACCCATTCCTCTATTCTTTCCCCGCCCCCATGTACCACTATCAGTATCTATTCGGAGCCCTCCAGATCATGTCCGATGCTGTAAATTATCCCCGTGAGATAATTATCTCTTTGTTCATTTCATCCGTCCTCCCCATGTCTCAGTTTATTTTCCTTCTTGGAGGGGCGAAGAGCAGAAGCGCTTGCTGTGAAGAGGAGTTCTACTCAAATGGTCAACACAATATTTGAAGACTCAAAGTTTGGCGAGCTTCTGATAGGGACTTAATTAAGATTAGATAGTAAAATTAATCATATATTATATACTCATTAGAGACTTAGAAATAGGATTAAATATAGGTTCAAACATAGCATAGGATTAAATATAGAATAGGATCAAAGATAGAGTAGGAACAAACATAGTTAGGAACAAACCCAAAGGAGTTATAACGGTTGATCGGTGCACCCGAAGGAGTTATAACGGCCGAGATACAACGCATTTGAAATACCGTTGGATTAGTTACAACGGACTTATACATACACAACTATCTACAACACGATATATAATTACAACCAATGTACTGGGATCTCTTGAGGAAAATACAACGATTTAATTCTCTCTTTTCTTGGTGTTCTTTCTCTTATCTCCTTCTTTCATCTATTTCTTTCTGTCAGAGTTTCTTGTGCAACGCCCAAGAAACTTCAACATGGTATCAGAGCCATTTGGGCCCTAGCAAGAAGAAGCTCCGTCTGCTATAATCGCCATGAGGAATGCTGTCACCGCAGGACAAGTCCCGGTGAACATTCCCCCAGGAGCCACCGTTCTCGTGAGGCTCAATGACGACAACTACCAGATCTGGAAAAGCTCAATCCTTCCAGTTCTCAACAGGTATGAGTTGATGTTTTCATTCATAATGATCCACCACTGGTTTCTGTTCAAGATCCACAGGGAAATCTGGTCGAGAATCCAGAATATTGGCAGTGGTGGAAGAATGACCAGAAGGTTCTGGGCTTTATTCACACCACACTATCAGAATCCGTCATCCCATGCATCAGTGGTGCTAAAACTACAAAGGAGGCGTGTAAAGTACTTGAAGATACTTTTTCCAGCAGAAACAGAGCAAGAATCATGGACCTACATCGTCAGTTTCACACCATCACTAAAGGTACCATGACCATTGAAGAATATGTTAAAAAATTTCGATCGATTGTTGAATCTCTAGAAGTTGCTGGATCGAATATTGATTTAGATACAAGAAATTATACTTTTTACGGGGATTAGGAACAGAATATAGCCAGTTTGTGATGGTCATGAATGCCAGTCTTCACAATATGAAATTTGAATATATTGTGACAACCCTCAAATCCCAAGAAATTTAACTTTCATATCAGCAAAAGATGAATGCTACTGTGTTTTATCCTGCGGCTAACAATAGTCAGGTTCCAAGCATTTCAAATCAGGCTCCCCGACGGAATTATTATTCCCCAAGAGGGTATAGTCAAAACCGTGGGAGAGGAAGAGGAAGACCAAACCGGTTTCTTCCAAGATGTCAGATTTGCTCCAACTTTGGTCGTCGAGCAAGGGATTGTCAAGAGTTTACAAGAAGTCAGGAGAATACAGGACAAAATAATCAGACATGGCATGCTGCACACCAAGCATTCTTCGTCAACAGTTCGGAGAATGGTGCCTGGTTTCCGGACAGTGGAGCAACACACCATGTCACTGCAGACCCAAACCTGATTTCCAACTCCACAAACTTCCAAGGAAACGAGCAACTACAGATGGGTAACGGGGCAGGTTTGAAAAATTCTATCAGTAGGTTCTTCGAAAATTTCTACTTTTGAGAAAATTTTATTTCTTAAAAATATACTTCATGTTCTAGAAATAAAGAAAAATTTACTATCTGTACATAAGCTTACCGTAGATAATAATTTTTTTTGGGGTTTCATTCTCCTTATTGTCTCGTTAAGGACAAGGAAACCAGCAAAATCCTACTTCGGGGAACAATTAAAGAAAGACTCTACTGCTTGGACACACCACTTCACAAGCCAGTCGCATTTGTTGGGGGGAAAACAACAGCAGAAACGTGGCATTCAAGATTGGGGCATCCACAATTTCGAGTTTTACAGAATATTATACATAGATTTGGACTTTCTTTTTCAAATCTCTCTAAATAATTCATATGTGATGCATGTAGAATACCGAAATCTCATAAACTCCCGTTTGTCAACAGCCATCATCACTCAAATAAACCACTTGAAATAATTCATTCGGATTTGTGGGGACCTTCACCTATTATGTCAAATTTCGGTTTTTCATATTATGTTGTTTTTATTGATGACTACAGCAAGTATGCATGGTTATATTTTCTAAAGAAGAAAAGTGAAGTTTTACCCACATTTATTGAATTCCAGAAACAAGTGGAAAAACAATTTTCTGCTCACATCAAATATTTTCAATCGGATTGGGGAGGAGAGTATCAGTCTCTAAACTCAATTTTTAAAACACAAGGCATTGTTCACAGGGTATCTTGTCCTCATACCCCTGAACAAAATGGCACTGCAGAAAGAAAACACAGACATATTATCGAAACTGCTTTAGCGTTGCTTAATCATGCATCAGTACCTAAGAAATTCTGGGATGAGGCAGTAGTTACAACTACTTACCTTATTAACAGAATGCCAACTGCTGTTATTAATAACAAATCGCCTTTTGAATTACTCTTTAAAGAAAAACCTGATTATTCCTATTTGAAAGTTTTTGGCTGCCTTTGTTATCCATATCTGAGATTTTATGCAGAGAATAAGTTTGATCAACGATCAGAGAGGTGCGTTTTTCTGGGATACAGTTCTATGCATAGTTCAACCGTTATAACTCCTTTGGGTTTGTACCTAACTATGTTTGTTCCTACTAGAGCTTTGGTCCTATTCTATATTTAATCCTATGCTATGTTTGAACCTATATTTAATCCTATTTCTAAGTCTCTAATGAGTATATAATATATGATTAATTTTAGTATCTAATCTTAATTAAGTCCCTATCAAAAGCTCGCCAAACATTGAGTCTTCATAGATTGTCTTGACCATTTGGCGAGTAGAACTCCGCTTCACACCCCCCCCCTAAGATCATCGCCACGTGAGACGACGTTGAACTTGGACCTGAGAAAGATAAAATGATTTCTTGCAAGAGAATCAGCTAATTGATTGTCACTATTAACAAACTTAACTTTTAATGACTTGGCTGCCACTTGCTCCCGAACAAAGTGATAATCAATTCCAATGTGTTTCATTCTTGCATGAAACACAGGATTAACAGCTAAATATGTAGCACCAACATTATAACACCATAATGTTGGTGTGGATTCAGTCTTAACTTTGAGTTCATTGAGTAAAGACTGAATCCATGTAATTTCAGCCGTTGCATCTGCAACTGCTTTGTACTCTGCCTCGGTGCTTGATCTAGCCACCGTGGATTGTTTTTTTGAACTCCATGACACTAGATTTTTGCCAACATAGATCAAGTAGCCTCCTGTAGATCGTCGATCTTCTTTATCACCTGCCCAGTCATAGTCACTAATTGCATTTATGTTAGTATCAGAATTCCTGTAAACAAGTAATCCATGGAGTATGCTTCCTTTTAGATATCTAAGTAAATGCTTAAGAAATCCCCAATCACTAGAATCCGGTGAATGCATCTTTTGACATGCTTTGTTTACAGCAAATGTGATATCTGGTCTAGTCAGTGTAAGATACTGTAGTGCCCCAACTATTTGTCTATATAATGTATCTCGTGACGGATCTCGTTGTTTATTTTCAACTTTTGAAGTTAGAGGTATAGGTGTTGACATTGGTTTAGAATTCTCCACACTTGATTTTTAGTATCGACAAGAGATATCCTGACTAAGTAGAAAGCCATCTTTGTGTTTAACTAATTCTATTCCCAGAAAATACTTTGCTGTACCTAAATCACGAATAGCAAATTCTTTATGTAATTTATAGACTACATCATTAATTTTACCAATATTAGGAGACATAATCAAAATGTCATCAACAAAAATCAAAACAAACATCGGATTTTCATCATTTTTGAAAAATAAAGATGTATCCGCGTTTTAGATCCGATAAAACTAGAACTCTGAAGTGATGAAGATAGCTTATGAAACCATGCTCTAGGTGATTGTTTAAGACCATATATTGATTTTTTATGTAGACACACATGATCTGGCAGTGAAATATTTTTGAAACCTATAGGTTGTTCCATGTAAACTTTTTCTTCTAATTCTCCATGAAGGAATGCATTTGACACATCTAGTTGATGCACACTCCAATTTTTACTGATAGCTAATGACAAGAGTAGCCTTACTGTGGTATGTTTGATCACAGGACTAAAAGTCTCTGTGAAGTCAAATCCCTCTTGTTGGGTAAAGCCTTTCGCCACCAACCTGGCTTTGTACCTATCTATACTTCCATCTGGTTTGTACTTCAATTTGTAAACCAATTTGCATCCTATAACATGAAGGATTTTGTTTCTTGGAACTAAGGTCCAACTTTTGCTTTGAATAAGAGCATCATACTCAACTTTCATCGCTTGCATCCAGTTTATGTCCTTGGATGCTTCGGTGAAATTTGATGGTTCAGAGTATTCTACACTAGACATTAAACACATTCGAATAGGATGTTTAACCGAGGAAAAGGCTAAGTGATTTCTTTCAGTATTGTAGATATCACTTAGTTTCTTTATCTTTAAGGTTTCTCCTGGCACAGGCATATGGTCAAGAGTGCTTGACAGTTCTTGAATGTCAGAATCCATTGATTCCACATTTTTCATGTCAGACTTATTTGGAACTAATTCTCTTTCATTTGGTTCCAAATTTTCAGTAGGTACTTCCTCTAACTTATCATCAATGACTGAATTATATTCAGTGACCGATGATAAGTTATCAACTGTTTTGCTTAGAACAGGTACAGTCGATGATATTTGTGGAGTTGTTGCTGGAATCTCATTATGTGTTGTATAGTCAGACGGGAAAGGGAAAAAAATTTCTTCAAAAACAACATGCCTTGAAACAAAAAATTTACCTGTTAGGAGTGACAGACACCGGAACCCACTATGCATAGAACTGTATCCCAGAAAACGCACCTCTCTGATAGTTGATCAAACTTATTCTGTGCATAAAATCTCAGATATGGATAACAAAGGCAGCCAAAAAATCATTACCGCTATGGCTGAAATAATGCTGGTCCAGATCATTTTCTGGATGACCGCGAACCCTTGCTTGAATTTATGCAAAGATAAAAGGTGGTTCTTTCGTGGCTGTTGAAATCTTGTACAGTCCTTTTGAGTTCTTACCTCAGAGAAAAAGTGTTTGACGGAAACAATCTGAGTTCCTTCCTTACTACGAACCAAAGAAAATCCCTTAATCTTGACGGGTGTGGTTTCATTGTTTTGGAAGTCAACTGCTCCATTAACAGATTTTTAAGGGTCGGTGTTGTCATTACACGATGATATGCATTTTTCCCTATTTCTTCTTATACCCATCAGTCGTTGTTTTATGATTTCATATTTTCCATCATATTTAAGTGTAACCTTGATGGGAATATTCAAGATTATGTTAGAAACAATATTTCTTATTTTCCTTACCAGCGTAGGGAGAGTATGGGTCTACTCCACATGGAGAAAGTATTGAAAAAGTGAATTTTAAATTTAATTTCTATGAATTGAATTTAAAATGGGTCATCTCATGGTCATCAATGAAAAATGTAGGTATTATCTAATTGGTCTGAGCAATCAATCCAAAAAAATTATATTCATTTTACTGAGTTAATAATTAGTATAATCATTTCTCGTAGGAGAGTTGCCTCTTTCAAATACCACTAAAAACCTAAAATTTAAAGTTTTGACTTGAGCATTTTAGATCTCAGGATCAAATTGATGCACCAAAATCTTGGTTAAATTATGTATTTAAAGTATTCCGGTTCATACAATAATATTTCTAATTTTCCATATAGCATGTAGCGAACAAGGGCTGAATCCACAGGAATCCAAGTATTGAAAAAGTGAACTTTAAACTTATTTTTTCTGATTTTATCTATTTTAAAATAAATCTAATTCAATAAAATTAATTAGTGAAATTTCATTCAAAAGAGTTCATCAATGACTAAAAAATAATTAAATATAATTTAATAAAATGATTATAAAGTAATTTTGGAGTGGAGTGGAAGAAATAGCACCGCTAATTAGGACAAAGATGGTGGCAGATACAAGCTAGCAAGCCGTGGAGTTGTGGAAAGTGATTATAATTTTATCATTTCCATGGTCCATAAAATGATGGAGTTGGAGGTGGCATGTGTGAGAAAATTATCCTGCTAATCATAGTGAGGAAGGAAATCCAATTATTGTTTAGAATAATTAATAGATAGAGAAGATATAGATGAAACTGCCCTAAAAAGTTCAGACCAAAACACATTTTGGATGGTTAGATATCGTTGATTGAAGTTGGAGGAATCTGATTTCCTTTATGATCTGATTTCATCTATGACCTGATTTTCTCTCTCCTCTTATCTCATCGCCACCATATGGTTGTGCTCCTCGCATCCTGGAGTAGTTATTGTACCAATTTCAAATTTCTAAGATAAAAGACGTTTCACAAGTGATGAAAAGACTCATTGACAATTAACTATCTAGCGGGCCCTTATCCTAGCCATTCAGGTCAACTGAGGTCATGTACAATAACCTTGACCGCACAAGCTTGGGCTGGGCTACCTCCATCCCCAGAGGAGATGTATGAGGCGGAAGCTCCATGTAAATTTTTAACGCCAAGCCTTTGTAGCCATGGGGCTTGGGGATCGATATGATGATTGGTTTAGGTAGGATGGCCTACCTACTATGGGCACCTGTAGTGATTAGGGTGTGAAACCGCAATCCACAAAAGCATAGAACTCGCCCTGGAAGGGATAAGAGAAACATATCATGTCATTAGAGCGAGGCGCGGGGAGATTCCCTATTGTGAGAGGGATGCCCTGCGAGCCGGGCTTTGTGAGATGAGGCCTTTTGGAGAAGACAAGTAAATTTCGGGCCACCAAACCCTGCAACTGATGAGAAGGGCCGAGTTTACGAGCAGGAGAAGTTACAATCCCTGCCTTCAAAGGTGCCTAGAGGATGGGCCAAAAAGTTAAAAACATGAGATTAGGTCCTAGATATCTCCATCTAATCTTCTTTGAGAATATTGGATGGAAAATGTTATAACCCAATATTTTCTACACAACCAATTATGGCATGGGTTTTCAGCCAAATTGGCACAACCTTATTTATTTCATTTTATAGTTCTTTATGCTTTGAGACAAAGGGGTTGTGATGCTCTCTTACTTTCTAATTTCCTTAGGGGTGGCCCCACTAACTGTGAAATTGTGGTGAACAACCTACAAAGGGATAGGGATGAATCTGGAAACCTACTACCTCTATCATGATAAAAACCCACCGCGCCTCATTTGAGAGTAGACAGTGAGTCAGTGCGCAATTTTCTATAGCAGCTAGTTGATGAACATGACTAATCTAATCTTCTGAGTATATTCTCTAGTCATTCATTCTAATACCATAGTCTCGAGATGGCTGTAAATATCTTGTCCCATGTCCTAGTTCTTCATTTGTATATATATTCATCCTACAGTCTTTGATGACCTAACACAAACAAAAGTTTGAATGTTATAAAAATCATAATGTAGAAAATAGGATAGGGATCAAGGGCTAGAGAAGATAGTCAGTTATATGCCTTGTGTTTTCGGCCCCACAAAACCAAAGCCATGAAAAAAATGAAGGAGAAAAGTCAAAAGAAGTTAGTTGAAGCCATCAAGTTTATTCATCCACAACTTCTTGAATAGAGTGGTCGATAGCATGCGTGCTCAGCAAGCTGGCCAGATCAATAGATGTTGGATATTGCCAAAATAAAATATGGGGTTTGATATTTTTCCTACTATGCAGAGAAGCTGATAGAGGACTCAACTCTTGAGTAGCCCAAGTGAGCAAAGAGACTAATATGTGGTGAGAATACCCTCCATGATATCCCTCACTTTTAAGGGATCTAACTTACTTGAAGAAGAATACAATTCATGGTCTCAATCTACATCATGAGAAGAAATTAGTTCTCTTGATTATGCATCATTTGATGATGGACCATTTCACTAGCTGAACCACGGGATGCCAACAACCTGACCGTGCAGCTTGAGCCGACGCCCACAACCCCGACTTCAAGTATGCACGGTCGTGAGCATTGATTTATTTTCTTGTATTTTCTTGTATTTTCTTGTATTTTGATTTCTGAATGATCGGATGGGCCATTGTGTTTGGGCCTCATCCATTTTTTTCTTTATTTATTTTGATGTACGTTTAAGGGGAAATCCCTCATCACGAGATGGTTTCCCCTCGTCTGGCCTAATTGGGCACCCCCCTAGATAAAGTTATTGCATGCCCAACGAAGCCTTGGAGTTTAATTGAAAATTGAAAAAGTCTTCTACAATTGGGCTCCCATCTCCTCCCTTTGGGAGTTTATCTTTACAGTATTCTAGATAAAGATCGTGGGAGCTTCGTCCGTACGTCACCAGATTCACCACGTGGAGATCACTCTGCGAAAGAATTTCTCATTGCCGAATTCTTCTCCCCTTATCATTGTTGTTGCCACGTCTTCTTGGAGCAATTTCAAGAAAGTCGCCTTGCCCCAACCACCAGCGTGCAAGAAGCACGTTCTCTGATTCCATCCCTGCACTCCCACACCGCGCTGTCGTCCCGGGCATCCGTTGACCGCCTCATTTCCCCAAGAATCCTTTTCTTGTGTGGACAGCCTTCCAAGAACGCCGTTCTTGGCCTTTCTTGGAGAAGATTCAAGAAAAGGCCCTTTCTTGAAGCTTTCTTGGAGCTTGGAGTTTTCTTGGAGGTTCTTGGAGAAGATTCACGAAACGGTCCTCTCTTGGAGCTTTATTGGAGATTCTTGGAGCAGATTCAAGAAAAGGCCCTCTCTTGGAGCTTTCTTGGAGATTCTTGGAGCAGATTTAAGAAAAGGCCCTCTCTTGGAGCTTCCTTGGGGCTTCTTAGAGCTTTCTTGGAGCAGATTCAAGAAAATGCCCTCTCTTGGAGTTTCTTGGAGCTTTCACGGAGCTTCTTGTAGAATATTCAAGAAAACACCCTCTCTAAGAATGCATGGCCTGCAAGAAGCACGCCAGTCTCCTGCTCACCATCGTCCCAACTCCATTCCGGCCAATCGCCTCTCCACCTTGCCGCCAAAAATACTTTGGGTCAGTGACCCTGCCAGGTTCTATTGTTTCCCTCACTTTTAGCAGTATTATTACTTACTCTAGTGATGTCTTCCGCTACTTCCTCCACTGTCGGTTTTATCGACGAGTAATTGGACTAGCCACCTACTTGTCGAGATGTATGATTTCTTGTGATAACGACTAAGGTTCCTCACAGAAAATGCCGTGGACATCTTTGGACTTCTCGTTGTCCGCTCACCTCGTAGGACGTCTAGTTGGTCCAAGTGGGTCATTAGGAGTTTGACGGTGAATGGTCCACTCCTGAATCTTTAGTTGATTGTCGATCTAATCAGCAATTGCCACGTCTTTCTCATTGGTTTTTCACCATAGTTTGCATACATTGTATGACTTACATTTCATTTGTCGTCTCGCCTATGTTGTAACACGAGCCGAGCGATCCACTCATCGATTATGTTACATCATCATTGCTACAAGACTAGTAATATTTAAGTAGGGGGTATTTTGATGAACCCAAAATTAGGCATGAAATCCTACCTATTCTAAGGTTATTTTGGCATCATTGGGCTGATATGAATTTGCATGTCAGGACTTAAATGGGCCATTTGATTGAAAAACTTCATAATATTAATATTTACATAATTTAGAGGTCCATTAATTCTCATTTAAAATATGTTTGACAGTATTACTTAAATGGGATTAATTCTCTTCTCGACTTGGTTATTTCATTTTTTCAATAGGCAAATTTATATAAATAAGAAAAATGAAATTAAGGAAAAAATTCAAAATGGTTTCAGCTTAGCACCCAACTTCCAGCTAGGTGTAGTAACTCTCAACCAATTGTAGCTTATCAAGCACAGAGTGCATAAGCCTGTCTGCAGCTAGCAAATATCGCACAAACAACATCACAAAGGAACCATCACACAAGTGTGTTCATAGAGTGTGTTCAAAGAACCATAAACAAGGTCGATTTCACAGACTGATCAGCCTGTGAAGGTGTGCGTAACAGAGAATTTTATCTTATTTATATTACAACCCTGCATAATATTTATTGCCCAATTTGGTTCCTTGATTTCTCCAAATTGGTGCACATATCTCGACTATTTGTTTCAGTGAGTGTGTGCAGGACCACCGCATCTAGGGCCACCAGAGGTCCTCCCTAGAGCTTAAAACAGGTTCTTCGGCCCCCAATTATTTATCTTCGGGTGGAGTTCCATTACAGCATTAGAAGACTCTTCTGCTAGTGGAATGAGCAAGGGCAGAGGTGTGACACATCTTCGACGACTCTAAATACCTAGGATGTCATCACAGATACCAAGATCTACGCCAGCACAGAGGAGATTGGTGAGAAAGGACAATGAGCTAAGGGCCCCCCAATAAGTACACTCATCCCTTTTTCTTCAAATCAGGGTGGATCCTTTAAAAAAACTTGACTCTATATGGATGAATTTAGCCTAGAAATTTCTTGGATTTTATTAATTTTCATTAAATCTTTTTTCAGCTTAATTTCATCAGAGTTTTCATAGTTCAGCCCCATTGAGGTATTCTATTGAACGTGTATCATGCACCGGATATTTCCATTTTTAATTTATTTTTGTTTCAAATTTATCTTATATGAAATAGAAAAAACTTACCAATCAAATATATGAACTCTATGAACCACATTATCTTACTATATTATATTATATAATCATAAATTAATATATATATATATGTTTAAATATAAATCTATATTAATCATGTAATAAAAGAAATTTTGAACTCTTAATTACTCTCATTTATCCTTATTATCCTTTACTATTCTCTCTCTTTGTGTATCTAGGTCTTATATTTTCCTAAAAAAATTAAAAACAAATTCCCTCATATCTCTTAAATTCTTATCATATATAAATATTTATTTTGTGCATTAATCTATATATAACTAGATAACCCCTTTCACATAACCATCATAATCCTTATCCCATTTTCTCCGATGTTCCTTGTATATATTATTAAAATAAATAAACCTACTGACTAACTCCCTAATCTGAATATTCTTTGCTACACTATATTTTATCTTTCCTTTATTATTCATTACCCAACTTTACATGAAATATATATCCTTTCTAAAATATGTCCTGCTAAGCATATTATCAAACTACTATCTCCCTAGCATATTACTCTTACATCTGAAATAAAATCCAAAACAGTAATTTCTCCACTACCTAAACCTATCCCCATATTATAACTCTATAAATCAATTCCAGTATCCCAATTATTTATTATCTCTAATATCTATACAATGTATTAATACTAATAATAGTCTAACTAATGTATTTTCTTATGAATATATTACCCTCTTTTTTCTAGTTCTCCCTAACAGCACTACTATTACTTATCATCACATATCATCTTAAATCTCGTCTTCATTTAATCAATTATTCCCACTTATTACCTATTTATCTTTCACCCATTTACAATCTTCATTATTATTAGTTTATCACCTCTCTTGTTCTACTGTACAACAATTCTCTTGTCACTCACTTTATCGTCCTCTTCCCCCTTACCCCAACTCAGCTATTACATCAACCTATTAAGACCAGACAGTATGGAGACGACCACTCTCGCATTATACATGGTTGATTTTTCTATAAAAACAAACTTAATTTGTTTAAACAACTTACATTTACAACAACACAAAGAGTACACACCTAAAATCATCATCATTCGGCCTTGTTTTGTTCCTCACCAGTGTGTATCCTTTTTTTTCGCAAAATCACTGTGTCAGGTATGTCCAACCTTGCAGTTGTGCCGGTAGATCAATCCATCCATGCCCTGGACGCCACCCAGGGGGTGTTTCTTTATGAAATGTAGTGTTTTTATTATTTTTAGGCGTGGAGTGAGCGTACATGTCCCAATTGCACACGGACCCTACTCACCCACACCAATGTTGCAGGAAAGAAAAAGGTACATTGTGCCAGCAAGAATTGGGGGAGCCCTTTTAGAGATGCAAAGTGTGGAGGCACCAGTGTGTATCCACCAACATCTGGGTCATAATCAGATGTGGTATTTCTTTCATTCACTCTAGTTTACACTCTTCTAATGTCTGTAGCACTCCTTAGCGCTGTCGAAGTACCAGCAACTGTATATAATTATAATTAATGAATATTTAAAATGATAATTTCTATAATTTTTTTTATAAAATTTAAATAATATAGGATCAAAAAAGATAAAAAATTTACTGAGGCTCTATGTCTCCCGTGTTGAATTCCCTGCTAATAATAGGTATATCTAACCATATGCATGTTATTTAAGTAATTTGAGAGGGTAAGAGTCACCCATTTACCCTAAAGACAGAGAATACAACTCGACTAGCCACAGTAACTTGCTGAATGGTTAGCTCAAACAACAACAAATAAATGATGTAATTCCACTTCTAAAAATCACTCGATGCGATCAACAAATGCTAGTGAATAAAATGGAAAACACAAAGTCCCTAGCAATGATGCCATTAGACAGATGTGAAATCACAGTTTTTAAAACCCAAGTTCATGTATCAAAGAAAAAAAAATACTCAATCAACTCAACAATTAAAACATAATATTATGACGAGTCAAGGTCAAATCCACAGAGAAATAGGTGCTTTTGAGTAAAATCCATGTGTACGAGCGACAATTACATAGAATTGAACTACAATTTGAGTAAACAATTGCAAATAGACGGTGAAAACAAAAAGGAAACTGTGATAGCTATCCAACAGATCCAAAATCGTGTGAATCGGGCCCGCATTTGATGAGAAATCACTAATTTAGAGTTTTGGAATGAGAATTGAGGAGTTTTTGAGGAGAGAGGGATTGAGAGGGGATCATTGTCGACCGCCGCCTCTGCCACCGCTGCCTTTGGTGTCGCCTCGGCCGCTTGCGGTGTCACCTCCTAGTGGAGTGTTGCACCCTCGCAGCTCGGCATCGACCCTTCACGATGCTCACAATGCCTCCCGCCGCGATGCGCATCGTGACTCCCACGGTGCCTCATGCCGATGCCGCCTTTCATGGCATTGCCATCATTAGTACCACCTCCTACGGTCTATGCTGCCGTGGGCGCCGCCTCTTGCGGTAATGCCGCTATTTGCACTGCCTCCTGCAGTGCTTCTGCCATCTGCACTGCCTCCTGCGGTTAAGTTTTCGTATGTGCTGCCTCCTACAGAGCTGCCATCATTGGCACCGCCTTCATCAACGACTCTCACCGAGGCTTTCACGTAGGGGTCTGCAATGTTGTGAGGAGGTGGCCTGCGTGGCAGTGCCCTCCCCCTAGTACGTCCTAGCAGTGTTCGCCCATCACGATACCGGTACCGGATGCCGGTATCGGCACAGATGCTGTATCGGTATCAGATATCTGTTGCTACAGTGCCGATAGCCGACACTGATATCCGTCTCAATATCGGCATCCGTCTCCGTCTCAGGGGGGAGGATGACGACATCAGATATCAGGTGTGGATATCGGTTTTCAATATCCACATCGAAAGGATACTTAAAATATTTTTAACTGATAAATATTCAGCGATTAGAATCGTTTAACATGGGCAAGAGAGTAATAAGAGAGCTTTCTGACTACATCTCGTTTAATATATACAGCCAAATATTATCAATTTTTTCCATATGGGATAACAGGATTCGGGTTTGGTGTTAAACTCCGAATCCCTTTATCCCATATGGAAGAAAATAGAATGAACAAATATATTTATTGGACGCTGTGATATTATGTTAAATAATGAACAAATATAAGGGCCATTTAATATAGCAGGTATATATTAAAATATAATTTTACCATTTAATGTATTGTCGGATTCATTTAATATATACAGAGAAAGATTTCTAATTTCTTCCATGTGGATTACGGGATTCTGAGTTTAGATTAAACTTCGAATCCTGTTATCCCATATGGAAGAAAATAAAAATTTTGCACTCTATATATTAACTGAGATTGAAAATAGAATTAAATCATTCGATGCTAATGTACGTAAGTCATAGATTAATATGAAAATTGTATTTTTTATTGTCGATACCAGTTTCGATATCTGGATATCGCTTTCGATATCCAGATATCGAAAGCCGATATCCGGCAACTGGTATCCGTCACGTCCCTCTACCTACGGTATCTGGTACAGATATCCATCTACCCCTCAGAGATGGATATCGTCTGATATCCGATATCCGATATCCAGCATCTTCCCATTTTTTCCTGGATATCGGATATCGATTGTCCGATACCGGATGATTGACGGATATCGGTTGGGCGAACCCTACGTCCTAGTGATGGTGTGGTGGTGTGTCCTGCTCACGGTGGTGTGTGTGGCTTGTAAACAAAAATCTAGAGGACACATTAGTCTCACACCAAATAAATTGACATACCCCATATCAAAATATAATTTCAAATATTATTCAAAATATCTCTCATGCATGCCACACATGCATCACACGTAGGGTTGGGAAAAAATGTTTCGTTCGTTTGCGAACATGCGAACGAACAAACACGAACACAAACACAAACGGTCCAAATCAGACACGAACATGTTTGCGAACGGTTCGAGAATAGATGAACCATTCATGAACAGGAGGCATTCCCGAGGTAATGTAATATAAATTATTATTTTGACACTAAATAGAGAGAGAGAGGGAGAACGGGGATCTCCCTCTCTCTTTCCCGCCCTCCTCTCCCTCCCTCCCTCACTCACTCACTCTCCCCCCTTCCTCTCCCCATGCCCCCTCTCTCTCTCCCCGAACCTCTTTCTAGCGTGTGGCCTTCCCCTCTCTCTCCCCGCCCCCCTCTCCCGTGCGGCCATGCCCCCCTCTCTCTCTCCCGCTTTCTCTCTCTCCCTCTCCCTCTCCCTCTCCCTCCCTCTCCCTCTGCCTCGCTCGCTCTGTCTGTCTCGCTCGCTCGCTCTGTCTGTCGCTCTGTCTGTCTCGCTCGCTCGCTCGCTCGCTCGCTCTCTCGCTCGCTCGCTCGCTCTCTCTCTCTCTCTCTCGCTCGCTCGCTCTCTCTCTCTCTCTCTCTCTCTCTCTCTCTCTCTCTCTCTCTCTCTCTCTCTCTCTCTCTCTCTCTCTCTCTCTCTCTCTCTCTCTCTCTCTCTCTCTCTCTCTCTCTCTCTCTCTCTCTCTCTCTCTCTCTCTCTCTCTCTCTCTCTCTCTCTCTCTCTCTCTCTCTCTCTCTCTCGCCCTCCCTCTCTCTCTCTCTCTCTCCCTCTCTCTCTCTCTCTCTCTCTCTCTCTCTCTCTCTCTCTCTCTCTCTCAATCGCTCTCTCTCTGCCCTCCCAAAGCGTGCCCCCATTTGCTTTATTAAATTTTCGTCCTTATGTGTTCATTCGCAAACTAACTGAACAGGAACACGAAAAGGATTTTTTGGCTGTTTGTTCGTCAAAGAACAGTGTTCGTTCGTTGACGAAACACAAACTTCCCTACCCTGGTCCACACGGGCATGAAATGCGTGCCCACATGGGGACAAAATTAATCATAGATATAAAAGTTGTTGTGGGATATAGACTTTGTGTGGGCATATCTCCCTATTGGTTGCTCCAAATTGGGTGAAAAATTTAGCCAATTCTTCTCTCCTCGGAGGACTCTGCATTCATTCATCCTGTATTTAAATTTTAGATATTCACTCATTCATATTCAGTTTCAAGCTTGGCACCCTAGTCCTCAAATGCTGGTCGTGCCACGCGTGCAACGATCGATAGCCTAGGAATCTCATAACCTTGCGCCTCCAATCATCAAACTCCAAAGAAAATGATTAATTCATTAAGGTTTGACCTTTTGGATGGCCAAACCTGTAAATTGCCTCGTATGAACGCCAAATTCACAAAAAAGAGCAAACAGGTGATGAAAAGCAATGAATGCGGAAATGCTGAAACTGTAAGCTAACTTGCATCAAATTTGTATGAATTAGGAGTTAAAATTGATTATAAATGGCATTAATGAATGTCATGATGGCATGTTATCGGCACCACCATTTCGCTTGCTTGCTATTTAGCTCATTTCCTGTCAAATATTTACGATTTTATATTTAGGTGTAAACTAAATATGGTTTGCTTCCTTTTAAAACCCTTAACTAAAAAATTCTCAAAAATTTTAATATAAGTGTTTAAATAAGTGACTCATTCTGCTTTAAGGTACTTTTGAGTTGGACTCTTAGAAGATTCCTACAATTTGATGGTCTAAGAATTCAACTCATTTTAACAAAATTAAGTTTGAAGTTAAAATCGAATAAATGCACCATCAATAAGATATAGCTCCTCCTCAACAGGCTTGAATGATGATCAGGCTTGAACAATCTAATTAAGCATGGATTTTATTGCAAACTGATGGGGAACCATTTAAATATGATAATAATATGATTAAATATTTTCCTATGTTTTATGGTTTGATAATAAGCCACGCTCAACAACTGTCAATTGGTGAATAATTAAAAATTATTCATATTTGAAACAGTGTATAGTATAATTAGGAATATTATCACTATTTCACAAAAATAAACCTATGAAATTCTTGAGACTTTAAAAAAAATGATCAACTCAATTTGTGCAGATCGGATCCATGATTTCTCAAAAAATGTCATGTTGATTTGTTCATATGTCCAGCCTCTAGAGGTATTCTCCTACTATGTCTGAAATGCGCATAGTACTAATTGTTTATTTGGTTATGATCTAAGTTGGGGGATATTTGATGACTCCAAAATGATAGTAATAAATATGTGCATTTCTAGCTAATTATCTACTTCTTTATCTTTATCTGCATATATCATCAAAATTTATGCTAAGTTGTGAAAAATCATGAATAAAATCACCTTTGTATAATTTTGAGTTAATTATTGTCATTTGTGGGACTAACCCCACTTAACTCAATGAGTTAAGTGGAATGAATATCACACTCTTCTTAGTTTATGCGGAAGATGCAGGAATTGGGTGAAAATTTCATGAATAAAGGGGATAATTAAATGAAGTAGATGCTATTTGGCCCAAAGAAGCAGGCCCAGCCATGAACCAGGGCCAAGAAAGGAGGCCCAAATCAAGACAGCTGGCTCTAGTCTAAAGGCCCACTAAAAAAGTGCCATTAGGCCCACTATGAGAGGCATCCTTGGCCAAAGAAATGAGGGCAAGGGGAACGTTCATTCATGAATATTTATGAGCATTTAAGGTGCTCGGATGCTGATTGGAGGACACCCTTGGACGTGGATCCAAGTCAGAGAAGAAGATCTAGCCATTCAATCCATGAATCACTCAAGGGTGGAAACTTAAAGATACCATCTTTAATGCTAATTAAGGAAAGAATTCTTGAACGTACCTAGGGTATATTCAAAGGTCTCAATGCTGATTGGAGGACCATCATGGACATGGATCATGACCCAGAAAAGAAGATCTGGCCATCCAATGTATTAAAAATCCAATGGCTCTCATTTGCTCTCTCTCCCTATATAAACCCCTTCACCCTATCGTAATATTCATATTGTGAATCAATCCAAAGTAATGTTTGGTGGCCTAAGTGCAATCGAGTCATAGATCCATTCACCTTAGTGAGTGCCAGGCTGAGCAGGAACCATCCAGGGCTGAAGAAGCTGGTGGAAAGGAGAAGAAGAAGTCCCTTGGGCCTTGGAGGGTGTGACAACGAGGTTACCTTATTATTTACCCTTTTTCACTCTTACCTGTTTGTCGTTGTCTTCTGGTTAGCCAACATCCAGATGGTTCCAACGCATCCGACCACGCTCAAAAAATTCCACACCATATCATCATTATAAATATTTTAAATATATTTGTTTTATATTTTATTTAGTTAGTTATTTATTTTCATAGTAGTAAACCCAATTCTAAGATTCATTAATAAATTATAAGTAAAGTGCAAATTAATTAGAATAAACCCTTGCTCCCTGTGGATTGACCCTTACTCTCCCTAGGCTAGTAAAGTTATTATAAATTTTGTTTTTTTAGTTCACATAAACCAACGACACTAATTAGTAAGGTTAAATCATCACTAATTACCTCTAAAATCTGAATTATCAACATTGTAATATATTTTAACTAAAATTCGGAGTAAAAACAACATTTTCTTTTCTCTTAAAAGCAGTTGGCAGTAACTTTATATTTTCTCAATACCAATACAACACTTGGATTTTAAAGATTATGATAATTTTATGTGAATTTTCTTCCTATTCCACAAGATCTGAACATAGGTCATGTGAATGAAGGATTCAAGTCCCTTGAAGTGGCTCACAGGAATATCTTGTTTGTAAGAAGAGAGAGATAGTTTTTATTCTTAAAGAAAGAGGGTAAAGAGAGAGAGATGAATATTGCCTCAGAAATGGTATGTAGGACATTTAAATAATTATTATAATTTTAAAAATTATTAAGTAAATTTAAATAGTTCCAATTCACCCTTAGTAATTAAACTACAATAAATAGTTTTTAGGGTCATTTTCATTTCTTTTTTAAATTAGTTCAGTTTTTATTATTTTATTAAGCATCTAAGAGTCCATATTTTTTATAGTGACATGTGAGTTGAATGAAAAACTCAAATTTAGGTTAAATTTATGTCATTGCACATTTGACTTTAATCAATAAAATTTATAAACCTTTACGTATAAACAAACACGTTGGTCAATAGGTCGATCCTACCAGAGTATTCACATCTCATGTCTCATGTTTCAAGTCGATATCTGCTTCTCAAGTAGCATTATGCTTACACCTTGAATAAAAAATATGTGTGCACTGAATTCATTGAGGAAGATTTTTAACTTTTTTATTCTATAAAATCAATCCAGATGACAATTGGGCAAATATTTGTATCATCATCCTTATAGAGTATGAAGACGAGTGGGTTCACCAGGGTCAGGGCGCTTCAAATACAGCTGCAGCTTCAAAGGGTTGCTGCCCATCGATTTTATTGGGGTGATGAGAGGAGGATGTTGCCACAGCTTTGTGTCTATGGGAATCCAAAGCCGTTGTTCTTTGTCGGCAACGTTAGGGAGAGTATGAAAATAAGCAGCAATTTCCCAATCACATCCTGTTTTAATGGAAAAAAAAAAATCACCCAAAGCACTCCCAAATAGCCACATTACTTGCTCTAATTGGATCATTGAAATTATTAAATTACCAGGCGGTAGAGGCTTTGTGAGGGCCTCAAACACCGATAACTTGATCAAAAACGCTCTGAGTGAGAACTCAAGATCTCAATCCTCAACCATTGAACTCTGAGACTGGTTCAGGGCGAGCCTGAACATGAATTTCTCCACGGGGACCTGCTCTCTGTCGTAGAAGACAACGGCTACTCTATCCACCAAAGCCTGTAGGATAAACCTCAAGATAAGAAAGCCAAGGGAGCTCAAATTTCTACAAAAACGCCCAATATGATATCACCATGATCGATGCTTGATCATATCAGAACACCCCTTTGCTAAAACATGAACAATTTTAAAAACTTGGGTCTAACCTTTTGGATGAAGGGGAGGAGACCGAAGACAGCGGAGTGGATGTAGTCATTTAGCTGAGGATGGCAAGCCTTGTGGACTACCGTGTTCATATATCTCCCTCTTTGGAATGCTCCTGTAACGATGAGAATTGTATATATATTCATCATCCTGGAAGCAATTTAGAGAGCAAGAGAGAGGTATGCACCGTGGGGATAGACTCCCTTGAGGAAGACGATAGAGGTCACGGCGACTTCCAAAAACTCCATCAAAATCCTACCCGTTTCCCCTATTGGCCGGATCATACCTTGGCCGAAATATTTTTAGGGTCTTCCGCTAAAAATAGGGGCTGATCGATGGCTCCCTCAGGTACACTCACACCACACCTGACTTCCTGAATCTCCCAAAAGACTTCCTGATGTTGGCGGTCGCGGTCAAATTTACCTGACCGTCGAGTGTAGTGCGGGCACCCGACAACACGAGGAGGGGGAATCCTTTCTCCTATCATTCTCGTTCTTCTCTTCTCCTCCTTCCCTTTCTTTCTCTCCGAACGAGGAGGGGGTGAGACCAAGAACTCGATTAAACAACTACTTGAAATACCTGGTCTTAGAGTCCTATGGCCATCCACTCTTCCCTTTTAAAGGGAAGTCAATTGGGCCCCTAATGGGTCAACAAGAGAAGGGAGGGGGAAGGGGGGTATTGGTCCATTAAGGGGGCCCGTATATAATGGGCCCCCATTACAAAAATAAAGGGGAATTAAGCATAAAAGAAAGGGGAAAAGAAAAGGGAGGGGGTCCAAACGACTGAGGACCCCTCTCCATGACGGCGAAGACACAAAACACAGATAAAATGACTGACACGGACTCGACGAAATGACTGGATGGCACCAAGAAAAACGTAAACACGAATAGGCGGAGGGGATGACAGAAATCAGAACACGATAAAACTAGCACAATTTCACCCGACGGTCGACGCTGATGGCGGCGGCGCGGATGACACCTTAGATGGATCACGATCGTGTGCGCCATCAATTAGTGTTTTACGAATGTTCTTCAGTAGGCTTTATTTCCTAATGTCCTACATTGACAAGGGAAAATTGTCTCCGTGGAAAACTAACTAGGGTAAGAAATGAACATATTTATGTATTTATAACATCTGAGGGAAACCATGTAATGAATAAAACAAAAATATGTAATTACCTATATTAAGTCAGCGAAGATAACTGACCCTTTTTATAAAACGTTCACCAGGTCAAATATAAAGAAATTGAGCAGAAAGTTGTGAGATTTGAAGCTCAACGCGCTTGTATTAGTGTTTGAAAGTTTTATTCAATCAAAATGCTAATGCATTTGTTTGACTACCCAAGTTTAATAATTTCATGAGTTTTCAACCAATCGTCATCACAAAAAGTCTGTGTTCTGTCAGTAATTTAAGCAATAAATAAATAACTAATTCTTAAAATTCATTTTATGAACTTAAGACTTAGTATTTTCATTTCTATGAAGACAGTTTCCTTTTTAGAATACAACTAGTGAGCTCAATCTTCAATTCTGGACATAAACGTTTTGGTTCATAGGATCATATTGATAAACCCAAATTAAGTTTAATTTATGTCGTTTAAGGTTTCTTATTTATTGAACAATATTTCTATTTTTACTTACAATCACAAAGAGAGTAAGGATCGAATCCATAGGGAGGAAGTATTGAAAAGCGAATTTAAAATTTAATTTGTATGAATCAAAGTTAAACTGGGTCAACTCATGATCATCCATACAAAAATGTATGTACTATCTCATTAGTTTGAGCAATCAATCAAAAAACAAATTTTATATTCATTTTACCGAGTTAATAACTAATAAATTCATTTCTATGAAGAGATTTGCCTTTTTTAAAATACCACCAATGAGCTAAACCTTCGAGTTTGGACTTGAAAATTTTAGATCTCATGATCAAATTGATGCACCAAAATCTCGATGAAATAATAACTCTTCTGGTATATGCAACAATATTTCTAATTTTCCATACGAGCACATAGTGAGCAAGGGCTGAATCCACAAGGATGCAAGTATTGAAAATGTGAATTTTAAAATATTTTTTTGTTTCTTATTTTTATGTACTTCAAAAGAAATATAATTTACTAAAATGAAACCAGAGAAAGTTAATTCAAAATATTTTTAAATATAACTTTATAAAATGATCATAAATTAATTTTGGAGTGGAGTGGACCAAATAGCACCGCCAATGAGGACAGAGATGGCGGCAGATGCAAGCCAACAAGCGGTGGAGCAGTGGCAGTTGATGATAATTTTATCTTTTCCATACGCCGACAAATGATGGAGTTAGAGATGTCTTTAGTGAGAAAATCACTCTGCTAATCATAATTAGGAACAAATCCAATGATGGATTTTTATAAGAATGGATAGATAGATGAGCGATTGATAAAACTATCCTAAAACTTTGCCCTGAAGCCCATTCGGATGGTTAGATATCATTAATTGAAGTTGGAGCAATCTGATTTTCTCTATGATCTGGTTTTCTCTCTCCTCTGATCTGATGACCACCACGTGGTTATTCTCCTCTCATATTTGAGTAGATCTGGTACCAATGTCAAATTGCTGAGATAAAAGATGCTTCAGAAGTGATGAAAAGTCTCATTGACGTTTAACTATATGGTGGACCCTTCTCCTAGTCATTAGAGGCCAAAAATGTGGCATTGAATTGCTAGACCTAATTATCCTCACCAATCATCACTAACAAATCATCATCCTCAACAAAATTAAAAACACAATATTAGGTTTTGGATTTCTTCATATAATCTTCTTTGAGAAGGTTGGGTGGCGAAGATTATATGGCATGGGTTTTCAGCAAATAATATAAACACAAACAACTATGGCGTGGGTTTTCAGCCAGATTGGCACAAACCTTATTTATTTCAATTTCTAGTTCTTTATGATTTCAATACAAATGGGTTGTGATGCTCTCTTACTTTCTACTTTTCTTTGGGGTGGCCCGCACTAATTGTAAAAATCATAAAATTTATTTTCTTATCAAAAAGTCCAAAAGCTTTTGAACTATATAAGATTCACCATCTAGCATTCATTTTCCTAAATATCTGTTGATGCTTAAGTGCAGGCTGCTTATTGATGTGATAATCCTAAATGACATGTTACTTTAAGTATAAACTTCATGTAGTTTATGTGCTTATTTTCATTGAACATAAATACATGTAATCAAATCTGGAATTCATTAATTTCACTTTTAGAATGAACTTGTGATTTTTATTGCTACTACTGTATTTTAATGCAACACAATTTTATTACATTAATTTCATAGCGAAACCAATTTTACAACTCAAAACATTGAATGATATAAATAAAAAGTTGGGACTATCATATTTAAAACTGAAACTCTGATTGTTTCCATGTCACTTATATGGTTATGCAATTTGTTACATTAAATTCATATAGGATATATTTTATTAGTTATATTATATATATGAAGCTTTATTTCAATATTTTAAAGAGTTGTACCAAGATCTTAAGACAAGAATGTCATAGGTACTAAGTGGGGATTAAGAACAAGTTAAATGAAAGAGGATTAATTATTATAAATAAGGCATGACTTGTAGCTCAAGAGTACGTTCAAATTGAAGGAGTCGGTTATTTGGAGATGTATCCTCCAGTTACAAGACTCAACATCATTAGGATATTATTGGCCTTTGCATGTTCCCATAACTTTAAACTCTTCCAAATGGATGTAAAGAGAGCCTTCCTTAATGCAGATATTAAGGAAGAAGTGTATGTGAGGCAATCACTAGGCCTTGAAGATAGAGAGAAACCCGAGCGGGCCCTTAAGTTGCACAAGGATATAAATGGACTTAAGCAGGCACCTAGAGCCTGCTATAATAAGTTTAGTACATACTTAATCTCTCATGGTCATGAAAGAGGTAGTGTAAATACTACCCTAATCATCAGGAAAACAGGGAATGACTTGCTTGTAGTCCTAATCTATGCTGCCAATGATTGCCATCGGCCAATCACTAATTATGTCCTTCAGAGTAATCATTTTTTAGCCTAAAAAATTTCACAGTCAGTAGAAAGAAAGATGCCCTTCTTTCTTATAATGGATTCAGTCTAACATTCACGACACATGGAAAAATTAGAAATATGAGCTATTTTATCATAATTAAAGCCTTTGGACGTGTTGGACATGTGGTGAAGAGAGAAATTGTGAAAAAATATGTATTTATTTTATTTTATTTTATTTTCAAGTCTATGTGGTACAAATAGATCAGATAATGAAAATTATCACTGTGAATTTCTTTGCATAAATTTGAGGACATGTGTCACCAAATGGTATAATGCGTTGATTTTAATGTCAACCATTATCAGAATTTTTCCAACAGATGACATGTGTCATAGGAGCAATGGACCATCTTTCTAAAGCATATTAAGAAGCAGAATCTTTCAAAAATATAATGATTCTGCTGCACCTTGGTCATCTACAATGAGGAGAGAGGAAATTTCAAAGGCTACTATTGCTCCAAGTTCAAATAGAGATATCTCACAATCCAGAAAATTTTGTGGACCAAAATTTTGAGGGTAGTTCAATATTTCCTCCATCTATCCATCCATCATATTAGATCTATCAATAGACCCCCTCATCCTTGTAACAAAGGTATCCTTGGATTTTCTTCCGAGTAAGGATTAGCGAAGAGATTTTCTCATTCAAATTCATGTTTGAATCTATTCTTGTATTGAATATTAAAAAGGATGACGTTGGGATTAAGACTCATAAAGATAAAGCAGTAATCAGCCTGTTGGGAAAATTAACATGAGGTTAGTGTGATCTTTGTCTTCTTACAACTCACATATTCATCCTTTCCCTAGGTTATTCATTAGGCTCGTTGCCTACATATACAAGTACATCCACATGGGCATATGATTTCTTTTATGAATTTGTATGAAGTATGGTTGAGGAATATAAAGTCAGTGCTTTTTAGGAGAGGACCCAGTCCACTATATTGATAATTCTATAATTTATTTGATATATTTGATTTCATAGTTTAGTTAATTTTCCTTTCCTCTAATTAATGCCGATGAGTTGAGCTCATAGGGATCTTTCTTAACTTGTCGAGCATACCTAGCATGAAGAAGTTAGGTCTGTCTTGCAATCAAGGATCTGAACATTTGGGTTCTTTCTACACCTACTATTTGTTTTCATGCACATTTTAATGAAAAAACTTAATTTATGCAGGTAGAAAGCCTGTTTAGAATTACTGTGTGTACATATCATACCCATGTATGTGCATACACACGATCCCTTCTTAAACCCCTAAGACAATTATTTCTTAGATGTAGAGTGACCAAGAGATATGGAAGAGTGCGGTGAACAATCTGAGAAGGGATAGGGGTGAAACTGGAAACCTACTTCTTTTATCATGATAAAAAACCCATGGTGTCTCATTTGAGAGTAGACATTGAATCAGTGTGTGATTATCTATAGCACCTGGTTGATGAACTTGACCGATCTAATCTTTTGAGACTATTCTATAGTCATTGATGCTAATCCAGTAACCATGAGGTGGTTGTAAATATATTATACCATGCCCTAGCTCCTCATTCATATATATCTTCATCATACAGTCTTTGATGACCAAATACATACAAAAGTTCGGAGGTTATAAAAATTGTAGTGCATAAAGTAGGATAGGGAGCAAGGGCCAGAGAAGATAGTGAGTTGTATGCCGTATGTTTTCTACTCCACAAAACCAAAAGCCAATAAAAAAATGAAGGGGGCAAAAAAAAGAAATTAGTTGAAGGCATCAAGTTTATCCATCCACATCTTATCGAATCGAATGGCCGATAATATGCATGCTCAACAAGATGGCCAGATCAATGGATGTTGGATAGTATCAAAATAAAATAGGGGGATTGGGATTTTTCCTACTATGCAGAGAATTTCGTAGAGGACTCAGCTCTTGAGTAGCCCAAGTGAGAAGAGAGCCTAATATGTAGTGAGAACACCCTCTAGCATATCCCTCACTTGTAAGAGATATAACCCACTTGAAGAAGAATTTGAATTCATGGTCAACCTACATCATGAGAAGAATTTTTTTCTCTTGGTTATGCATCATTGCCACGGGACTAGAAATATTAAAGTATGGGGCTATTTAATGAACCCAAAATGAGGTCTAAAATCCTACATTTGTTAATGTTATTTGGCATCATTTTTCTAATATTAAATTCATATTGAATGAACTTCCATTTCAGGCATTAAATGGGGCATTTGGTTAAAAAACTTAATTTACATAATTTACAGGCCTATTAATTCTCATTGATAATATCTTTTTGACAGTATTACTTAACTGGGATCAATTCTCTTTTCAAATTGGTTATTTCATTTTTTCTATAGTCAAATTTATATAAATAAGAAAAAAAAAGTTAAAAATGGTATCAGCTCAATGCCCAACCGCCAGCTAGGAGCAGTAACACTCAACCAAGTTGTAGGCTATCAATCACAGAGTGCACGAGCCTGCTTTAGCTAGCCAACGTTGACACACAAGCAGCAGCACAAGGAAAGCATCACACAAGAGTGGTCATAGAGTAGAGCCCAAGCAGGCCCACAAAAGAAAGCCAATTGCACAGACATCTCAGCATGTGCATGTGCGCGCAAGGGAGAGTATTTATTTTATTCATATTACAACCCCACATAGTATTCACATATCAATTTGGTTCCTCGATTTCTTTAATTAATCATATATGGTTCCTTTCTCCTTTTCAACCATTTTCCCTATTACTTATAATATGCCAAACTCCCAAGTATCTATTTTTCCCATCATTGTATTTATCATTCCCTTATTATCCCTGTCATTAATTTTTGTTTGGCTTCATGTTATTTCCCTTGTTATAAAATTTTTACAGCATAGGATGTGTATATCTTATTTTGATTAATATAAACTCTTGATTTCAGGTCCATTTTCTATTTCATTAATAAATCCTTCATGAAAAGTGCATTTTTGTTCATATATATCTTTTATTGTTTGCTTTTTTATTTACCTTTCAAAAACCAAAAAGTAATATAATGGAAGTACTCAAATCAAGAAGAATATGAGGTAAAGAAAGACAAAATTATGGAGTTTTTGTTTGGAAAGAACCACGTTTAAATATTTTGTTTTACTTGCTTCTTTGGATTCCCCTCTACATTGGATAAAATTTAATCCATTGAATTTTTTATTTTAACTATTGCTACGTCTAATTTGTGTTCTGAGCATTCATTATATCTTGATATCTTGGGAGTAGACGCCCCTAAATAATAGACCTATTTATTTCATCATTTATCCTTCGTTTACTCTATCACCTTTCTTTCTGACATTCCACCTTTATTTTCCCTCTTTTTTCCATAAATATTCCTCATTAGTTCTAACATCATTTACTTGTTTTATTGGTAAAAATTTGATGATATATTTCCTGTTTCAAATTTTACAGGTTCAAATTTTATACTTCCTGTTTTTAAGTTGGAGGAAGGTTAGTCGTGAACCCTAAGTAATGACACGACAAACGCCGGGATCGAACGACTCGTGTTACACCACAGGGGAGGGTGTAAATGTGTAATGTGGATGTGAATAAGTGATCTGTAAGCCGTTAAAACCAACGAGAAGGACGATGGAAGACCGAATGATCCAAGACAATTTAACTGGTAGACAACACGAGGGGTCGAGACACAGGCTAGCTCCCAATGACCCGGGGGGATCAGTTTGAAGGTCGACGGAGTGGGGGATGATCTTCATCCATGAGCGTCCACGCTGTCGCCGCGAACGATGCAGATCCGACACCCACAAAGAAAGTTCTTAGCACGAGTACGGTGGATAATCCTATAACATGTGTAAATCTCTGGAGGCAGCGGAGCAGTCGAAAAAGACCAGCACTGAGGAAGGTAATGATACTGACGAGAGGGAAGAGGTCGTAACCTGCAGGCCTGAGGCCGAACGTCCAGATGAGTCATGGTCGTCACAAGTCGACATGGGAATTCCCGAGGGGTATAGATTCCGATCATGATTGGTGCACCGAGGGCCGCGTGCAAGGAGTCGGCAATGATACCGGTCGTCACACTCCAGCATCGTCGTGGTGTTTTTCAACACGGCAGGCCCGGTAACGATACTGGAGTGCAGTTGCGGTAGTTCGGGAGTGAGTCACGCGCTAGACGATAGCACCCGTGGGAGGGGCGGACAGGGCTCTACAGGTACTGTCGTGATGGTTGTGCAAAGACCGAGGGAAAATGTCAGACCGTAAACGGGATCACGGGGCAGAGCGGAACCACCAAACTGGTACGGAGTCGAGAAATGGGACACGAGGGTTCTGTGGTTTACCCCAATGGGAAGTCCTTCTGCACCGTTGACTCAGCAGTAGTTCATGAGGATGGCGCAACGACCATTGTTCGCGTAGACAGGAGAGGATGAGCGAGCAGCACCGGACTGTTCTGAATGGCGGTGATTCAGGGGGTGGCAGCGGTCGAGCTCCTTCACGACAGTTGTTTCTAATCTAGCAACGAGGTACTCTCCTACAAAGGAGGAAGGAGGGAAATCCAAGGGAACCTTCAACGAAACATGTTATCTTCTTTTTCTCCAAGAACTCCAAAAAAGAGCGTTAACCCCCCTCCTCCTTTTATAGTAAAAAAAGGGGGGGTTATGGTTGCCCTAATGGGCTCCTTTAGGGGACAAGCCAAACATGGGCTCTCCCTTGAAGGGGTTAAACAAAAAAAACACAAACAAAACCAAACAACGATCTTGGGGGAGGCCCGTACACATATAGGAGGGGGCCTCCCTACCATCAAAGAGAATGACATATGCACGAAATAAAATGATGATGCATGAAATAACCCCCCCATCCAGAATAGTCCTGATATCAGAGGTTGTCGTCAAACCTAATATCAGATGTTCGGGTTCTTCGAGTCAGCTCAGGCTCCATGACGCAGCTGTTGACGAGTCTGAACTAGGTCTGTTGGATGGTCCTCTATCACTAAGTACTAAGTATCAGTCACCTATGAGAGAGTGATCTTGATTTAGTATAATACTTGGATATAAGTGAGTCTGACTTCTCATTTTTTATAGCTATTTCTAAATCACAAGGTAGCGATTCCTGAAAATGCTATTGTCTGAGAATATCGTGGGAAATAATCAAGTTATTAATGGGGCCAATATATTTAATACCTTGTGGACATGGTTTCTTATTGAAAAGGGGAATGGACGACCTAAAGGTAATCTCATAGGAAATACTACGGAAATACAAATGATTAAGTTGGATGTATTTTATAATTAAAACTAGCTCACAATAAGAAGACTTTTATGTATTTGAACTGATTCAGATCTGGAAGTTATTTTTAATAGATATTGTGTGGCCGTCAAGCCAAATCTATACAACCATGTTTTATTTAAGTTCATTGAATAAAATATTATGTTCATTATTATTCTAATGTGACGTTTATAATAAAGCCCATGAATATGTGCAATGACCTCTTGAATTATGATGAGATCAAAATACAGTGATCACTAGTCTTTAAAATGTATTCTAAATATTCCTATTCAATGGATAGTCAAGATGGACATCAAATTATTAGGATAGAATAACACTAACTGATCGTACTTATATAATAAGTATACCTGATCTTGTAGCTATAAGTCTAATGACACTATGGACATATAATGGATGCTCTTTGGAGAAAGAGTTCACTGAATTGATCTGTATGAATCCCTGAATGGTATTATACCTAAATGTCCATCAGGGTGATTCACGTCATGATTGTATAAGTGATCCACTGAATTGAGACACCAAGGACATCTCGTGAATGGACGACTACATTTTGACGACAACTTACAAGCCTCTAATTGTGGGATTCAAACAAGTCACAGCTCGAGTGTAGTAAGAAGCTCACATAGATGATTGAGTGGTCAAGATGGGATCATACGCCCTCGATATAAGAGGAGATTTGGATACTGGAGAAGGCATTCTCCGATGATCCCTGTTAGGTATCAATAGTCATGGAATGATGGATTAGGGTTTGATGATCAACCATATCATAAGTCATTGAAGAGCCTCACGTGGATGATGGATTATATATATACGGTAATCGATGACGATAAAGGTTCTATGAGAGAGTTCAAACACTACTCGGTATCTTCTAGAGCAAGAGGTGTAGCTTGGCACCCCACATGGTGGGAACTTAACCTGTTGATTGGGTTAAATCAATCCTTATTTAATTCATGTATATTCATATAGTTACTAAATAGAGTAGGCCAATAATTGTCATTGGGCCACTAGAGTTATTAACTAGAATGATACATGGGCCTAGACGATAAGACGCATAAGATTATTGGGGCATTGGTGAATATATTTTACTTAATGGGTTTTTGATAAAAATTGATCTAACACAACGTGTTGGGACCGAGCGGCTCGTGTTACACCACAAGGGAGGGAAGTTAATCAATAGAGCTGCGGGCCAAGGGCAGCCGAGTTGGCAACAACAGTGGAGTGATTGTCGGTTACAACTTGCTACAAGCAAACAAAGATAGGCGTCGATGGCATCAACAGTGGTTGATCTTCCTGCGGCGGGATGTACTTCGCGATAGTGTATTGGCAACAATGGGCCGTTATGCGGACATCTCCCTTGAAGCTACCCTAGGCAACAGTAGCAATAGGGCATAGGGTGGTGTAAAGGCATGGCGGGTATAGGGCGGCCGTGATGGAGGGCGTAGGGTGGTTGTATCGGCGAGGCGTCAGGCTACAGCGATGACAATGTTAGGCGATGCTGCAGCGACGTCGGTTATGAGTGATGACTAAGGCTATCTATCAGCGAATGGAGATAGGCATCGGCGGCAACGACAGTGGCTGTCCTTCCTACGGTGGGATGTACTTTGCGGTGATGAACTGGCGGCAGCGGTGGTCTGGCGAGCGTCTACGACTGTCACGGCTGTAGCTGCGGCAGCCCCAGTCGCCCCTTACGACTACGGCCTGGGCCGACGACGACGGCCTTGGCCAGCAACGGTGACCTTGGCAGACAGCAATAGTTGCGGCTTCGGCTGTCTTAGATATGCCCGCGGAGGGCTGCCATGACCATCGCTTACGATTGTGGCCCTTGCCAGTGATGGCGGCGGCTATGTCTGTTGTGGCCGCAATCGGTTGTGACTGGGGTTGTCGCAGACGTGGTTTGCAGCTGTGCCCTTGGCCGGTGGCGGCCATGACAAGCAGTGGCATGGCAGACCTGGGGATCACGGCGGCGATGAAGGCGATGAAGACCTAATTTCCCTCCCGTTCGAGGTATATTCATAATTCAAACCCAAAAAAACTAAAGTAAAAAAAACTGAAAAAACCAGAAAATTTTGAAGGGTCACATTTTCTCAATTGTTTCTTCTCCACTTTCTTAGAATGGGGACCCCCCCTCCTATAAGGGAAAATATGGGCCTTCCCCGTAGAAATAAAGGGAAGAAGGCCCAAGTAAAGGTCCTAGAGGCCCCTAACAAAAACTGAAGTAAAAAAAACTTTAAAAACCAGAAAATTCTGAAGGGTCACAGTTTCTCAATTGTTTCTTCTCCACTTTCTTAGAATGGGGACCCCCCCCCCCTCCTATAGGGGAAAATATGGGCCTTCCCCGTAGAAATAAAGGGAAGAAGGCCCAAGTAAAGGTCCTAGAGGCCCCTAACAAGAGAGAGCTCCACAGACATGCCCATACATGGGCTCGCACACGCACAAAAAATGTAGGACCATACCGGGGTCCAAACAGGATAGAACAAACACAAAGAAACTACGTCTTCGAGGTTAGATGGTCCCCCATCAAAAACCTAAGTGAAATATAAATGGGGAAGGGGCACCCATTTCAAGCACCCAGGCCATACAGAATTCAGAGCCCTCCCTTTTTCACTATCCTCTCTTCTCTACTCAACTAAGGAGAGTGTCTTCATGGTGAGAAGATCTTTAAGATTTTCAAGGAGAGTTGAAGAAGAGGTGGAGGTCCAAGAGCTATGTGATCGCATGGATACTTCTAGAGGCTGAACACGTGAACCACTTCAAAATGATCTCAGAGCCAGCAAGTCAAGGGTGGAACAAGTACCCCAAAAGGTACATATGATGTGATGATTTTAAAGATCAATTATGAATGGATTAATCGCTTGTGCATCCATGGGAAAACCTGTTTTTCATGGTTGAACCAAGGCAACAGAGCCCAACAGTTTTCCATACCTGGAACATCACCGAACGTAGATCTGGGGTAGCAAAACAAGTAATAATGGCCTTTAGTGTCGATGGATAAAATCCAAGGGCTAGGGGAAATGAAGCACATATATTCAACATACTATCGCTCATTTCTAATTTTATCATGGATTTTTTCCTTGTAGAGGTCTGTTTATATGTCGTTATTTAGGGGGTTTTTCTAACTTAATCACTAAAATTTATATATCCCTTAATGCTTGAGTAAGGGGTCGAATCCTAGGGAGGCGATCGGGAAAAATTCAGTCTTTATCAACGTAGGGTTTAGATTCCAATTTTGGTGAAGATGCTACTTTTTCAGCCACAATGAAAATTATGCTTAAGGATGTATGCAAGATTAACCAAGATTAATTTTCTGAATTATATTATCAATATGCTTCTGATGTGTGATTAGTTAACAATTTTATTTTAGAATTTCTAAATAAGTTCAGAAATAATTTCTAAATCCCAATTGAAATTGATTGTTGAATTGGCATGATTTAGTTTAGGGAATTTTAGGACATAAAAAATTATTCATGGAAATTGTTTAGTAAAATCCCACTCCAATTCTCACTGATTTGGGATAATAGGAAGGTTTTTTATTCAATTTTTATTCGATTCTCACGGAATTGATTTGAAATTGTAGAAATGTCCACAATTAGCAATTGGAGAAATAATGGGCCAATATGAGTGAATTAAATGTCATATATCATTTGAATTAGTTAATCTAAACTCAAGGGATGCTAATTGCACTAAAAACAAAGTAAAATTTTAGAATTAAAACGATTGAAATCAAAAATTCAAAAAAAACAACGGCAAGCATAAACGGAATCCTCAAATTGCTACAATTATGTGTGAAATAAAGGGGTAAAATCCAAGAAAAAGATCCTAGAAGTACCAGGGTTACTCGGAGATCAATCCAGGTTGATTCCACGCAACGAACGCCCCATTTTGCACAGATTTTAGCTTGAATTTGCTGGAAATTGCGGCGACAGATCTACGAATTTCTTCCCCAAATCGAGCTCCAAATCCTTCCTGTTGAATCTTGAGTTTTCGAGGAGGCTAGGTGATCGATCCTCGAGCTTAAAAATCAAGAATGGGAGCTTAATTTTTTGATTTGCCCTTTTTATCGCCGCAGAATCGGAAGAACAGCTCTTCCGATTCTGTTATATTTTGTCTCTTATGTGCATTGTACGCAGAGCGTACAACGCGTTCTTATTGGCTAACGCGGTGCCGTGTACGGGTCTTCCTCCGTGCGCACTGCACCGCGTACGCGTGCTTCTCACGGTGGAAGACCCGCCCAGTGCTATGCATGTGCTTAACTCGCTGCATCACACGCAACGAGTTAAGCTGCACGCGGTTGGTCGTCGCACAGGTGTGTGTGTTGCCCAACACGCACGGCGTTGCGCATGTGCGTGTCGCGCACTGAAAGCACCAATCTGCTCACTCATTGGTCCTCGTCGTGATGCATGCAGTGCGCTTCACGCCACACATGATGCATGACACGCACGACCGTGCGTGCGTGCGTGTCATGCACCAAAGCCCCAGTGCTGGTTCTGATTGGCCGCCGCTCTCTTCGGTGTCTTTCCCTGCACACTAAACACACTTTAGTGCTTAAACTGGCCCAATAAGGGCCAGTTTCAATAAAAAAATGTTATTAAATGGAAAAACACCTAAAATAAATCCTTCAAATATTTATTAATACCTAAAAAATGTTTTTATTATTTTCTAGAGTTTGTTTTATTTTATTTTCTTATTATTTATAGAAATAGATCAATTAATCATTTAATTTCATTTCAAATTCATTTTAAATTTTTACACTTTAAATGTTTCATTTTAAAATCATTTAAAGTGTAAAAATTGACCTAAATATTGATTAAAAGTATTATTTAACTTGAAATTCAAGGAATTTATTATTTTAACCTAAAATCATGATAAAATGGATTAAAATTTGATGTTTTTTAACATTAAAAGCCCAAACATATGATGAATTTAACATTTTATTAGCTCTTATATGCATGTTATCACACCACTCTCCCTAGGAATGAGATTCAAAAACAGGTTGATTTAACTTCCCACCTTGGATGTACTAGGTAACCAAACCCATAGGAATCCAAAAAAATACCATGCATTAAAACTCCATCTCCAGCCCCCTTTAATTCCTTTTTAAATGCAAACCACGCCACCACCATTAGCACACTGTAATTAGCAAGCCACTTTGCCACAAAATATGTCGTGGTCAGCACAACCACCTGTAGATGATGCTACTAACCATTCCAGCCACCCGCAATTGCCACCATTGATCAATTCAACTAGCTCAATAAATCCAGACTCTAATTTAACTCTGTTGTCTAAAGCCAACTGGTCAATGACCAAACTACTTGAACAAATGAACTATCCGTAGATTGATGAGTATCGCCACTAGGTGGTGATTGGCCACATTTGAACATTATTGAAAATCCAAAAAAATCATATAATAGTTATATGTATATATGATTTTTGTGTCTTTTTTCACTAGTTTTAGTGGATTAAGTTAAATAAAAATAATAAAATATAAACGATTACAAAAATATTTAAAGATACATATACATATATTAGCCAAGATTTTCGATCTTATTACCTGCTCCCTCTTGATCGAAACTTGCTTGGGGTGTACTAAGGGATATTTATAAATATGGTTGCTTTAATCAAAACCCTTTAAGGACCATATTTTGATTTTTTTTATTTTTTAACTATTTTTATTAGACTCATTTAAATAAGAATAATAAAATATAAAAAGGTTTACAAAATTATTTATATATGTCAACCAAGATTTGCTATCTCATTACCTGGTCCCTATGGATTAAACCTTTCTTAGCATGTACTAAGGGATATTTACAAATATGGTTGCATTAATCATGACTCTTTTAGAACTCCTTTATCATTTTTAGTCTTGTTTTTACTAGTTTTATTAAAATCAGTTAAATAAAAATACTATAATGTAAGAAGCATTTCCAAATATGTATACTAACCGAAATATGATATCTCATTACTTGGTCCCTATGGCTCGAATGTTACTTAGCATGTGCTAAGAGATTTTTATAAATATGATTGCCTAAATAAAAACAATTCAATGATCATTTTTATCTCAAATTCTGGTTCATCATCATTCAATCAGAACTGAGGGGGAAATGGCAAGAAGAGATATAAATAAAATATTATGTGTCATAATTATGTATAAATGTTTATGAATAGATTAATTATGCTTGATGAATAAATATTCACTTGTCCTCTCTTATTCCACATTATGGACATGCTCCCGCTTTCATATCTGGGTTGATGTTTGTAAGTGCTTGAACTTATTACGCTTTCTTCCCCGTTTCATATTTGGGTTGTAGCGGTTATAGTTGTGATACATGAAAATTTATTTTCAGTGTGAGAAGCATTAGATCATTTATAAAGCATCTAATGCATTGAGTACCTTATGGGGAACTTTTTCCACCCTTTACTTGCTTCTTGGGAGAGTTTCTTCAAGCCAATCAATTGCTCTGCTTCCATTGGTATCCACACAGCTAAAATATTTCTAGATCTCTTCTCCTTTTAAAACACTCCTTGAAGAACTCATGATTCTTCTCACCAATGTTCCGGATATCGGGTTGAAGGCTGATAGTGTGAGTACGTCTACTGCTGGTAGTGTGTGCACACTCGAATGTGTCCAACCAAGGCCGTACCGACAAAAACCCATCTCCCAGAGCATTATCCCTATCTACTTCTATCCTAACCCCAGTGGTGGAGACGCGCTCCGGAGGTACTAAAGGTAGTAAGAAAATGTTTAATGGAGCGGCAGACACTGTACCTGTAGGCTCACGTCTGGCTAACCATGACGGTGGTGACGAGAGTTTGGGCCACGTCCTGTTGGTTTCGTTGTCCGAGATGCGATGGCCGTGTAAGACTGTTAATGTCAGCGGGTGGTGGCAAGGCGAGGACTCGGTGGTGGTGCGATCTGAAGCATTCGACATCACAATCGGCAGCAAAGTGACATGCAGTCAGGGTACAGATACGGCCGGTGTGGGCGGCTGATAATCTGAGAATTAGGGATCTAGGTTATTGATACTAAGTCTCACCAACCTAGGTAAAGTGAGGAGTTCCCTTGATTAAGCAATAAATTTATATTCCTTACTAATAGGGGAGTGAGGGTTGAAATACAGAGAGCAGTAGACCAAATCTGAGTGGATTTAAGCAAAAAACATGTGTAAGAATTTTAGGAATTATGTTCCATTTTATTGAGTACATGGAGTGGAATCGATAGTGAATTATGGCTTTCTCCTTCTAAATGATTTTTAATGAGTGAAAAAAAATTCATGTAAGTTCAGAATATGTTTTAGAGATTTTTAGGTATTTTTCCATATTTTTTTAGATTTTCAGCAATATGTTCCATATTAGTCTTCATGGTCTGCTCCATTACGCTTTTGAGGTTGTCCAATCCATGTTCAAGCTTGGAGCCCAAATTGTTCATCCTTTCCTCTAAGTGTCCCATCTTTTCATCCATCTTACTTTCAACAATCTGTGAAACATCAAAGTGTGTTAGGGAATTCTCTTTACTAAAAGTGTTTGAAAAAGAATGAGAATGGTTAGTGGTTTGAGTAGGTTCCAATTAAATTTTGAGAGTCTAAAAGTAAGTTGAATGAATCCATAAAGTCATATGGATTCTCATGTGACTTTCCATTAAAGTTGGCAGAGATTTCAGTAAGGTGTTGTCAATTTTAAATTTTCCTTATCCACACAATTTAGGTGGATAGAAGTAGTCCTCCTTTCTGTCATAGGGTTGAATTCATCTATAAGAGTGTTCACAGCTCTTTGAGCTTAATCTTGAGCATTCCTCATCACACCTTGTTCTCCCATCTCCATTTCTTGACTTGAAGTAGATCTTTCACAATTTTCTTGTTCTTCTACAAAAATAATGCCTTCGATGCTTAAGCCCTTGCTGGAATGTGTAGTCAGTGATTTCTTTTGTAACCTGGTTGCTAGCATTAAATCTCAACACACAAAATTAGTAGCTTGGTTAAAAGAGTGAGCTCCCTTAACCAAGAGTAAGTAAATAATTAAAATGTATAAAAAAAACCACCTAGATGGTCAACGTGCTTCCTGGCAACAGTGCCAATTGGTAATCTGGGAACTCGGGGTCTGGGTTATTGATACTAAGTATCACTAACCTAGGTCGGTTGAGAAGTTCTCTTGATTAAGAAATAAATTTATATTTCTCACTGATAGGGGAGTAAGGGTTGAACCACAAAGAGAAATATAAACCAAATCTGAGTGGATTTAAGCTAAAGGCAGGTGTGTAAGAATTTTAGGAATTATATTCAATTTTATTTTAACTAAATGGAGTTTAAATGAAGGTGAATTATGTCTTTCTCTATTTAAATGCTCTTTAATGAATGTAAACAAATTCAAGTAAGTTCAGAATATATTTTAGTGATTTTTAGGTATTTTTCATATTTGTTACCCAATTTAATTTGTCAAAATTAAATCGTGAAGAAATTCAGAACAAAATTAATTTTGAATTATTCTTCTTGAACAAATCTTTGTCGAAAATGATTTCGATCAAGATTTGCAAGATTCTGTTTCACCCGACACTTGTGGGATCTGCCAAGGTTTGTGAATAGAATTAGGTGTGTTCTTGGGCCAAGAATACCCAATTCCCATAGGATAGGTGGTCTAGAGAGAGAAAGAACCACTCATGTTGATTTCTACCACAAGAAATCAAGATTAGTCAAAAAGGAGAAGGCTAGAGAAAGAAAGAATTGGCTTACATGGTGGTAGGCCTCTCCTTCCACCTCCACAAGCCTTGGATGCTTCTCACTTCTTAGATCCTTAGGCAGCTCCAATGTATAGAGAGATAGAGGAGGGAACCCTTGGGAGAGGGAGTAGAGAGATAAGGACTTCTCTCTCCCACCTAGTCCTTGTCAGCTCACCTTCCACTTGGCCCTCACTAATGTTTGGACCAAACTAGGTTCAAGTTGATGATGAATATAGCTCTAACTAGGTCGTTTGTAAGGTTAGTAAGGAACCAATCAACAAATTTATTACCTTACTAGTAGTACTTAGTAAGGATCAATCCCTCAGAGATCTAGGTAGCTATTTAGGATGAATTTCAATAAGAATTTTAAGTTTCAGATTTTCTAAGTTTCTTTCATAATGTTTTTAGTTGTTAGATGATTTATTTTCAACAAAAAAAGATAAATACTATTTTTACTAGGTGTGGAAAATTTTCTGTGCAAAGCCTGGACAGAATATGATTTTTGAGATGTTTTTCAGAATTTTTTATCATCTCTAGGGAGAGATAAAATATTCTGAAGTTAATTTGGTTGTAATTCCCTTATCCGGTTCAAAGTCGTTGAACCCGATGAGAGAGAGCTGTCCGAATCGCTACCAAACTGAGTTAACTCAGTTTGAGAATGATTCCTGACAGTTTGAGTGAAGAGAGAGCGAGAGATCGTGAAGTCGTGGGCGCTCCGCCGCTGAATGTGCGGACGAAAGTGCCACTTGTGCGTGGGGCTTCAGCGCTTCGCCACTAGTTGCGCCAGCAGAGGTGCTCTCACGTGCGGTGGACCAAAATGATGATATCTGGAGTTCCTGATATCGTTATGACATGTGCGAGTAGGCGTTGGAAAGCTTAGGATGTTGGCTATATGCTTAATGGATAGTCAAAATCTTAGGTAAGGACTGGGAGGAGGTATAATGAGAATAATAAAGGAACCTTTTTGTCACACCCAAGGGGCCCAAGGTGAGCTCTTCAGCTCCCTACCAACTGGCTTCAAGATCCATGACGCCCCCAGAAGACTCTTGCACCTTGCAGATGAAGGTGGACCTAAGAACAAGCTCAACAAGGAATAAAAAGGAACAGAGCATTAGCCAATTCTTGGATACCCTCAAGGAGGGTGAGGGGGGCCCTTTTATAAGGGTACATGTGTTTGTTTCAGACATGCTTGGTGGTTGGATCATAGATAAACATCCAGGATTGAGTTCTTGAGGACTCAATCCAGGTGATCAGACCCCAACCAACCAGATTCTTTCCCTCCAGGTCAAATTTGTAGGGAAAAGAATAAGTTGGTTAGAGTTAGTTACAAATCATCCCTAGCCCTTGGATTTGAGCTTGAATGGATGGATGGATGGGTTCCACCTCATGAATCCTAGACTGGATCCCGACCATGGGCTCTCCTCCAAAAAATAACTGCCAGCTGGAGTCCTCTTCAGGTGTCTTGATCATCCTCAAAGCCTCCAAGGACCTTCCAGAAGGTTTTCTTCAAGCTCCTTCACAACAAGTCTATTGGTTGAGTCAACTCCATTGATTAGCATGCATTTTTTTATTCATGGCTCCTTTTGATTTGAAATTCCGTCCCAAGCCTCAAGACACATGTCTTGACTTCCTCATAAAATTTTGTAATTTTATGACCACCAAAAGTCAGTCTTTGACCTGAAAAGTCAACATACTAGGGAAATTGTTATATTCATATCCCACTTGACTCATTGAGTCTAGTGGGGTTTAGAAATATCCCTGAAATCTTCTTAAACATAAATCCAAAACTATGTAACTTGGTAAAATACATGTCATAGCATTGATGGAAACCTCAATTGAGTAAAAAATTTATCTTTTTAATTATTGGAAAAAGTGGAAGGCATGATCTCATTATTATGTAAAATAATAGTTTTTGGTAGTGTTGAACTGAATTTCAGGGTAGTTAAGATGAAGAATGCATGCAAATGACTACCCTTATTTGACTTTATCAACTAACTCTTATAACTCTACAAAGTGAGAGATCAAGAAAAGAATCTTCTCAACCTTTCCCTAAAATTCCAAATAAAAATTAAGGATTGTTGGGTTCTAGAGGCCTTGACAAGCATGAATAAATCAAAATATTATGCAGCGTAAGACTTGAATGGAATCAAACGGCATCGATAAAATCATTAAACGAAATACCTTTACACGGATCACATCCATGATTTCTTGGGTCCCGGAGCGAGCAGAGTTGAGATACTCAAATGTGCAGCCTCTAGACGTATCCATGTGGTCCTCGACACGTTGGATCTCTTCCTTATCATTGACAAGCCCCATTCTACCTCCATCATTGTTGTTACGCCATCCTGATCACATCGCCCATAGAGAGAGGGCGTGGGAAGAGGGGAGAAGAAGGGTAAGGCCCCTTAACAATTCTGGCCTGGGTCAATTTCGTTCAAGGCCTTCCCATATTTATATTAAGTGGGTATTTTTCATAAAAACCCCCAAAACTTAATTATATCTTCCAATGTCCCAAAGACCATTTTCGTGCGACCCTCTAGGCACATGTATCCGTCAATTTAACGACTCTAATGGCCCAATAACCTTTATTAGCCTTCCAAATTAATTAACTATATCATCATATAGTTTAATTAATGTCGGATTGATTTAACCCAATCGATTGGTTGAGTCTCCAACATGTGGGATGCCAAGCTACACCTTGCGCTCTAGCAGATACATAGGAGTGTGTATCGACTCACTCTTGGAACCTGTTCATCATCGGTTACCATGTACATATAGTCCCCCAACCACTTGATGCTCCTTAGATGACTTAGGGTATGGTCAACTGTCAAACCCTAATCGGTCATCTGAGTTAGTATTGATGCATTCAAAAATCATCGGAGAACTCTTCTCCGATATTTCACTCCCTTGGCCAAGGACTTCATCGCATCGCCTTCCTTGAGCTTTCACCGTTTCTACTGATTGTGGACGATCCCATCTTGACCAGTCAATCGTCTTTGTGAACTTCTTGATGTACCCGAACTAAGACTATTTAGAATCCCATGATTAGAGACTCGTTGGCCAGAGCCAAAGTACAACCGTCCGTCCACAAGACGTCTTTGGTGTCTCAGGTCTAAGGACAACTTACACAACCGCAACATGTTTGACAGTTCCATATAATACCATTCAGGGTTTCATACGGATCAATTCAGTAAACTCTTTCCACTAAAGAGCACCCACTATCTATCCTTAGTGTCTCCATACTAATGGCTACGAGACCGGCCATACTCCTTCTTAGTGCTCCCTTGACGTGGGTCAGTGCATTGTCGAGGTGGGGTCGGGCTGCGGTCATGGTCACCCCAGTGTCAAGGATGACCGTCGCATGGTGCGCGGATGTCGAGCATCGCGCGTGGAAAGTATCGGTGAACCTCATCAGGTTCCTTGTACCGGCGGTGATGGGGCCAGATGTGGTCGTCTCAGTGGGCCGATGGGTCGGCTTCATGCCCATGATCATGGGACCGGACATGGACATTATGGCGGGCTGGTAGGTCAGTGTCATACTCACAATTGTAGTGCCAGACATGATTATCTCGACGGGCCGGTCGGTCGGCCACGTATCCTTGATCGTGGCACCAGACGTGTTCATTTCGGTGGGCTGATAGGTCAGTCGCATAACCACGGTCGTCGTGCTGAACATAGTCACCTCAGAGGGCCGGTGGTCGGCCTCGTATCTTCCGTCCTGTTTCTAGTCGTGATCATCTCAGCTGACCATTAAGTCTGACTCGTACCCACAATCATAATCGTCCTCTAGGTATCGTCTATCCCATGCACGGACGTCCTGTGGGTCGCGTGCGGGGTATCAAGCGGGCATTGGTCTCGAAGCTCCTCATCTGGCCTGCGGTCGTGCTCCACATTATCGTCCTCGTCATAGGGGCTCCTTGGATGTTCTGAGTGTCGTGTGACCTGAGGCGGGTAGCAGGCTCACTCTAGAGCCACAAGCGCTGGTGCGACGGCGGGTACTGGAGGTATAAGGCTTCGAGCAAGTCCTCCACGCACTCGGCAATGGTCATCATGATGTGGAGATACGCCCCTTGCTCTTCGAAAGGTTCATCTCAGGGTTGGTGCAGTTGGCGCGATCTTCGTCGGCCACGTCTTGCTCCTCGGCCATGTGCAGTGGCGGCCCGGGGTGTGGCCTCATCAACGGGAGCTTTCACGTGTGGACGACGACTCGTCATCACCCTCTCCTTGTTGTCACTAGGTGACGAGACACCTAGTGACCGGGGGGAACTATGAGGGGATCGCGAGGGTCCACGACAGGCGCGGGTGTGCCCACATGGACCGGGCGGTGCAGTGGCACCTACAGCGGCAGGTGTGGTTCGTGCGGGCTCTGAAGGAGGTGGTGATGGGCCACCTTAGGGTGTCGGAGGACGGGGTTTGGAGAGGCCATATGGTTGCCTCTCTCGTCGGGCGACGGTTCAGTTCGTCGCGCGGAGGTAGAACCTCTGTGCTGAGCCTTCCTGCTCGATCGCATCTCTATGGCCATCCTAACCCTCGGGGTACCTAGATGGGTTTTCAAAAATGAAGCGACGCAGAATGATGGCTATGAGGCATTGGAGACGTGCTGTGAGCGACCACAACCGGGCTTTGATACCAATTTGATGTCGGACAGCATCTAGGATGTCGTCTAGTCGGTACCGAGGACAAAGCTCGTGTACCAAGATAGGGGTGTCGGACGTCGACGGGTCGTCGTCTGACGGATAGATAAAACCCTAACAGGTATATGTAACTACGATGCGAGATGAATGCATCCTAAATGTTGTACTTGCAGGCTCCGACTCGAGGGAGATGTTGAGCTCAGTGCTCCAAAGGGATCGCCGGCTGGCAGCGACGGTGGCCTCTCGGACCTCGTCGGAGGGGACGGTGTACCTCAGTGACGTGTGGATTGCATGTAGTCTTCATCAATGGTGGCAGGTGCAGTGGCAGGCAACGTAGGGTGGAGAGTGACGTGCCGGAGAGAGTCGGCGGGGGGGTGAAGAGGGGTCCAAGGAGGAGCAGCGTGAGAAGTAGCTTCAGCTCAAGGGGGGGTTGAGTCCCGCGGGCACGCCCTAAAGGGGCCGGTGCCGGCGGGGATTCAATAACAAACATGGGTGATGGATGTCTCGGCGGCGGATCGTGGGCTGTGATGACTGTCAGCGGTGACGTGTGAGGCTTGACAGTTTGGTGGGGCGAGGACTCGGCCTGGCTGTTAGCACGCGGTTGAGCGGTGTCGGTTGATTGGCATTAGTCTAACCAACGTCGGTTGACCAGCGTCGACTCAATTGGTGTCGAATTGGGCAATGGTGACTGGATGGCATAGGGCTGATTGGCAATGGCGTCGACGGGTATAATTAGATGGGCTCCGATTTGGCCAGTGTCAAATGATCGGGTCGGCGACAATGGCGGATAGATGAGCATAATTCACCCGATAGTCGGCGACAATGCCGGCGGCGCGGATGATGCCTTCTGCGAGTCATGATGGCGTACACTATCAGTTCCAGTAGTGTACAGGTTGGCTGGGGTGGCGTGAAGATCGGTTTCTAACTGACAGCAGTGACAGTAAATTCCATCGGCGAAGAAGGGTTGGTGGCAGTAATTCTCTGACAGTGTGCGACATTGGAGGACACTTGACACGGCGGCAGTAGCTGGCCCGCGATGCAGGCTTCTCCAGCAACATGAGAAAAAATGAACAGCAACTGATCACAGGGGATAGTGTAGGAAGACGGGTAAGCGGTCCACAACACTGGCTAAGGCATCGGGGGCCAAGCGGGTGATAATGAGAGCGTCGGTGGCAATGTACAGCAGTGGTGGAATGCAGCAATGGTTGCCCGCAACGGTGGTGGCATGCAGCTTCAACAGCGGTAGCGCTAGCAGCAGTACGGTGGCGTTAGGATTTTTTTTTTCAATGGGAAGGAAAAATGGGAAATCTAAAATATGTGTCAAAGTAAAATAAAATAATTCTGCTTCTTTTACTTTCTTCTTTCTCTTTCAACGAGAGAGCAGCCCCCCATTACACATGGGGTAATAGAGGCCTCCCTCTAGGAAAAGGGGAAAGACGCCCATACATAGGGCCATACATTGGCCAAAACGCACCCCCACATCTTGGCCCATATAGAAGGCCCACAAACAAAACAGAAGTTCCAAAAATACGACGAAGATAACATCAACTTCTGAGGGCTTGTTGATTAGACTAAATGCTTGAAGGTGGGGTCTTTCACTTCAGCCTTGCTCCTTGAGCTGGTTGAGAATGATCTTTGGTGCTAGATGGTTCCCATCAAGAAGTTAGAGAAATTAGAAAGGGGGGTCAGATCTATCTTGATTGGGCACCTAAAATGGGTGCCCCTCCTTATTTATACTCATTAAGGCTTTTTCACAAAAACCCTCAAAATAGCTTTTTGTCTTATGTGTGTGGCCCTCTAGGCCCATTTATCATTCTTGTTAATAACTTTAATGTCCAATATGGCATTTATTGGCGAACCTTATTAATTAATTATATCGACATATAGTTTAACCCAATCGATAGGTTAAGTTACCACTAGTGGGGTGCTAACTTTAATGTCCAACATATAGTCTCGTGCTCTAGAAGATATAGAGTTGTCTTTGAACTCTCTTATAGAACCTCGTCCATCATCGGTTACCGTACATAAGGATAGTAAGTATAAGAAGAAATAAGTAGTTAGAAAGTAGAGGGAATATTAAGTTAATAAGAGAACTAGATAGGAGAGAATATCAGATATTATATATAAATATATATATATATATATGGATACTAGATCAATAAAGAGGTGAGATACCAGATAGTATAGTTAAGGATGATAGTAATACAGGTAGTGAAGAATAAGGATCTAAGGAAATAAGATGTGAACAAGAAGAAGAGTAAATAATAGTAATTATTTTAATTAGAGTAAAGAAGAAGAAGGATGGAAGTAGAAGTTGGATAGATAGGGACACATTATTATATTAGGTGTATATAAATAATATAGAGAAGTATTTATATATATTAAGAATTTAAGATTAAGATAGCTCGGGAGAGAATAGGTTATTATCTAATTATAATATAGTAGATAGATAGGTATAGAGAGATTTTATATAGTTTTATAGAGGTTTAATGAACTAGATAGAGAGAGTGTTTAAGAGAGAATGAAGAGGGCAACGAAAGGTAATGAGGGAAAATATATATTTGTAAACTCGCCTCTAGTAGTATAATATGATTTATAGAGTTAATATATTAATTATGTATATTTTTATATTTTTATACTAGAAACTTGGAGTGAAGGGGGTGCTTCTGTCGAACACCCGAGAGGTGTTCGACAAACTGCCCGAGAGAGGTCAGGGTAAGAGTAAATGGATATATATATGTATACATTCAGATTTTTATAAGGTTGATAAAAGAAAAAACTTATATAAATCGATAAAAACATTTCTCGAACACGCAAGGTGTTTGATGGAATGTCAAATCAAAATTGCAGTAGTGATTGTGATCAAACTGAACTAAATTGATGATTAAAATAGCTTGATTCAAATGTGTGTTAATCTTCTACTCAATTGCAACAAGAATGAACTAGATTACTCACTGATCTGCCCTGATTCAAGGAGAGAGAGTGGCCATGTCAATAGCCGCCGCTTAGCTTCGGTATGCGGATTCCCTCCCTCTTCTTATCCATCCTAGCGCAGATCTGAGCTCCCCTAGCTCTTCCTAAAGCCTCTGTAAGTCTTCCACAACTACCAGAGCTGTCACTACACAGCCACGAGCTTCAAATTTTGAGAGGGACCTTCACCGGCATCTCTTCTTCCTATAATGAGAGATAAGATGAATTGGAGATCCTCTTCTCCCTTTAAGAGGTCGAGAGGGGATCTCTTGACCCCTCAAGGGGTGAGGTTTGATCCAACGGCTCCTAGAGGGCAGTTGGATCAGCCAGTAGTCCCCTCATTGGCTGCCTCGGCCGGTCGGCTGACGAGAATGATGGGTGGAGGGCGAAGAGGACAGTATTGCCCCCCGACCATTGGATCGTCCCCACTTGAAATGGTTCTACAGCTGTGATTAAATTGCAGCCATCGACCATTTTAAAATCAGTGTACCCCTCTAGACCATGTCAGCATGCCCCGTCAGCTCCCCGTCAGTTATGTCCTTCATGATTCGTCCATTTGGTTGCCCCTCGCCGTGTCAGCCTTGACAGTCAATAGGAATTCCTGAAAAATAAATTAAACACCAAATAAATAAGACGAGACAGATCTCACCATCTGATCTTCCTTAAGAAGATTGGATGGATGAGATCATATCCGCCTATTTAAAATAAGCCCTAATTGATATGGGCTTAAGGCCGGGTTGGCTCGAAGCCCCGCCATGGTCTCCTTTTAAATTTGATAAGATTGTGGCACGTTGGGCCACGATCGATCTTGTTATTAGACAGCCCAACCCGACACGGAGCTGAAACAAAGAATGGTATAAATTCTACAAACATCTGAAAATTGAAATTAAAAAGACTTCCCATATCGGAAGTATTTGAAAATGGAAATGCTATAAACATCTGAACAGATATCTTATATCAAAATAAAAAGACTTCCCTCTCCATTGTTCAGACTTCTCCCTAGCCTTTATGGACCTTCTGTTGGGCCTCTATAATGGTCTCCTTGGTGGTTGTTGGGCTTGTGTGGGGTGCCACCCCTTTCCAGCGGTGGCTGGGCTTGAGCGCCCTGTATTGGCCCACTTATGGCTTGGGCACTGCTGCACCTAGCACGGCGCCTAGCTGGCCACAATAAACAAACTTTTTCATTTATATTATAATACATATATATATATTCTTCCTTTCTCTCCTTCGATCTTTTTGTTTCTTCTTCAACCTTGATTTGACCCCTGCAACAGCATAGATAACACCAAATAGAGAATTAATCTCATTATAATTGAGAATGTTTTAAAACAATTACCAAGAACTACTTAGGCTTGTAAAATATGAAAGCTTAATGGTGTGATTAAATGCAAGCTTAATGGTGTCGTTTGGATTTAAGCTTATCCAATAAATTTATAAACTTCTCTTTTTCAAAATATAGAAATTACAGAATGAGAAAGGGGTCGATCCACCGGAAGGCAACTGTCCCTAAAATCTGAATATATTTTATGGTTCTAGGAGATAGAAATTGTATGAACTAATGGAATGCCTTATAAATAGAGAGATTATGCCAAATGAGAGAAGGGGATAAAGCAATTTGAACCGTCTCCTGAAGATTCAGATCACCTGAATGAATGATGAGAATGATTGTAGTGCTTAGGGGTTGATCATCTTGAAAGGATCAATACCAAAGTGAAGAAATGGATGGAAAGAAATCCTACCCCTTCTTGATATTGATTCTCCCTTGAGGGAATCAAGATCTTGAAGGGAAATTGAATATAGGTGCTAACAAGATGTAGTTACTAAGAGATTTGATCTAAATGAGATCCTAGAAATGGAAGGTGACCTATCTAATTTGTTTTTTATTTACATTGCACTCTTGAACTAAGTTGATGCTCCCCCCTCAATAACTCCTTGAATGTTCCGCCCATGCTTGGCATTATGGCAACAAACAAGAAGAAGAACAAGAGCTGAAGAAGAAACTCACCAGATTAATTCATGAACTGCAGAAAAATTTGAGTCCAAAAGCTTGTTGTGTCCTTCCTGACCAACTAGGATTGGGGCAAGTTCGAAGTGGTTTTCTCCCCCTTCCCGATATTATTTTACGAAAGATCAGGAAAAGACAAAACTACCCTGAAAATTTCAGGCTGATCTGACAGTCGGATCTTGAGATATCAATGTTTCAATTTTCTTGATTCATGGCTTTCGAATTCTTCATTTTCTCTCTCCTCCAGATGTCGTCAGCTCATCTTGCCTTCCACATGAAGGACGGAATCTCTTTGCAAATCTGGTGTTGGAAATATGAGAAAATGTGGAAAAAATAAAGAAAAGTTAGGAAACACCATTAGTAATTATAAATACGTAGTCTTTGCCTTCTAAAATTAACTTCTTCATGAATCAGTATAAATTCCAAAAAATCTTGAAAAATCACACTAAAGGCAATTGTAATCCGTTTAAAGCATGATAACATGCAAATATGGACATTTAGATGCAGATATTTCTACAATAGTTTGCATGTAATTACTATTCCCTTAGCAATGATGCATAACCAAGCCAAAAGATCTTCTCATGATGCATGTTGACTTTAGAGTCTATCTCTTCTTCAAGTGGGTGATCTCCCTTTGAAGATGAAGGGTTAGGCTCGAGGAGTTTCTCACCACATATCAGTCTCTCAATCACTTGGGGTACTCAAGAGCCAAGTCCTCTACGAACTTCTTTATACACTAAGAAAAATTCCAATCCTGCTCTTTTTTTCAGTCATATCCAAGACCCATTGAACCCACCATCTGGCTGAGCATGCATACTGTCGTTCACTCTATTTGATGCCTTTCAACATTTTTTTTAACTAATTTCCCCATCATAATTCACTTTGGCTTTTGCCTTGTGGGGTTTAAAATAAGAGGCATATAGATCACACATTTCTCTAGCCCTTGCTCCATATCTTACTTCTTGTTCTTTTTCATAGCTTTCATCATTATTGTAGGTGTTTGAGCTTTCATCACTTGCAGGATAAAGATATACATGTAGGAGCTTAGGCTTGGGACAAGAGATTTACAACATGTCTCAAGGCTATTGGGTGAGAATCAATGACTGAAGAATAGGCTCAGAAGTTCAGATTGGTCATGTTCATTCACTATTTACTACAGAGATTCACACACTGACTCACCATCTACTCTTGAATGAGACACCAAGGACTTTTGATCATGATAGTGGTGATAGATTCCTAGTTTCACCCATCTTCATCCTAAAGTATTTCACCACACTATTCAGGAGATCTTCAATCCCTTAGTCACTCTGCATCAAAGAAATCCTTGGCTTGAAGGTCTAGTATGAAAAGGTGTACATGCATATGAGTGTGCTTGGGTTGCAACATATGTCATGATAGCAATGTAAGTGCTATGAGTCTATCTAGATTCACTACCACCATAAGTCAATTATGCTTATACAAGATGTCATGAAAACAACTTGTGGGGGATAGAAAGAACCCAAGGTTAAAATTTGAAGGTGGGGTTGACTTCTTCCTTGATTGCTTCATTGACGGCTCTGATGTGTCCCTACAAATGCATCTCCTCAGCATTTATTAGAAGAAAGGAAATTCTAAAAATAAAATGAAATTTATTTAGGAACCACTTAAGATAGTCAGCTAGGTTATCTCTCCTAGCAGCCGCTGTCTTTTATGTCTTCAGTCAGACCTATGCATGCTCAATTCAGATCATGTGAATTCCTCAATCATAAATTTTTGGATCCATATCTTATTTTAAGATTACACCATGTGCCATTGCAGAATATGAATTAGTATCCACACTAGTTTCCCATGACTGTGTGCTATTGGTTTATTGTGTGGTGGTCCTGTACGGTTGAGAAACCCCTTGCATCTCTATGCACATAATCACTATCCCTTGTTTAGCTTCTTGTGGTGGCGCTCCCTTACTTTTCTGGTTCAGAGATGTAGATATAGATTGTTCTACCAAAATTCTTGAGTCATGCTCTTGTTGTAGTTTCTCAGTGTGAGCTCTCATCTCCCTTTGTTCTTTGTACAATGCTTCTACATCATCCTTCAAAATATGATTCACTCTTTAAAGCATGTATGGCTAGCTGGGAAGTAGGCTAGGAGTCTTGTAGAAGAAATGTATGACTGGGTTCCCTAAAAATGTGGATATCTCAACATTATTATTCATAGATTCTGGAGGTGTATCCTCTATTGTTTTCATAGGTTCCTTGGGGTACTACTCCACATTAATGGTGAAGCATTCATTGACACCCTTGTGCACTATGGAATGTCCAAATATTTTAACGGAGATCTTTCCTTCTTGTCATGTAGGATAACCACTTCGCTGTTCATATCAATGATTGCACGGGCCATCTTTAGACATTTTCAATTCAAAAGTATGGGTGCATCCTCAAAATCATCAACTTCTAAGATGATGAACTTCTCAGTGAAATTACAACCCTAAATGTTGATTCTTGCATCATGAATGTCACCTCTAGATTGATGGCGACCACGACAACACACCAGTACAGGACGTGCCCCCACTTTCACATAAGACGTCCTGCATCATGACACGTCTCCAACGCCAACTTTAGAACCATCCTTTGACATGACATGTCGACACATTGCCAACGTCCTTTAATATTAGATTTTAAAATTAACTGCTATCTTATTTTTCTCTCTCCTCCAAGGCCTATACATAGTCCAATGTTGTAAGAAAAACTTGGTGAATTTCTTTTGGGATTGAAGTTTCTTCTTCTAAACAGAAGTTTGCCTTAGCCGTCTTTCCTATCGAGCCGCCGCCGCTGCCTCTTGCTGCCGCCGCCGTCGCCGAGAGAAGACCATTAGCCCCTCCTGCCCGCCGCGCGCACTACCGATTACGCACGCCTGCCGTGCCTACAGCCACCTGCCCGCGCCTATCGTGCGCAGGCCCGCCAACTCCCTGTCTTGCCAACTTCATAGCCGTCCCTACTCGGACCGTGTGACCACCGCAACCCGCTCTCTTCCTGCTCCACCAATTCTACACCCGTCCCTGCTTGTTGTCGCCACGTCCAGAATTATCCACATCACCACGGCGCACTGCTCTAGTGCTGAGGTAAATTCTACCCTCTTTGGTGTCGGTGTTCTTCCTCTAGTGTTCTTTGATTGTTTTTCCACCACCGTCGGATTAGTTGAATAGGTTTTTGAATATTCTCATGAGCAGTTCATTAGGTCTTTGAATCTTCTCGTGATCGACCATTCGATTTATTGACATTGTCGCTTTGTTTTAACCACTGTGGTTGAAAGACAGTATTCTCGCCCTCGATCGAGGAAAGGGGCTGCACCATCAGTATTTACACTGGACTGAAATCTTCAAATTTGATCGTGTGAATTGCGGTCTGGTTTATCCTACCCTAGCCAAGTTAGCTTGCCCTACCCGGTCAGTCCTATCATCCTGCATCAAATTAGTATCAGAGCCGAACCTGTGTGAGCCTACCCACTCCGCATTAATAGAAGTTATCCATCTTCATTTCATTTGCATGCATCTATGTTCAGGCAAATTTGTCGTCGCCACAATGACTGATCCTTCCCTAGATTACTGTGAGGCCTCTATCCCTATCCAAGACTCTTCTCTACATGCTTCACCATCCTCATCACGTGGGGATGTCAACCGCATGTTAGACATTGTCCAAAATGGTTTTCGTGACGTAAAAACACGTCTAACCAACATGGACAACTGTCTAACCAATTCTATTGATGTGGTTAGTAAGCGAACTAACCATTTAGAAACTCACGGTTGTGATAGGAATTGTCGTGATTGCGATGACCATACCCACCTGAGCCTAGACCTTGAGAGTACGATAGAAATCATCTAAAAAATGATGATCCATATCGACCCAAGAATAGATCCAAAGGTCATAATCAGAATCGTCCTGAGCATGACGATCTGAATCTTCCCGAGGGTAGAACCCCAGGTCGTGATAGGAATCATCAAGATGATCCCTATCAGCCTAAGAAAGAACCTTGGGATGTGATAGGAATCATCAACCGTGGAATGATCCCTATTCGCTTGAGGATAGAAACCCAGGGCAAGATAGAAATCGTCCTCCCCGTGATGATTACTATCCACCTAAGAATAGGCTCCCATGTCGTGATAGGAGTCAACCACCACGGAATGATCCCTATCCGCTTGAAGATAGATGCCGAGGATAGAATGGGAATTGTCCTGAACAGGATGATCCCTACCCTCCCAAGGGTCAGAAACAACCTTGTGTTCACCATCGTCCAGATCACGACAATCATTGGCAACAGATTTAGAGGAGTGTCAAAGTCGATGTTCCATATTATGAGGGATCTAGAGACCCTAAGGAATATTTTGATTGGGAATCCAAGCTAAATAGTTACTTCAAATGGTATGATATGCTTGATTGGCAGAAAGTTCAATATGGCGAAATGAAATTAGGGGCTCAGGCCAAAAGTTTTTGGAAGAACCTTGAGTTTTCAGTCTATTACCGACGAGAAGCGCCAGTAGACACGTGGCCCCAAATGAAAGATAAGTTGCATGAGAAATATGTACCTGTTGCTTATTTAGATAATCTCTTGGATCGATGGCATAAGTTACAACAGGGTAGGCACCTCGTGTCGGAATACATCATCCCATTCAATGAATTTTATATGAGGTGTTGAGTTGAGGAGAATCCTCGAGTGGTCATATCCCGCTTTAGAACTGGACTTAATCCTTATCTGGAGAGGGAGTTACTTGTTCAAAAGGCTGCCATGCTTGAGCAGGCCTATCAGATTGTAGAGGATCTCGAACTCTCCCAGACTCTCTATAGTAGCCCTGTCATTAGTGGCCACCCCGCTCTTAGTGATCGCGCCTATCCTTCCTACACCAATAGGTCAACTCCTCACAACCCTCCTCGAGCTCTCCCAGCACCCATACCCAATCCGAATCGTACTCCCACTGAACACTGCGCTCATGCTCCCACACCACAATCCTCCACTCCATTACCCTCCAATAGGCGTACCTCTTCCTCCCTCCACTCTACCGCAAGGGCCCCAACTCAACCTAACCCAGAACAAATCAGTCTATCTGGCATGACATGCTTTAAGTGTCAAGGACGAGGCCATAGAGGACATGAGTCCATTGATATTGAACCTACCTTGGAAGAACAACCTATCAACGCGGAAGACTATAGGGTAGAGAACTATGTAGTATATGAATTCGTGCACGATAATGGTTTGGTGAGCTTCATCGAGATCACTGACTGCCCACCATACCTTCCTCCATACGACCCTTCTACCTCAATTAAGGGTATTGTTCATTGCACCCTTACCCAACCATCCACCGAAGACTCTGCTTTGAGAACCTCCACATTTTACACCTATGTTAGAATCGGAGATAAGATGTGCAAGACAACCATAGATAGTGGCAGTTGTATCAACGCGGTATCCAATGTCATGACTTCGCGATTAAGGTTTCCATTGATTGATCATCCCCACCCCTATTATGTATCATGGATCGATGCCACCTCGATCCCTGTGACCAACCAATGTCTCCTTCCTCTCAAGGTACAATCATATGAAGACAAGGTTTTATGTGATGTATTAGCCATGAAAGTTGGGAGCATTATCTTCGGTCATCCTTGGCTTTATGATAATGATGTGCAACTTTACGCTAGGAGCAACACTTGTTCCTTAATATACAAGGGCAAGAAGATTATGTGGCACCCGTACACCCTAACTCCTAAAACTCTTATACAGAAATTGACATCATTAGGTTTGTGTCTTCTCAATAGACGTCAATTCCAACAAGAATTGGATAACGAGCTGTCTGTCTTGCTATGATTCCAGATCATTCCAAAGAAAGCTCCACTCCTCCCCCCATTGAAATCTCGAAATTACTGACGGAATTTGAGAGTGTATTCCCGAAGGATTTACCTATCTCCCTTCTGCCTATGCGCGACATCCAACATGCCATATATTTCACTCCCGGTTCTTCTTTGCCTAATCTTCCCCACTATCGCATGGACCCCACACAATATAAGGAACTCCATCGACAAGTCCAAGATTTGTTGGACAAAGAATTCATTCAAGAAAGTCTCAGTCTATGTGCAGTCCCCGCACTATTAGCGCCAAAAAAAGACAGGAGTTGGCGCATGTGTATTGATAGTAGGGCTATCAATAAAATCATTGTTAAATACTGCTTTCCAAACCCTCGCATCGATGGCATGTTTGATATGATGGCTTGTTCAGTCATCTTTTCAAAAATTGATCTAAAAAGCAGTTATCATCAGGTATGAAACCGCCCTGGTGATGAATGGAAAACTGCTTTCAAAATTAAGGATTGGTTATACGAATGGAAAGTCATGTCTTTTGGATTATCTAATGCCCCCAGCACATTCCAGCAACTGATGAATCATATCCTTAGACATTTTATTGGGGATTTTGTGGTGGTTTACTTGATGATATAATCATATATAGTAAATCTAGAATTAACCATATGCAACACCTACGCCAAGTGTGCGAAGTTTTAAAGGCCAAACAACTATATGCACACCCTAAGAAATGTTCATTCCTCGTTGATCAAGTCTCATTCTTTGGGTTTATTCTATCTGCTCAAGGTGTCTCTGTGGATCCAGCTAAAATCGACGCCATAACCCAATGGCCTACCCCTAGAAGTGTCCATCATATACGTAGTGTCCATTGTTTAGCTACTTTTTATCGTCGTTTGATTCTAAACTTTAGTACCATGATGGCACCAATGACCGAGTGCCTTAAGGTTAATCATTTTGAGTGGACTCCATCAGCCCAAAGTTCCTTTGAGGATATAAAAATTAAGATGACAAAGGCACCCATACTTTGTTTACCTGACTTTAATAAGGTGTTTGAGGTCGCATGTGACGCATTCGGTCTAGGGATTGGAGGAGTCTTGAGTCAATATACCCAACCCGTTGCCTTCTTTAGTGAAAAATTAAATGATGTCAAACTCAAGTACTCCACGTAGGATAAAGAGTTCTACGCCATTGTTCAATTGCTTCATCATTGGCAACACTACTTGCTTTCGAAAGAATTTATTCTTTAGTCTGACCATGAAGCATTTAAAGGCATGGTCGATGGGTCGAATATCTCCAGTCATACACCTTTGTCTTAAAACATAAGAGAGGCGTCGAGGAATAGAGTAGCATATGCATTAAGTAGGCGAATCCACTTTTTGAATGTCATGAAAACTGAAGTGATTGGTTTGAGCAATTAAAGGATCTTTACATAGATTGTCCCGACTTTGCGCCTATCATCCATTCCTTGGGAAAAGGCCCTAATCTGAAAACCAAGGACTATATTCTAGAAAATGGATTCCTTTTCTATGACCGTCGGCTATGCATCCCACAAACTTCGCTTAGAGATTTTCTTGTTTGGGAGATACACGCCGGAGGCCTAAGTGGTCACTTTGGCTGAAATAAGACGATCACATTCATTGAGCACAAATTCTTTTGGCCTTCCCTAAATTGAGACGTAGCAAATATTGTATCACAATGTCGTGTGTCTGCCCTCTTTAAGCAAGTAAAACAGAATACGGGTCTCTATACTCCCCTTCCGGTCCCTCATAAACCTTGGGATGCGGTGAGCATCGACTTTGTCCTAGGGCTTCACCGCAATCATAAGCGTCATGATTCCATCATGGTAGTTGTTGATCGCTTTTCAAAAATGGCCCATTTTATTGCTTGTTCCAAAACTTCTCTATTGGTAGTTGGAGGACCATCCAGTCGACTGCGCCCCGACCTATTGCCAGCCCCCTCGCGGAACCCAAAGCTGACGTGATGAATCCACAGTTACGCTATCAGGCTTGAGAAGCGGCATCGTCGTCTCGCCACGTGTCAAATGTCTGGGTGTAAATTTCCTATTTTTCTGTTTTCATCGTGTTGGACTATTGGGAGGCCCCTCCTGCGTGAGTACCGGCCTCCTGAATGTTTTTGTTTATTTAAATTATGAGTAAGTGTCCTCTTTAGGGGAAAAAAACCTCAATGGGTTTCTCCTCTCCTAAAGTGTCCTCTTAAGGGAAGCCCAATAGGCTCCCCCTTAAGAGGGGGCCCATTAGGGCCACCTCCTCTTCCACAACTGCCACTTCCCGTTATAAGAATAGGAAGAGTGGACGTGGAGAGGGGGCATGTCTTGTTGAACCCAGATCTCGTTGTTGTTTTGGCAGTTATTTGTTTTTATTCTCGTTGAAGAAGAAAGTGTTCTAATTTCCTTGTTCCAATGTGATTGTTTGCTGAGGAAGAAGAGAGAAAGTGTTCCAGAAGAAGTTCTCGTCAAGAAGAGGTGAAATCGTCACAAACATAAGAAGTGAAATCGTCAGGCCGTTCTTGCTGACTTGCGTCTTGAAGAAGGAAAGTAGAAGACTATCCCCTTGCTGCTGACAGAAGAAGTTCTCGTTGGATTGAGAAAAGGAAGATCACCTACCTATATTCTCCACCGTCAACGTGGTAATCACGAGGAGGCCGGCAACCATCAGACAGTCATCGCCTTCTTCACCGTGGGGTATTTCACTTGGTATTCTGGTTTGGTATCCTGATTTCGTATCAACCGGTCATCGCATAAACAAAAAAACTAAGATGGGGCCCTTGGCCGGGATTGGTATTCGGATTTTCTGAAAAAATGTCTATCAATCGACTCTTCCCACAGCCCATGGGCGGAATTCGCTCTGAGATCCACCATCTTCCCCAAGAAGATTATATTACTTCCTTATCTGGTATTGTTCTTCTCGGAGGTCTTCCTGGAATCCGACGTGAGACCTTTCATAATTCATTCAACCCATACTGGTTGCCAGAATATTTGGGCATTTTCTAAGGGAAGATCTTAGCAATCCCGCACGGTCAACCCCCCCCCCTTCCCACTTGCCCTGAATCCCTGGACAAACGATCGAGCTTAATCGATTTTCAATGCTCCATCCTTCGGTTTCTAAAAGGAATTTTGTTCCTCATCTAGGTTCAAAAGTTCATCTGAAGATTGTTATGACCAGTTATATTGTCACGACGAACGTGGGTCTCGGATGTGAATCTTCTGAAGACTGTCGCCACTCCTAATTAGCAGGTCCCTTGGACGAGAGAGACTGCCTTTCCTAGCGTCTACCTTCCCCTCCGTCGGGCCCAAATCTGCTGCTTTCCCTCTACGCCATCTTGCCATGGTCCTCTCTTGATCAACAATTATTGTCGGATATTCTACACGGACGAGAGTGTCTTAATTTTCAAAGGCACTCGAACCTACAGGTTCTACCCTACTCTATCTGTATAATGTTGATTACATCTCTCAGTGCTGTCTTTAGATTGCTCATCGCCTTTGAGTGAATTTAAACGTGAAATTGGGAATAGCCACCTTATCTGTGTTAGTGAATTCCTTTGGCGGTATTGGATCAACTCATTCACGTCGACGGTGTGGATCTCGGTGGACGAAGATCGTCCCCCACCACGTCGACCCTTAGAGTCGATTGTGCGGGTCATTGGGAGCGTGATCGTGACCAAACCCATCTTGTGTCCTCCAATTGTTCTGTGTCTCAAGTCATCGATGATCTTCGTATTTCTCTTTAAAATTTGTTCAAATCATATACATCAACTCTTGTTATCTCATCGCACTTAGAGTCAACTTTCTGCATGTAACACGAAGCGTCAGCTCCGACCTTCGTGTTACATCACTGATGCTTCACATGTGGCCCAAATCTATTTTAATGAAGTTGTCTGCCTACATGGTCTTCCAAAAAGTATAGTATCGGATAGAGATGTCCAGTTCACTAGTTATTTTTGGAAAAACCCTTTGGCACCTCTTAGGAACTAAACTCAAATTTTCTACTGCTTTTCATCCCCAAACTCACGGTCAAACCAAAGTGGTTAATAGAAAACTAGGCAATATATTACGATCATTGGTTGGGATAACCTCAAATCTTGGGACACTGTCATTCCGCACGCCGAGTTTGCCTACAATGCATCCATTAATTGCACCACTCGCATGAGTCCTTTTGAAATTGTTCATGGTCAATCCCCTCAAAAATCTACCGATTTAATTCCCATGTCGCCGCATGCTAGAGTCCCAGACGATGGTTAATCGTTTGTTAATCATATTAGAAGTCTACATGAGGACATTCATCGTCGCATCACGAGTAATAATGTATCATATAAACAGACCGCAGATTTGCACCATCGTTTTCACGAATTTAATGAAGGTGACATGGTGATGGTGATGGTGATGGTAAGGCCGGAGAGATTTTCTCCCAAGCGGGCTACTAAGCTTCCCGCTCTTAGTGCCGGACCGTTCCCGATCCTCAAGCGAGTTGGGGAAAATGCCTCTATCATTGGTATACACTCTACATGGGGGATCAGCGCCACTTTCAATATTTTGGATTTGGTTGAATATAAATCCCCACCTCTCTCATCAAATGACCCGTCCCTATCCATGGACTTTCCGGTGAGCGAGTTTGACATGTCCACTCCTCCTACATTACCTTTTGAATGGCATGAAAACATCGAGGCTATACTAGATGAAGTAATCACCTTCACTAAGGGTGGAAAGGTGCGGAAGTTTCTTGTTCATTGGTAGGGCAAACCTTCGACGGACGACGCGTGGATCGCAGAAGAGGACTTGGCTCACCTTCGCTCAGATCTGTTGGTCCCACTAGAGCTTCCTAACGGCAACTCGACAGAGTCGAGTTCTTTTGACCTCGGGGAATCAATGGCGACCACGACAACGCACCAGTACAGGACATGCCTCCACCTTCACATGAGATGCCCCGCATCATGACACGTCGCCAATGCCAACTTCAAAACTGTCCTTTGACGTGACACGTCGACACATTGCCAACGTCGTTTAATATTAGATTTTTAAAGTAACTGTTATCTTATTTTTCTCTTTCCTCCAAGGCCTATACATAGTCCAATGTTGTAAGAAAAACTTGGTGAATTTTGATGTATTACGTTGTCGGCTGGGATCGAGTGGAACGTATTACAACACAGGGATAAACAATGAGTGTAAATGATGCAATAGTATTATGATGCGAGTTTGAGATCCAATGACAAAGTATGGGGAAAAGATTAATAAAATTGACAATCAGTGAAATTGCTGAAGTTCGATTGGGACACAATTGACTTCCTTATGTCCCTTTGGACCAACTAGACATTATAAGATGAGAGGTAAATTTGATTACCCGTCAACGACTAAGGGTGTACCACAAAGAAATTCTATCTCTCACACAGGTCGGCAATATTCAGATGACAATAGCAGACTCTAACTCTCGGAGGCTCGGATCACAAACCAATAGTACTGTAAGAAATATCAAACTGCGAACGAAGGAGATAACGATAGTGACGTAGGACGACTACGGGTAGGCGAGGAAGGGCAGGACGACAAGATAAACAGACTAAGGGTAGGATGGATGTGTGAGGGATAAAACAATCCACAGAAATTCACGGCCGGATTCGGATTTAAAACTGATGAAAATCTGGTGGTGCAGCTCTGACCCTTTCGAGGGCGAGAGTACTGTCTTCCCCCACCGCGACGATGCCTAAGCACCAAAATCAATACCCGAATTCGCGTTGCGAGGAAACTCTCAAGAATGAGGGAGGATGAGTAGAAGATCCAAACCAAATCTAAATCTGACGGCGGTGGAAACTTCTCAAGAAGACACTGAATGGAGAACACGTCATCACCAAAGAGTTTAGGAGTACCTCGGCACCGTAGTGCGTGAAGAGGTCGCGGAAAATTCTGATCGTGACGAAGCTGGGCAAATCCGGGCGTTGAGCGGCCCACTGGACGAGGACGAGGCTAGACATTCCGGGCGTTGAACAGCCCTGGTTGAGTGCAGTTGTCGTGGGTGCAGAGTCAAGCGCTGTTCCGCGCTGCGTGCGCTCCTCGCACTTCGCCGTGCACTTCACGCGCGCTGGCGCGAACGCCGGCACGCTGCGTCGGTGCGCGAGTGCGGCGGCGCGGACGGCGCTCAGACAGCGGCCTAGGTGGCGAAGTGCGGCGAAGTGCGAAGGGTGCGCGGAGCGCACGGAGCGCGCAGAGCAGCGCACGCAGCGCGCGTGGCTCGAAGCGCGAACGGCGCCCAGACAGGGGCCTCCTGAGCGCGGCCTCGGGCGGCCCGGTTTGGGCAGTCTTGGGCAGCCCTAGCGAGGGTTGCCTAGGGTGACCTGGTCGGGGCTGCCTGGGCGGCCTGGTCGGGACTGCCGGGGCAACCTTAGCGGGGCTGCCTGGGCGGCTCTGGCTCGGGGTTACCTGGGCGGACTGGTCAGGGCTGCTTGGGCGGTCTTGGCGGGGCTTCCTGGGCGGCTTTGGCTGGGCGGCCCGGTTGGGGCTACCTGGGCGGTCTTGGCAGGGCTGCTTGGGCGGCTTTGGCGGGGCTGCCTGGGCGGCTCTGGCTGGGCGGCCTGGTCGGGGCTGCCTGGGCGGCCTGGTCGAGGCTGCCTGGGCGGCCTGGTCGAGGCTGCCTGGGCGGCCTGGGCGGCCTGGGCGGCCTGGTCGAGGCTGCCTGGGCGACCTGGGCGGGGCTGCCTAGGCGGCCGGGTCGGGGCTGCCTGGGTGGCCTGGTTGGGGCTGCGTGGGCGGCCTGGTCGGGGCTGCCTAAGCGGCCCTGGCAGGGCTGCTGGGGCGGCCAAGGCTGGCGGACAAGAGAGAGAGAGCAAGAGAGAGAGAGAATAGAGATGTGAGGCCGACGTCGCGAGGCGGCGGCAGCAGCGGCAGTGGCGGCGGCGGCGATGACGACAACGACAGCTAGGGTTAAGAAGGATAGGGGAGGTTGGGCAGTCCTCCAAGAAGAGTTAACAAAACTCGATTCTTGAATTAATGACTGCCTAAGAGTTTCTTGAAAACAATGGCCTTTATATAGGCCTTAGAGGAAAGAGAAATTGACGAGAAAATAAAGACGTGCGCCGTGTCACGCCAAAGGGCAGTTGTGGATCTGCCTTTGGCATCATGTCATGACGCGCGTAGAGGCGTGCGCGGGTGGAGACGTGCAAGTTGGCAGTTGTGGCGTGTCGGCTTTAGGGTTGACTCCGGTTGACCGTGGTGGGTTGACTTCGGCTGACTCCGCTTGACTCCCGATGAGATGTTGGCATCCTCGCCATCAGATAGAACCTGATGGGCGATATCAGTCGATGACACGATAGGACCGTAAAACAGATCCAAGCAAGGGACGGTGCACAAGCACGAGCAGTGTGTGGGGCCGGATGAGAAGCAGGGCGCCGACATGTGATGGGAGCAGGCACACGGTTGGAGGTGTGCGCGGGTGCAGGCAAGCGATGGGCGTGCGGGCAGCGCTAGAGCGTGGCAAGGGAGAAGGTGTGGGGCAGAGTGCCGGCGCGGGGCACGCATGAATGCGCACAACTGAGGGAGGCGCATGGCAATACACAGCGTGAGCAAGGGGCGCCGGTGGTTGCGGGAGCTGGAGGGTGCTCAGCAGCAGGTGGGTGCGTGGCCAAGATGCAGACGAGGCCGACGTTGGCGCACGGCAGGAGCTGGCGAAAGCGCAGTTGACGGTGGCGTACGATCAAGAAGACCAGGCAGGACAAGGTTCCAGTGATTGGTGGGCGCTAGCGCACGCAGCAGAGGACGGAGCGCAGCTGCAGAGCGTCAGCGCGCAGCGGGCACGGGCGTGCGCGGCCAAGGGCGGGCGCGCGGCGGAGCACGGGCACGGCAGGGCACCAACGACGACAAGCGAAGGCGATGAAGGCAATGGTCGAATTAAGAGCCTCCAAGATTACTCCAAGAAGGCTTCTTGGACGATTCTTAGATCAACAATAGACCAGGACTTGGACTTCTTGATGGCGTAGATGATCCGAGGATGACAAGCGGGCGAGGGCGACGTTCCATGATAACTCTTGACGTGGAAGGAGACCATGATCCCATGATCTACTAGATGCTCTAACTACTGGCAGAAAGAAAGAACAAAGAAAATTCAACTTCAACTTTTCAATCCAATTTCACCTAAAGGGTCCTCTTGGGCATGACAGCCTTTATACAGGGTCGAAGGCATGCCCAGTCGGCCATACGAGAGGGAACCGTCTCTTGACAAGCGGCCCACTCAACACGAAAAAAATAAAACTGTTCAAAAGGACGAGGCCCAAAACACAATAAGCTCGTCCACGATTCGAGAGGAAATTACATTAAAAAATAAACGATAAAACAAAAGCATGTGCTGATTGATGGCACGGCACTACCCGACACCGCAGACTCGTCATGCGAGGAACCAGCACCGTCATCGAGCCCACCACCGACATGTGTCCAGCCGACACGACGAGCCACTGCATCGACGCGTGACCCGGGGTTTCAATACTCGGCATGACGACGCGCCGCCTCTATCGCCGGAGCACTCGACCTATCCATGTCTTATTTTTATCTTCGCTTGTTTCATTTTCATTTTGCCTTTGTAAGGAGGGGAAGAACCCATATGTGGACTCCTTCCCCCCCAGCACTCTTAGTGGGCCTTAACAGGCCTAGTTTATTTTCTCTTGTTTTGTTGTTTAAGGGGGGGCCCATGTCATCCTTCCTATATAAGGAGGGGAGGGCGCCCCCCCAAAGACACTCTTGAATTTTATGAAATTATAACGTAAGAATTTGAAGAGTCACGCTCGTGAGAGGAATAAGCAGAAAGAAGAAGAAGAAGAAGAAGGAGAAGAAGGAGAAGAAGGGGAAGAGAAGAAGGAGAAGAAGGGGAAGAGAAGAAGGAAGAGAGAGGGAGGAGGAGAGGGTCGCCGCTGCCTCGCACCGCCACCGTGACCCGCCGCCCCCGCTCGGCCACGTCTCCGCCTGTCGGATTCGCTGTCACTGCCGAGCTCTGTCGCCGCTCGCCGAGTTCTGCCACCACCGCCGGCCTCCATCCGCTACTCGCCGAGCTCCGCCGCTGCTCGCCGTGTCCTGCTGCTGTCGACCGCCTCTTACCGCCGTTCGCCAAGCTCCTCTAGTCCCGCGCGCCGGATCCCTCCTGCCCGCGCCGTCCCGCGCTGCAAACGTGCTTGCCCGCGCCCGCCACGCACTGCGAGCGCCCGCGCCGACGGACGATCCGCGGCGGCATCCAGCGTGTCGCAACGCCCACCCGCCATGTCAGCCTGCCGCTGACGGATCTCCCACGCACGCCCGTCATCCGCCCTGGGCTTGCCGACGCCGCCCCGCCACGCAGCAGCCACTCCGTGCCCCATTACCGCGCGCGCCGGGTCTCCCCGCCCACGTCATGCCGCGCTGCGACCAGTGCTTGCCCGTGCCTGCCACACTCTGCGAGCGTCCGCGCCGGCTGACTGTCTGCGACACCTTCCTGCGTGCCGCGACGCCCGCCAGCCGTGCTCGCCCGCCGCAAGCTCAACCGCCGCGCTGGCCGCGAGCTAGACCGCCGCGCTGCCCGCGTGTTGTGCCGCCTGCGCGCGCGCCGGTTGCGTGCCACTGTCGGCTACACGCCGGACCCCTTCCGCGCACTCACGCCTCTGCACACCTCACCGCACGACGCCACCCAACACACCCGCTCCGTGCCCTGCACGCGGTCCTCGTCCGCTCACTAGTGGATGCCTGCGCCAGTGCCTACCTTCGCCCCGCACCAGGCACTCGTCGGCACCAACGACCCCGCCTTTTCTCTCCAGACCTTATTGATACCAGATATTTGTCGCCAGCGCGATGAAGGTATTCCCCCTTCCACTGCCCTTTACGTCTCTTACGTCCTTCAGTGCTCTTTCGATTTGCCTCTTCCGCGCTCGGGTTAGATAGGTGAGAGCGAGACAGGTTGAGACAACGACAAATACTTATCGAGAGTCTTACCTGCCCGGTACGAGTCGGGTTCACCTGATGCGTGTGAGCACTTTAGCGGGGTTTCCCGTTCGGCGACGCACTCGCCCTCAACCCTCTCGGGCGAGGTTCGGGAGGTCCATCTGACCTCACCCATAGCGATCCCGTCAAACTCTGGAATGGCACCCACCGCTCGTCGGCGCACGCACATACGACACGTAGGATCTCATACATTCACGTCATCTTTCATACCTGTCCACTAGCATCAGTCGGACGACGTTGATCGTCGTTGTCCGAACGAGGTCTCAATTCGATACCGAGCCGTTACCCTCGGTGTCAATCGGACGACGTCTTGACGACGTCCGGCATCACTGATGTGTTGTCAAGCGGAGTACTTGAACGACTTGTCGCGGGCGTCGGCTCGTGCTGCCCGACGAGGTTGTTGATGTCTTTTGGTACTGGTGGCGAGATGGTCCCCCATCAAATTTCTTTTCGAATTGAAGTTTCTTCTTCTAAAGGAAGTTTGCCCTAGCCGTCTTTCCTCCCGAGCCACCGCCGCTACCTCTTGCCTCCGCCGCCACGGTCAAGAGAAGACCATTAGTCCTTCTGCACCTGCGCACGCACTATTGATTGCCCGCTCTCGCCGTGCGTACAGTCACCAGCTCGCGCCTACCGCGCACAAGGCCACCCACCCGCGCCCACCGCGCGTAGGCCACCCGCCCGCGCCCTCCCGCGCAAGGCTGCCAAACAACGCCCGCCGCGCACAGGACGCCTGCCCATACCCACCACGTGCAGGGCCGCCAGCCTGCGCCCGCTGCGCGCAGGGTCGCTTGCCCGCGCCCACAGCACGTAGGGTTGCCCACCTGCGCCCGCCGTGCGTAGGCCGCCCGCCAGCACCCTCCGTGCGCAGGGCCGCCTGCCCATGCCCGCTGCACGCACTGCAACCTGCCCACGTCCGCCGCGCGCAGGCCCGCCAACTCCCTGTCCCGCCGATTCCATAGTCGTCCCTGCTCGGACCCTGACCACCGCAACCCGCCCTCTTCGTCACCATGTCAAGAATTACTCGCATTGCCACGACACACTGTTCTAGTACCAAGATAAATTCTACCCTCTTTGGTGTCAGTGTTCTTCGATTATTTTTGGATGTCAGTGGATGACATCAAATTTGGAACTGTTTGGAAAGGAAATTGAGCTATACTTGTTGTTGGGGTCTCTAGTTTTCAACTCTTTTCACCAACACCTCATTCTGCTGCGTGAGAAGAGTCATTTGCACCTTCATTTTCATCATCATCTCCTGAGTTGATAGGTCATTTGGGGCTCAAGGTGGTTGAGATGATGGTTGTGCTCAACAATAAGTGTGTGGAGGATGGTGTTGGAATAGCTTGGGTCACTCTTTTGTCCAAGTGAGTAACCAGTGTTGGATTGGGGAGCATAACAAGTACCATTACCGTTATATCCATTATGGTATGATGGTCTAGTTTGTTAACCTTGTCTATTGTCGTGTATGTAGAAACTTTTTTTTTTGAACTGCCATCACGTTTTTTCTAGCTTGGGCATCGCATTCCTCTCGCTCTAAGTTGGCATTGGCCATGCATGAGACTAGTATCTCTCACTACTTTGCCCTATCATTCCTTGAGGAATACTAAGTGGTAGTAATCTTTCTACCAATGCCTTTTGAGACTCTACTAATTTATCTATTGTGTCTATCATCATGTGCGTATGGACAAGTTTTGCATCTATGATGCCTCCTCTTCTAGGAGTAACTGCCCTATTAGGGTAGGTGAGTGCATCATGACGTTCACTATTTCCGGCTACTAACTCTCTGAGCTCCAAGGCTTCATCATCATACTTGATCATAAATGCTCCTCTGCTTGCCGCATCCAGCATCAGCCTGTCATGATGGTTCAATCCTTCATAGAATATTTGCACAATGTCATGCTCCGCCACACCATGGTGAGGACAAGTTCTGGTCTACTCCCTCAGTCACTCCCACTTCTTGGTGAAAATCTCTGATAGCCTTTTGGATCATCTTTGTTTTTTCAATAGGGTAGAAATTCTTCAGGAAGGCTTGCTCTATTTCTTCCAAAGAGTTCAGCTTCATGGCTAGATTCCTAAACCACTCTTTTTCTCTATCTCTCAAGGTAAGTGGAAATAATCTCATCTTGACTATCTGTGGGGAGCATGTTGGTAGTTTTTCATCTCACATACCATAGAGAGGTCTTCTATAATTTTTTAGGGGTCTTCTGTTGTCTTCCCTAAGAAGATAGGTTGTAGGTTTACGGTATGAGCGTCTATCCTAAAGTTTATCCCTTCACCAATTGGTGCATGCATTATGGTGATGGGGTTATACTAAAGAGGGGTCGAATGATCCCTCAACCTCATCCTCTCATTCCCATGCTTGCCTGTAGCCATGATGAGTCTATCCGATGATATTGAGTTTGAGTCATGGGATGAAAGCTCCTCTTCCTCCGAAGGTAAATCAAATGGTTCTACTAGTGGGTTGTGTAATGATCTCCACCCGTTCATAAGCTACCAACCCACCTAAGTAGTGGATCTCCTTTCACCAAGTATCGAGTGATGTTTACTCATGAAAACACACCTAGGTTTTGCTAAGGATTTGATAAGGAGGTCTAACTCCTTATTGTTTTAATCACAACCACAAAAAATGCAATTTATGTAATCAGTATATAAACTCTGAATTGAAATAAAATGCTGAAGAACGTACCTGATTTTTATGTCTGCAGCAATAGTTAGTGATATGAAAGTAAAAGTAACAAAATTCAGAACAAACTGAAAATAACAATCTTTCACTTACTTGACTTTCATTTTACTTCTGCACTAAAAAGTTAGGACAATGATCTCAATTGGAGGAAAATAAGACTCAAAGTAAATAAGGATAGGTGAGTGATTTACTTACGATCAATCAAGTTACTTCCCGTAATTTTACTTCCTTGCTTTTAATTCTCCCTATTCAAGTTAGCTTGCCAAATATAAAGACAATAACCAACTTGTATCATCTATGCTAATATCCAGGAGTACCAAGTAGTTGCAAGTAATTCAAAAGAGAAGCAAGTAACTTTAAAGGTTTTAAAGAAAAAAGGTAATAACTCAAAAAATCAAATCACTCTAAGGGACTCCAGTCCCCGGCAACAGCGCCAATTTGATGAATAATGAACTAATATTTTATTGAATGAACTTAAATAAAAACATGGTGGTGTGATTTGGCTTGATGGCCACATATTATCCATCATTCCCTACCATGAAAAATATATATTCCTAGTGGAATATAGTGATATGATATGAGGTAGAGACTTTGAAAGTTCAAGGCATAACCATCAACATCTTATGAACATATACTCCACCCACCTTCATCATCTTCATCTACTTCATCCATGTACTTTATCTCTTTGTTCTTCCATTCCCACAACTGTATCTCTTTATTGTTCCATTTTCTCTCTCTAGAACCCAAGTAACATCTATAGACTTGGGTCATAAAACCAAAAAATGAAATCTTCATTTTCCCTTCCATAATTATCCTACATTGCTTCCCTCCATTGCATGTTATCACATGCAGCACCCACACCTTTCGTCCACAAATGTTGCACCAACTAGTTGTAGAACCCCCTCTTACTGTCTTTGGCGTGCAAATTTTGTGCACCCTTCAATACCACCTGCTCTCAGCTGTGCCGCTGAGCAACATTAACTATTTTTTTATATATATGAATATTAAATATGTTAGTATGAATAATGTAGATTTTCTAATTTATTTATTTATTTAAAAATATATTAAAAATTGTAAGAATACATTTCTGGTTTCTTATATTCTTATTTTATTTATAAACCCGAAAAATAGTAAATTAAATTCCAGCATCCCTGTGGATCAACCCCTTTCTTTCCCTACAAATAATACAGAGTAATCAAGGTGAATAATCTTATAAATATCGGTGGTTGTCTGAATCAAATCACCGAATGAAAACACCTAACTTTGGGTATCACCGAACACAGGGTTTAAATACATCATCAATTCATTAGTGTCATCATCACCATTTAAGTTATATAACCACATAGCAAAATAATATACTCTATGGTAAATGTAGGAGAAGAGGAACTCTCGTTAAAATCATATTACCACATGACATCTATTATTCCCAATTTGCAAGGGAGCAGGTAAGTAAAAGATGCGTAGTTTAATTTTCCTTGACCCTACACCTCATCAAAGTAAAATATGCATTCTTGTGTGATTTTAAGCTGAACGTTCGAGATCAAGTCATTGGCTTGAACATACCCGGAGTGTTTTGATGAATATTTAAAATTTATCAAGCTTTATATGGCATTGGTAAGCTCATGATAAAATGTGCTAACATATCCCAAAAATACATACAGGTTGAACAACAAAAAAACCACTTTTTTATACCAGACGTCTTTATCATGATTTATTAAGGTAGTAAACCTTTGATCCCCGGACAAACATCTAGTATTTTGGCTTTGGGCATGAAATTTTTAGGAGTAGAAAGTATATATGTACCTTTCATAAATGATTAACTTTTAATATAAAAATTATTCATTATCCAGTCAAATGGCAGAGTGAACGGGCATACATCTGTTGGTCATCACTGCCTTAATTACATCAACATTTTTGGAGACGGAAATATAGGGAACTAGATTTGCTTTCACAAGCATAAAACATAGTCCACCCCATAATTTCATGAAATTCCACAAAAATATGGGAAATCATCGTTATTTATTTGATTATTCAATCTCGAATGTCATATATTTAATTGATTCTCCATGCATGAAAACGGGATTATCTGGATGACATCAGCCCCACTTGAAAAGATCGTTATTTAATATTAGTTCAACGATCAATTCAAAATACAGAACGAATCTGATCGTTAATCGGAAAATCTTTATCTCTCAATGACCCAGTTTTACTAGCCTGTTTTTTACTGCAATGATTATACTTACAGTTCTGTCCAGAAAATACGTGAAGCACATTCTCTCTCAAGGGCAGAAAAACTAAAGAAAGGAGAAGAAGATTGCCAGAACGGCAGCGAGAACAACCCTACTTCTCTTTTGACGCATATTTCTTTTTAAATAGCGCCTTTCTGCGCGATATTTGATCTACGTAATCTGCTCAGTATCACATTCAGTTAATCTTCAGACAAAATATTTATAAGCCCTTGAAGATTGGAAGGCAATGGGAGGGAGGGAGAGAGAGAGAGAGAGTGATGACCCAAAAATAGAGATGGAAAAATTAAAGAGGAGAACTTGGTCAAAAAAACGAGATTCGCCTAACGATTTCATCCCAAATAAAAAACATTCACTTCATCAATCGGCTACCAACCCATCCCTTAGATGAAGCTTCACCCAAATGGGTGTCTAAGGTCAACCAGAGACATCTCCACAACTACGCTAGAGTATATAGTTTGAGGGCTACGCGTCGCTAGATTTGAACTTCATTTTATCTCGGACATAAGGAGAAAATTGTGCAATATGTGAGTCTATAAGTGCCCTTTTAATATCAGTCAAATTCAGAAGATTACTCACTGTAACTGGACATGAAAACTCGTTGTGGTTGAGCGAATTGTCAACTGAAAGCAAGAGAAACAAGGGAGATGAAAGAAAGATAAATCAGAATGGAGAAAAATAAAAAATGAGTCCACGAATGAAGAATCATATTCCAAATAGCTCCCATCAGGTCTGTATTTTAAGAAAGTGCTAGAGGATAAAAAAAATGCATTTTATTAGGTTTTTCAAACATGTATGTAAAGACAAGAGATACCTAAAGGTGAAGATAGAGTTCAAATCCACCTACCATTCTCTATTCTTAAAATACAGATCAATTTTTGGATGTATGGAGTGTTCCATTTATATTTATAAAGAAATGGGTGATTTCTATGTGGAAAAATGGGTATGGACAAGAGCAACCAGGCTATGGGATGACTAATGTCGAAAGGACTCGAGGGTCTCTTTCAAAAACGGCCGGAACCGGCGGAGATCGACGGTAACGTTCTGATGGCTGATGAAGATATCCCAAGCAACGGCGTAACCCTGTTTGTGAATAGACAAAGGATCCTTGAAAACGGGATGATCTCTTGCGTAAACGTCCTTCAGAGAAGTCTCCTCCATCCCCACTTCATACTCTCTATACCTCATCCCCATCCCCAGCGCAGGATCCCCATAAGAGTATTTGCAAGCGTACTTCAGCTCTCCCCACGGTATCACCTATCAAAATTCAAGCTCAACATAGTATTAGAACACAAGCTAAGTTAATAAGTAGGATATCAAGATAAGTAAATTACCTGAACCATGGTGGCGTTCGTGGGGAGAAAGACCATGTTGGTGAGCCCGGCTCCATGAACACCCATCAAGAGATCGCACGAGTTCACCGTTTTCGCGAACTTAGCCATGTTCTTGACGGCCTCGGGCGGCGCCACCACGACCTTAAACCCCAGCTTCCGAGCCATGGCCAAGACCGCTCGCTCGTTGAGAAGCGACCGGGACTGCTTTCTAGAGAGGAACAAGAGCCTGGGCTTGTCCCCTGGCTCGAGCCGGCGAGGAAATTCTCTCTTCAGATTGTAAGCTGCTCTAAGTATCCGCCTGAAGTCTGTCATGGAGGTGCCGTTCGCGGGGTAGTCGCTCGGGAAGATGCTGAGCTCGCTGTGGCTCCAGAGGCCGACCGTAGCGCTCGGAAAGCAGTGGATTTTGTCGTCGTTGTCGCCGTAGATGGGCTCGTAGCGAGTTAAGAAGCGTAGCACGGGCTCGTACTTGGCGAACCAGACGGGGTTGCGCTGGGTGATGAAGAACTTGACCTCGCCATGGAAGCGATTGACGGTGAGGAAGAGGGGGATTAGCACGTCGGACAAGTCGTGGAAGAAGTTCTTCCCCAGAAGCCCGCCGGTGGAGAAGACGACTGCGGGGACGCTGTGTATAACCGAGCACGGCGGCCCCGCCTCTGCCTTAACTGTGTATTCTTTGATTTGTTCCATCAGCCCGGGCTCCCATTTCCTCGGATATGGCCGGATTTTCCATAAGCTGTTGTTTCCGGCGGCGAAGACGGAGAAGGAGCTGCCTTGGATTTTCACCTCGGTGAAGATCTCGCAGACATTGGTTCTGTAGTTGGAGTTGTTGCAAAGTATCAGCCTTGGTTCATCTGGGTCATGAATTATCCAACGTTAAATCTTCTTTACTCTGAAAGAGTAACATTTATAGATCGAAAGTTTCCGCTCCCAGATCAGGACAACGTTTTTTTATACTGGTACAGCTACGGGAATCGTCGTAGAAAGAAACGGACAACGGAAATCCAGAGCTACGCCGTTGGTGGTATCGAAATCGCATTAAAACGGTCGTTTTTGTTTCTCCTACTTCGCGAGAAAATGGTTTTTACTTTTACTCCGACGTGGAGAAAAACAGATCTCAGCTGAAAAAACTGGCGGTGGGATATCTAACAACGACCCATCAAAGTCGATGAAAGAGAGAAAATTTTCTTTATTGCGGGATCCAATCGATAGAAGGCGTGGTCCAACCGTCGGAGGTGTTTGCATTTCCAATTTCCAATGGGAACCTAGAATTCAGCTTATTCTTCCTGTCGATTAAGACTTCAGTTATAGAGGGATTCAGTTCGCCTTTAATTCGTGATCCCTGGGACCAAAGCTTGAAGATCTTAACTACTTTTCTTCTCAACGGAAGATGAACATGGCGAGAACGATCAAAAGAAATTTGCGACGAACCTGCTTGAATCGGAAAGACAGGGCCGGAAGAATTGGAAACAGCTGTCGTAGATTCATTTCTGGGCAAAATTATCAAAGTTTTATTCTCCGGAGGCGGCGGTGACCGTTCTTCTTGCCTGAGAACAGGCGCGGCTTCTTCTTGTAGACCGAAAATACTTGTTTGAGGGGCCAGATCTGTTCTTTGAGACTGTTTCTCGGAGTCAACGGCAGCTGAAATCGAAGCTTCTGGTTGCGATACCTGCAAATTTGCTGCACCGAAGCGGAAACCCAATTAGAAGACGCGATTAAGAGATAGAAAGAGATAGAGAAAGAGAATTCATGCAGAGAGAATAAACATACGGAAGAAGAAGCGCTCGAAACAGGGAACAGCGATGAAGAGAAAGACCAGCGAGACCAGCAAGAATCCTCCAGGCGCCGTCGACAACACCCTTTGCTGTTCTATCCTCACGAGGCACCCTCTCCTTCCCTTCATCTCTCTCTTTCTCTCTCTTTCTCTCTCTCTCTATCTCTCTCTATCTCTCTCTATCTATCTATCTATCTCTATCTCTCTCTTTCTCTGCTCCTTTCTTTTTCTTCTCCTCTATGTATGCGTCAGTTCTTTTCATTTATAAACCATCCCATCTTCTTGTCCTTCTATCGTTGTGTTTAACTCTACAAAGTTACCAGTTCTCTCGCTCATCTTCATCTGTTGTTTTTCTCTCTTTGTGACTCGAACTTCTTGTCCTATCGTAACGTTTACGTTTGCGGTCTACGCGGTTCCTAGTTCCGAAGTCGGACTCTCTCTGTCTATCTATCTATCTCTCTATCTCTCTGCCTACATCTATCTGTCTGTCCATATCCATCTATCTCTCTCCGCAGGTCTTTATCTGAATACTTTTTCTTTCTCTACCTACCGGACGATAACGAAGCAACCGGCAACAGCGTACGTCATAGCTTAAATGCGTATCTCTCTCTCTCTCTCTCTCTCTCTCTCTCTCTCTCTCTCTCTCTCTCTCCCTCTCTCTCCCTCTCTTTTTCCCCCCTCTCCCTCTCTCCCTCTCTCTCTCTCCCTCTCTCTCTCTCTCTCTCTCTCTCTCTCTCTCTCTCTCTCTCTCTCTCTCTCTCTCTCTCTCTCTCTCTCTCTCTCTCTCTCTCTCTCTCTCTCTCTCTCTCTCTCTCTCTCTCTCTCTCTCTCTCTCTCTCTCTCTCTCTCTCTCTCTCTCTCTCTCTCTCTCTCTCTCTCTCTCTCTCTCTCTCTCTCTCTCTCTCTCTCTCTCTCTCTCTCTCTCTCTCTCTCTCTCTCTCTCTCTCTCTCTCGCCTAATATTTAAAATAATTATTCGGAAGTCGGAGTCTCTCTATCTCTCTCTCTGTCTCTATCTATCCATCCATCAATCCCTCTATCTATCTTTGTATGTCTATCTATCTCTCTACCTCTCTGTACGTCTATCTATCTCTCTATCTATCTACATATCTCTGTATCTCTCTATGTCCCTATCTATATATTTTATATTTTTATCTCTTTGTCTGTATCTATCTATATATCTCTCTCTATCTATCTATCTATCTACCTATCGCTCTATTTCCCTATCTATATATTTTATCTGTCTATCTCTTTGTCTATATCTATCTATACATATCGCTATCTATCTATCTATCTATCTCTCTAGCCCCTTCCTATATCTTTTTATCTCTCTATCTATATCTATAATATATATATCCATCTACCTCTCAATGCCCTGTTTATATCTTTTTATCTACCTGTCTACATCCACATATATCTTTCTTTGCCACTATCTATATCTATCTATATATCTCTGTATCTCTATATGTCCCTATCTATATAATTTTTATCTCGCTATCTATTTGTCAATATCTATCTATTTATCTCTATCTATTTATCTATCTCTCTATACCCCTACCTATATCTTTTTATCTCTATGTCTATATCAATAATAAATATCTCTCTATCTATCTATCTACCTCTCAATGCCCCGTCTATATTTTTTATCTACCTGTCTAGATCCACATATATCTTTCTTTGCCCCTCTCTATATATCTCTCTCTATATATTTTCTGTATCCCTCTATGCCCCTATCTATATATTTTTATCTCTCTATCTCTTTGTCTATATCTATCTTGATAGATATATACATATATATCTGGACTCTATCTATATCTTTTTATCTCTCTATCTGTCTACGCATCTATCTCTCAATGCCCCTGTCTATAGCCATAATATATATCTCTCCAACTATCTATCTATCCATCTATCTCTCAATGCCCCTGTCTATATCTTTTTATCTTCCTGTCTACATCCACATATATCTTTCTTTTCCCCTATTTATTTATATATCTGTATCTCACTATGTCCCTATCTATATATTTTTATCTCTTTGTCAATATCTATCTATATATCTCATAATCTATTTATCTATCTCTCTATGAACCTATCTATATATTTTTATCTCTCTATCTATATCTTAATATATATCTCATTATCTATCTATCCATCTATCCTTCTATGTCTACATCTATATATTTTTATATCTCTATCTCTCTTTCTATATCTTTATATCTCTCTGTCTATCTCTATAAAATATATCTCACTATCTAGCCATCCATCTATCCTTCTATGACCTTATCTAAATATTTTATATCTCTATCTCTCTTTCTATATCTGTATATCTCTATGTCTATATCAATCCTTCTATCTATTTGTCTATATCTCTATCTATATCCATCCATCTATCTGTCTATATCTATCCATCTATCTATTTGTCTATCTCTCTATCTATATCTATCCATCTCTCCATCTGTCTATATATATTTATTTGTCTTTCTACCATCTATCCATCTATCTATCTGTCTATATCTATCTATCTATCTATCTATATACTTTTTCCTTCACCCACAGTCGTGAAAGACAGCTTGTCTTCCAGTAGCCGCCACAACAACGGCGGCTAACGAAGCATCCAGCTACAAGCGTACCTTCTGGACCAAAATTTTCATCCTCCCCACCACGTCAAATATTTTAATTAATTATTTCTCATAATTAATTAAATAGGTGGGTCCCACATCCATTGACCTTTTCCGCGCCACGTGTTGCCTACCCATTGCTCTAACCGACTGGGCCGGTCAACGGGTTCCTTCAGCTGGGCCGAGTCCAGGGCCCGTTAGGCCATCCACGTGGCTTATTCCTATTAGTTGATATACGACGCGAGATTTTAAATTTTTGGTAGAAATAGAGAAGGCGAGGCTTAGCTACGGTTTCGTTCTTCGTCCTCGAGCTCCCACCACGTCTAATATTGTAATTAACTATTTATCCAGATATCGACCTAACTCTAATCAATTAATTCATCGCCCACGCCACGCGTTGACCTCCAATTCCTCCACGTGGCGTAACGGGCCTTCAGCGCCGAAATGCGCTGTCCACGTGGCGTGTTTCTATTAGCTGATTTTTTAGGAAAGACTTGAGATTTTAAATTTTTGTCTGAAATAGAAAACGGGGCCTCAATTATTTGTCGCGAATGAATCCACCGCGGGTCCCACCATTGACCTTTCCACGCCACGTGTCGAACTCCCATTCCTCCAACCAACTGGGCCGGTCAACTGGGCTCCTTCAGCTGGGCCGAATCCAGGCCCATTAAGCCGTTCACGTGGCGCGTTCCAATTGGCTGATAAAAGACGCGAGATTTAAAATTTTCTGTCTGAAATAGAGAAGGGGGGGGTTTTGAAATAGAGAAGAGGGGGCTGAGCTAGGGTTTCGTTCTTCGACCTTCGAGCTCCGACCATGGCGGCGATCGCGGCGGCTTCTCCGGCGGGGGCCGGCGGCGCTTCCTCGAAGACAGAGAGCTACGTAGACAACAAGCGCCGCGACGACGTCCGCCAGGCGAACATCCAAGCGGCGCGAGCCGTGGCCGACGCCGTTCGAACCAGCCTCGGCCCCAAAGGCATGGACAAGATGATCGCTTCCGCCAGCGGCGACGTGATCATCACCAACGATGGCGCCACCATCCTCAACAAGATGGAAGTCCTCCAACCAGCAGCCAAGATGCTAGTCGAACTTTCGAGATCTCAGGACGCCGCGGCCGGGGACGGGACGACCACCGTCGTCGTCCTCGCCGGCGCTCTGCTGGGCGCCTGCCAGTCTCTCCTCTCTCGCGGCGTCCACCCCACCACCGTCTCCGACGCGATCCACAAGAGCTGCGCCAAGGCGGTCGATATCCTCCACTCCATGTCCGTTCCTCTCGAGCTCTCCGATCGCGATTCTCTGGTGAAATCCGCGGCGACTTCGCTCAACAGCAAGGTCGTCAGCCAGTACTCTTCCTTGCTCGCTCCGCTCGCCGTCGATGCCGTTCTCTCCGTTGTGGATCCCGATCGCCCTGATCTTGTCGATCTGAGAGACATCAAGATTGTGAAGAAGCTCGGCGGCACTGTGGATGATACGGAGCTCGTTAAAGGTCTCGTCTTTGATAAGAAAGTCAGTCATTCGGCTGGCGGGCCGACTAGAATTGAGAATGCGAAGATCGCTGTGATCCAGTTCCAGATCTCTCCTCCCAAAACTGACATTGAGCAGAGCATCGTCGTCTCGGATTATACCCAGATGGATAGGATCTTGAAAGAGGAACGGAATTACATTCTTGGGATCATCAAGAAGATCAAGGCCTCCGGATGCAACGTTCTGCTGATTCAGAAGAGTATATTGCGGGACGCCGTGACGGATCTGTCTCTGCATTATCTCGCCAAGGCGAAGATCTTGGTTGTGAAAGACGTGGAACGCGACGATATCGAATTTATTACCAAGACTTTGAACTGCTTGCCCATTGCCAACATCGAACACTTCAGAGAGGAAAAACTGGGATTCGCGGACTGCGTTGAGGAGTTGCCTGTTGGGGACGGAAAGATTGTGAAGATCACTGGAATCAAGAACATGGGGAGAACGACTACTGTTCTTGCAAGGGGATCGAACCACTTGATGGTGGACGAGGCGGAGAGGAGTCTCCATGATGCACTCTGCGTCGTCAGGTAGGGGAAATGAACCTAATTTAAACCCCACAATTTTGATTTTGATTTTGATCTCGACCTGTGGTTTAATTTATCGTTCTCCAGGATCCCGGGGAACAAAACCCCAAACCCTGAACTCTAAACCCCACATCTTGATTTGATGACTAACCGTTGTTTAATTTTTGCTGTCCAGGAGCCCGGCCAACAAAACCCTAAACCTTGAACTCTAAACCCCACATCTTTGATTTTGTGACAACCCATTGTTTAATTATTGTTGTCCAGGAGCCTGGCAAATAAAACCCTAAACCTTGAATTCTAAACCCCACATCTTTTATTTTATGACAACGCATTGTTTAATTATTGTTGTCCAGGAGCCCGGCAAACAAAACCCTAAACCTTGAACTCTAAACCCCACATATTTGATTTGATGACAACCCATTGTTTAATTATTGTTGTCCAGGAGCCCGGCAAACAAAACCCTAACCCTTGAACTCTAAACCCCTCATCTTTTATTTTAAGACAACGCATAGTTTAATTATTATTGTCCAGGAGCCCGGCAAACAAAACCCTTAACCTTGAACTCTAAACCCCACATCTTTGATTTGATGTCAACGCATTGTTTATTTATTGCTGTCCAATAGCCCAGCAAACAGAACCCTAGACCTTGAAATCTAAACCCCACATCTTTGATTTGGTGACAACGCATTGTTTAATTATTGTTGTCCAAGAACCCCGCGAACAAAACTCTAAACCCCACATCTTTGATTTGGTGACAACGCATTGTTTAATTATTGTTGTCCAAGAACCCCGCGAACAAAACTCTAAACCGCTCATCTTGATTTGAGGACAACCCATTATTCAATTATTGTTTTTCTGGAGCTCAGCAATTAAAACCCTAAATATTGCATTTTGGCGAGAACCCAGTATCTAATTATGTGTTCTGCAGGTGCCTGGTGAACAAGAAGTTCCTGATTGCTGGGGGAGGGGCTCCAGAGATTGAGCTGTCGAGGCAGCTCGGGGCGTGGTCGAAGGAGTTGAGGGGGATGGAGAGCTACTGCGTGAAGGAATTTGCTGCGGCGTTTGAGGTTATTCCTTATACTTTGGCTGAGAACGCAGGGCTGAACCCGGTGACAATTGTGACAGAATTAAGGAACAAGCACGCACAGGGAGAGATTAACGCAGGAATCAACGTGAGGAAGGGGCAGATTACAAACATTTTGGAGGAGAACGTTGTTCAGCCGCTCCTGGTCAGTACAAGCGCTGTTACTCTGGCTTCTGAATGCGTCAGAATGATCCTGAAGATCGATGACATCGTCACTGTCAGGTAGATGTTGGCCTCTGAGCCTTGGTTTTGTGGTATTGATCAGGTCTTGAAAAACTCTTTTTTGAGTTGGGTGGAATAGGGCACGCTTGAATTTTCTTCTATTCTTCTTTTTTAACGCTTTATTTTGTTCATTTATCTCTTGTTTTATGCTCACCTGAACAACAGCCAAGTCAGACCCCAGATACGAAGTAGGATAGTTGGCCTTTTTTCTCGCATCTTTCCCAGATGAAAATCAAACTTCTAGAAAGTTTCCTCAGTCTCTTTTATAATTCTATAATTCTCAATAAAGAAATGTCTACTAGTCTCTCTCAACGTACTCATAAACTGTTATGATGGCTTGTAGACCAAAGCCTGGTTTAATCTTTGGTTTGACTCTTTGATGTCCTTGCCAACTTAACGATACCTTTGGAGTCTGACGTAGGCCCAAAGTCAAGCCCCCGAGTTGTGTTGGAGAATGATTATGGTCTATTAGTAAAGTTTCAAAAACAAGATAATAGTCTGTTTGTACGGTTTGTTTTTATGTTTTACCCCTTGAAAGGTAATGAAGAAGATCCACTTAAGAGTGTCATCTTTCATGAACTAATCAGATTCATTTATTCAACTTATGGCACTTAAATATGAGTGAGTATAATTACTCACCAAGAGATTATTCTTCACTTATGCACTATAATTCATTGAATGGGATGTTTTTTTACTGTTCTATCGTCTGATGTTCTTCGTATATCTTTATAAGCAATTGGTCAATCATCTTGGTCGATGAGGTCCCATAAATACTGAGCAGTACAAGTGTGCAGCCGAATAAAAGAGTTTTTCAAAGCACAAGCTTGGGTTTGGAGATTGCATTAACCCAACAGCCTGAATTAATGATGGGCATTTCTGTTGATTGGCTAGGTCAGTTTGAGATTTCATTGATCTGGCTGACCAAAGCAAGAAGCTTGTTGGACAATTATTTGGGTAGTTTTGATTAATAATCTGAACAATTACAGCGCCTTGAATTATTCTTATCTATTGAGAAAAGATATCTCAAAACTGAAACAAATTTACCTTCAAGGGTGAACGATCCTGTAATTATTGCCACGATTATAACCCGAGTGAAGGAAGTCATTTCTTGATGTTTCAACATTGTTCAAAGGCTGAAATGATTACAGACGTGGAGTGGATATTGGAGTTAGTGTTCGCCGTCCCGATATCCGTCCAATATCCGGTATCGGACAACCGATATCCGATATCCGGGAAAAAGTGGGACGGTTCTGGTTATCGGATATCGGGTGATATCCGTCTATCAGGGGTTAGACGGATATCAGTACTGGATATCGGAGGAGCAGGGACGAGGCGGATCTCGGATGCTGGATATCGGTTTTCGATATCCAGATATCGAAAACCGATATCCAGCAATTTTTGTTCAGTTGTTTGCAATCCCATATCGGAAAATTCTAATTTCCACGATACTATATATTCTCTCCAGCCATTTTTCAGTTAAATCTCATCTTCACCACCCTGCGGCCCATAATTATTTAAGTTAAAATTTTAAATTATCATTATAACGAGGGTATAGTTACCTAATATAGCTAATAAAAATGACAATAAATTTAATGTTATTTGAGGAAAATATATCGCTTTTTATAGTTAGTAAACGAAATAATAATGTTAATATGACTTATAACTAATGCTACTACTTAATTAATATATAATCATTTTGGAGGAACTAAAGTTGCCAATCTAGTGAATAAAAAGAACAATAGATTTATTCTGACATAACAAGTAGTGGTATTAAGGAATAAATATATTGATATTTTAGGAAAACAAAATTGCGTTTTATAGTTAGTAAACGAAATAATAATGTTAATATGACTCATAGCTAATGCTACTAGGTAATTAATATATATTGTTATTTTAGGAAAACAAAATTGCGTTTTATAGTTAGTGAATTAAATAATAATGTTAAAATGTCCTAACAACTAATGCCACTGGGTAATTAATATGTAGTCATTTTGGAGTAAATAAAGTTGCTAATCTAGTGAAGAGAAATAACAATAGATTTATTCTGACATAACAAGTAGTGGTATTAAGGAATAAATATATTGTTATTTTAGGAAAACAAAATTGCGTTTTATAGTTAGTGAATTAAATAATAATGTTAAAATGTCCTAACAACTAATGCTACTAGGTAATTAGCATGTTGTCATTTTGGAGTAAATAACGTTGCTAATCTAGTGAAGAAAAAGAACAATAGATTTATTCTGACATAACAAGTAGTGGTATTAAGGAATAAATATATTGATATTTTAGGAAAACAAAATTGCATTTTATAGTTAGTAAACGAAATAATAATGTTAATATGACTCATAACTAATGCTACTAGGTAATTAATATATAATCATTTTGGAGGAACTAAAGTCGCTAATCTAGTGAATAAAAATAACGATAGATTTATTCTGACATAACAAGTAGTGGTATTAAGGAATAAATATATTGTTATTTTAGGAAAACAAAATTGCGTTTTATAGTTAGTGAATTAAATAATAATGTTAAAATGTCCTAACAACTAATACTACTAGGTAATTAATATGTAGTCATTTTTTAGTAAATAAAGTTGCTAATCTAGTGAATAAAAATAACAATTGATTTATTCTGACATAACAAGTAGTGGTATTAAGAAAATACGTAGAATCATAACTAGATTGTTGTAGAATTGTTATTTTTAACTAAAAAATGTTGTTATTAAGAAATTAATATACTGTTATTTTAAGAGAATAGAAATGTGTAATGTAGTGAATAAATATACTAGAAGAGTAAGTATATTCCTTGGCAGTATATTTAATTACAGGGATTAATTTTTTTGATTGATTCTAAGATTATTAATATTAATATGACTTAACAACTAATGCTACTAGGTAATTAATATATAGTCATTTTGAGTTAATAAAGTTGCAAATATGGTGAATAGAAATAACAGTAGATTTAATAAAATTTAATATTATGCATTCAACGGGATCGTCGTAGTAATCTGGGAATATTCAATTACATATTTGGCAAATGTATCAAAATTTGAATAAATTCAAAAGAAACCATACACGTCGTTAATTCAAGATTTCTAGCAAAATTTACATGTATGCTATGACTGTGGCCCTGTAAAAAAAGCGTAGTCCTAGCGGCTCTGTCAGAGATTTGTGCTCAATTGATCGTCACCTGTGTTGCATAAGATAAGTGATAAGTAACGATAATTACGTATAAATAAGAATATTTAGTTCAGTTATGTGATGTGTACCTCGAGCACATGCGACCACACCATCTTCGTCGTCGTCAGCATCTTCATCTAGCTCGACGTCATTGTACCAACGTTTGTTGTCCGCACGGAGCCAACACTTCACAGTGATTAGTGTTTCAATGCTTATTGGCGACAGACGCGAGCGCTTGTACGTGACAATAGCATTGCCAACCGAGAACATGCGCTCGACAGGGGTGTTCGTCACACATATGGATAATAGGTCCCTCGCGACGGTTGCAAGCAAGGGGAAACGCTTCGCCCCCGTCGTGGCCCACCAAGATAATGGAGTGAACAAACCCTCATTTGGCAAAGTCTCCGCAAGGAACTGGTTGAACTCATCCCAGGCCGACTGCGTTGTCACCGGTGCCGGTTCCACGTGCTGCATAGTGGTGCTAAGCCACTCGTCCAACTCCTCACCTCCTCGCTGCCCCTGCTCAGCGGCCCGTCTTGGAACACGGCTCGACTTGTCACCGGGCAACAACGATCGCACGTATGCGATGGTCGCCTCGCGGACCCCCGGGCGGAGCATTTCCCCTTTGTGGATTGGATCCTTAAAATGCTGCGGCCGTAATCGCCTCATTCGCCCACAATATCTCCGCATACTATGCAAGCTTGGAAAGCATCGCTCTAAACGCATGTGCCATGTTCGAGCGATCTCCTTCGTGCAAGCGTCGAATAAATGTGAAAAATGTGCCGTCTTCGATTTGCTAGAGTGATTGTATTATCCCAGCTTAAATACACTTTAGATTTTAATTGAGATAGGGGTTGCTTAAGTGTAAACCTGCATCTATACTAGTGGATCCTGGGCTTAAGTTAGGGCTAGGAACATATAGCCCACCAACTGACATGGGCAGGTATCAAAGGCTAGTGGGAAAACTAGATTATCTTTAACACACCTGGCGTGACATCTCGTATGCCATCAGACGTGTCAGCCAATTTACGTGAGATCATAGATAATTGCATGAAAGGATAGTATTGTGTATACTTGGATACTTGAAGAGAACAATCATCCGAATCTTGGAATTTTTCTCCATGTGAACCTTGAGGCCATTTATGAGATATAGGACATCGCAGATCGCCGACGTCACTGTCTTGCAAACATGATTCGTCGCTATGGCAAAACGGCCAAGGATGCGGCAGAATTGTTTGACCAATTCCCACTCGTCCTTCATCAGCTTCGACGACGTCGCCTTCCGGCCAAAAGCCGTCGAGACTTCGTCAAGTACATCATGCTTCTTCACGGCGGCCGCCAACATAGTGTACGTGCTGTTCCATCGGGTTGGACAGTCTAAGACAACCATGTTGGAGTCCCCAACTCCGGGGTCGTCTTCACAGGCCTGGGTGTAGAGTTCTCTGCGTTGAGTAGAGCTCCGAATACTCCGCACTAGGGTGCGTACCTTTGCAACTGCATCACCCAGACATAATGGCTTGCGTCGTCCGTCACTATCATCAGACACTGAGTATACATCATCGAGATCATTATCGTTATCGCTGTCGTACTGATCTGCGGTCCTCGTCACATCACCTTCTTCGGGTTCCATAGCCTGGGCCGAAGGAATACTGAAGCTTTTTAACGCCGCTTGCACGACAATATTCAGAATGTGTGCGACACATGGGACGTGCCTCCTGGCGGTAAACGTCGGGTTTACGCTCTTCAACTTTCTCACCATCAAAGCCAACATCCTCTTATTCGCTGTGGCATTGTCGGTAGTAACGGCGTAGACCTGCATAATTATGTTAGACATGTAAAGTAACAAGTTCAACTAATTAAACGAGCAAGACTCTGAGTTCTGACCTTCCTCCACAGACAGAACTCATCTAGTGCTTGGAGAACAATCGACACCATGTTCTCCCCGTCGTGCTTGCCTATGATTTCCCAGATGGCAAGAACCCGCTCTCTGTACGTCCATGTGTCGTCCACCCAGTGGACGGTGATGCCCAGCAATCCGGTCCCGTTCTCCGCAGTCCACGCGTCTACGGTGAGTGACACTCGCTCCACAGTCTCCCAAAGTTTCCTCACTCCAAGTTTCATTTGGCCGTGCATTTGGATGGTCCACCTCTTTATGACTTTCGCACTTGGAAGATCCAAGTCGATAAGCGTCGCGTAACGCCACATATCCTTGAAGGCGACATTGTCAACAATGCTCCAGGGTGAATCTGTCAGGCATACGAATCGTGCAATGAAGTTCTTCGTCTCATCTTGAGTGTGCCCTTTAATCGGCCCCCGTCGGCTAGGTTCTCTGTGTTGTTTGCTCTGCAGTCTGTCAGTGATGCGTGTCTGACCACGTTCTTTAGGAACTTCGCCCTTCAGTTCGGCATGGCGAGCTGGGTGGCATGATTTGAAGTGACGCCAAAATACATTTGTGCTTTTGTCAGCTTGCCTTTTAATGGGTCTCCTCCTATTATGCGGGTTCAACTCCCGGCACAGTAAGCATGTATAGTATCCATCTTCCATCAGCTCGAAGTAGTCAATGATGAGGGAACGATTCGAACGAGGTTGACTCTATACGGCACGAGAAGTTCCCCCCTCCGTACGTTCGAGACCTAAGGCTCCTGACCCAGCTCTTTCCTGGGCCGGGTTATTGCCTCCGTTTGGATTCATGTTTCTGATGACATAATTTTCGTGAGCTAAATTCAACAGACCGGCATCACATGATGCCAAAGTGCAATATATACTATGAGTCACGTAACGGATGCAATGAGTATGACATTTTAATAAAATAAAGAAACACACACCCAACAGCAGGAGTCCATAGAGAAGAACAAATTTAAGAATATGGGTGTAAAGCATCTAATTGTGCACAAGTGAGCATGAACATTAACACAGAAAAAAAACATAGAAAATAATACTAAAATTGACTCAGCCAATGAAAGTTCATTGCGCAGACCAAGTTCAATAAAACGGCTTTACAAGCATCTATTTCGTGTACAAGCGAGCACTAATAACAACAATTCCACTGTAGAAGAAGGGAGACGAAAAGCCGGTAAAGCATTTAGAAAAACCTGAAGAAGGAAAATAAAAAAAGGGTCTCCAAAGAGAAGCGAAAAGAAACAAGCGCAAAGGAGAGAGATTTATCTAAAAGTCCTCGTCGAGCTTGTAATAACAGAAAATAAGTAAAAAAACAGAGAAGAGAAGAAGATGATTAGAGAAAAAAAAGAAGAAGGAGAATATAGAGAAGAAGGGAAGAAAAGGGTAGATGAAGAGATTAAAGAAGAAGACGAAGAGAAAACAACAGAAAAGAAGTAAAAAAGCAGATAAGAGAAAAACGAGGAAGAGAAAGAGGGAGAGAATAAAATGGCAGAGTAGGAAATTAAAGAAGAAGAGGGGAAAAGATGGGTAGAGGAGGAAGAATTCTTAAAAAAAAAGAAGGGAAGAAAGAATGAGAGGAAAAAGTAGGGAATTAAACTGGAGAATAGGAAAACGAAGAAGATGATTAGAGAAAAACAACAGAAGAAGGAGAATATGGAGAAGAAGGGAAGAAAAGGGTAGATGAAGAGATTAAAGTAGAAGAAGAAGAAGAGAAAACAACAGAGAAGAAGTAAAAACAGAGAATAAAAACGAGGAAGAGAAAAGGACGAGAATAAAACAGTAGAATAGGAAATTAAAGTAGAAGGGAAAAAATGGGTAGAAGAGGAAGAAGGCTAGAAAAACAAAAAGGGAAGAAAGAATGAGAGGAAAAGTAGGGTATTAAACTGGAGAGTAGGAAAATGAAGAAGATGATTAGAGAAAAAAAGAAGAAGGAGAATATAGAGAAGAAGGGAAGAAAAGGGTAGATGAAGAGATTAAAGAAGAAGACGAGAGAAAACAACAGAAAAGAAGTAAAAAGCAGATAAGAGAAAAACGAGGAAGAGAAAGAGGGAGAGAATAAAATGGCAGAGTAGGAAATTAAAGAAGAAGAGGGAAAAGATGGGTAGAGGAGGAAGAATTCTTAAAAAAAGAAGGGAAGAAAGAATGAGAGGAAAAGTAGGGAATTAAACTGGAGAATAGGAAAACGAAGAAGATGATTAGAGAAAACAACAGAAGAAGGAGAATATGGAGAAGAAGGGAAGAAAAGGGTAGATGAAGAGATTAAAGTAGAAGAAGAAGAAGAGAAAACAACAGAGAAGAAGTAAAAACAGAGAATAAAAAAACGAGGAAGAGAAAAAGGACGAATAAAACAGTAGAATAGGAAATTAAAGTAGAAGGGGGAAAATGGGTAGAAGAGGAAGAAGGCTAGAAAACAAAAAGGGAAGAAAGAATGAGAGAAAAAGTAGGGTATTAAACTGAGAGTAGGAAAATGAAGAAGATGATTAGAGAAAAAAAGAAGAAGGAGAATATAGAGAAGAAGGGAAGAAAAGGGTAGATGAAGAGATTAAAGAAGAAGACGAAGAGAAAACAACAGAAAAGAAGTAAAAAGCAGATAAGAGAAAACGAGGAAGAGAAAGAGGAGAGAATAAAATGGCAGAGTAGGAAATTAAAGAAGAAGAGGGAAAAGATGGGTAGAGGAGGAAGAATTCTTAAAAAAAGAAGGGAAGAAAGAATGAGAGGAAAAGTAGGAATTAAACTGGAGAATAGGAAAACGAAGAAGATGATTAGAGAAAAACAACAGAAGAAGGAGAATATGGAGAAGAAGGGAAGAAAAGGGTAGATGAAGAGATTAAAGTAGAAGAAGAAGAAGAGAAAACAACAGAGAAGAAGTAAAAACAGAGAATAAAAACGAGGAAGAGAAAAAGGACGAGAATAAAACAGTAGAATAGGAAATTAAAGTAGAAGGGGGAAAAAATGGGTAGAAGAGGAAGAAGGCTAGAAAAACAAAAAGGGAAGAAAGAATGAGAGGAAAAGTAGGGTATTAAACTGAGAGTAGGAAAATGAAGAAGATGATTAGAGAAAAAGAAGAAGGAGAATATAGAGAAGAAGGGAAGAAAAGGGTAGATGAAGAGATTAAAGAAGAAGACGAAGAGAAAACAACAGAAAAGAAGTAAAAAGCAGATAAGAGAAAACGAGGAAGAGAAAGAGAGAAAAAAAAAAATGGCAGAGGAGGAAATAAAAGAAGAAGAGGGGAAAAGATGGGTAGAGGAGGAACAATTCTTAAAAAAAAGAAGGAAGAAAGAATGAGAGGAAAAGTAGGGAAATAAACTGGAGAATAGGAAAACGAAGAAGATGATTAGAGAAAAAAAAAAGAAGAAGGAGAAAATAGAGAAGAAGGAAAGAAAAGGGTAGATGAAGAGATTAAAGTAGAAGAAGAAGAAGAGAAAACAACAGAGAAGAAGTAAAAAAACAGAGAATAAAAACGAGGAAGAGAAAAGGACGAGAATAAAACAGTAGAATAGGAAATTAAAGTAGAAGGGGGAAAAATGGGTAGAAGAGGAAGAAGGCTAGAAAAACAAAAAGGGAAGAAAGAATGAGAGGAAAAAGTAGGGTATTAAACTGAGAGTAGGAAAATGAAGAAGATGATTAGAGAAAAAAAGAAGAAGGAGAATATAGAGAAGAAGGGAAGAAAAGGGTAGATGAAGAGATTAAAGAAGAAGACGAAGAGAAAACAACAGAAAAGAAGTAAAAAGCAGATAAGAGAAAACGAGGAAGAGAAAGAGGGAGAGAATAAAATGGCAGAGTAGGAAATTAAAGAAGAAGAGGGGAAAAGATGGGTAGAGGAGGAAGAATTCTTAAAAAAAGAAGGGAAGAAAGAATGAGAGGAAAAAGTAGGGAATTAAACTGGAGAATAGGAAAACGAAGAAGATGATTAGAGAAAAACAACAGAAGAAGGAGAATATGGAGAAGAAGGGAAGAAAAGGGTAGATGAAGAGATTAAAGAAGAAGAAGAAGAGAAGACAACAGAAGAGAAGAAGTAAAAACAGAGAATAAAAACGAGGAAGAGAAAAGGACGAGAATAAAACAGTAGAATAGGAAATTAAAGTAGAAGGGGGAAAAATGGGTAGAAGAGGAAGAAGGCTAGAAAAACAAAAAGGGAAGAAAGAATGAGAGGAAAAAGTAGGGTATTAAACTGGAGAGAAGGAAAATGAAGAAAACGAATAGAAAAAAAAAAGAAGAAGGAGAATATAGAGAAGAAGGGAAGAAAAGGGTAGATGAAGAGATTAAAGAAGAAGACGAAGAGAAAACAACAGAAAAGAAGTAAAAAAGCAGATAAGAGAAAAACGAGGAAGAGAAAGAGGGAGAGAATAAAATGGCAGAGTAGGAAATTAAAGAAGAAGAGGGGAAAAGATGGGTAGAGGAGGAAGAATTCTTAAAAAAAAAGAAGGGAAGAAAGAATGAGAGGAAAAAGTAGGGAATTAAACTGGAGAATAGGAAAACGAAGAAGATGATTAGAGAAAACAACAGAAGAAGGAGAATATGGAGAAGAAGGGAAGAAAAGGGTAGATGAAGAGATTAAAGTAGAAGAAGAAGAAGAGAAAACAACAGAGAAGAAGTAAAAACAGAGAATAAAAACGAGGAAGAGAAAAGGACGAGAATAAAACAGTAGAATAGGAAATTAAAGTAGAAGGGGGAAAATGGGTAGAAGAGGAAGAAGGCTAGAAAAACAAAAAGGGAAGAAAGAATGAGAGGAAAAGTAGGGTATTAAACTGGAGAGTAGGAAAATGAAGAAGATGATTAGAGAAAAAAAAGAAGAAGGAGAATATAGAGAAGAAGGGAAGAAAAGGGTAGATGAAGAGATTAAAGAAGAAGACGAAGAGAAAACAACAGAAAAGAAGTAAAAAAGCAGATAAGAGAAAAACGAGGAAGAGAAAGAGGGAGAGAATAAAATGGCAGAGTAGGAAATTAAAGAAGAAGAGGGGAAAAGATGGGTAGAGGAGGAAGAATTCTTAAAAAAAAAGAAGGGAAGAAAGAATGAGAGGAAAAAGTAGGGAATTAAACTGGAGAATAGGAAAACGAAGAAGATGATTAGAGAAAAACAACAGAAGAAGGAGAATATGGAGAAGAAGGGAAGAAAAGGGTAGATGAAGAGATTAAAGTAGAAGAAGAAGAAGAGAAAACAACAGAGAAGAAGTAAAAAAACAGAGAATAAAAAAACGAGGAAGAGAAAAAGGACGAGAATAAAACAGTAGAATAGGAAATTAAAGTAGAAGGGGGGAAAAAATGGGTAGAAGAGGAAGAAGGCTAGAAAAAAAAGAAGGGAAAAAAGAAAGAGAGGAAAAAGGAGGGGATAAAACGGGAGAAGAGGAAAAAGAAAAAGAAGAAGAGAAAAAAAAAAGAAGAAGGAGAATATAGAGAAGAAGGGAAGAAAAGGGTAGATGAAGAGATTAAAGAAGAAGACGAAGAGAAAACAACAGAAAAGAAGTAAAAAAGCAGATAAGAGAAAAACGAGGAAGAGAAAGAGGGAGAGAATAAAATGGCAGAGTAGGAAATTAAAGAAGAAGAGGGGAAAAGATGGGTAGAGGAGGAAGAATTCTTAAAAAAAAAGAAGGGAAGAAAGAATGAGAGGAAAAAGTAGGGAATTAAACTGGAGAATAGGAAAACGAAGAAGATGATTAGAGAAAAACAACAGAAGAAGGAGAATATGGAGAAGAAGGGAAGAAAAGGGTAGATGAAGAGAGTAAAGTAGAAGAAGAAGAAGAGAAAACAACAGAGAAGAAGTAAAAACAGAGAATAAAAACGAGGAAGAGAAAAAGGACGAGAATAAAACAGTAGAATAGGAAATTAAAGTAGAAGGGGGAAAATGGGTAGAAGAGGAAGAAGGCTAGAAAACAAAAAGGGAAGAAAGAATGAGAGGAAAAAGTAGGGTATTAAACTGAGAGTAGGAAAATGAAGAAGATGATTAGAGAAAAAAGAAGAAGGAGAATATGGAGAAGAAGGGAAGAAAAGGGTAGATGAAGAGATTAAAGAAGAAGACGAAGAGAAAACAACAGAAAAGAAGTAAAAAGCAGATAAGAGAAAACGAGGAAGAGAAAGAGGAGAGAATAAAATGGCAGAGTAGGAAATTAAAGAAGAAGAGGGGAAAAGATGGGTAGAAGAGGAAGAATGCTAGAAAAAAAAGAAGGGAAGAAAGAATGAGAGGAAAAAGTAGGGAATTAAACTGGAGAATAGGAAACGAAGAAGATGATTAGAGAAAAACAACAGAAGAAGGAGAATATGGAGAAGAAGGGAAGAAAAGGGTAGATGAAGAGATTAAAGTAGAAGAAGAAGAAGAGAAAACAACAGAGAAGAAGTAAAAACAGAGAATAAAAACGAGGAAGAGAGAAAGGACGAGAATAAAACAGTAGAATAGGAAATTAAAGTAGAAGGGGGGAAAAAATGGGTAGAAGAGGAAGAAGGCTAGAAAAACAAAAAAGGGAAGAAAGAATGAGAGGAAAAAGTAGGGTATTAAACTGGAGAGTAGGAAAATGAAGAAGATGATTAGAGAAAAAAAAGAAGAAGGAGAATATAGAGAAGAAGGGAAGAAAAGGGTAGATGAAGAGATTAAAGAAGAAGACGAAGAGAAAACAACAGAAAAGAAGTAAAAAAGCAGATAAGAGAAAAACGAGGAAGAGAAAGAGGGAGAGAATAAAATGGCAGAGTAGGAAATTAAAGAAGAAGAGGGGAAAAGATGGGTAGAGGAGGAAGAATTCTTAAAAAAAAAGAAGGGAAGAAAGAATGAGAGGAAAAAGTAGGGAATTAAACTGGAGAATAGGAAAACGAAGAAGATGATTAGAGAAAAACAACAGAAGAAGGAGAATATGGAGAAGAAGGGAAGAAAAGGGTAGATGAAGAGATTAAAGTAGAAGAAGAAGAAGAGAAAACAACAGAGAAGAAGTAAAAAAACAGAGAATAAAAAAACGAGGAAGAGAAAAAGGACGAGAATAAAACAGTAGAATAGGAAATTAAAGTAGAAGGGGGGAAAAAATGGGTAGAAGAGGAAGAAGGCTAGAAAAACAAAAAAGGGAAGAAAGAATGAGAGGAAAAAGTAGGGTATTAAACTGGAGAGTAGGAAAATGAAGAAGATGATTAGAGAAAAAAAAGAAGAAGGAGAATATAGAGAAGAAGGGAAGAAAAGGGTAGATGAAGAGATTAAAGAAGAAGACGAAGAGAAAACAACAGAAAAGAAGTAAAAAAGCAGATAAGAGAAAAACGAGGAAGAGAAAGAGGGAGAGAATAAAATGGCAGAGTAGGAAATTAAAGAAGAAGAGGGGAAAAGATGGGTAGAGGAGGAAGAATTCTTAAAAAAAAAGAAGGGAAGAAAGAATGAGAGGAAAAAGTAGGGAATTAAACTGGAGAATAGGAAAACGAAGAAGATGATTAGAGAAAAACAACAGAAGAAGGAGAATATGGAGAAGAAGGGAAGAAAAGGGTAGATGAAGAGATTAAAGTAGAAGAAGAAGAAGAGAAAACAACAGAGAAGAAGTAAAAAAACAGAGAATAAAAACGAGGAAGAGAAAAAGGACGAGAATAAAACAGTAGAATAGGAAATTAAAGTAGAAGGGGAAAAAATGGGTAGAAGAGGAAGAAGGCTAGAAAAACAAAAAGGGAAGAAAGAATGAGAGGAAAAGTAGGGTATTAAACTGGAGAGTAGGAAAATGAAGAAGATGATTAGAGAAAAAAAAGAAGAAGGAGAATATAGAGAAGAAGGGAAGAAAAGGGTAGATGAAGAGATTAAAGAAGAAGACGAAGAGAAAAAAACAGAAGAGAAGAAAAAAAGAAGGTAAGAGAAAAACGAGGAAGAGAAAGAGGAGAGAATAAAATGGCAGAGTAGGAAATTAAAGAAGAAGAGGGGAAAAGATGGGTAGAGGAGGAAGAATTCTTAAAAAAAAAGAAGGGAAGAAAGAATGAGAGGAAAAAGTAGGGAATTAAACTGGAGAATAGGAAAACGAAGAAGATGATTAGAGAAAAACAACAGAAGAAGGAGAATATGGAGAAGAAGGGAAGAAAAGGGTAGATGAAGAGATTAAAGTAGAAGAAGAAGAAGAGAAAACAACAGAGAAGAAGTAAAAAAACAGAGAAGAAAAACGAGGAAGAGAAAAAGGAAGAGAATAAAACAGTAGAATAGGAAATGAAAGGAGAAGGGGGAAAAAATGGGTAGAAGAGGAAGAAGGCTAGAAAACAAAAAGGGAAGAAAGAATGAGAGGAAAAGTAGGGTATTAAACTGAGAGTAGGAAAATGAAGAAGATGATTAGAGAAAAAAGAAGAAGGAGAATATAGAGAAGAAGGGAAGAAAAGGGTAGATGAAGAGATTAAAGAAGAAGACGAAGAGAAAACAACAGAAAAGAAGTAAAAAAGCAGATAAGAGAAAAACGAGGAAGAGAAAGAGGGAGAGAATAAAATGGCAGAGTAGGAAATTAAAGAAGAAGAGGGGAAAAGATGGGTAGAGGAGGAAGAATTCTTAAAAAAAAAGAAGGGAAGAAAGAATGAGAGGAAAAGTAGGGAATTAAACTGGAGAATAGGAAAACGAAGAAGATGATTAGAGAAAAACAACAGAAGAAGGAGAATATGGAGAAGAAGGAAGAAAAGGGTAGATGAAGAGATTAAAGTAGAAGAAGAAGAAGAGAAACAACAGAGAAGAAGTAAAAAAACAGAGAAGAAAAAAGAGGAAGAGAAAAAGGACGAATAAAACAGTAGAATAGGAAATTAAAGTAGAAGGGGGAAAAAATGGGTAGAAGAGGAAGAAGGCTAGAAAAACAAAAAGGGAAGAAAGAATGAGAGGAAAAGTAGGGTATTAAACTGAGAGTAGGAAAATGAAGAAGATGATTAGAGAAACAACAGAAGAAGGAGAATATGGAGAAGAAGGGAAGAAAAGGGTAGATGAAGAGATTAAAGAAGAAGACGAAGAGAAAACAACAGAAAAGAAGTAAAAAAGCAGATAAGAGAAAAACGAGGAAGAGAAAGAGGGAGAGAATAAAATGGCAGAGTAGGAAATTAAAGAAGAAGAGGGGAAAAGATGGGTAGAGGAGGAAGAATTCTTAAAAAAAAAGAAGGGAAGAAAGAATGAGAGGAAAAGTAGGGAATTAAACTGGAGAATAGGAAAACGAAGAAGATGATTAGAGAAAACAACAGAAGAAGGAGAATATGGAGAAGAAGGGAAAAAAAGAGTAAATGAAGAGATTAAAGTAGAAGAAGAAAAAGAGAAAACAACAGAGAAGAAGTAAAAACAGAGAAAAAAAACGAGGAAGAAAAAAAGGACGAAAAAAAAACAGTAGAATAGGAAATTAAAGAAGAAGGGGGGAAAAAATGGGTAGAAGAGGAAAAAGGCTAGAAAAACAAAAAAGGGAAGAAAGAATGAGAGGAAAAAGTAGGGTATTAAACTGGAGAGTAGGAAAATGAAGAAGATGATTAGAGAAAAAAAAGAAGAAGGAGAATATAGAGAAGAAGGGAAGAAAAGGGTAGATGAAGAGATTAAAGAAGAAGAAGAAGAGAAAACAAGAGAAGGGAAGTAAAAAAGCAGATAAGAGAAAAACGAGGAAGAGAAAGAGGAGAGAATAAAATGGCAGAGTAGGAAATTAAAGAAGAAGAGGGGAAAAGATGGGTAGAGGAGGAAGAATTTTAAAAACAGAAGAGATGAAAGAATGAGAGGAAAAAGTAGGGAATTAAACTGGAGAATAGGAAAACGAAGAAGATGATTAGAGAAAAACAACAGAAGAAGGAGAATATGGAGAAGAAGGGAAGAAAAGGGTAGATGAAGAGATTAAAGTAGAAGAAGAAGAAGAGAAAACAACAGAGAAGAAGTAAAAAAACAGAGAATAAAAAAACGAGGAAGAGAAAAAGGACGAATAAAACAGTAGAATAGGAAATTAAAGTAGAAGGGGGAAAAAATGGGTAGAAGAGGAAGAAGGCTAGAAAAACAAAAAAGAGAAAAAAGAAAGAGAAAAAAAAGGAGAATAAAAAACAAGAGAAGAAGAAAAAAAAAAAGAAGAAGAGAAAAAAAAAAGAAGAAGGAGAATATAGAGAAGAAGGGAAGAAAAGGGTAGATGAAGAGATTAAAGAAGAAGACGAAGAGAAAACAACAGAAGAGAAGAAAAAAAGCAAAAAAGAAAAAAACGAGGAAGAGAAAGAGGAGAGAATAAAATGGCAGAGTAGGAAATTAAAGAAGAAGAGGGGAAAAGATGGGTAGAGGAGGAAGAATTCTTAAAAAAAGAAGGAAGAAAGAATGAGAGGAAAAGTAGGAATTAAACTGGAGAAAAGGACAACGAAGAAGATGATTAGAAAAAAACAACAGAAGAAGGAAAATATGGAGAAGAAGGGAAGAAAAGGGTAGACGAAGAGATTAAAGTAGAAGAAGAAGAAGAGAAACCAACAGAGAAGAAGTAAAAAAACAGAGAATAAAAACGAGGAAGAGAAAAAGGACGAGAATAAAACAGTAGAATAGGAAATTAAAGTAGAAGGGGGAAAAATGGGTAGAAGAGGAAGAAGGCTAGAAAAACAAAAAGGGAAGAAAGAATGAGAGGAAAAGTAGGGTATTAAACTGGAGAGTAGGAAAATGAAGAAGATGATTAGAGAAAAAAAAGAAGAAGGAGAATATAGAGAAGAAGGGAAGAAAAGGGTAGATGAAGAGAGTAAAGAAGAAGACGAAGAGAAAACAAGAGAAAAGAAGAAAAAAAGAAGAAAAGAGAAAAACGAGGAAGAGAAAGAGGAGAGAATAAAATGGCAGAGTAGGAAATTAAAGAAGAAGAGGGGAAAAGATGGGTAGAGGAGGAAGAATTCTAAAAAAAGAAGGGAAGAAAGAATGAGAGGAAAAAGTAGGGAATTAAACTGGAGAATAGGAAAACGAAGAAGATGATTAGAGAAAACAACAGAAGAAGGAGAATATGGAGAAGAAGGGAAGAAAAGGGTAGATGAAGAGATTAAAGTAGAAGAAGAAGAAGAGAAAACAACAGAGAAGAAGTAAAAACAGAGAATAAAAACGAGGAAGAGAAAAAGGACGAAAAAAAAAAAGTAGAATAGAAAAGAAGAGGGGAAGGGAGAAAAAAAGGGGAAGAAGAGGAAGAAGGCTAGAAAAACAAAAAAGGGAAGAAAGAATGAGAGGAAAAAGTAGGGTATTAAACTGGAGAGTAGGAAAATGAAGAAGATGATTAGAGAAAAAAAAGAAGAAGGAGAATATAGAGAAGAAGGGAAGAAAAGGGTAGATGAAGAGATTAAAGAAGAAGACGAAGAGAAAACAACAGAAAAGAAGTAAAAAAGCAGATAAGAGAAAAACGAGGAAGAGAAAGAGGGAGAGAATAAAATGGCAGAGTAGGAAATTAAAGAAGAAGAGGGGAAAAGATGGGTAGAGGAGGAAGAATTCTTAAAAAAAAAGAAGGGAAGAAAGAATGAGAGGAGAAAGTAGGGAATTAAACTGGAGAATAGGAAAACGAAGAAGATGATTAGAGAAAAACAACAGAAGAAGGAGAATATGGAGAAGAAGGGAAGAAAAAGAAGAAGAAGAATAAGGGAGCAAGGGAGAGAGATAGCCACATATTTTAGGTGAAAATGAGAGAGGTAGGGTGAGCATTATACATTAAGGGATAATGAGAGGGAGAGAAGAGAGAGGGAGGGTGAGCACGATAGTTTTTACAGTACTTTATTGAAAATACGTGGCAATATCATAAGTTCAGGGATAAATGATGAATTAAGTGATTAAATGACCAATTAAGGCTAATGAAGATAGAGAATAATGAAGTACGTGTTCAGTTTCCTCTCCTTCAGCTTTAATGAACCTGGGATCGTTTAATACGTCACGTATGCTCTGGTTCCTTTTGTTTACAGATGCCAACTCTTTCTCTTCTTCCTCGGCCTCTTCTCCAATAGAGAGCAACTTAAAGTTCCTTTAGAGAAAAGGCAAACATGTTTTGTAACGCATACCATTTGCAAACAAGATGAACAAAAAAAAACATAAATCTCCCCTAGGAACAATATCATCAAATGGGACAACGATCATACACAACAATGCTTGGGATGAGGATGGGGATATTATTTGGACGTGACATATATGTTTCTTACAGATATCTTTGGTCTAAGTATTCTTGGAATAAATTGATTTTACAGTTTTTGTGGCCATTTTCAAATGATTTCTTGCTCAACAGGAATTTCGTGAGATAGTATGTAGGCAATGATCAGTACTGATTTTATAATATTTTCTGACGGAATGGTTAAACAAATACCATAATTCGTTCACTGAGACACAAAATTATTGCAATTTTTTCAGGTTGACGTGATTGGAATCGATGAAGCTCAATTTTTCAAGAACCTTATAAATTTCTTCTTGAAATCAGCCGATCATGATGGAAAGATTGTGATTGTTCCAGGTTTTATGGAGATTATCGAAGGCATAGTGAACCCTCCACATCAGTGTATGTCTTAAGAATTAGAGTGGAAATTGTCGCTGCTTGGAACTGAAACAATATGTTTTCAGACGTAGCTTTGGTTCTGTGCTTGATATCATTCCCAAAGCAGAGATAGTGACCAAATTGACCACCTGGTGTGAGCTCTACGGCAATAAGGCCTGCTTCACCCATAGAAAGACAGATGAGTGACAGACTGGGGATGAGGATGGGGATTCTCAACAATGCTGAAAATCATCCCACGACAAGGTAAGAAAAGTTTCTAATGCGAGGATGATGACCATTGATGATGCAGACGACAACAGTAGAAGATGGGACCAACTAGCATGATGATCGAGACGAGGAACCCATAAGAATGAATTGAATTGAATACATGATGATTGAGATGAGCATGATGATTGAGACGACAGAGAAGAGAAGAATTGGAGACTACGGTCAAGATAGAAGAGAGGGGCGAAGGAGAATTGGAGAGTGGAAAATGGAGACCAAAATTACAAAAATTACAAAAACGTACCTCGGACTCTGCCGTCCGCCGACACCGCCGTCCACTCCCCGGCGTCCGCCTACTCTGCCGGCCGCTCGCCGTTGCCCGCCGTTGCCTGCTCCCTTACAATTCAAAGCTTCAAAAAAAAATGAGGGAGATTTTATGACTAAAGAAATTCGATGCGGATATCGAAAACCGATATACGCATCGATATCCGGTACTGTCATCTGTCCCCCTGAGACGGGAGACGGATGCCAGTATCGGACGGATACCGGTATCGGATATTGGCACTGTAGCAACCGATATCCTATACCGATATCCGGTATCCGGATATCGGAAAAAACAGATACCGGAATTTCATTTCTGGTATCCGGTTCAGCATCTGTCCCGATACCGGTATCCGATACCAGCATCGGAACGAGCGAACACTACTTGGCGTAGTAAATCACACAATCCAGGTGGGAGATAAGGATCTAAGGAGAGTTATTTGCATCTACATCATCATTTTCTCAATACTCCAATCTAGATCACACTATCATCATATCACAAACCATTCAACCGCATGATTCACAGTCTAAACAATGACATCACACTATTAATCATTATTCCATGGTGTTCGAATCCATGAATCTAATAGATATATTTGTATGCATATATTAATGTATAGTTAATTCACGTTATCATCCCTTAATCATTCTTACACTTGCATTTTCATCCCTCTCATTCCATAAATTTTTCTATCCATATATTTCTATGCTGCCACATTTCATACAAATGTAAGTCTATAACTTATCATCTTCAAATCTCACCAATTTCCCCATTTCTCATACATATATGTGTTAACTTATAAAAAAAGTGTTAACTTATAAATATACATTCTCATCTCTTCAGCACAATTTAAAAAGAAGAATCTGGGTGATAACTTGCAAATTAACATGATTAATTAATGAGTTTTACATTATATTTATGTATTTTAATGACTATATTTGCATGTTATCATATTAAAATAAAGATAAATCAGTTACACTCTCATTTTACTATTATTTCTGATTTTTTATTATTTTTTACATGGAATTTAACCTCATTTTAGTGAAGAAATATTTTTTTCAGGGCTTTAAATACTTGGTTTAAGGTTGGTAAGTGTTCTCATGATTTTTCTGGAATTTTTCCATATTTTTTTGACCGTTATATATCCAAGAAATGATTTTTTACATATTTAAATAAAATATATTTAATTTATTTAGCATTTTATAATATATTTATTTATATATTAAGGGGCATCCACGTCATTCGCCCGAAATTCGGGCGAATGAGTGGATAATTATTATATAAATATAAAAGAGAGAAGAGAGAGAGAGAAGAATAGTCAAAATAAGCGGCTTATGATGTAAAATATATAAAAGAGAGAAGAGAGAGAGAGAAGAATAGTCAAAATAAGCGGCTTATGATGTAAAATATATAAAAGAGAGAAGAGAGAGAGAAGAATAGTCAAAATAAGCCGCTTATGATTTAAAACATATAAAAGAGAGAAGAGAGAGAGAAGAATAGTCAAAATAAGCCGCTTATGATTTAAAATATATAAAAGAGAGAAGAGAGAGAAGAATAGTCAAAATAAGCCGCTTATGATTTAAAATATATAAAAGAGAGAGACAGAGAGACTTTTGTTTTTTTATTATTATTTCAGGGCGACGTGGACAATGATTGTTCTCCAATCATTGTGGGCGGCCTACGCGGACAACGGAGGCCGACACGTGATCCCATAAGGCGGAAAACGAGAAATAAGCTCAACCAATCAGGAAAAATCATTTTTTTTAGAAAATAAAACGATCCAATGGTCCAGATTTATCCTCACTAAAACCTTGATATCTTGAGATCTAGATTTCGGATTGGGCTGAAATTTTGAGGGTAGGTTCTTCTTTTCCCCCTCTACAATCCAGACGGTTGGATCTTTAAATGAAGGTCCGGAAAAGGGAAAAAATCACTTTTGGATGCTCTCCCCCAAGCAATTGGCCAGGAAGGACACAGGAGGGGGTTCTTGAAGTCGACTGATCTTTCTTCTGCACTCAAAACTGTAAGTTTATGATTTGTAATTCAATCATATTCTTGAACGATTCTAAAACGCCGAGGCATAGGCGAAATGTACACGCCCTAGAAGTCTGTTTTGAATAAAATTAGCAACTTTGTTTTGATTCTGATTCAAGATCTGGTTTTTTATCCTTAATTCTACATCAATTTAAAACATTTCTGCTTCATTAGATTTTTGATTTAGGGTCGGATTTCATCTTTTCCCCAATTTCTTCACTTTCTCTCTCAAGGTTAATTTGTTTAGTTTATCTCTCTAGATTTCGATTTTTATTGTTTAAGAATTTAATTTAATATATAAAAAACCTAAAAATAAAATTTGAATCGAAAATTCTTCTATCTTGAACTCCAATTTAAAAATCCCTTTCTTGATTATTTAATTGCCAATTTTAATTCATAAAATTGTTTTAAAATTTATAATAATTGGGAAATTAATAATCTGAATTAATCTGAGCGTAAAATTATAATATTCCTATCTTGAAATTTCTGACCGAAATATTAAAAATCAAATTTAAGTTTTACTTAATTTTGATTAATTAAAGATTATTATTAAGGATAATTAAGATTTATTAATTGCAAAATTAAATCGTCTTTGAATTAATTCATTGAAATTGGATAAAAATTCTTATTTGTTGCCTCCTTGTGGTTCGACCCCTTACTTGCTCTGTATTCTATATTTAGTGATTAAGGGAAATTATAAATTTTATTGCATAAGTCTAAAAGCCCAAACAACGACATATTTTACGTACATTTTTAGGCTTATCACTGGGTTCCCTATGGAGATGACCCATGCTCATCCTTCTATTAATTATTTTTAGAATCAATAATATATTTATGGTGGCTTTTCTATTATTAGCATTGTATAAAGGATCTTAGCTTAGATGCATCAATGTCTATCAAGACTATTGAGTGGTCAAGATAGGTTTGCTCACCATCGATATAAGAGGCGGAAGACTCAAGGAAGAGGATGCAATAAAATCATTAGCATAGCTTGTAGAAACTAAAGAAAAAGAGTTCTCGAATGATTTTCTAATGCATTAGTCCTAACTAGGTTGATATATTAGGGTTTGACATTTCATCACACCCCAAATCATCAATGGACTGCCAATTAATAAAGGATTATACTTCATGATAACTAATGATGTACAATCACTTCTAGGTGTCACTCATTCATAGATCGGATCACTGCAATGAGTGAGTTAGGCATAAATATCTGGATAACAAATCACTGCATTATGATATCATCGTAATTCAGTAATCGTGGCGCTTACTCATATACTCCATTGTAGTCATTGCACATGAATTATAATGAACATAATTTATTTCAATGAACTTAAACGAGAAACTGAAGTGTGATTGCTTTCATGCACTGTAATTCCATAAAATATCACTTAATCTCGACCAAACATTTTACTTAGCCTTAAGTTATATCATCAACATAAACATGTACCTTCAATATCTCAATTATATCTCTGACAACCAAATGAAATTGGATTTTATTTCAACTCATTCATTTAGAATATTTTTTCCATATTTACCTCTATTAATTGAATTTATCCTGTACCATTTACCTTGATGTGTTTCTACCTTATATCCATTCCCTAAAATTATTATAGAAGTCTAACTCTGTTTATTATGCCTCTCAAATCAACTCCTGATTTTAAATGAATTGTTCTAAAACTACACATAAGTAAGATCAATATATTTCACCTAATCCCCTCCAACATTAGATATTATCACAATTCCTCAATGAAAACCATTTATCATTCAATATAAATTGATCCTGATTTCACGTTCTCCCGCAATTGTAACTCAGTTTAACTTCATATTTCTCAAATCTATACACATTAGTCAATATCAATCATGTAAGCAACTCTATTTTTTCCTTTTACAACTATATTTGTTTTCATTTTGTTTCTCTCAAGTCAAATATTATCAAAAATATGTATTTTCTCTAAGTTCCTCTTGAGATAATCTCATAAAAAACGTATCTAATTTTGGAAGTGTTAATTCATCCAAATATTTATCTTTAGCACGAGTTTTTGTTGTGATCCTGATTAAATCAATAATTATTTCTTGAAAAGTGTGGTGAAGGATTCATTTCAAATAATAAATTTACTTGTTTTTCTCTATAGGAGTTTCTCTATAGGAGCTCTACTAATTTTCTGACCAAAATAAACCAGTTCAATCATGTATCGTATTCTTTCTCCCAATTCATTTATTCTCTATTTCCATACTGATTTATTATCTTGGTTTTGCAAGCTGAAAACGATTCTTCTGAAGACCAAGCATAAAATAAAACAAAATAAATTAATAGAGCCATATAACTTCGATGCAAATCCTAATGGTGTCTTATAATTTATAATTCCTTCTCATATATTTCTTTTAGTTTCTTCTGGTTGTTGAACTGAATATCAATGTATGATGTATGAAGCATGAACCTTCTCATTAAAATACAGCATAATTATTAAAAAATATTAAAATAAAAATTAACCCTATGTATTGAAATAAAAATAATTCTACCTGTTTTACTCATATGTCTCTGTCTCAACACCATAAATCTTAAAAGGGGCATCAACAAAGTTCAGTAAGGATCTTTTTATCTTTCTCATCATCCACCAGAGTATGTTTTATACATAAATGAATTTAAATTCTATATGCCATTCAGAAAAATATTTGAATCTAAAGGAAAGATAAAATTAGGACTGAAGATCTCATCCCACTAAAATTTAAAAGCTACACATTAAGGTTTTACTCCATAAAGGGCCATAAGCCAATGCATAATGTTTCAGTTATTTTTTATATTATGCATAATAATAGATTATTACATATAAAATAGGGAATTTAGCACCCTGCAGGCTAGAACTTTCAAAGTTTCGAAGATACATGCCAAACTTTGAATTTGACATCCTACAGTCCAGATATTTTTAAACTTCCAGATCTAGGACGCGCCCGCTTACGTGGACACCGCCTGCCTGCCAGGTGGAATCCGGAGAGTCCACGTAAGACGGGATTCCACCTGGAAGCCAGGCGGTGTCCACGTCAGATACCCGATTTCTTACGGGGATCGAAGGGAGAAGGGAGAAGGGAGAAGGGAAAGGGGAAGGGGAAAGGCCTCCGGCGGGGAAGATTTCTGAGGCTGTCGGATTCGGGCGAAGATTTCGGGCGAGGATTCAAGAGCTTTAACCGGAAGAGGGGTCGATGGGGAGCCGAAGGTTGGTTTTTTTCTTGATTTTTAGGTTTTTTTCTTCAGATTTTGAGGTAGGCTGTCCGGGGGGCCGTCGAAGGCCACGCAGGACACCGGGAGACCTCCGGCGGCCACCGGAGACCACCTCTGGGTGATCTCCCGGCAGCATGGCCTCCGATGGCCTCCGGAGGCCTGCTGCCGGAGGCCATGCAAGGAGGCCTCCGGTGGCCGTCGGCAGCCTGCGTGGCCTCCTACGGTTAAAGCTCAATCCTCTCCTCTCCAATCCTCAACCTTTCTTCTTATTCTCTTCTCGTCTTCCCATTTCTTCTTCTCTTCTGTTTTCAATTTTTCTCCTCTTTTTCTTCTCGCTTCGTCTTCTTCTCTTTTCTTCTAAATTTCTGCTCTCCTCTAATCTTCTTCCCTCTCTTCATTTCTCAATCTTTCTTCCTATTCTCTTTCCCGTCTTCCTATTTCTTCGTCTCTTCTCTTCTGACTTTTTCTCCTCTTTTGCTTCTTCTCTTTTCTTCTTACTTCTTCTCTCCCCTTCTCATCTTCTTCCCTCATCTCCACTCCTCAATCTTTTTCCTATTCTCTTCTCGTCTTCATCTTTCATCTTCTGTGTTCTTCTACGATCTCGGGTGAGAGAAGAAGTGCATACCCGCCATAAAGGCGCTAAGAGGAGTGGGGTAAAACGAAGTGGGGTCAAGAAGTGCGTACTGGCCTTCGTCGTTCTCCTCTTCTTGCAAACTTTTAAACCCAAGCGGCCTTTTAAACCCAAGACGGGCCCCCGGAGGCCTGGTGCCGGAGGCCCTCCCAGGTCGCGGAGGCCTTTCCGGAGGCCTGGTGTGGGACATCTCCGGGAAGGCCTCCGGCAGCCTCAGAAATCTTCCCCGCCGGAGGCCTTTCCCCTTCCCCTTTCCCCTTCCCCTTTCCCCTTTCCCCTTCCCCTTTCCCTTCTCCCTTCTCCCTTCGATCCCCGTAAGAAATCGGGTATCTGACGTGGACACCGCCTGGCTTCCAGGTGGAATCCCATCTTACGTTGACTCTCCGGATTCCACCTGGCAGGCAGGCGGTGTCCACGTAAGCGGGCGCGTCCTAGATCTGGCAGATTAAAAATATCTGGACTGTAGGATGTCAAATTCAAAGTTTGGCATGTATCTGCCAAACTTTGAAAGTTCTAGCCTGCAGGGTGCTAAATTCCCTGTAAAATAATACATAATATAAAAACTCACTACAGATCCTTATAATACATATAAAATAATACATATAGATTATTAAATATAAAATAATACACAAATTAGTCTGGTATGATCAAGGTGATTTGCAACAAGGGGACTCTCCCCTTTTCTTTCACTTTTTCACTTCATTCGATGAAGAACACCTAGAACACTTGATGGATCCCCAAATTACTTTCTTTCACTTGGCCTAGTCAAGTATGAAGAATCTCATGATTATATTTGCATTAGTCCCGGGGTCTATTTATAGATCCAACCATATGGAAGGATACAGGACAGAGAGATATATCTATACTCAAAATTTCAACCCTAAACTCTTGGATTGTCAGATTTCATGATTTGAAGTTGAATATTTCTCATCCATCTAATTTTCTCTCTCCTCCGTGAGTCATGTGGCAGATTTCTTAGGTGGCACAAAATTTTTGAAAACCCAGAAATATTCATAAAACCCATTAAATTCTTTCATAAAATATATTACAATTCTTTAAGATGTTATGAAAATAATTTTTACTTCATGAATAGTATGTATTTGAATATAATATAATATATTTTTAAATATATATATTCTAACATAGAAAAGTTTGTCTACATGAATTTAATGTCAGAAAATTTTATTTTGACTTCAAAAATTATTCTGTAGGAAATGAATGCCAATAATATATCTCTGGACTTAGCTAATTTTGATGTGAGAATATTCCATAAAAATATAGTTTTATCAATATGATGTGAGAATATTCCATAAAAAATAGTCAAAATCAGAATATCATCACAAAAATAGATTTAACCATTTTAAGTTTGATGATCATTTTAATGAAAAATGCAAATTTCATGATATTAATATAGTAATTAGTGTATTTATAAATAAGGTTGGCAAATAAATTTCGATGGCCATTAAAGTTATTGATAGAGTTAAATTATAAGGGCTTCAAAAGCCACACACAAGATCCATGGATGTTGGTGTATATACTTAAATTAGAAGGGCTCTTGTGAAATGTTCCAATTTAAGTATAGACAGAGGGTGCCCATTTTAGATGCCCATGCCAGCTTGACATGGACAGCATTCCTGGACTTCTTCCCTTCTAAGATTTATCCCACTTCTAGAGAGAACATTAACTAGATCTTCATGGAGGAATAAAGAAACCCAAGATGGGATCCACCATTCATGTGATTTCATAAATATGTATGGAGACCAGACACATGAACGGCCGAATGGGATAATTTAACCTTAAGTTTCATAGCTTAATTTGATTGGATTACATTGATTTTTGCAGTGAAAAATATTTTTGGATCTTCAATCACGCCCACAAAACCCAAAAGTGATCAACTGAAATTAGGGTATTATTCACCTTGAAAAAAATAGACATCTTTGTATGTTGAATACGGAATCACAAGACAGGACAGTGATCAAATATTTAGTTATTCAGTTATGATGTCATGATCCGGTATATAAAAATAAAGAGGAGAAATATTATTTGAATATTAATGAAGAAATTTGGATTTACAAACATAATTTAATTATTCCCCAGATGGATATATCTAGAGAAATAAAAAAAACCAAAATTTCAAGAAATTTAAGAAAATATTAAAATTATGATTTTGTGAACTCTCTGAAAATAATAATTTAAAATGAAAAAATAAATACATATATAACTTCCATAATAACAAAAACTTAGTTTCGGACTTGAATTTGGGTGATGACAATAGGTTACAAAGAAAATTGAGAACCTATTAATAATATTATAAATTTTAAGCTCCATATTCAAGAAAAAATGTATTTGCGTATATAATTTCCATACCAAGCATTTTTTTGCAACAAGGAGAATCCAAGAAATCAAGAAATATTCAATATATCTTCCATGTGAATGACATGTGTCTATGATATTCCAAGAGAAACATTTAGAAAATTTCCCATGAACTTAGAGACATTTAGAAACATATGAGATTTTAAAAGATATTAAAAGGAAGAGATATTTCTATTACGATTATATCTCCTAAATTCTCGTTTGTCCTACCCTATTTTATTTCCATGACATATACCCTATTTAATAGTTTGGTTATTTCTTCGTCAGCAATTTGTCTCCTTTTATTAAGTTATTACTTAGTGTTGTATGTTGATAACATGATAACTAAGCCCATAAATCCATGAATTTAATATGATTTTTAAGCATCAAAATACTGAATTTTTCATGTGATTAAATAGATTATTTGAATATGCTTAAGTTTCATGGGAATATTAATTTATGCATTTTCTGCTGATTTTTAGCTAAACATGGTTGACATCAAAAGATATTGGTTTGCACTACTAAGCTATATTGGAGCATTTTCAATTTTGGGCTTCAAAAGAGTAGTTAGAGGTGTTTAGGCCATGGCATGCATCCCTCTATTAATACTTCTGTATTCCATCTAGAAGAAGAGCACTAAATTCTAATGGTGGTGTGTGACACATTCCCCAGCCCTATTATTTGAAGAGACGACACCATATCCAGCAGAGACAACCATCAAAAGGGTCATGACACTGGTCATCCTCAATCCTTGATCCAAGATCCTAACTTTTGTATTATTAGGATTTCTACTTCTTAATTTTAGACCCAATAAATATGAAAGTGCTGTAATGGATTATTCGGAAAAATTTTGAATTCACCAAACTGTTTCCTCACTATCACCGGTTCCACTAAGAAGAGGCATTGCACATGTGTACCTTACACATTGTGTGCATCCGATTTGCATGCATCCATCACCCTTGCACAGCTTTTTTCCGCATTCACACATTACACGCCACTACTCAAATCCATTTGTTGTTGCCAACATGCTGCCACATACACAACATCACTCAACCTACTTGCTACCATCACACATCACCATTTTCCCTGTTTGCCGCTGCTCTAATGCATCATCACTTACCCAATCTACCTCTAGTCACACTCTGTCGCTCTCCACATCCACTACCCCTCATGTAATGTTCTTTCCTACTGCACAGATTGCCCTACTTTCTTTCTATTGGTTCGTGTTACCTCCTGTGAAAAACTACGGATAGTTTCAGATAAATATTGGTGCATTATTGCATCGCGATTCATGATGCCATAATTGCATTTTTTCCAATGTTTAGTGAAGCTAATCATTGTGGATACTCGTCATTGGTCACCATGTGAAGAAAAAATTGGTGACACATGGTGGGTGCATATTCAAGACCGAAAAAATATATTAATAAGTCATTATAAAATAAATACCAAGTCATAATAATATAATATATATATATATATATTGAATTATAAAAATTATAAAAATAGGTTTAATCACTTAAAAGTTGATAACACGTATTTATGTTAATTTTAATGCATAAAAAGTGCAACTCTCTCATCATTAACCACATTGTTTACGTGTAATCACAACCCAAGACCCGTTGCATCACCCTAGCATGCTATAATAAGACCGCAAGTCCTCTCTTTACTGTTTGGAGATTAATTATGATTTCTTCTAGTCTTTTTCCATGTGCTTTTTTACCCCCATCATATTTGTTGAAATATATAAGTTAAATAAAATTTTGACTTCATTTAGTCAATCATTCAGGATTTTGAATTTGGACCTTTGTTTAATTACAATGGTTGTAAGATTGTTCTTCAACCCTCAACCAAGGAAACCAGATGCAACATCATTATTTTTTCTAAATTTAAAGGTTCAAATTGATCTTGTGGATTTTTGGTTTGATTTATCCAAATCTAGGTTGTCTTTAGCATCATCTATTCCATCTATGTTCTAGTTATCATGCATTAGATGGAGCTCTCAAATAATGAAAAATAAATAAATTATATAAGGGAATTCGACATCATACCTTCTATAGAAATATTATTTTATTCCCTTTCTATCCTCATACTAGATATGTGCTCACAGTTACTAGCCAACATGAAAAGGCTCTTCGGGATTGGGGTGTTCTACCCCATTGAGGTAATTATTTGAAATATCCATCCATCAACCATCATTTTATTTTATATAAAACATGAGATCCTATAAAATATAAAGATTCAAACTTAGAAATAGGTAATGGAGCCTCAAGATAATCATCATGACTTTCAGAACCTAGAGCTATTTTCCATCATCATCCCCATTCACTTCATTCATTTTCCTTTGTTTTTTATGACATCAAGTTAGGTCAATAAAATATGATTTTTATACTTCATTTTTATGGTTTTTTTTAACTTTCCTGCTTGTAATATTCACCATTTTAAGGATAAATTGTAAATTTATAATTTTTTACGTTTTCAATTAACCCCACTTGAGTCCTTTCTGCCAAATAGATATCTTTTTTAAGTTTTATTTGAAATTTAGGATTTAGATGAATAAAATGGTAAAGTTTGGATGAAAATGAAAGTAAAATAAGAGTCCAACATATGTATAGGACCAGAACAAGAAACCCAGGCCATGTCCTAGATCATAAAGAGAGACCCAATACATAAGAAGTGATGGCGCGTCACCACCGGACGTCATCGAGCCAGCAGCAGAGGAGCAGCAGGACTTCCCCGACCCAGCACCCGAGGAGCCGGCACTACCCAGCTCACCACCGAGACGAGTCCAGCCACCACGGCGAGCCGCCGTAGCAACACGGGATTCCGCATTCCGTTACTCGGCATGACGCGGACGCCGACCACCGGAGCACACCGACACCTTCGGTTACCTTATTCTATAGCTTTTCGGTTTTATCGTGTTGTCGTAGCGGGAAGGATCCATATGAGGAACTCTTTCACCCCCTTTTTATGTTGGGCCTGACAAGCCCGTTTCATTATTTCCTTTCCTTTCCTTGTTTGTTTTGTTGTTTTTGGACTTAAGGAAGGGCCTATCTTCACCCATATAAGGGAAGAGGTGGGCGCCTCCCCTTACCTGACCTAAAGTTTGAAGAATGGTATTTTGAGAAGAAGGGTCAGGTCGTGGAGAAGAATAGAAGAAAGAAGAAGAAGAGGAGAAGGAAGAAGAAGAGGGGAGGAAGAGGAGAAGGGGAGAGGAAAGAGGAAGGGCAGCCGCCGCCGCCGCTGGCCGCGCTGCGCCGCCCGCCGCTCGCGCCAAGCGCTGCTGGCGCCAAGGCCGCGCTGCGCGCGCCAGCGCTCGCGCCCGCCGCTGCTGCTCGCTGCGCGCGCGCGCTGCGCGCGCGCCGCCGCGCCGCTGCCGCAAGGCCACCGCCACCGCTGCGCTCGCCGCTCGCGCGCTCGCCGCGCGCCGGCTCGCCGCGCGCTGGCCGCGCGCCGCGCCAAGCGCTGCCACGCGCCACCGCTGCGCCGCCGCCGCAAGGCCGCTGCTGCGCGCCATCGCCAAGGCTGCGCGCTGCTGCCAAGGCGCCGCCGCGCCAGCGCTGCTGCCGCGCGCTGGCGCCAAGGCGCGCGCTGCGCCGCTGCGCGCCAAGGCTGCCCAAGGCGCCACCGCGCCGCCAAGGCGCGCTGCGCCGCCGCGACGCCTATCGCCGCGCTGCGCTGCGCTGGCGCTGCCGCGAGCCCGCGCTGCTGGCCACCGCCGCGCCGCCGCTGCGCCGCCAAGGCGCCGCGCCATCACCGCTGCGCGCTGCGCCACCGCTGCCAAGGCCGCTGCGCGACCACCGCTGCGCCACCGCCGCTGCGCCGCGCGCGCGCTGCTGCCGCGCCGCCGCTGCGCCGCCGGCCACAGACGCCCGCGCTGATCGCGCACAACCGCCTCCGCACCAGTCAACCTCCGCGCACCCGACAACTCCTCCTCCGAACCAGTTGGTGCGAAAATCCCGCCGCCAGCGACGAAGGTACTCTGCTTTCCCTAGCCTCTTTACGCCATTTATTTCCGTCAGTATTCTTTCGATTGCCTCCACCGCGCCGGGTTAGATAGGTGAGTGGGACAGATTGAGAGAACGACGAAACAAAGACGCAGCGCCTTACCTGTCCGGCAAGTCGGGACGCCCGACGCTGCGTGAGCATTCCAGTGGGAGTTACCCCATTCGACGGCGGCGCGCCGACCCACCTCGGACGACTTGGAGGGCTGGACCGACCCAGCTTGGCGACCCCGCCCCGCCCGGTTGGCTCTCATAGCTTGTCGGGCGCATTGCACGCACTGTAGAACCATCGCCCTCGCCATCGTCATACATATATTTCTGTTCTCCGCATATCCATCGGTTGACGTCGTGGACGTAACCCGATTAGTTAGCGAAACGACACCGAGTTCCTTCCTTCGGTGACGGTCGGACGCCGTTGAGACGACGTCCGGCATCAAATTGGTATCAGAGCCAGGTTGTGGTCGCCCACAGCACGCCTCCGACCGCGATCGCATCGCATCGCATCGCATCTAGTGCATCGCATCCATCGATTTTACGTGCATCCATATCGGTACCCAGGGAATGGCCGTAGAGACGCGATCCGCACGGGTGGCGCAACGCGGAGGTTCTACCTCCCCGCGACGAGTCGAACCGTCGCGAGACGAGAGAGGCAACGAGATTGCCCTTTCGGGACCTCAACCGGCCTCGCCGGTTGCGGAACCTACCTTACCCCATATCGAGGACACGCCGGTCCCACCCGACGTCACGGGTGCTCCAGGCGATCGAAATCACCGCATCGCCGGTGGTTCACGCCGATCCCAGCACTCCCACGCGGCACCGCGTGTCCTCGGCGACTCGATCGAGTGACTACGAAGACCGGGATACCACGAGGCGACGACCACACGGAAATCTCCCGCCGCCGAGTACTCCTAGAGCGACCCTGCACGGGTAGAGGACGAGGACGACGGCGCCACTCGCCAGTACCCGCCAAGAGAAGAACTTCCGGAAGACCAAGGAGCTCAACGTCGCATCGGCAGCTAGGACGGAGCGCTTGGAGCGGATGCTCGCCGACACCCGAGTGTCCGAGCACGGAGTTGAGGCGGACCGTTGCACGAGGCCCTCGCCCCTTACGGGCTGGTAGACCCGAATACCGTGGTCACCCCGACCCGACCTTGCTGATGATTACGAGGTCCCTGATCGCCGCTTTACGGCGCATCGCCTCCGCACGCCTAGCCAGGAGCACGACGCGACCCACAGGATGTCCGCGCTTGGGACATGCATCGCCGCGGGATGACTACACCCGTGGCTACGACGGGTCCCTTATGCTCGACCTGATCTCCTATACGCCAGTACGAGCGCGACCCGATCCGTGACTATCCGCCCGCCGGTTCGACCGCTCCTCCCGTGGTCCGCGGTTCGACGAGCCACCGCACGACGCGAGGACTACCCACGCCGCCCCGCCATATTACGGGCTGACGGTGCATGCCCACCACCACATCACCCGGTGCCTTGGGACCGAGCACCGCGGGATGGTCGTCCCTACCACGGGGACGACCGCGGACACGACCCATTCCCGCCCCGTCGCCCCATGGACCCGCGACGAGGAAACTACCCCGTGCCCGAGCGGCACTATGATGACGACGAGCGTCGGCGCGAGGAGCATCGTGCACGCATCCAGAGGAGCGTGCGCGCCGACGTACCCGTCTACGAGGGCTCGAGGAAGCCCAAGGAGTTCATTGACTGGGAATCAAAAATGAACTCGTATTTCAGGTGGTACAGGATGGATGACGACATTTGTGTCGAGTACGCAGAGACACGGCTTGACGGACAAGCCAAGATCTTCTGGGAGAATGAGCAATTCTCGGCCGAACGACGAGGACAGCCCATCATGTCATGGGCAGAAATGGCGCGGAAGCTAAGGAACAAGTACGTTCCTCGTCAGTACCAGATGACACTCTTCCTCTCGTGGCTCGACCTTAAGCAAGGTCGACTCCCGGTGTCGGAGTACATCGAGGCTTTCGAGGAATGCCGGATGCGTTGCCGTTTCGTGGAGGACCCCGTCATCATCGCCTCTTGCCCACGGCTCGCCCGCCTTGCGCAGCAAGGTCCTTGACTGCCAACCGGCAGAGGTCGACGAGGCGTACCACCTAGTGGAGCACATGGATCCGCCGTCGAAGACACCCCGCGCCCAACGCGCACACCACGCCGCGAGTTCCTACGGTTCGGCTTGCACCCGCCGCTTCCACCCTACCCGCGACCACTCGGTCGCACCGGTCACCGGGGCCAAGGAACGACCCCAACCACCTCGGTGGGTCTACCCCGCAAGCCCGGGCCTCGACCGGCGATGCCCCGGCACGTAGCGCTGCACCAAGTCAAGCACACATCACGTGCTACAAATGCCAAGGACGAGGGCACCGGGCACACCAATGCCCATCTACACTTTTGATTGATGTCGGGGAAACCGAACAGGATTATTGCGATGGAGCCGACGTACCCGGAGGACCACTATCACGGAACGAGGAATGCGCCCTTGAGTACGAGGAGCCCGATGGACAGATAGGATTCATCCAGATCATCGAGGCGCGAGGAGCCCCACCGTGACAGGCCGCGGCGTCCGTCCGGCCGTTAGCCAACATCGCTGTCGACACACCCGGCAGCAGTAGAGATAGGATATCACCGCGGGTTGACAACTCCGCTAGACTTCCACGGGCCGCCAACAGCCGACACCGCTCGATGATGCGCCATCCGCATCGATCTTCTACACGCATATCAAGATCAACGGCAAGGCATGTAAGGTGATCGTGGATAGCGGTAGTTGCATCAACGCGATCTCAGATACTATGGTCAGCGCTTAGGTTGACTTCGATAGAGCACCCCACGCCGTACGACGTTTCTGGATCGACGCTTCATCACTATCTGTGAAGCGTCAGTGCCGTGTCCCCCTGAAGGTGAACACATACGCCGAGGACGTACTCTGTGATGTACTACCCATGAAGGTGGGTAGCATCATCCTCGGTCGGCCGTGGTTATATGATCACGACGTCACCTTAGCAGGGCGCGTGAACACCTGCTCCTTTATGCACCAGGGGCGACGAGTTACGTGGCACCCGTACACCACGGCCGCCAGCAAGCCGCCGCGACCCGACCAGTAGGGTTAGTGATAGTCCGAGGACCCTTATTCACTCGCGACCTTGGCCGCGAGGGTGACGATACACCTATGTGTCTGGCCGTCACCCTTGACGCCCTCGCCGACAGTCAGTGACCCTCGCACCCCAGAGGTTGAGGCTCTCCTATCGGAGTTCGGAGATGTCTTCCCGAGAGCTACTGCGGATTACCCCGATGAGGAACATACAGCATGCCATCGACTTGGTGCCCGGCGCGTCGCTTCCGAACCTACCGCATTACCGCATGGAGCCGCCGAAGTACGAGGAGTTGCTACGGCAAGTGAGGGAGCTTTTGGGAAAGGGCCTCATCCAGGAGAGCATGAGCCCTCGCAGTACCCGCCTCCTAGCGCTGAAGAAGGATGGCACGTGGCGCATGTGTTGCGATAGCCGTGCCATCAACAAGATAACGGTCAAGTACCGCTTTCCCATTCCGTGTGTGCAGGATCTATTCGACATGATGGCGGGATCCACTATCTTCCAAGATAGACTTGAGGAGTGGGTACCATCATACGGATCCGTCCCGCGACGACGGAAGACCGCCTTTAAGATAAAGGACGGTTTATATGAGTGGAGGGTTATGCCTTCGGCCTCTCCAACGCGCCCAGTACCTTCCAACGCCTCATGAACGAGGTACTGCGCGCCTTCATAGGAAGTTCGTGGTCGTCTACTGACGACATCCTCGCCTACAGCAGATCCAGAGGCGAGCATGCAGACCACCTTCGGCAGGTCTGCACTATCCTCTGGCAGGAGCAGCTCTACGCCCACCCCAAGAAGTGTAGCTTCCTAGTCCGAGGTTGCCTTCTTAGGGTTCATCGTGTCCGCCAGGGCGTAGCCGCCACCCGGAGAAGGTCCGGGCCATCACGCGTCGTGGCCGACCCGGCAAACATGCACGACGTTAGGAGTTTCATAGACTGGCGACTTTCTATAGACGATTCATACGGAATTTCAGTTCCGTTACGGCCATCACCGATCGCCTCAAGGAGGAGTCGCCTGACACCGCGGCAGAGAGAGCTTTCCAGCAGATAAAGCTCATGATGACACAGCGCCGGTATTACGGCTTCCGACTTCGGAAAGTGTTCAAGGTTACATGCGATGCCTCGGTATCGGCATCGGAGGCGCCCTCGGCCGGAGGGCCACCGTGGGAGTTCTTCAGCGAGAAGCTGAACGATGCAAAGCTTCGATACTCCACGTACGACAAGGGGTTCTACGGGGTCATCCAAGCCTTATGGCGTTGGAGACAGTACCTCCTATCATCGGAGTTGGTGCTGTTCTCGGATCACGAGGCGCTCAAGTACCTGCACTCACAGCAGAAACTGAGCGATCGGCACGCCAGGTGGGTCGAGTACTTACAGGACTACACCTTCGTCATCAAGCACAAGAAGGGCAAGGACAACGTCGTAGCCGACGCCCTCAGCCGGAGAACTCACGTGCTCAATGTCATGAAGGTGATCTTGGGGTTCGAGACCATCCGAGATGGGTACGATAACTGCCCCTGATTTCGCCCCATCAGCGGAAGTCCGACGAGGACCATCCCAGGATTACAAGGACTATGTCCTTACTGACGGATACCTGTTCTTTAAGAACAGATTGTGCGTACCCCGCACATCACTACGTGACTTCCTCACTTGGGAATGTCACGCCGGAGGCCTTAGCGGTCATTTCGGCCGCGACAAGACGATCGCCGCCATGGAAGGCCAATTCTACCGCCTTCCCTAAAGCGCGATGTTGGCAACATAGTTGCCGATGCCGTGTATGTGCCTTGGCCAAGCAGGTCAAGAAGAGCGCCGGACTTTATACCCCATTGCCGACGCCGAGGCGTCCCTGGGACGACGTGAGCATGGACTTCGTCTTGGGACTGCCCCGCACCGCGAGGCACCACGACTCCATCATGGTAGTCGTGGATAGGTTTTCGAAGATGGCCCACTTCGTGCGTTCCTCGCGAAGACGCCCGACGCCGTGAAGGTCGCCAGATCTTCTTCCGAGAGGTCGTGCGCCTCCATGGCCTGCCATCCTCGATCGTGTCCGATCGTGACGCGCGCTTCACGAGTTACTCGAGGACCCGTGGAGCCTCTTGGGCACGGCTCAAGTTCTCGACTGCCTACCATCCGCAGACCGACGGCCGACGGAGGTGGTCAATCGTAGCTTGGGCAACCTACTACGCTCCTCGTAGGTGAACACCTCGCGTCTTGGGATCTTGTCATACCATGCGCTGAGTTCGCATACAACTCCTCGGTGAACAGAACCACCGGGTTGAGCCCCTTTGAGATCGCCTACGGCCAGGCACCCCGTCGACCCCTAGACCTAGCTCCCATAGATCCTCATGTTAGGGTTTCCGAGGACGCACTTGCATTTGCCCAGCATGTCTCTGCATTACATCATCGCATTCATGATAGGATCACGCAGCAAAATGCATTGTACAAGCAAGCCGCCGACTTGCATCGCCGACCCAGAGCATTTGACGTGGGAGACCTAGTGATGGTCAGACTCAGGCCGGAGAGATACTCTCCCGGGACGGCAACGAAGCTGCATGCTCGCAGCGCCGGCCCGTTCCGGATCCTCCGTAGAGTGGGCGACAACGCGTATGTCGTCGAAATTCCTCCTATGTGGGAATAGGCTCTACATTCAATGTGGCGGACCTAGCTCGATCCGGGCCCCTTCTTCCTCCCCACTCCCAGCCTCTCTAGACCCCTTCAGCGTGAGTGAGTTTGCCGACACCACTCCCAATTGTTTCACCCGATAGGCACGAGGCAATCGATTGTGTACTGCAGAGGTAATTGACCATGCAGGTGGGGAAGCATCGAGGAGATTCCTAGTACGTTGGCGGGCCACACCTGCGGGACGACACGTGGGTTACTGAACAGAGCCCGACGCCCATCCCGCCCTCCCCCCACCGCCCCCGATCCTCCCCCCCGACTCGCCGGAGTCGAGTCCTTCCCACCCCGGGAGGGTTGATGGCGCGTCACCACCGGACGTCATCGAGCCAGCAGCAGAGGAGCAGCAGGACTTCCCCGACCCAGCACCCGAGGAGCCGGCACTACCCAGCTCGCCACCGAGACGAGTCCAGCCACCACGGCGAGCCGTAGCAACACGGATTCCGCATTCCGTTACTCGGCATGACGCGACGCCGACCACCGAGCACACCGACACCTTCGGTTACCTTATTCTATAGCTGGTTTTATCGTGTTGTCGTGTAGCGGGGAAGGATCCATATGAGGAACTCTTTCACCCCCCCTTTTTATGTTGGGCCTGACAAGCCCGTTTTCATTATTTCCTTTCCTTTCCTTGTTTGTTTTGTTGTTTTTGGACTTAAGGAAGGGCCTATCTTCACCCATATATAAGGGGAAGAGGTGGGCGCTTCCCCTTACTTGACCTAAATTTTGAAGAATGGTATTTTGAGAAGAAGGGTCAGGTCGTGGAGAAGAATAGAAGAAAGAAGAAGAAGAGGAGAAGGAAGAAGAAGAGGGGAGGAAGAGGAGAAGGGGAGAGGAAAGAGGAAGGGCAGCCGCCGCCACCGCCGCCGCGCCGCCGCCCACGCCGCCGCGCGCCCGCTGCCAGCGCCCGCCGCCAGGCGCCACGCCGCTGGGCCGCCAAGCCGCCGACCGCGGCCGCTGCCGCTGCCGCGCCTCGCCGCCGCGGCCGCTGCGCTGCCTGCCGCTGCCGCTCGCTGCCGCGCCTCGCCACCGCTGGCGCCTGCCGCGCTCCGCTCGCCGCCGTGCCACTCGCGTGCGCTCGCCGCGCCACCGCCAAGGCTGCCGCCAAGGCGCCACCGCCAAGGCCGCCAAGGCGCGCGCCGCGCCAAGGCGCTGCCGCCACAAGGCTGCGCCGCCACCGCTGCCGCGCTGCGCGCTTCGCCGCAAGGCCACGCTGCTGCCACCGCCGCCGCCAAGGCCACCGCTGCGCGCTTACCGCTGCGCCGCCACGCGCGCGCTTCGCGGCGCCGCCAAGGCGCTGGCTGCGCCCCGCCAGCGCGCCAAGGCCGCCAAGGCGCGCCATCACTGCACAAGGCCACGCGCCACCGCCAGCTGCGCTGCTGCGCGACCACCGCCGCGCGCCACCGCTGCGCTGTCGCAAGACTGCCTCACAAGCGCCCGCCGCTGCGCTTGCCGCTGCCGCCACGCCACGCGCCCGCCTCGCGCTGACTGCGCACAACCGCCTCCGCACCAGTCAACCTCCGCGCACCCGACAACTCCCTCCTCCGGAACCAGTTGGTGCGAAAATCCGCCGCCAGCGCGAAGGTACTCTGCTTTCCTAGCCCCTTTACGTCATTTATTTCCGTCAGTATTCTTTCGTATTGCCTCCACCGCGCTCGGGTTAGATAGGTGAGTGGGACAGATTGAGAGAACGACGAAACAAAGACGAGCGTCTTACCTGTCCGGTACGAGTCGGGACGCCCCGACGCGTGTGAGCATTCCAGTGGGAGTTACCCCATTCGACGGCGTGCGCGCCCTCGACCCACCTCGGACGACTTGGAGGGCTGGACCGACCCAGCTTGGCGACCCCGTCCCCGCTCCGGTTGGCTCTCAGCTTGTCGGGCGCATTGCACGCACCGTTGTAGAACCATCGCCTCGTCATCGTCATACATATATTTCTGTTCTCCGCATATCCATCGGTTGACGTCGTGGACGTAACCCGATTAGTTAGCGAAACGACACCGAGTTCCTTCCTTCGGTGACGGTCGGACGCCGTTGAGACGACGTCCGGCATCAAGAAGTCTATTTTTCAAGCCCATTTAAGCCTTTTTCAAGAACCGTGCCAAATAAAGTCTATTTTCAAATGTGAGAAGGAAGGCACATGGACCAAGGCTAGAAATCAAGGAATCCTAGCCCCCCAAACCTTTGTAATTAAATCTAAGGTCTTGGTTAGGGGACTCCTATGTAAAACTCTTCTCCCCTCACTTTGAATCCCATCTTGGAGTTCTTCTTCCAACTTGTTGTTGGAAGATTTATTTGAGCTTTTATTATTCTACAAGAGTGGGAGACATAGAGTAATATTTTTGTGCATTATTTTTAAAGTTACATGCAAAAAAGAAGTAAACATCAAGAAATAATCCAACAACATCTCAAAGGAAGAATCTTGATTTTCACAAGTCTTCAACTAGTGGTGAACTACCTGAGAAAGATTGAATCTACATAAATATACAAGAGGAGATAGAGGTAACAATAATGGATTAAAAGAATGAGGAGAAAGATAAAACCAAGGAATACTGAACTCCCTTGTTATAATTTACTGAATATTCAAGGTATTTTTTATTGAATTAACTTCAGTGATAATTTCTCATTGAATATACTTAATAACAAACTTGGTTGAAACTATTGAAATCTATGTGTAGGGATTAAGGAAATATATAAACTTAAAGTGTATCCTAGTAAACTATTGGGTCAACTGGGTGAAAGTTTTGGGGGTTTAAGAAGATATGGCTTTGGGGATTGAGTTAAAATTAGGTCAAGCATTGTCGCTTTGTGGAAGATTTTACAGGTTGAGGACAAGAAAGCTTCACTAGAATTTTTATTTTATTTTTATCCTTGTTATGCTATTTTACTGAGTGAAATGAATCTTCAAAAACTTGGTTTTGGACTCATTATCAACTCATGCTGGATACCCACTTACAGCATTAGTTAAGGACCAGCTTAAGATATATAAAAAAGATTAACTAATGGCATTCAAGTCTTGAATTGGCATATATTCTTCAACATGTATGATCTGATGCCAACCGATTGACTGAGGGTTTACATGGCATAAATCATTGACTGAGGGTCTACACGAACATTTATCAAAACACATACTTGGGCCTTTTTGCTAAATTGCATTAAGCCTTAATATTCATCTTAAAAAACTTTTAAAGTTCCTAAAAGTTGAATGCCATTAGTTGAAAGTTAAAACTGAATAACTCAATGGGATAGTATTATATAATTGTATTTTTCTCACATTATCTATACATAGGATTCAGCAAGAGATCTCTTAAGTTTGGACTAATAAGTCAAGCATCTTGATAGGGATCGCTCGATATATCAGAACACTATAAATAGAGAAAATAATAATATTTACCTACCTTAGATAAATGTAATATTTTGAATACGATGATTTCATAAATTTACCATCATCCTATAGGAATATATGGAGAATATTCAAGGGCTAGTTTTACCTTTTATAGCTTATGAAGTGAATGGAAAATTTCTCCTTATGCCAGTTCAAATTAAAGCAGTTATTCTGTTTTATTTTTCTCTTTCATGTAAAATACACGACCATTTGATTCATGAAAATTAAAGACTTGAACCTTTCTCTTTTGAATCCCATTTAGTAAGCTTTAGCTCTAGTTTCCAGTTACATCTTCTATCTCTCTCTCTTGGAGAAAACTTACACTAAAAACATAAAGCATCAGATCTCACCTCAAGAAGAAATTTTCAAGATGTTTGTGAGATTTTTTTAACCACCAGTTTTGTTTTTAGCATCATCCCATATACATAGGATTTGGAATAGTCTTCTTTAGTGTAGGATTCAGAAGTTACAAGCAGTAAAATATCGTGGCAAAGATTTTGTGCTGTTAGAGACCTTCGTTTGACGGTGATCTTTTGGAGATTTTTTCAAATCAAATTTCATTGAATATAGACGTTATTTATAAAATCCATTATAGTTCATATCATCTTCAATTGTACCATTCTATGCACAATTGAAGACGTCACAGGGGACAGAGAAAATTCTGAAATCATGGAGAAGAGAAAGTAACCAACTTTTGGGATGATTTATGGGAGACTCGCCCTGAGATTCATCACAAAATGAAGTTGTGATTATTCCTTAGATTCTCTGAGTCTCTGAATAGTTTATGCATTAATGAAGTTGTCATAGTTTTTTATGCATTAATTTGACATTTACTTGCAAGAAGAAGAAACATCTAGAGGCACTCCAGCCAAACTTCAAATGAAGAATCTTGATCTCCACACGTCTTTAACTGATGGTGAATTTGATCTTGAGGAGAATCAAATATTCATAAAAATATAAGAGAATAAGATAATTAGGATACAGGTAAAAGCAATTGATATTGAGTCATTTCGTCCTACTGAATTGAATATTCAAAGTGTATTTTCCTTTACAATATATTATGTGATTATTTATTATTGAATATCCTTGAATATCTTTCTATATGAAATTACATATATGTTTGTGTTTCGTATACAAAAATAAAAAAAACTTTAGGTGGATCCAAGAAGTTTTTGGGGGTAAACTAGGTGAAGGCTTTGGGGATGAATAAGAGGAGGCTTTGGGAACCAAGTCAAAGGAGGTCAAGCATTGTCATTTTGTTGAAGACTTTGGGGTCGAAGATGACATAGCTTCACCAAAATTTAATTTTTCTTCTTATCCTGTACTCTTTCTAAGGGCATCGATATTGAGCCCAATTTTATTTGTAAATTATTAGTGAAAATCGTGTACTCTTTGTAATAAATTTTATGATTTTCATAAGATTCATTCCTCATTCCTTGCTCGTGCAACCATTGTAGATAGTGGCCACCTTCCTGTATCTCATATTTTTTTCAAAAATTTGAAGCTCTTGTATTCCTATCTTTAATTTATGATGGTAAGTAATTTAGAAAAATTAGAGGTTTTAATTCATCATTGTAATTAATTTCACTCTGATCAAATAATATTTTAATCTCACTCTGGATAGATAGTAATGAGTTATGTATTCTTCATAAGGACTGGCAATTTAGAGATAAGTGGCATCTAGAGCTAGAAAAGAACAAGAACGGATATATTAACATAAAAATACTAGTGATTGGTATTATTATTAGAGAAACTATATGTATATGTAGGTAGAAATAGAGTATTAAGGATGTATAGATGGATGGGTAGAAGATAGGGAGATAGTTAGAAAGAGAGAGGGCTATCACAAGGGAGATAAGGAGATAAGGATATATAAAAAGAGACAAAAAAAAAATGTCTACTGTGTTTGAAGAGATGCATAGATGAGAGGGGTTTTATGATGAAATCATATAGTTTTTATTAATGAATGAATACGGCATGTGTACACACTGTACAGCTGTGCATTTTGCTTGCATACTGTGGACCTGCATATTGTGTGCATGTGCTTGTGCACTACAGCTGCATGGTCATGCGGTTGCGCACTGCAGATGAATGTGACTACCTTACAACTATGCAAATTCACAGTCACATGGATAGATAGAGACTATAAATAGAAATAGAGAGATAAAAAATATCACAAAAGATAAAGATATAAATATGTAAGAAATTTTGCACAAGTTTGCTCATGGATAGATCAATGAAATGACAAGATAGAATTACTATTATTTTATACAAATTTTATTTTTTATTTTCTACATATCGTGTTTTATATTGATATAAATCTAAATTTCGTGAATTAAAACATGAACTTACCAGATTGTGTGGCTGTGTGGGGAGTCGATGTTGAGTTTAGACCACCTACATCGAGCCATGTCCTCCTTTGCTTATGCCGACAGTTCACCTATATAACTCCCTCATTCAAAGTCCTTCCCTCAAACTAAAAGAATCAAGGAGATAATTAAAAGGAAGAGAAGAATACTCCTGCTTTGAACATTCAACAAAAACACTTTGGTTCAGGATGCAAGATCATCATAGACATGACACAATTGGGATTTTATCAGTCAGGAAGGAAGATGATTTTCCATTGATCAATGTGGAATGATCTCCGGGGCTTTTGTGTCACCATGAACTACTTGTGTCTCTTCTCCATTGCCAAATTCTGCTGTCAAATGTGAAATAGTCGGCGGCCAAGTGGGGAACTAAATAGCCTTCGTCAAGCTATCAGATATCATTTAATATTAGTTTAATGGCTGCGAGTTAATTGTAACTTTGGACCCTCTTAAGATATGGTGATCCTTAATCCATATCAGCCTAGCCTCACCCTGATGCCTTCAGATTGGATGCCACAATCGGTCTGCGTCACTGCTGCTATTGAGGATTCACCATGGGTTTCTTCTTTCTTCAAAATCATAGCCTATTGGGCCACAGTATTATTCTCTAACATCTTGACCTGGCCGGCATTTCATCTGAAATTCTCTAAAGACATTTAGCTCGTAAAAAATACACAAACACAAAAGCTTATATAATATCCTACTGATGATTAATTTAAAATCAAATAAAAATTTCACCTGAGGAAATACTAGCCAACTCAATGTTCCACGTTTTCATCCACTATGGTCTGGCCTATTATTTGTACATTCGGGGTATTTACTCTAAATACATCTGTAGTTCCACCAAATGCTGCCTTCGTAGGAAAGCTCAAACCTTCTTTTGAACATTTTTCTTCTCCTAAAACATCTGAAAAACTAACATGACGTCATAAAATAATCATATAAAGTTCTAATTGAGAAAGAAAGGTACAAAATTATAAAATAATCAACTAAAATATATTGGATATATTAGTTGCCTCCTTCATGTATAATTCAGGCCAAATTCAGGAAAATAAGGAAAAAAAATAAATGTATGTGAGTTAATGCAAGAAATATGACTCTTAATTAAAAAGAAGTAATGTGCATTTTAATTCGAGTTCTTAGCCATATGTCAGAAAATTTAATATGTCAGTGTGTAAAAACGTTTCCCATACATCAATTGAAAATCTGACATTTCAATGGGGGTATTTGTGTGATCCTAAAACTCAATAATGAATCAACTAACTTAAGAAAAATATTATATCTATCCCATCTAACCATTTTTAAGATCATAAAATTAATTAGTTAAAATGTTCACAATTGTCTTTAGTTTAATCATTTTAATGTGAAATTATAATTTGGTTTAATCCAATGTCATCACAGTTCTCTGGCATATTTTAGCTTCGAATGGGGGTGATCATCACTATTGATGAAGTATGGGAACCAAATCTGATAATTTTTGCTTGGATGAAATTCATCACCAACACTATGGTCTTCCAAGACAATGTGCCTCAGTTCAATGCGAAAAATAATTTAGAGGTAGATTTATGATTATTTGGTTCTTATTAAAAAACTCCAATAAGTACAACCCAAACGGTTTTACATATATTCTCCATTAATTAGAAATGAATCATTAGTCCTCCTAAATTACTTAAGATGATATTAAGTATCCGGTGTTCCTCGCCTAGAAGTGCTTGAAATTTTCTTGATGCATCATTGTATGCAACATTGTCTCAAGATTTGATGTCCGAGGCGTGCAGTAATTTCTCCATCATCGCTCCATCTTCAAGAGTCGTGGGTGAATGATCCTTACACACATGAACTTTGTGCCTCATTGATATAAGTCCTTACTTGGAGTTCTTCATGCCAAAGCTGTTGAAAATCCCAAAAACCAATTCAGTCTATTTGTATAAATACAAAATCCCACTATATGTCTCTACTCTCAAATCATTCACATGGAAGTTATTTATGGATGTGACTTCACAAATGCCAACATTATTATATCATTCAAATGTCATCCATATATAGGATCATAATATTGATTGTCCTCCCACAATTCGCCTTATAGATGCATGGTTAATCTTCATGTTTAATAAAGTCGTAAGATTTTATAGCCTTATCAAATCTCATATTATAAATTATTGATGCTTGCTTTAATCCATAAATGGATCTTTGCAACCTCTTCATGCGTTTTTTGTTGAGGAAGGTAGACTTGACACCCATTTTCTGGATCATATTGTCAAAGTGTGCAGCTATGGCAAACATAATTTTGATTGACTTAATCATGCCAAAAATAAGAATTTTGTTGGGTTCTAAGGCTGTGATTGAGGTGAAACTAGGATTATTCTTGTAGTAGAAGACTTAGAATGTAATTCTAATGCCACTCTAAAATCATTGATCAAATCAAAAGTGCAAATATCAGATCTATGATTTCTTATTTCCTCAAGCAAGACGTGTTAAGATGCTCAAGTGTGTAGCAATTAGACTTATCCGCACGATCCCCCAACACATTGAATCTCCTCCTTAATAATGATTATCCCCGTTATCACTCCACCACCATCGTTATAATGTTCTGATTGCGCGGGGAATGGAGGGGAACACAGGTTAGAATAGAGAATAATGATCTGCTCATAAAGGATTTTGGCCTTTTCTTTTTTATACATAAAAATTCTTTAATAAAACCCCCTGAACTTTAATTGTATCTTCTTAAGTCCCAAAGACCATTTATGTGCGATCCTCTAGTTTCATATATTAGTCTAGGTAATGACTCTAGCGGCCTAGTGAACTTTTTTGGTCAACATAATTAATTATATTTATCAACATATAGATTAATTATTCAAGGATTGAATTAATCGATAGGTAAAGTTTCCAGTCCATGGGGTTTCCAAGCTACGCCTTGTGCTCCAGAAGATATAAATAAGTATAATGACTCTCTCGTAGAACCTTTTATCATTGATTACCATGCAGGTGCACTCGTTCATCCGCTTGACGCTCTTGGGATAGCTTGAAATCAGGCTAAGTATCAAACCTTAATCAGTCATCAAAGTTAATATCGATGTTGGCTGATGTTCTCTTATATGATATTCTACTACTTTGGCCAAAGACTTCATCTCATCATTTCCCGTGCGATCTCTCTTCTTACACTAAGGGTAGACAATCTTATAATGTCTGTCCTCTCAATAAACTTTCATGAACTTATTGCTTCAGTTAAGAGCGGCCCAATAAAGGCCCATTAATTCAAGATCGGCGTGTCCAAAGCTGAAAGAGAGGGGCAACTTCTCTCCGATGACAGGCATCTGGATCAGTCTCCTGCACTAAACCCTAGCGCCATGGCGTCTCGAAGGGCACTCTCAAGCCTTCTCAGATCTTCCGCTCGTCGATCTCCAGCGAGATCTACATTGTCTGGATCGAGGGCTTCCACTCCGTCTCCGATCAATCGGCCATCGCCGATCGGCTATCTCCTCTCTCGCGCCGCTCAATATGCCACCGCCGCTGCCGCCGCCGCGCCGCCTGCGCCGGAGAAGGGGTCTGCCGCCACCGGCGGCAAGATCACTGATGAGTTCACCGGCGCTGGGTCGATCGGTCGTGTTTGCCAGGTTATCGGGGCCGTTGTCGATGTGCGCTTCGACGAGGGCGGGCTTCCCCCGATTCTGACCGCGCTTGAGGTGCTGGATAATTCGATTAGGCTTGTTCTCGAGGTGGCGCAGCATTTGGGGGAGAATATGGTGCGGACGATTGCTATGGACGGGACGGAAGGTCTGGTGCGCGGCCAGCGGGTCTTGAATACCGGCTCTCCGATCACGGTAAAATTTTTTAGGGAATGCTGAAGATAATCGCCGTTTTGGTTACCCTTTTGTCTGGATTTACTGATTTCTCGCGACAGGGTTGTGAATTTTGCGTTTCGTTCTTGTCGTTATGCATTTTTAGTCGATTAAATTATCTGTTTTTCTGTCCCGATGACGATGAATTCACTGTAATTGGAGGCCGTTTTGGATCAGTGCAGTCGAGTTTTGCCGATTGATGGCTAAAGGGTCGTGAATTTGCAAATTTGTGCAAATTTGTGATTTTCGGTTCATATTTTATCTTTTTAAGCTGTCTTGCTTTCGTTTTTAAAACTCGGATTATATCTCTGACTGTTTCAAAGTTTGTGTCATTTACCCAGTTGAATCACGCATATCTTTTAAGGAGGCCTCATCAAACCGTTCGGCTTGCTTTGTTTTCCTGCTTTCTAGGTAGCTTACTCGAGAAAATGTCTTTCTTCTATTGATCAGGTTCCTGTTGGGAGGGCTACCCTTGGTCGCATCATGAATGTCATTGGTGAGCCGATCGATGAGAGGGGCGAACTTAGTAAGTTATATGTCTTTCCAGTCAAGTTCTTCCAATACCCAGCGTTTTTTCTTTGTCCTAACTTAATTTTTCTTCCCACTGACCGCTAAAGAAACCGACCACTATCTCCCTATCCACCGTGAAGCACCTGCATTTGTTGAACAAGCCACTGAGCAGCAGATTCTAGTTACGGGAATCAAGGTAGGCTCTCCCATTTTTGGAACTGAGTAATCGTGAGATCGTTTCTCCACAAACTATCATTTTCTAAATAATTAATATTTTAATGTTCGTGGGTTTGCCAGGTTGTTGATCTCCTTGCACCCTACCAACGAGGTGGGAAGATTGGGCTCTTTGGCGGTGCTGGTGTGGGTAAGACTGTGCTTATTATGGAGCTCATTAACAACGTTGCCAAGGCCCACGGTTTGTATATTAGCTTTTCTCTCATTCCTATATGGGATTTCATTGTTTGTCGTTTTATTTGACTGACAGTTTGATCTTTCAGGTGGGTTTTCCGTCTTTGCTGGTGTTGGAGAACGTACCAGAGAGGGCAATGATTTATACAGAGAAATGATTGAAAGTGGTGTCATCAAGCTTGGTGACAAGCAGGTCCTTGGAAACTACTACTCGTCCAATCTTTGAGGATTAAATCAAGCTATCCCTGAACTCGTCTCCATTCTCGAGGACAAAGTCACCATTGTCGTCCTGAAATTGGAATCGTCACTGTATAATCTGACGATGACGATTTTGTTATTATCATGACCGGTCGTGGATGAGTGACTAGATGATGATGATTTAGACGAATGGCGATGATGATTGGCCATCATCTTCATCATCTTCCTCGTCATCTCTGCTACCAAGATGACAATTACGATGATGCTTTTAGCAGACAAGGGACTATGGGATTTTGCTATCGCCATCCCGACAAGTACGATATATCATTGTCACAGCAAACGCGATCCTGATCTCATATCCCTTCTTTTTTTTTCTTCCAACAGAGTGAGAGCAAGTGTGCTCTCGTCTACGGACAAATGAATGAGCCGCCGGGTGCCCGTGCTCGTGTCGGTTTGACTGGGCTCACAGTGGCGGAACACTTTAGGGATGCAGAAGGGCAGGATGTGCTCCTTTTCATTGATAACATCTTCCGTTTTACCCAGGTAAATATTTTCGAATTTTAATTTTTTAATTAGCTCGGTAAGTTTTCCTCGTCTCATCGTCTTGTTCTCTAGGCAAATTCTGAAGTGTCTGCTTTGCTGGGGCGTATTCCATCTGCTGTCGGATACCAACCGACTCTGGCCACTGACCTTGGAGGACTTCAAGAGCGAATTACTACTACTAAAAAGGGTTCGATCACCTCTGTTCAAGCTATTTACGTGCCTGCTGACGACTTGACCGATCCGGCTCCTGCCACCACCTTTGCGCATCTCGATGCCACGACCGTGTTGTCTCGTCAGGTTTATTTTTCTTACCCATTTGTGCATTAATCGGTTTTAATTTATGGTTTTAGATAGATAGTGATTCTTGTCTCTCTACAGATCTCTGAGCTTGGCATCTATCCCGCTGTCGACCCTCTTGACTCTACTTCCAGAATGCTTTCTCCCCATATTTTGGGTCAAGATCACTACAATACTGCTCGTGGGGTTCAGAAAGTTCTTCAGAATTATAAAAATCTCCAAGATATCATTGCCATTCTGGGGATGGATGAGCTCAGTGAAGATGACAAGTTGACTGTGGCCCGTGCAAGAAAGATCCAGCGATTCCTCAGCCAGCCTTTCCACGTGGCTGAGGTTTTCACGGGTGCTCCTGGCAAGTATGTGGAGCTGAAAGAGAGCGTGAATAGCTTCCAGGTAATTACTGATTTGTTTAATTTTTTTTAGAACGTAGTAATTACTGATTGTTATTCGTTATAATAATCAGTTTACTTGTAATGGATATCGGTATTCATGTAACTAGTTCCTATTTATTTGTTCTGAGGGAGATTGCATTGATGTAAACAATGGCATATAATCGAGTTTGAGAAAAGTGAACAGTATGATATAGTCTAGTTTATAAGAATCATTCTCGTTTTAGAATTCTGTGGTGATGTAAAGCTTTTTATTAACTGAATTGTTTATCTATCTAAAAACGGTATTTTCTACTATCTCTTTAAACGCTCTATTTACTTTCGTTTGATTATTCTTATTTTCCTTTATTTGAACCAGCTGTTGCTCTATTATCTCTGTTCTTTTGCGATGCAATTTTCTTGTATAACCACGGAGAGAAACCTGCAGCAAAGCTTATTCCCTTCATTTTTTTTTAAATCCTAATTACGGATAAGAGCTTACATATTTTTGCCCTATCACTTTCTTTTTTCCCTCTTTTCTTTTAAAAAAAATATTCTTCCATGAATCTTTCAAGTTGTGAACACTTTCATAATTCATGATCAAATTTATAGTTCCGGAGCGTACTGGACGTGGACGATGGACTGGACAGGACGAATTTCGTTCCTTCCGACGTCCAGAGTAAGTTCAGGGACGAAGGACGGGACGGTTTTTCATCCAACAATAAAAAAACCGTCCTGTCCAATCATACCGGAACGGTTTTTCGTCCTGTCCAGTCCTCCCAGGACGAATTTTTGTCTCAAAATTCGTCCTGGACGAAAAAACCCATTTTATATTTTTAATATATTAATATAGATTTTTCTAAGTTTTAAGGGAAATATAGAGGAGAGAGAATGCAAATGGACATATGTATAATTATTTCTGAGCAGCAGCAGTTTGCACGCGCGGAAAAATAGAGACCTTGATGCAAATTGTCATAGCAAGGCCACGTGGCGAGATCTCAACCGTCAGATGTGAATCCGTCGGTTTTTTGTCCACATTCGTCCCGAGACCTCTGGACAGACGGTTTTTTCATCCCACGGGATGAAAACTGTCCCGTCCAGTGGTCCCCGAGACGAATTTTCATCCCAAAATTCGTCCATATCCTCGGACGGGACGATTTTTTCGTCCCGGGACGAAAAAATCATCCCGTCTGCGTCCCTGAACTATATTCACATTTATCAGATTCCTGTCGGACAATGCATAGAGATATTTCCTGGGCATGGTCATTACTGTTAAGATAATATTGGTGTTGCAGGGTGTTCTTGATGGGAAGTATGATGATCTCCCAGAACAGTCATTTTACATGGTTGGGGGAATCGAGGAAGTGATCGCCAAGGCTGAAAAGATCGCCAAGGAGTCTGCTACTTGAGCCGTTGAAGTCTTTCTTCAGCTCATTCTCTCTCATCTCCGTTAATAATACAAACCGAATGGCTTTATGACCGAAGTCTCTCCTCTCTCTCTAAAGTCAGGATCTTTCCTTGTTCCCTGTAATGGGCTTCAATGTCCCTGGCCTCTCACTCTTATCTCTCTCTCTAAAACCGGGATCTTGCCTTGTTTCCTTTGATGCCTCTTTCTCTTTCTAGACCCTGGTTCTTTCCTTGTTTTCATTAACGGGCTTATTTTTTCATCTTCCTCCTGGTCCATCTCTCTCTCTACTAGGGAACGGCAGCCGTTATCCGTCACGTCACATGTCACGGTGACGGCAACAAGACTCATGACGTGATGGTGACAGTGAGGAAATTAGGAGCCCGTGACGGTGTTGGTGACGAATGACGAACTGGGTGTGAGGGTGATGCGACGGTGACGGAGGGCCTTGGATGAGTGACGCAATGGGATGGTTGTCAAGGATGATGGCCACGATGGACTTTTAAAAATGACCAAAAAAGCTAAAAAAATTTTAGATTTAAGCTTTACGAGATTTTGTCACGTGTTGTCCTAACTCGATTTTTCGGCATTTTGCAGAAAAGTACCTGCATTAATTAGTGCGCACAAAAGGATGATGTCCAAAGATAATTGGAGATATGCCCCTCCAATTCTCTCTCCTCAGCTTGGTTGTTTTTTCGGTCACAAGTGACGGTGACGCTGCCTGGTGATGGGGAAGTGACAAGACACTGCAAACCATGACGGTGACACAAACATGAAGGATTTTTTCCGAAATCCTAGGACGTGTGACGGGATGGTGACGTGACGAAACTTTCGTCACGTCACCGTCCATCACGGATCATTATCCGTCCCGTCACATCCCGTCACGTTCGGGGCGTCATGTCCCGGGTGTGCCGTTGCCTACTCTCTACAAGTACAGGTATGGATGTATTGAGAGAGATTGAAAGGGCATCTTTCAAATTTACCTTTTATGTGATCGAATGTCCCTCCCTTTTCTCCCTATTTATCTCTCTAGATCCTGGTTCTTTCCTTGTTTTCTTTAACGGGCTTATTTTTTCATCTTCCTCCTGGTCCATCTCTCTCTCTACAAATACATGTATGGATGTATTGAGAGATTGAAAGGGCATCTTTCAAATTTACCTTATATGGGATCGAATGTCCCTCCCTTTTCTCCCTATTTATCTCTCTAAAGCCGTGATATTTCCTTTTTTCCTTTACTGCATCTGCCATTTTCTCTCTCTAGAGCATGATCATTTTCTTTTTCTTTTTTCCTTTGGTCATAGCCTGCAAGTTAACTGACAAACATTTCTGCAAACAAAATACTAGGAATAATTTTTTGTTATTGTCTGTATGAAAAATTGATACATATTACTCTATACAAATACATAACAAATATTTTTTTTTCTAAAACAATTTGAAACAATGAAATTCTAGTTCAATTTTTATTATAATTTCATTGTTTTACTAAAAAATAAGTGTTATGTATTTTCACACTCTCAACCATTTAAGTGGTGCTTATTTTTCCCTCTAATAGAAATATTTTTTACTTGGAGAACAAAAGAATGATAGTAATGAGAACGTGAAGTTCTCATATAATGAACTCGATTGTTATATTTCCAGTTCACAGAGTTCTGGGCTATGATGCTTGTTTTGATTGTAGAGCTGTCCATTTATACGCCAAAATATTTTCTGACTGATCTACAAAGGAATTAATTATTTCTAACGAATATCTAAACAACCAAATAATGAATTGGTGATGAACTGATATTTGGCACATCATGATTTGTAAAAAATACTCAATAACAGTGAATTTGTCACATGGTTAGGCTTTCATAATGTTTAATAACCATATTCTCAAATAGATCATAAAGTTGTGAGATATAACTGTTATTATACTCAAAGAGCTGTCAATTTCCATGACAATTATTTTCTCCCATTTGTCCAATGAAGATTGTTGATTTCTAATGAAAAATTAAAAGAGAAAACAAATGTTAAGTCTCTGCGTCTCATGATTTATCAAAATTTTCAATGGTAGTAAATGTTGTCATACTGTTGTAATTTCATATTATGTTCTTAAGGTTCTTCTGAGACAACATAGTTTTTTAAACAACAAAAGAATAAATAACTGCTTATCCTATGCACCTGTGACATGATGATTGATCAAATGCTGATATAGAGAACATAGTAAGAACATTTGAAAATAACAACCACTAGATCATTATATTATGTTCATAAAATTATTCTAAGACACCACAGTTATTTAAACTAGAAAAGAATAAATCACTGTCTATCTTATGCATCTGGGACACCATGATTGATCAAATGCTGAATGATAGAGAACATATTAACAACGTTGGAATTTCATAAAATAACAACCACTAGATCATTATATTATGTTCATAAAATTATTCTTAGAGATCTCAGTTATTTAAACTACAAAAGAATAAATCTCTGCTTATCTTATGCACCTGGGACATGATGATTGATCAAATGATGAACAACTTGGAATTTCAACCAGTGTATCATTATACTTAGTTTACTAGGTTCTTATGAGATATCATAATTATTTTAATTTCCATGCTAAACAATTAGTCTAATTAGTCTATCGAGAAGTCAACTACTTTTAATCACGTATTTAAACATTCACTTACAAGGTTGTGAATAGTGTCAAAAAATTTGGGATTTCTGTGCTGCCTTTGCGGAGTAGAGAGGCGGCTTGCGGCGAGTGATCTCGATTTGTACACGTTCAAATTGAATTTGGGAGTTCGTCGTCGCGATTCTCTTCTCCTATGTCAACGCTACACGTTGCGCTGCTCGCGCTGGTTGTTTTGCTTCTCGCAGCATTCGATCGAGCCGCTGGAGATGGAATTTCGTCCTGGACTTCGGATTTTGGCCCTCGGCGATCGCTTCTTCGTGATCTGGGAGGAGGAAGGTCAAGCGAGATCGCTGATGCTGCCGTTGAACTGAATAGTTCAACGTTCGATGCTTACCTCGGGGAGTCCCCGGCTCGTTTTGCGGTGGTCGAGTTCTTCGCTAGCTGGTGAGTTAACTCTGTTGTGCACCTGGGAATTGAGTTTGATTAATTATCCTTTTTCTTTACATTGTTAAGATCTCCGTCCCGAAAATTTTGCTTGTATTATTGGAAGAATTGGAAATTCACTGTAGATCTTTACCGATCATTTCGGACGACAACGCCTGGTCTCCAGGTTGGAATTGTTTCTTTAATTTGCAACGACTTGAGGATTCGATAGCAACCGTTTAAAGAAATCGATAACTGCCTATCGTTGTGGCGTTGAATTTCCTCTTCTGGAGAAATATGCTTGTTTTGCGTTTTCTTTCTCAATTTACTTGCATTAATGTCTTGACAATATAGGTTCTGGGAACACACTTTTAACCAGGTTCATGTTTAGCTCTCGTAACATAGTCGTCGGTTTTTGCATACTTAATTCTTGGTATGGGTTGGAAGCCTTCTGATCAAATATTTTAATCCTACAGGTGCCCAGCATGCAGAAATTACAAGGTATGCCCATATGATAAAAAACCATATGGATGATATCTCATTCTTAGCTGACATTTTTTTGACAATTCTTGGACTCATAGCCTCAATATGAGAAAGTTGCAAAGATCTTCAATGGAGCCAGTGCTGTACATCCTGGAATAATTGTCATGACGAGAGTAGATTGTGCGCAGAGGGTACAGAGTTAATGAGAAATTATTTTTTTGGAATTAAGCGACGATAAATGACAAGATTATGACCCGTTTTCTCTCTTTTTTGTGGCATAACAGGCGAATGGCAAGCTGTGTGACAGATTTTCAGTTTCTCATTATCCAACGCTTTTGTGGGCTCCCCCAGCTAAGTTTAGAAACAGCAAATGGACCCCAGGTAAAGCGGGAAGTGGGATAGAAGACATAGATATACAAAAGGGGCGCACAGCACAGCTTCTGCTTGACTGGATTAATGACAAACTTGGAAGGCAAGCTATCCAAACATTGTTACGTGCGTTTCTTTTTCAAACGCATGTTAATACTCAACTTTGTGATTGGGTATTGAAAGGATTTATTTAAGAGGTTCCAAAGGTTACAATGTGATGACGTAAAGTTGCGCCTATCGTCTGAGAATCAGACGTTAATTTAGATAATGGTGAAGACAAGAAGAAAGAACAATTCTTGATACACAAACAAAGAGATTACAAGGGGTTTTATAGGGAGCCCTAATGGGCTAATAATAGAAAGGGCCCTTAATGGGCTAATAATAGAAAGGAGCTAATAATAGAAAGAAGAAAAGAAAAAGGAGAGGAGACAATAATGTCAACACTTCCCCTCAAGCTGGAGCGTGGATGTTTTCCACACCCAGCTTGGAACAGAGCTCCTCAAACCGAGGGGCATGAAGCCCTTTGGTGAAGATGTCTGCAAGCTGTTCAGCTGACGGAACATATGGCGTGCAGAAATTTCCCGACTCAAGCTTCTCTTTAATGAAATGTCGATCGATCTCAATGTGTTTTGTACGATCATGCTGGACGGGATCATGAGCAATGCTGATAGCCGATTTGTTGTCACAGAACAGCTGAACAGGGGAAGAAACCGGACACCTTAGTTCACGAAGCAGTTGGGTAATCCAAAGTGCTTCACAAAGACCATGCGCAAGGGCACGGAACTCCGCTTCAGCACTTGATCGAGAGACCACTTTCTATTTCTTACTCCTCCAAGTAATAAGATTGCCTCCCAAGAAGGTGCAGTACCCAGAGGTCGACCGACGATCAACCACAGATCCTGCATAATCGGCATCAGTGTAGAGTTCTAGACGCAGACCACTGTGACGACGAAACATTAATCCACGGCCAATGGTGCCCTTCAAGAAACGGAGGAGGCGATGGGCAGCATGAAGATGACTCATTCGAGGGTTCTGCATAAACTGACTTAGAACAACATAGTGGGATAGAGGGATCCGATGGGGACTCTACAGGAGGGTTCGATGAAGCAGAGGATGGATCTTTAGTAAGGACAGGTGGATTTGGGATTGGTGCAGGCAGAGGATCAGAGGACAAGGTGTTCATGGGAATATCAGATGGAGGCTCTTCGAGAGGAACAGGAAAGGAAGGACTTGGGACAGGTGACGAGGGAGATGAGTTAGGAAGAATAAGAAATTCAAGGGGATCTGATTGAGGTGGTAAAGAAGGAGAAGGTGGAGAAGAAGAGGGGTATCTGAGTGAATTCGTCAAAGGTAGCATCCTTGGTGACAATAAATCGACGAGAGGGTGGATGATAACATCGATAACCCTTTTGAGTAGAAGCATAGCCGACGAAGACACATTGGATGGCCCGAGGATCAAGCTTGTCACGACCAAGATGGTGGTTAGGAGCAAAGCAAACGCACCCAAAGACACGAGGGTAAGATTGGTTCGGAGAGAAATGTTGGGGAAGGAATGCTGGAGACAATCAATGGGAGTAGAGTAGTTAAGTACGCGAGACGGAAGACGGTTGAGAAGATGAATGGCAGTTAGGACAGCTTCAGCCCAAAAATACTTTGGCACATGCATGTGAAATAAGAGGCTCCGAGCCATTTCAAAAATGTGACGAAATTTTCGTTCTACAACTCCATTTTGCTGGGGGGTGTAAGGACATGTGGTTTCATGGATGATGCCTTTTTCTTGGAAGAAAGTACTTAACGTGGAATTGACATAGTCTCGGGCATTGTCGGAGTGGAAGCGACGAATAGAAGTGCAGAATTGAGTTTGAATGAGAGAGTAAAACTGAGGAATAACAAGGGAGATCTCTGATTTATTTTTCAAGAGATAGGCCCACGTGAAACGAGTAGCGTCATCAATGAATATACATAACCACCGAGCACCGGACGTGTTATGAACAGGGGAGGGTCCCCACACGTCGGTGTGAACGAGAGCAAAAGGAGTCGTCAAATGGGAAGAAGAAATAGGATACGTAGTACGATGATGTTTAGCAATTCGACAAGCATCACAAACAAAGCGGTCCACAGAGTGGCCTTGGAAAAGTTTTGGAAATAAACGATAAAGAGTAGCAAAGGATGGATGGCCGAGGCGTCGATGGAGAAGCCACAAACGCTCATGAGACGCCGAAAGGGGAACTGCAGCGGCAGCAACAGCAACAGCGAGGGGAGACAAGGGAGATCGAACAAGATAGAGACCCTCATGCTCCTCAGCAATGGAAATCGTCCTCCCCGACACCTTATCACGATAAAAACAGGTATTAGGAGTGAATGTAAGATCTTGGTTCAAATCACGAACAAGGCGGGATAAAGAAAGAAGATGATGAGCAAGCCGTAGAACATGAAGGACTTTAGTGAGGTTCATCGAAGGAGAGAGAGACACACGACCAATCCCAGCCACAGTGAGAAGATCACCGGAAGCTGTTTTAACTTTGGAGGAGCCGGAAACGGGTTCATAGGTCACAAAAGCTCTAGGATTGGGTGTCATGTGGGCAGTGGCACTAGAGTCAAGAAGCCAAGTGGATGATGATGACGACGAAGATGGTGAAGGAGGAGGAGAAGGAATGGTGGACATACCCGCGTTAGCTAGAGAGCACGAGCCCATGACTGGAGGGTCAAGCAATCGCCGAAGACGTTCCACTTCTTCAGGTGTAAAGCCGGGAAGAGAAGCACTCGCCGAAGACGCTCCACTTGGAAGAAGACCATAGGACAGAGGCACTTGACCAGGCATCGGTACTTGGTTGACAAAAGGTGAAACCGTAGCGAGATTGCTCGGTTGTGTTCGCTTCCGTCGAAGCTTAAAGCACGTCTCCTTGGAGTGACCCGGCTTTTTGCAGTAATTGCAGAAAGGGAAGGATCACCTTTGGAGGATTCCTCAGTCCGAGTAGATGGACCACGAGACGAAGCTCCTTCTCCAGTCGATGTGGTCGTCACCGAGGAGCGCGTGGAGGAAGACGAATGTGCTACAAGTGCAGAAGCCGGGGTCTGGGACTGCTGAAAGTGAGATTCTTCAATTCTCGCGCTGCGAAGCGCATCCTTGAAGGAAAGCTCTTTCTCCCGGTGTATAAGCTGAGCCCGTACTGCTTCATATTCCGGGTTAAGTCCTATAAGGAACTGAAAAACCCGAAGTTGAAGAGTGTACTTGCGATCCACCGAGTGAGGGTCCGGAGGCATGTAGTGATCAATCTCATTCCACAGAGAAATGAGTTCTGTGCTGTACTCCATGATCGTCCTGTCTCCTTGACGCAGATTGGCGGCCCGATGCACTAGCTCATACAGTGTGGCAATATTATTTTTCTTGGAGTGGCTGTCAAGGGCCGCTTCCCACATGGCCCGGGCAGACTCAAGAGACAGAAATTCACCCTTGATACTCGGTGAAATACTATCCAAAAGCCATCGATGGACCACCCCTTCAACGTCTAGCCAGTCATAGTACTTGGAGTCTGTCTTGGAAGGCCCTTCTTCAAGTAAATGACGCATCAGTCGTCCCTTGAGAGTAATCTGGACATATTGCTGCCACTGAAGAAGGTTAAAGCCGGTGAACATTCCATCTGGAGGCATCCGAGGCAGAGAAAACGGTCCAGGTGAAGCCGACCAATTCCCCGACTCAAGAGGTGCCTCCGAAGCATTTGACGTTTGACCCACACTGGGTGGCGTCGATGCTGGCGTCACACCGGAAACCGATACAGGCTCCGTCATCTTGATCACAAAATGAAGTGTCGCACGAGGAGCACACGGCTGTAGGAACGCCCGCGGCTATTGGCTGCGTGCGCGGCTGAAGAGTCGAGGAGGGAGCGCGGCCGCGACCGAGAGGAGAGCGCGCGGTCGAGAGGGAAGCGTACGCTGCCGAGAGAGAAGCACAGCCGAGGAGGGAGTGGGTGCGGGAAGCCGGAAATGTGGCCGGAAAGAAGCTGCGCCGCCAGGAGCAGGTAGCCAACCGGAAGGAGAAGGAGCTCAAGATCGTGGCGAATGTAGAAACGCCAGAGATCGGAGCTACGGTCGAGCCCAGGAACCCGGATTAGGGTTAGGGTTAGGGCTCTGATACCATGAAGACAAGAAGAAAGAACAATTCTTGATACACAAACAAAGAGATTACAAGGGGTTTTATAGGGAGCCCTAATGGGCTAATAATAGAAAGGGCCCTTAATGGGCTAATAATAGAAAGGAGCTAATAATAGAAAGAAAAAAAGAAAAAGGAAAGGAGACAATAATGTCAACAAATGGAAATGTTAATCATTTCCACTTTCGTTTAGATTTCCCGTTTCTGGAAGGACATCCATTGTGTTGGACTCGCTAACCATAACTTATTCGTAGTTGGATACGAGAATCCTGGGCCAAGATGAAAATTGGGACAAGGACCTAATGTAGACCTGGAAAGAGAGAGTACCAACTGTCTTATTGTGGTTAGGATTTCACCTTGCCCATTTCACCTTGCCGCTAAATGGCATGCTTTATTGTTCTACTGTTCTATCTCTTCCTGCAAAGCCCTTCCTAGATAGAGGCCAGACGATTTTTCGTGTTTTGAGAATATCGAGTTTTCAATCATTTTGCGGGTAACTGGTATTGGTGATGTGAAATTTGAAGGAATTGACATTCTCAACGATGTTCTAAAAGACGTCACTGAAGGCACACTTAAGTTCACCTCAGAAATTAGTCCCTAATGTTTGTTGCTCAAATTTCTTGAATGATGGTGGCTATTTTCTACATGCCAAGATGCCGGGGAAGAAGACTACTTGTGTTACAAGCACAGTTCCCTACATCCAGGAGGGGGGAGAGGGTGCCCATGGGCATGTGGCTTGGATGCAAAAGCGTCACCCAGACATGCTCCCAGCAGCATCCTGCATGGAGGGGACATTGCACTATTATTCCGCAGGAGTGGCGGCTCTATGCATGCTCATGGTGGTGGGAACGACCAACATTGCACTGCATGCACAGCAGGTCTGTGCGCTGTTTTGCACCAGGCGGCGGACGTGCCGCAACTCTCCACAGGCTTGCAGTGGGGCCGCAAGCCCGGTGTGCAACATTTGGGTGCGAACACCTGTTCTGTTCGTAGGCGATGGCTTAACGCAGAGTCAGTGCGGGTCTTCTGTGAAGCAACGACTGACCAGGGATGGTGCAAATGTGGGGTAGGGAGCACCCATGCTTGTTCCACAGCCTTCGGAGGCTCTGCATCGGGTGACAGATCCAAAGGGCCATTGGAATGCATCTTGTGCCAAAGACTCGCAGACGTGCCCTGCGAAGAGAGGAGCTGTGACGTTGTTACTACAGCCAAATTCGACGTGAGGGTAAGGGCCATAATCAAGGCCACACCGGGCACAGCTGCCTTTGTAAATTCTCTTGGAAATACTACTGTGTTCTCTCTCAGGAGCGGACCCCACTATTTCCTATATACTCAAACGACTTCTGCTGCACTCGCAGAGGCTGCTTGAATTAGAGCAGGAGGTCAAAGCTATCGTGCTGGTCAAGGGCAATGTGAGCCCTTCCGAGGTAAGCCATCTGATAGGAACCCTGGGAATGGAATACATCTCAGGAACACAATTTTTTTTGTTTCCTAGGGTACATTATCTGCAAGGTTAATGGTGCAATTCACCAGCTTTGTGGTGCCTCTACTATTATTATTTATTATAGGGGGCTGAAAAAAGATGCGACCCGGAAGGTAGTGCTTGGCAAGCAAGTTCATTGAGTAGCAAACAGGGACCTTTTCTGGCTAAATATTGCTGGCATGAAAGAAATATGAGATCCAAGATCTTTGCATTGGCTATTGTGCCTTCACAATAGTAAGTGGGTAAGAAAAACCCAAGCAGATGAAGGCCATTTCTTTGGCTCATTGTTCTTACCATAGACTGTGTTTGTCTACCCACCACAAATATATTCTTTGACTCAGATGGTACAGATTCATTTTCTCTTGATTCAAATGAGAAAATGTATCTTTTCAAAAAAAAAAAAGAGCAATTGTAGTGTGCATAAAATAAGATTTTCCGTATCTTCAACCTTTTTTAGATTTTAATAATCTGTAGTGCAAGTTCACATCATTTTCATTTTCCACATGACTTAGATTGTTTGAATTTGATTTTTACAGCCATTTATTTTTCATTCCTTGTTACTTTCAGTTCTTTCAGTTTAATTGATGAGAAGTTTGCCAATGAAAGTACGCTTCTACATAATATTTCAGATCCAGAGCAGGTATTTTCAACAGAATATTTAAGTCTTCTATTTTGGAAAATGAGACTCTTTCATGTTTTCAGTAATTAATATTTTTCTTCTCTCAATGAAAGATTTCTCGGGCTTTGTATGACGTAGAGGAGGCAACTGTGGAATTATTGGACATAATTTTTCAGAACAAGGTCAAATGTTACTTCAATTATGTTGCATTGAATTATTCTTTCTGTAAAAATTCTCCCTGTCATCAGATGATCAAGCCGAAGACTCAGGCTCCTCTTATTAAGTTCTTGCAACTTATTGTTGCTCATCATCCATCCAAAAGGTTGTTCGAGGGAAAATTCCCTCATTGTAGATTCAGATTCTGCTATCTGGACTCTCTTCTAACTAGATAAGTATATGGCAGGTGTCGAAGAGGAACTGCAGAAGTTCTCGTTAACTTTGATGAACTTTGGTCGTCAGATTCTTCTTTGACTGGATCAACCGAGGTAGCTATCCACTCTGAAGGAAATAAAGGAGCGTTAGATTTCCATATTTGTGGAACAGAAGTTCCAAGAGGATACTGGGTAAGTCAGCAATTTTCCACTTTTTGGGGGGCAGAAATGGCAAAACGCTTTTAATTTTATTTTCTTTTAGTTATGTTGCTCTAGTACATTCATTTACCAAGAGAGACACAGATAGGGTAACTGCGTTCTGGTCTTCAATTCCTATTAAATTTAGTAATAATTCTTGAAAGTCATGTCATTTTTATTCTCTTTTCTATTTCCTTTTTGTCTATCTGATGTCCACTAGTTTTAAAAACCTTTTATCCTAACGCTTCTCTCTATAATGCTTGGTTTCTTAGAATGCTCAAGGGGAGATGTCGTGTGTTACCCAGGTCATTAATTGTCCTCCGATCCATCATGTCAACCATAAATGTGACACGATCACTCTCAATCTTAAGCCCACTAAGGGCATTTTCATCTTTTGTTCCCTTCTCATGTGCCCCTCTAAAGATGTAGCCCTACTTGTTGGAGTGCAGTATTTTTAGACTCTTATTGCAAAGTTAAATCTGAAACGATGACTCCGCTGATGACATCCACCCTGTTGGATATCATCCAATTTGGTGCCGTCAATGACGCCCATCCCAGGACCTGCCTCTCTCATCATCTTTCACTATATAAACCATCTTGGTTCATATCAAAATGTAAAATGATCTGCCATTGCCTGTTTGACCAAAATAATTCTCTTTCATCTGCTGAGTGCTCTATTTTGGATACAAAACTGTGAGTTCTCAAAAATTCCCTGAATCTTTTATGGAACTAGAACTTGTTCTCTAACTAAATCATTGCTCATGTATGACTCTGCAGATTTTTTGCCGAGGTAGCAGAAACGACACCCGGGGTTTCAGGTAAGTGTGACTCTTACTTTTTCATCTTTCTTAGGGTTTGTGGTTGATGACGAGTTTGCCGTCTTTATTGCCATCGGCATCTGTTTCTCGTACTGAAAGAAGAGACGATTGGGCGATGATGACACGATGGCTAAGAGATGATGAGAGGGTGACTAATCCATCATTGAGATGATTTTACTATAGACACAATACTGTGATGATGGTTCATCGTTATCATTGTTTATTGCCATTATCACCATACGAGTGGACCCTTCCTCTGCTCTTGCATTGAATGTCACTGTTTTGGCATCGAAGTCTAGGTAGTTTTTTTTCGAAAGAATATTTTAGCACATGTATTTTGATTAATTTCAGTTGTGGCCTCTGGATCCTGCTGCATTCCTTGACCGTAAGGGTCCGGGACGACGAGAGCGCATTGACTTTCACCACCATCTGTGATTTCATCCACAACTTCTTCCTCTGTGAGGACTGCCGCCGCCATTTCTACGGAATGTGCTCCAGGTGACCTCATAGTGCCCCAGAACTCTGCTTTTATATTTCTCAGTGACATGTGGATAAAAATCAATGTGTTGACCTCAGCGTTGGGGCGCCGCCAAACAACACCCGAAAACTGGTTCTCTGGCTCTGGAGGACCCACAATCAGGTCAATGAGCGGCTGATTAAGGAGGAGAGAGAATCTGCCAGCGGCGACCCAAAGTTTCCCAAAACTGTGTGGCCGTCGAGTCAACTCTGTCCGTCGTGCCGCCACAACGCCGTCGACGGTGACCGGAGGGGAACATGGAATGAGGACGAGGTGTTCCGCTTCCTTGGGAGATACTATGGCACCAGCCTGGCGCCACTTGACAAGAGTGGCGGCCAGGTCAGCGGCACGGAGGATGACGTGGCACCGACGACATCGGCTGTGGCAGTGCCAGTTGGAGCTGCGCTGGGGATCGCGCTTGCCAGCTGTGCTTTTGGGGCCTTGGCTTGCTTCTGGAGGACCCAGCAGAAGAAACGGAAGTACTTACGTCAACTACACTCTTTAAAGAACATTTAACTTCTTAGGTGGGCTGGTTACGCATTCCTGTTTGGGATGGGGAGCTGCCGTTTATTTAATCCTCTTTCCCTGCTACTTAACCAATGTTTTTCTGTTCTTTGGCTGATTCTAGGCACAAGTTGATGAAGCCAGCTGAAGCACACTATTGACCCATGCTCCATCTCGAACATACACGTATGCACTCCACTCTCTCTCTATCTTTCTCTGTCCATATTTCTATCTACCTATCTTTCCACTGTATATCCATCTGTATTTTTGTATGCCTATCGATCTATTTTTCTTTCTACATCTCTACTCATCTATCCATCTGGTGATCCATTTGTTTAACTTTTTATTAATCTATCCTGTTACATATTTATTTATCCATCCATCCATTGATGCATCTTTTTATCCATCAATCCATCCATCCATATATCTATCTTCCTATCTATCTAATCTCCTGTTATGTATGTCCGTCTATCTCCTTATATATAATCTCTAAATTTTTTATTGAGTTTCACCATCTTTATCTCATCTTCTATGTCATTCATTATCCATATCTTTATCCCTCAATCGGATTTCAAAAATTTTGGAGCATGATCATCGTCATCTTTTTCTTCATTTGTTAGGTGTTGACCCGGGGAGGATTCTGCAATATTCAGTGTCAACTTGGGAAATCAAAAACAGATGCTGACTATTGTGAATTGGTGTTTGTGAGACATTCCAGTCTTTTCTAGCATGCTTGATCATGTCAGCAGTTCATAGTCGTCTAATGTAGGATAATCCATGCATGGAAGAAGTTTTCCATCCTTGATCGTGAATTCGTCTGATTTTTTCGTCAGTGCTGGAGTGTGCAAACAGCTACAGATAGATGGATAGATGGATAGATGGATAGATAGATAGATAGATAGATAGATAGATTGATAGATAGATAGATAGATAGATAGATAGATAGATAGATAGATAGATAGATAGATAGATAGATAGATAGATAGATAGAGAGAGAGAGAGTTCTCATGATCTTAATTTTATGTTGCCCATCATCAGAGTAATTATCAGAGGGTGAGAGAATGAGAGAGAGAGATCTTTCCATTATATTCAGCCATCGTCTAAGTAATAAGAGATAGAGATCCAGTCATAGACGTTCCCAGAATTCTTTATCCTATTCAGCTTTCAACTGGTCAGTGAAAGAGAGAGTGATGCATAGTCACATTTGTTATCATAGAACTGCATTGCATTCAGTAGAGAGAGAGATACCACGGAACCATCACATAACATGGTTGGTGGAAGAAAGAAGAGACAGAGAGAGGGAGAATAATTCAAAATTGTTCTCGCAGTATTACGTTCTTTTTAACTGGCTCATCATACAAGTGTGAACAGAGAAGAGAATGAGAAACAGATGACCAAAATCAACCCTCAAATCCTACTTTCCCTCTGCCTGATCAAATTCAAGGCATATAAACAAAGATAACCAGTGCAAGAGAGATATATATGGATAGAGAGAGAGACTGTTTGTATTTGAGATATATATATAAAGAGAAACAGTGTGTTTGTGTGTGAGAGAGATAGGGAACAGGGTTCAGATCGAATCGAATCAATCAAATTCTGATTGAATGTTTTGATCAATCAAGTGAAGATTTGATCCGAACAAATTGAATCTTTCGGTCGAACAAGATAGTATATTGAGTTCAAACAAATTATTCAATCGATTTGATTTGCTCGTTCGTGTTGGATCAAACATCGGTTAGAACTGTTAGGTCGAAATCGAACAGTTCAGCAAGAAATGTAAATGTGTGAGATTGGGATGATTTTTTGGAAGAACAAGGTATGAGGAAACTCCTACTTTCTGACATTATATATAACGAGCTAGATAAACTTATGTTGTAATATTTTGAAAGACAAAAGCATGACTTTGGAAGTAAGAATGATAAGTTAGCCATTATTATGTAAATTATCTCTAATTATAGGTATAAACTTATTGTAAAAATATTATGGAGTACTAAGATATGCCAATATGAGTTGAGAGGAGAGAATTATAAATCAACATTATTGAAAAATATTACATAATTCTGTAGATGAAAATATTACATAGATGAAAATATGTTTAATATGATTAAAGGACTGAGACGAAGTCACATAACCGGGTGAGAGGATGTCCCCGGTGTCACATGGTGACGACATCATCAGGCACACCGACAGAGGACATCCCCATTTGAGATCACATCAGTACTGTGACCCGACGAGACAACATGACATGACCGAGTGAGAGTATGTCTCAGATGTCACATGCCGACGATGTCATCGAGCCTGAACATGGAGGACATCCCTCATTGAGACCACATCAATACCATGATCCGACGAGACGATGTGACCAAGTGAGATGATGTCATCATCCACGTGGAGGGAGGACGGCCTCATTTGAGACCACATCGATATCCTAACCCGACGAGATAATGTGACGTGACCAGGTGAGACGACGCCCTTGATATCACATGTCGATGATGTCATTGAGCACGACAAAGGATGATGTCCATGGTTGAGACCAAATCAATACTGTGACCCGACGAGATGACATGACGTGATCCCCCATATCACATGCCAACAACTTCCCTCTTGAGACCACGTCAATATCATGTCACATGCATATTCCAAACTCAAGAGTATTGTTGTTCCCTAGTTGCCTTCCACCAGGAGGATGCATCTGCTGTAGGATAAAAGAAGCAAAAATGTAGTCTTCCAACTCATTTGTAGAGACTGCTAACCCATGATCTGAATCGTGCATCATGTAGAGCTTCAATCCTTGCAAAAAAAATAATCGAGAGGCTTGGAGTCGGTAATGCTTATGTTCTACCAATTTGACATGTACTGTTAGTTTCTCGTTCTGCCATTATTTGAAGCATCTGGTGCACATAACTCAAGAGAACTGAGCGTTGTAATGGATTCGTAGATGCTAATTTCACTTCTAGGTGCAACATGGCTGCAACATTTATGACTATATTGCACTTTAGCATAAATCTATACTTTGACAACTTTGTCGCCATTTGGTTGATAGCGCCCAAGAGCGAAGTATGTGCCTCTTATGCCAAGCACCCACTATAGTTTTCAAAGTATAGAAATGATCTCTCTAAGTGAGCATTCAACAATGTAACACCTACAACCACATATATTGTCAACATTGTGGTCTTGGCGGATGAGTTTGGGGCCTCTACAAATGGCTTCAAAGTTTTTATGAACTCGGTGATCACGTCCCACTCGTCATCAGTAATGTAGATGTTTCATTGTTGCAAATCGAGGAGGTGGGCCATGGTGAACAAGGCCTTCCTCTTCTCCACCACTACTTCTGACATGTCGTGGGCAGCATTCCACCCTAGTGGGATGTCAAGGGGAAATTTGTTGCTATTTGGAAGCCCAAGTGTTGCACATATCTCCTGATATTTTTTAGATCTGTTTGTAGACCCCCTTATCATGATTATCAGCTCTCTAGCTTGTGACACAACCTGCCCAACACAGAGAGAACTAGCACTTGTAACAGATGACCATCTCATCAGATATTGCCGTGTGAAGTTGGAGATATCCTAGCCCTTGATTTTTCTCTCTCCTCATCATACTCTCAGATGATTCTTTTTTTTGTTTTCGTTGAACCATAACATCGGTGGAAATTCTATGCCTTCTCGTCTTTCGTGCTCACATCTTTTGGAATCACCACCTGTGCCTGCAATTGGAAAAAAACAAAAGGAATAATTCTATTTACATTATTTAAATAATTTACCTTATTCTTCTCGCTGCTAACGTGGCAAGTGTCAGCGCGTGCCACATCAATGCTTTCTTATTTTTATCCAATTGCCAGCTGACACACGTGCACCATGTGTACACGCAGGGCGTCAGGTGTACACGTGGCACCATTCGTTGAGCCACGTCGCCCGCCCACCATTATGGACTTTCAAAGAGAGAGAGAAGAAAAAGTTAGTTTTGTCTTTTTCTGCCTCGGTCCACGTCACCCATCCCTTGAAAAACCCAAAAATTGATTTGTTTGTCATAAATTCATTCATGGCTTTGCTAATCACAATGTCATGACTACTCGGCTAAATGATTGGTCGTCTCCAATCATTGCTGCTAGCTGTGATTCATTGCTGTTCGACGAATCGAATGGCGACACATGGCAGCGTGAGATAAAAGGCCTAGAAAACCTTCAAAAATTCATATTAAATAAAATAAAAGCCCAAAAGATAGAAATGAATATATATTTTGACTTAGAAAAATCTTATCATTCCAAATTTAACGTCAAAAATTCCAGAAAAATCATATTCTGTCTCAGAAAATTATATTTTTATAATCTATTGTCATAAAAATCCCCAAAAATACATAAAATACAGAAAATTCAGAACATCATTCAAAAAAATGATTTTATCATATTAAGATTGATAACATACAAATATAAGTGATTTAATGCAAATAAACGTGTAAATGTGATCAGATTAAGTGTACTAAAAATGCATGTTATCAGGGAGCACCCTCAAGAAGGGACATTTATGGAGCATTGGAGCTTCTCAATACGCAGTCAAGGAGATTATCCAAGACTGAGGAGGGGGAGAACCGATCCGGTCCTCTCTACACAAGGGTCAGCTGATCCTGCTGTCTGAAGACTATTTTATTTCTATTATTCCTTCTTCTGTTCCCGTCGTTCTTCCTCAAGGTTACAAACTAGTTATTTTGTTGTGGAAGGAGCGCTAATCGTTTTCTTGTTGTTATTCCCTCAAGTTTTCTTAAGTCTATTGTCACAATTCAAATATGAGAGGAGGGTATCGTGACAGTCACCCACAATGGATACATGTTTATCTCCTTTACAGAGAGTGTACATATATAATATGGAATTATAAGGGATCATAAGATCAGTTGCACATGTATCATCGCCCAATCATTATAATCATGGTATGCGAATGAAGACAATCTAGTTATTTGCATTTGATTCTGACTAAAACTGAGATATATGTGCCTATACTAGAGCTTTTCAACCAAGAATTTGTATGTTTGGATATTCATCTCCAACTGCTTTTCTGTGGTGGCTTGGATGAGGAGTGATGGCGCGGCACCGTCCGACACCACAGGATCGTCATCGAGCCCGCCACCGACAGGCGTCCAGCCGACGCAACAAGCCAAAGCGACGACGCGTACACCCGGGTTCAAATATTCGGCGTGACGACGTGCCATCTTCGACTCGCTTACCTTTCACTTCCCGCATCTACGTTGTAGCGAGGGGAAGTTCCCGTATGAGGATATCTTCCCCTCCCGCTAATGGGCCCTAGCCCTTTTAGCCATTTCCCCTTTTATTTTTATTTTGTTTGCTTTGTTTTTGTTTCAATGGGCCCATCCACGTATTCCGTATAAGACGAAGGGGTGGGCGCCCTCCTTAGACACGCTTGAATTTCTTTGAAAAAAGAATAACGTTTGGAAGTCAAAGAGTCACTCTCGTTGAGGAGAGGACGAAGAAGAAAGAAGAAGGAAGAGGAAGAAGGAAGGAGAAGGAGGAAGAGAGAAAGGAGGAAGAGGAGAAGGAGAGAGTGGAGAAAAGAAGAGTCGCCGCTGCTGCCGCCACCGCCGCCGCCGCTGTACGCCGCTCCGGGTACCGCCGCCGACGCCGACGCTCCCGCCACCCCCTCATCTCAGCCGCACTGCGCCGATCATCGCCTGAGCTTGCCGTTGCGCCGCCATCCAACACCCGCATCCCTCCGTTGCCCTGCAGCGGTCGCTCGCTCCGCATCGCCGCCGTGCCACCGCCAAGCTTCTGCACGCACCGCCGCACCGCCGCCCGCGGGTGCCCTCGCGCCGCACGGGTCACGGCACCGCCGCTCGCTGCGGGACTTCCCCGCGAGCTCTTCCGCGCCGCTGCCGTAGCTCCTCGACGTGCCGTCCTCCGCGCGCCTCGTAGCGTGGCAGCCCCGCACGCCCGCGAACGCTGCAGCCCGCCCGTTCGCTGCGGACTGTCGCCCCGCGATCCGTGCCTCGCCCGCGCCGTCCGCGTGCCGCGCGCGCTGCTACCCGCGCAGCCGCGCACGAGGCCGCCTCCGCGCCGCACGCAACCGCGCCCTCGCGCCCGCGCGTGCGCCCGTCTTTGCCCGGCGCGCGACCGTGCCTGCACGCCCGTGCGCGCCCTTGCACTGCGTGCCGCACTTGCCCGCACCTCGCACCCGCATTCCGCCGTTCCTACGCCCGCGCCGCCGCCTCACCTCACCACCGCGCCGCCCTCGACGTCCACGCCCACGTGCTGTTGCTACACTCCTGACCAGCCTCCAAGGTGCCACTGAATAGCTGTCGCTCGGGTTAGACGTAGGTGAGAGTGAGACAGGTTGAGAAAACGACGACGGATTCTCTGAGAGTCTTACCTGGCTGGTACAAGTTGGGCGAGCCCGACGAGTGTGAGCATCTAAGTGGGAAATTCTCGTTCGGCGACATAGTCATCCTCGACCCTCTCGGGCGAGGTTCGGGTGGTTTGGATGACCATACCCTAGGCGACCCCGTCGGATCTCTAGAACGGCACCACCACACATCGGCACTCGCACGTACTACACGTAGGATTTTTCATTATTCCATCATATATTATACCTGCTCTACATTATTATCGGACGACACTTCTCGTCGTTGCCCGATAGAGATCCTTATTCGATACCACGCCACTACCCTTGGTGACGACCGGACGACGTCTTGACGACGTCCGGCATCAAGGAGTATAGGAGCTGAAGAAGCACACATTTGATATCAAACTCTGCTTTGATGACCAAGGGTGCAAAATCCCTATTAATAGGGCAAAATATAGCATGAATAATTTAGAAAGAGGGGCTTGACATTCTGATGGAAAAGAGAGGGTCCCTGGAAAGTACTAGGAGTTAGCCTGGAAAAACATTAACAATTATTTATCTCATCCCTCACCTCCAAACCATTAACTAGACAGCACCGCTACTCTGTAGAATGTGCTTGGAAGCATGAATTTTTAGAGAGAATAATCGATAGGGTTATGAGGGATGGAGGTAAATTAGGGATGAAATTAATGGAGAAAGGTGGAAAATATATTTAGAAGCCATAACTTGTCCTTCTCTTAAGTTCTCTTCCAAGGCTGTTTGCTGTATAAATTACTGAAAACATTTGACAAGTTTTCAGGAAATTTGTCGTGTCATCGATCCTAGATCTCAAAACATAGCCTACCAATTTCACTGGCCTTTTGTCCTTAACTTAGAATTAGAATATGCATAATTGAGTCTCCCTTGTTCACTTGGACCCGTAATATCATTTTAAATCAATAACCAAGGAAGGCATAGCCCCTTAGGGGAATCTCTGTACATCCATCTCTTGCCCCCATTATTCTATCACAAATTTGTCTGAGAACTCACTAAACTTGGACAATTTTTCCACTCCACCCACCATTTAGAGACACTTTGACTTCCCTCCACCCTCTCTTTGATGTTAACTCATCCACAACTTGGTCCTAAATCCGAATGCATAATGCAGATGCAACATTGCAGAAGAGAAGAATGCAGATGAAGAATGAAGAAATCAACTAAGAACATGCCTCGGAAAAGGCTCAGATCATAAGATTAAAATGCAACGAAAGAGTGAAGAAATCAACTAAGAATACTATGCTTAGATCATAATATTGCAATCCACCCTACCTATCACATTTCAATTAAGAACACTCCTTAGCAGACCTCCACTACTTAATCCCAATGCAGAATGCAGATGGAAGAATGCAGAAACTAAAACAACAATCTCTGACTCGTCGGGTTGAGATCCTGAAAACATGTCTTGATTTATTGTTTTTTTTAACATTGGATCTGATCCGATCTGATCTGAACATTCGAATTGAATCAAATCGAATCTGGTTTTTTTATCCGAAAATTGGGTTCGATCGAATAATTCGATCCAAACCAGATGCGAAGATCGGATTTGAGTTGAATTTTACCCGGGTCTGATCAAGGTTTCGATTCGATTATTCGAATGCTTGATCCAATTGAACAGTCAAAAGATCCATTCGAAACCCCGATCCCTAGTGAGAGATAAAATGAGGTGAGATAAAGGAGAAAGGGGAATATAGGTAGATAGTGAGAGAAATAGATGCACATAGATGGAGAGAGAGAGCAATATAGAGAGGTAGAGAGGAATATATATCGATAATGAGAGATAGATAGACACAGATAGAGAGAGAGATGTAGTAAAGAGATAAGAATACAGATAAATAGTAAAATAGATAGATAGGCATAGATAGATAGAAAGAGAAAGAGAGTCAGACAGAGAGGAGAGAGAGAAAAATATAGGAGAGATAGGAACCATATAGAGATGGAGAGATAGAATTATAGACATAGATAGAGAGAGAAAAAAATATACAAGGAAGATAGACAAAGAGAGATGAAGAGAGAGAATGATAGAGAGGTAAATAGACAATAGAGAGAGATAGATACGCATATGGAGAGAGGGATTATGTATAATAAAGAGGTAGAGAAAGCAATAAAAGGAGAGATAGATAGATATACTGAGACAGAAAGAGAGATAGATAGGCAATAGAGTGAGATAGATACGCACAGATAGATAGAGAGTATGTGAGTCAGAGAGGTAGACAGAGATAGATAGATAGAGAAAGATAGATAGCGAGAGATAGATTGATAGATAGAAAGAGATGAGATAGATTGATAGATTGAAAGAGATATATTGATAGAAAGAGAAAGATAGATAGATAGAGAGAGAGAGATCGAGAGAGAGGTAGATTGATAGATAGAAAGAGAGAGAGAGAGAGATAGATAGAGAGATATAAAGAGATAGATAAATAGATTGATAGATAGAAAGAGAGAGAGAGAGAGATAGATAGAGAGATATAAAGAGATAGAGAAATAGATTGATAGATAGAAAGAGAGATAGATAGATTGATAGATAGAAAGAGAGATAGAAAGATAGAGAGATATAGAGAGAGAGAGAGATAGAAAGATAGAGAGATATTGATAGAGAGAGAGAGATAGAAAGATAGAGAGATATGGATAGAGAGAGAGATAGAAAGATAGAGAGATATAGATAGAGAGAGAGATAGAAAGATAGAGAGATATAGATAGAGAGAGAGATAGAAAGATACATAGAGATAGATAGATAGATAGAGAGAGAGATAGATAGAGTGAGAAAGAGATAGATAGAGAGATAAAGAGATAGATAGAGTGAGAATGAGACAGATATAGAGAGAAAGAGATAGATGGAGAGAGATAAATAGAGAGATAGAGGGATAGAGAGAGAGAGAGCAAGAGAGAGACAGAAGGGGAGAGAGATAGAGAGAGAGGGATATAGAGATAGAGATAAAGAAATAGATAGATAGAGAGAGAGAGATAGATAGATGGATAGAGAGAGAGAGAGATACATAGATGGATAGAGAGAGAGAGATACATAGATGGATAGAGAGAGAGAGAGATGATTAAGAAATAAGAAACCTCAGCATTCATCGCGCTCCAAGACGACAATCCCATCGCTACCAGCAACAACAACGGAAGTCGCCATGCCGATGAAGATACCATGCTCAGCAACCCCCGTAATCCCCAAAATCTCATCGCTCACCTCCTTTAAAGCCCTCGAAATCCCCTCCGCGATGAACAAATCCAGCGCACAATTCCCATAATCGTCAAAACTTTCCCACAACTCTCAGCAGTTTCGAAGAATGCTATGGAGATCGGCGAGAACGACGAGCAGAGCCGCAGCGGAAGGCTCGGAAATCTCTCTCTGGAACTCCGAAATCCGCTCGTTGATGGAGTCCAGCACAGGAACCCACTTCATGGCGCTCTTCAAGGAGATGGTCGCCGGCGGTGCGCCGCCGGCCACCTCCACATTCTCTCTGATTCTCCGCGGCCTGGCGCGCAATGGCTCGATCAAGCTCGGGGAATCCGTCCATGGCCGGATTCTGAAGACGGGTTTCGCCGGAGACCGCATCGCGGGGACGGCGCTGCTCGATTTCTACGCCAAGATCGGCCGCCTCGACTCCGCCTCGCGCCAATTCGAAGAAATCTCAGACAAGGACGTCGTCACCCGCAACGCCATGATCGCGGCACTCTGCAACAGCGGGTTTCTGCAAGAAGCCCGGCAAGTGTTCGACGGAATGCCCGAGAGAACCTCCGCGACGTGGAACTCGATCATCTCTGGGTACTGCAAGAAGAACAAGGTGGAGGAGGCCCGAGAGGTGTTCGATCAAAATCCCACCAAGGACGTGATATCCTGGAACGCCATGATCGACGGGTACTGCAAGGCGGGGCGGCTGGCGGCGGCGGCGGAGCTCTTTGAAGCGATGGGCGAGGGGAAGAACGTGGTCTCCTGGAACACCATGATAACGGGGTACGTCCACCACCGCCAATTCGCGGCGGCACTTGAGCTTTTCCGGAGTATGCAGGCGGCCGGGCCGCCGCCGACGGCGGCGACAATGGTACCTCTGCTATCCGCTTGCGCCCACCTCGGAGCTCTAGACATGGGGAGATGGGTCCACGGCTATGTCCAGAACAGAAGGCTGAGAATTGATGTTTTCCTCGGAAACGCGCTGGTGGACATGTACTGCAAGTGCGGTGCCATTGACGTAGCTCTGAAGGTCTTTAGAGGTTTGCCAGAGAGGAATGTCTTCTGCTGGAATTCCCTCATCTCCGGATTGGGGATGCAGGGAGAGGGAGAGAAAGCCATGGAACTGTTTGTGGAAATGCAGGAGAGGGAGAGGATAAGGCCTGATGCCGTCACCTTCGTCGGCCTGCTCTCTGGGTTGAGCCACTCGGGCATGGTCGGCCATGGCCGGAGGCTCTTCTCGGAGATGGCGACGGTGTATGGAGTACAGCCAGGGGTTGAACACTTTGGGTGCTTGGTTGATCTGCTGGGCCGAGCCGGGCTTCTGGAAGAGGCAATGGAGGTCATGGAGACGATGCCGGTGAAGGCGAATTCGGTGATTTGGGGGAGTCTTCTTCGCGCTTGTAAGATCAGAGGAGACGCCGGCCTGAGCGAAGTCGTGGCGAGGCGGCTGCTCGAGATTGATCCTGGTGATGGTGGGAATTATGTGATGTTGTCAAATGTGTATGCTTCTGCTAGACGGTGGGAGGAGGTTCTGAGCTGCAGGATGGCTATGGCGGAGGGAGGATTGAGGAAGTCGACGGGGGGAAGCGTAATTGAAATGGGGAATTCGTTGGAGGAGTTTGCAGCGGGGGATACGCGGCATCCCGAACACCGTCGGATTGTCGGGTTCTTGGAGGAGATGGTGGTGGATATGCAGAGGATGGGGTACGCGCCAGCGATTGAGGCAGTGCTGCACGACGCAGAGGAGAAGTAAAGTTAAATTCATGAGGTAAAAATAAAACTATTAGAGTGAATCATCAGTAAGTTAGTCTGGCCTTAAGATTTGAAATTGCATTATTTTTTTTGCTTCTTGGAATCATGTGTGATCTGACGAGCGTGCTTGTTATGTGGTGATCCAGGCTCAGGGTCTATTGAATCTTCTTGGGTTTAATTGTGGAACTAACGATGAGGTTGAAATGGAGTTGGAAAGGGAATCATCAGTAAGTTAGTCTGGCCTTAAGATTTTAAATTGCATTTTTTTGTTTGGTTCTTGGAATCAGGTGTGATCTGATGAGCATGTTTGTTATGTGATGATTCACGTTCAGGGTCTGTTGGATCTTCTTGGGTTTATTTGTGGAACTAACGATGGGTTGATAAGGAGCTGGAAAAGGAAGTGGAACTTATACGCGTGTACCAATTGAAAGGGATCCCAGGGAATATTACATCAATGGTACTGCCAATTATGACCTTTTTGTTTACCATTATTCTATTTTTGTTTAGAAAACTACAAAAACTTTATTGTTGAATAATATTTTAAGGAAAAGTTGATTGTTGCTGCCACTGTGAAAATTGGACAGGAAAAACACGATTTGCACAACGAAAATTTATGTTTTATTGTGATTTTAACTTTTAGTTAGTCTTCATTTTTAGAATTCGGATTAGGGCCTAGATCTGTGTTTCGCAGAGGACCTGAGAAGCAGGCCAAGATTACTTATCCCCGCCAGCGTCTAAACATAAGGGGGACTTGAGAGTGAGACACGTTTTGGTATTTCATATTCTCTCTCTCTCTCTGTGTTGTTGGAAATTATATCCTTTTCCTCATCCCTTTCCCGGACGTCTTTCTGTTGCCATATTCTTGAAATCGACAGATGAACTTTTTCTTAGACCTTAATTGGAAATATGGGAGTTCCTCTGGATTTATTTGCGAAAATACCTTTACCTTGGCCAGGTTGGGGCATGATAGTTTTATTCTGTGACTTATTTCCCTTAGAATTTTCTGATGATTGCCCAGCTTATCTGGCACCATGGATTTCAGAACCTCATGTTCTAATACCATAAGGTGATGAGTCAACGGCTATTTTTGTCAGGGGATCAACATTTAAAATAATTCTTCAAATTATTAGAGTTGTCAAATTTCGTAGGGTTTTCATCAGTGACTTCCAAGAAATCCCTTATTTATGCAACATGGGGGCACATTCAATGGTTTTGATCTAACTGTCCACGTAAAAATTCATTGCCGTCACCGTCTCTGCATGGGAAAGATTATGTCAGTGTCTCCCTGCGACAGGAGGAGATTTTGTGTTATCTTTACCCCAAAAAATGCATATTCAGTTTCTTGTGGGTGTCTCATGTTTTGAGAGATTGGATGGAAATAGAAAGTATGACAATGAGGGAAACCCTCAGCCCCTAGAATATAATCTCGGGGTCAGAAGAGCATACCTTTTTGTCAGCTTCTGGCTGATCTTGGAGAGAAGCAATGGAGAAGCTTCTTCTCCTCCTGTCCAAACCCTAGCCTCCATAGAGAGATTCAACCAATAATACTTGTTCACTTAGTTTAACATCAACGCCCAGTACTTATACTGGGTCTTACACATATCGGGTCTCATGGACCCGATATGGTGAACCCAGTATACCCAGATTTATACGGGTAGATATCCAATAATAGAAATACATGGTTTTAAGAACATAAAGAAAAGTGAAAGGTGGACGTCTACTGATACTTTTCAGTACATTCTATCCGCCTCAAATAGGCGGATGCAGATTACAGTTTTACCTAAAACACCAGACTAAAACAACGAATGACCATTCTGGCCGTGCACTATATAAGATGATGCCTTTCCGTCTCTATATTGATCCAACTCTCATAAAGATTGTTTGACTGGTCTCTCAAGTTGCTTTAAGAAAAGCAAGCGTCTGAATATAAAATGATGAGTGTCAGATAGGAATCTTAATGGGCCTTTGACTTTTCGACCCAATAAATGCATTTTTTTCTTGAAGAATTGAGAGTCTATAAAAGTTCATATGGTTGAATTGGGGGGAAGGAAGAAAGTAGTCTGGAGATCCTCCCCTATGGCTCGCAGGTGCCGTTATCAGGCTTATCTGTATTGGTACAGGTATTTGATGTGAACTTCTTTGAGGAAAAAATACGTAAATATCCCTGACAGGCTCTGGTGATCCCATCATTCACATTTCAGATAAATTCTTTACCCTCCTGGTAATTTTGAATGGCTTTCTGTCTTGGTGGGAAGATCGCTGGTCACTGGTCACCGGGGTCTCTTAACCTATAGAGGTTAGGTATACAAAGAAGAGAGAGTCTGTTACTTCATGAGGGAGAATGACATATGCAGACACACAATTCCTAACTGATGCTTGGTTCGCCTTGAGTTGGTGAACAAATGCTTTGTATTCCTAACTATCACACAATTCTGTATAGACCTCCTTGGTATTTACTCCATGCAAATGATCTTTCGTTCAATCTTCTCTCTAATTAAATGTCAATCAATTTTGACATTCTATGTTTGGTCATGCTGGAATGGGTTGTGAACGATATAAATAAAAGCTGAATTTTGCCAATTGATTCTTACAGTACTGGACAGTAACAGTCTTAAGGTCCTCCGAGGTACCTCAGACCTACAACAATTCTTTGTGTGAGACCCCCAGCCGGTTGATGCTCAAAATTCAGCTTTTGCACTCAATCTGGCACTACCTTTGGTTTCTAAGTTTCCGAGTTATTACTTTGGCTGCCATTAAAATGCTATACATTAGGGATTTTTCTACGACTTAAAGCCAGGGGTATCTTAATCTTTTAAATTCTTGAATGTTTCCTTGCATGATTCGTTGTATCTTTCATCTCTGTATCATGATGATAGATGTGCGGATGAATCATGATGACTGCGACTGATCGCTGACCAAATGAGTTGATATTTTCGAATTTTCCAATTTTCCAGAAGCGGATTTGCATAGAAGAGGATAACTGAATTCAAGCATTCATAGGCTGCCTGGGGCAAAAGATTTTGGATTAAAGGCGTGGATTTCAGATCTTGCAGGGTGAATGAGGTAGTTTTTTTTATCATTTTCAACTCTCTTAAGTTTTTCTATGATTTTCTCCGCCCTCCCCTCATACGAAAGCCACGTTTTGAATAGTTTACTGATGATTTACTGATGAGCCACTCTAATATTTTTATTTTTCAGTCATGAATTTCTGTTTGCGCATTCCTGTTTGGGACGGGGAGCTGCCATTTATTTAATCCGCGTCCCCTGCTAATTATCCTATTCTTTTCTTTTCTTTGGCAGATTCCAGGCGCAAGTTGATGAAGCCAGCTGAGGCACACTATTGACCCATGCTCCATCCCAAAGATACTTGTATGCGCTCTAATCTTTCTTAATCTTTCTGTCTATAAATCTATCTACCTTTCTACTGCATATCCGTCTGTCTGTATCCCTATCTTCTATATATCTTTCTATCTATCTTTCTATTTTTCTATTTATCTCTCTACCCATCTATCCATTTGTTGATCCATTTGTTTAACTTTTTATTATTCCATCCCGTCACGTAAGTATTCATCCATCCATTGATGCGTCTATTCATCAATCCATCCATCCTTTCATATATCCTTTCTATAATCTCTAAATTTATATTGATTTTCACCATCTTTATCTCATTTTCTGTGTCATTCATTTTCCATATCTTTATCCCTCAATCGGATTTCAACAATTTTTGAGCATGATCATCGTCATCTTTTTCTTCATTTGGTAGGTGTTTACCTGGGGATGATTCTGCGATATTCAGTGTCAACTTGGGAAATCAAGAACAGATGCTGACTATTGTGAATTGATGTTTGTGAGACATTCCAGTCTTTTTTACCATGCTTGATCATGTCTGTAGTTCTTAGTCTGCTAATGTAGGATAATGCATACATGGAAGAAGTTTTCCATCCTTGATCATGCATTCTTCTGATTTTTTTGTCAGTGCTGGAGTGTGCAAACAGCTACAGATAGAGAGATAGATAAATAGATGACAGAGAGAGAAAGTTCTCATCATCTTAATCTTTATGTTGGCCATCATCAGAGTGATTATAGAGAGAGAGATCTTTCCATTATATTCAGCCGTCAACTAAGTGATTATAGAAAGAGAGATCCAGGCATAGACTTTCTCAGAATTCTTTAACCTATTCAGCCCATGGTTCAACTGGTCCGTGAAGAGAGAGAGATGCCACCCAACCAGCACATGGGTGGTGAAAGAGAGAGAGAGAGAGAGATATAGAATAGTTCAAAATTGTTATCGCAGTATTACATTCTTTTGAAGTGGCTCAACATACAAGTGTGAACTGAGAAGATAATAACAAAACAGATTACCAAAATCGACCCTCTGATCGTACTTTCCCTCGGCCCGGTCAAAGCCAAGGCATGACAACAAAGAGAGAGAGATAGATAGATATATAGATAGAGAGAGAGACAGTGTATGTTTGAGATATATATATATAGAAAGAAAGACTGTGTGTTTGTCTGTGTGAGAAATAGAATGAGGAGAGAGAGATAGAGGAGAAAGAGGAAAATAGATAGATAAAAGACATAGATGGGCATAGATAGAGGGAGAGAGAGATACAGAGGGGTAGAGAGACTAATATATATCGATAGTGAGAGATAGACACAGATAGAGAGAGGTAAAGAGAGAGGAATACAGATAGATAATGGGAGATAGATAGGCATAGATAGAGAGAGAGAAAGAGAGTCAGAAAGAAAGACACAGACGGAGAAAGAGATACAAGGAAGATAGACATAAAGAGACGGAGAGAAAGAGAGATAGATACGCATAGATAGAGAGAGAGCATGTGAGATTGAGAGGTTGAGAAATAGATAGGAGAGATAGATTGACATACTGAGAAGGAGAGAGATATAACTAGACATAGACAGAGGGAGAGTGACATTAAAAGGTAGAGAGAGGGAGAAAGAGATAGGAGAGATAGATGGACATATAGAGACGGATAGAGGGACATATAGACATAGACAGAGAGCGAGAGTGACATAGAAAGGTAGAGAGAGGGAGATAGAGATAGAAGGAGAGATAGATAGACATACTGAGGAGGAGAGAGAGATATATATAGACTTAGACAAAGGGAGAGTGACATAGAAAGGTAGAGAGATGGAAAAAGAGATAGAAGGAAGGTAGACATGTAGAGCAGAGAAAGATACATAGAGAGAGAGAGAGATAGACACGCACATATAAATAGAGAATGCGAGTCAGAGAGGTAGAAAGAGAGATACATAGATAGATGGATAGATAGAGAGATAGATAGAGAGAAAGATAGATAGAGAGAAAGATAGATAGAGAGAAAGATAGATAGATAGATAGATAGAGAGAAAGATAGATAGAGAGATAGATAGAGAGAGAGAGATGATTAAGAAATAAGAAACCTCAGCATTCATCGCGCTCCAAGACGACAATCCCATCGCTACCAGCAACAACAACGGAAGTCGCCATGCCGATAAAGATCCCATGCTCAGCAACCCCCGTAATCCTCAAAATCTCATCGCTCACCTCATTCAAATCCCTCGAAATCCCCTCCTCGAAGAACAAATCCACCACAAAATTTCCATTATCCGTGACAAACGGCGATCCATCCTCCCCCTTCCTCAATTCCCCCACGCAGCCTTTCCCTTGTTCGAACAATTTCTTCAACCTGTTCATCGTCAAACTCCACCCGAATTGCACGACCTCGACGGGCACCGCCATCCCACTCCCCCCAATTCTCTCCACCATCTTACTCTCGTCCACGATCACCACGAACTTCTTGCTCGCCCCTTCGATCATCTTCTCTCGCAAGAGCGACCCGCCTCGCCCCTTCACGAGATTGAGGCGGGGGTCGACCTCGTCCGCGCCGTCGATGGAGAGATCGACGGTCGGATGGGCCGCCAGGTCGGAGAGGGGGATGCCCGCCATGGCCGCGTGGGCTTCCGTCTTCTTCGAGGTGGGGATGCCGACGATGTTCTGCAGTTGGCCGGACCGGAGGAGCTCGCCGATGCGGTCGAGGGCGTGGGCCGCGGTCGAGCCGGTGCCGAGCCCGAGGACCATGCCCGACCGGACCTGCTCCACGGCTCGGTGGGCCGCCCTCTTCTTCAATTCTTCCTGGGTCGGCTCCGAACCAGGGGATTTCGCCATGGATAGTGGCTTGTTGGCTCCTCCTGCTGCTTGCTTCATCTGGGTACTGCACACCCTCATCTCTCTCTCTCTTTCTCTCTCTAGAGATTTTGGGTTTTCTGGGGCTCTCTCTCTAGAATTTAGGGTTAGGGTTAGGGTTAAATAGTGGGGAAGAAGGCGGGTTTTGCGGTGGGGAAGAAGAAGACGAAGAAGTGGAGGGGAGGAGGCGACGCGGCGGCGCCAAGATCGCATTTTTTTTTTTGGTTTTTGGTTTTGTGTCCTCCTCCAGTGGTTTTTATTTGAGTCCTGGGTGAAATAAGGGCTTTTCTGATAATGAAAACTTTGGTAATTAACCTTTCTCGCTCTGTCTTTCTCTCTCTAAAGCAAGGCATGTAGTAGCAAAATAAAAGGAAGAGGCTTTGTTAAGATGAACAGATTCTTGCAGTATACCATTCATTTTAAGTTGTAGAGAGAGAGATATGCAATGGAACAGGTATAGAAAGCAGTAGCTGCCAATTTTGTATCTTCTTGAGAGCCACGGCGGATGAGGCTCATTGTTCTATCCGTTTCCTTTCCCTATCACCTGTTCCACACGATCAAACTTTAAAATTTGTCTTTATGCAATAAAGAAAAGAGACAGATAGATAAATAGATGAACAGATAGATTGATATAGAGATAGAGAACGAGAGAGAGAGATATATACAGATAGATAGAGAAATAGAGAGATAACGAGATAGAGAGAGAGAGAGAGGAAAGAGAGAGAGATAGGGTCATGTAAACACATGGGTTAAAGACATTGAGGGAGAGATAGATCTCTCTCACTTTTTTACCGGAACTGGGGATAGAGAGAGATAAAAGAAGATGAATTAATGAAATGAAGTCTGGCATAGGAAAACGAGGGTCTTATGACTTCATGGAAGAGAGAGAGATAAAAGGATGATGAGACGACAAATCATGGGTTCCAGTCTTTCCAAATAATTGATCTGTTATATCTTAAGTAGACCAACATGGGTGAAAGAAATGACGTCCTGGAACATAGATAAAATAAAGATTTAGAAAATAATAATGGGTCTCACGATAGAGAGAGAGAAGATAAGGCGATGTGCTCCCACAGTTATCAAAACGTGGCCTTCGTATGAGGGGCGGATGGAGAAAATAATAGAAAAACTTAAGAGAGTTACAAATGAGAAAAAAAAAACTACCTCATTCACCCTGCAAGTTCTGAAATCAACGGCTTTAATCCCAAATCTTTTGACCCAATGCGGCCTATAAATGCTTCAATTCAGTAATCCTCTTCTGGAAAATTCGAAAATATCAACTCATTTGGTTAGCGATTAATCGCATCATCATGATTCATCCGCACATCCATCATCGAGACGAGAGATACAAGGAATCAGTCAAGGAAAAAAATTCAAGAATTTAAAAGATTAAAATACCCCTGGCTTTAAATCACAACACAACATGGTATCAGAGCCGGGTCCAGTTGACCTACAGTCTCCGCCTAGCTTGTCTGCTCCAACCTCCTTTTTAGTTAATGCTCCCAAACATCAGCCTTCGGTCTCAAAGCAGCTACGGCATCATTCAGAGGGCAGAAAAGAGTGCCACAACAATGTGATATAACCGCAACACTGCGGGTCTTCGTCAACGTGCACTTGACTCGACCACAACTGGAAGCTGCTGTGATTTCTTTCGGTACTTTCCAGATGCAGTAGAGAATTTTTTACGAAGAACTTACTTGCTCGTCTCAGCTGGAGTCCTGCTACGATCCGCACCCGCACCTACAAACGTCGCCCTCAGCCCACCCAACATGGCCGCAGACCGGCGCAGACGGGTCCAATAACCAAACCTTCTTACGGCTTGGCCAAGATGAGAGAAGGCACTTTGGACCATTGTAAGTACTCTACACGATCTGTCTTCAGTCCCTCGTTCATCGTTCCTTTCGCAGACGACCTTTCCTGCAAGCAAGGAGCTGTTCCTCCAGCAAGTGGCGTGCATCATCCCGTCATTTACCGATGTGTCAACTCCGCTGGCCTTTTCTCTACCCAACTTCCTTCTCTCAGACAAGTACTAGCATTAATATCGCAAGTTTGGACCGATGACACAAGGGTTTGTATCAAAATCTTCTGTTATATAAGTTTTTGTTTCTTATAAGCGAATCTTCCAGACTTGAAGAATCTAGAGAAGAATCTTCGGGCTCACTTGTAACCCTGTAAATATGGGATGAGACCGTGTGGGAAAGAATATAATTTGTCTCTTTCCTCAAACCCTAGTTTGCAAGTAACTCCACCATAAGTGCCACCCAGGGGGATGGTGTCACTGGCTAACAGTCCTCTGGGACGCTACTGTGTTGCAGCCATGACACAGTTAATTTGACGTCACTACGCTCTCTGCATGCTTGGGCAATATAATCAGTCGCTGGGAGTTTGACTGATTTTCTGGTATTCTCCTAATGATCTGGAGAGTATTGCTGATAAATATAGTCAGTATCTTATATTGTGGAACACTGTTAGAACTCCGTGGCTATCTAAAAATTGAATAATTCCAACTTCTCAACTTCCTTCCTCCTTCGTATCAGACTGACAACTTGAAGAAACAAATATACGAATTTGGAATGTTGGGAGAACAACAGTGATATTTGAGGAAGATTCTGAACAATAAAAGAGGGAAGAAGAACTCTCCTTATTCAGGAGAGGTTTCTGCCTGCCGAATCGGTCGAAGGCAGCCGCTCGATGGAGGATCTCCGTCGTAGAGTTCTTGATAACTTTTTCGATGCCACCTTCCGCCGTGGTCCCCTTCTATTTATAGCCTTGCAACCCCTGTATTTGAATTGATTTGTTCCCGCCTTATTTCAAACCTTCACGCACGTGTGGATCAGCTCGCACGTGGCGTGTTGGTGGTTCTTCTTTTCTTCTTTTGGTAAGTCCTCAAGAGATGTTTATCAAACACTAACTGTGCTATCGCCTGCTACTGCTCTGAAGCTCAAAGATACGTATTGCCTGAATCGCCAATTTCCTGAGATTCCTGATCAATCTGTAGCCCAACGAATGGCCGAAGTAGCTGGACATATTACCTTCCTCCCAACCATAGAATCTCTCAAGTTTACAGGATTCAATTTACTAAATCAGAGTCCGTATGTTGAACTCATACTGAAGAGTCATGGACTTAAAGGCCAGATATCTAATGTGAAACAGTCGACTTCGTCCACTTTTGCCACTGATGTGAGTGGCCATGTCAGCACCTGGGACACAAGTCTCCAAGACGCTTTTTGCCAAGTCAATGCCCCTTGTTTGACTATCACTTCTTTTCTGTTTTTTGCATACTCTAATAGGGACTATACCCATTTATCTCCCAAATGTACGTCAGATTTGCCGCAGGAGACTGGGATTATGGATTGTAAGACTTCTGCAGTACCAGTTGATCCAAATCAGAAACTAGGCCCATGTGAAGGAGCAATCTCGTGGACAGAGAACAGTACCAGCGACTGATTTAAAGCAGGTATATATGAACCATTCAAAATTACAAACCAAAGGTGGTGCCAGACAATGCAGATAAATAAGGGATTTCTCAGAAGTCACTGATGAAACCCCTATGAAATTTGACAGCTCTAGTAATTTGAAGAATAATTTTAAATGCTGATCCCGCAACAAAAATAGCAGTTGATCATTACCTTATGGTTTTAGAACATGAGGTTCTGAAATCCATGGAGCCAGATAAACTGGGCAGTCATCAGAAAATTCTGACACAATATTTGATAAAAAATGTATCGATCAACAACAAGAACGCACCTTTCCAGCTTAGCCGCGAACCACCGCTGTTCTGGAATGGAAATGTATAGATCCTGGTCGAAACCACCTCGCAGGAAACTTCAAGATTTGGCGCTTCAACGCTCCCCTCCCCCTGGTCGAATGCAACCCGAAGCCCAGGGAGCCAAGCTTCACAAAAACTTCTTGATTTCTTCTTGCTTCGGGGGTATCCCCACTAATCCCCCCCTTTGCTCCTTATATACTTATTCTTCCCTCTTTATTCAATAGTGGGCCTGATTTATTTTCTCCACTAAAGGGCCTGGTTTAGCCTTTTTATTGCAAGATCGTCATGTGCCATCCACATGACGCCCCTTTTCTCCTTTTATGCAGTTGACTCGGGGTCAGCCCATGATTGACCCTTGTCTATCTGTTCCTTCCTGGGTCTCCTCTTGTAAGATATGTATAGTACCTTATCAAATCCTAAGGGAAAATAAGGCACAGAATAAAACTATCATGCCCCAACCTGGCCAAGGTAAAGGTATTTTTCGCAAATAAATGCAGAGGAACTCACATATTTCCAATTAAGTTATAAAACCAGATCATCTGTCCATTACAAGAATATGCCAACAGAAAGATGTCAGGGAAAGGGATACGAGTGTTCATTACAAGATCATCTGTCCATTCTAAGAATGAAGACTAACCCAAAGTTAAAATCACAGTAAAACATAAATTTTCGTTCTCACAATCATGTTTTTCCTGCCCAATTTTCGCAGTGGCAGCAACAATCAACGTTTCCTTAAAACATTATTCAACAATAAAGTTTTTGTAGTTTTCCAAACAAAAATAGAATAATGGTAAAAAATAAGGTCGTAATTGGCAGTACCATTGATGTAATCTCCCCAGGGATCCCTTTCAATTGGTACACGCGTAAAACTTCTGATGTGTTCCGTTTCTTTTCCAGCCTAGGCTTCCCAAAATAAGTTCCACTTCCTTTTCCGACTCCATTTTAACTTCATCGTTAGTTCCACAATTAAACCCAAGAAGATCCAACAGACCCTGAACCTGGATCATCACATAACAAGCATGCTCGTCAGATCATACCTGATTTCAAGAACCTAAAAAAAGATGCACTTTTCTGAAATCAAAAATTCATAATAGCCCATCTTTTGAAATGGTTTATGCTACTACTTGTTCATTATTTGGCCAAAATGAACAACGATAAGCAGTAGACAATGAGCTCAAGCTGCAGTATTGAATAACAGTTATGTACGAACCACCAGGATGCGGATTTCATCAAGAAGTCTATAACCTCGTTCTTCTGCGTTCCTTGCGGCAGTCTCAACAGAAATAACTAAATCTCCCAGAATCAACTGTACAAGTAGTAAGAGGTATTCGTAAAAATGCATCAAGAAAAAAAATACAGGAGAATACTCACAATGGGAAGATACATTGGATGATCAACTCACAATGGGAAGATTCAGTGCAGGACTATGCCGGGAAATTGAAACCAAACCCGTAATTTGATCTTGTTCTCTCTTCTCATTGCTGAGTTTCCGAATGAAATCGTCGTTGCAGAGCAACACATTTAATTCCGCCCTTTGATAGCTTCTAATATCACTAATAGATCTGTCCCTCGCTTTATAGCCCGAAGCTTGGAGCCCATCAAACGCAATCTTCATCGCCATCGCAACATTAAGCCTAAGCATTTCTGCTACATTCTGCCCAATTTTAAACCAAAAGAATTCAAAAACGGGAAAAATTACAGATACATTCAATCATGAGTAGCCGAAGATGCTCACCAAATACAAAAAAATACAAATCACCAAGAAACATAAACTCATAATAAAATTTCACCGCCATTGCATCGCTAATCGTAACGATTTCCGCAATGTTCCCTCCAAATTTAAGCCACATTTATCCATAACGAACAAAAAATACAGATACATTTAATCACGAGAACCCAGACATCTTCTCCAAACGCACAAAAAAATCAAAGACGAAAAAGTAATGAACAAAGGTAAAGTACCAAAATTTCCGCATCGGGGGACAAACCCTCATCGATGCAGACTTTCACTTTGAGCTCCACCTCTCTCTTAACAGCGGCGGTCCGCTTCTTGATACCCTGGCGACGCCTCAACTTGCGAAACCTCCTCAAAGATGAAATCCAGCCACGAATATCACCAACGAAAGGCGACCCACGTCGGCGAGCATGGAAAGCCCGAGACTGCGCACAAGGGATTGATACAATGCTCGAAACGACGACGCCATGGCGGTGGAACGGCGAAGGAAAAATTTGTTCATTGGCCGGCCACCGTGACAAGCAATGCGAAATCCCCACCGTCGTCTTCTGCTTCGCCCGCGACCAGGAGCCCTCCGCTACGGCTCTGCTCATCGTTCTCACCATTCTCCATATCATCCTGAGAACCTACTGAGAGTCTGAGTATGAGAATAGCAAGCAAGCTTGATATAGAGCTTATATTCACCTGTTTTAGCAGTCTAATCAAGTTTCTGGGGATATTAAAATAATTTAATGGGCCTTGTTTATGGGCCTCTATCTGCTTCACTATTTAGATTATTTTGCCATGTAATTGTTAATTTGTTACAGTCCCATAATTAGCCCCTAGATAAAAAAATTGTGGAATAGGGGGTGTGGTTATGATTTGGATGATCAGTTCTGTTTTGGCACCAATGATGATGTCAATGATGAAGAACCATTTTTGTGGTTTTTTCATGAGTTTACATTGTCATTGTCTTTATAATCCATTAGTTGATGATGGTCAGTGTCATTGTTATCCAGTTAAGAGGAGCTGGAATTGGCATCGACATTGTCATCCATAGTTTTTAAAGATAAGGGGAAGCATATAATCATATCACCGTCAGCCATTGTCTAAGAGCCTGAAGGCAAATTTCAAATTTCACTGTCAACCACTCATTCATGGTCAAATAGGAAGGATGACAACGATGCTGATGTGAAATCCATCATTCTCACTCCTAAGTCCTAGTTGTTATTCCAAATGAAATTCATCATAATATATAAATTAAATGAATGATTCTAGAGAGGGTGCATGTTTACCTAAAAGTGCCGATATAGTATTCTATAGTCTCATAGTTGGAAGATTAATTTTATGGATCAAATATAGTATTTATATGTTCTGTGTCGTGGCTTTTTCATTGTGTAGGATTCCTGGGAAACCCAGGAATCTATCTATTAATTTGTATTATAAACTATGAGTAGTTGATACTTAAGATTTTTTAAGGAGACATGGATCGTGAGGATATTATATGTTTGAACATTTCATTGTATGGATGCATATAAAGTACTATAATATGAAATTAAGACTCAAAGTTTAATTATAAATAATGGGAAAGAATTTATAATTTCAAAATTACAAATTCATTCAAATTCAGAATTTTGCCTGGCTAGGCTAATTTGGGTTTTCCTCTTAATTGAATAGAGAGGATGGTGATGTCTTACGCATGTATTAATGTTCTTGAAATCTCCTTCTATCATGATTTTTTTTGTTTATGTCATTCCCATCTTTTTTAGAGCCGGATTCTTCTTTTCTAGACCTGGCACTAGGGAACAACAAGCGTTGTCCGTCACGTCACACGTCACCGTGACACAAACATGACGGATGACGTGAAATGATGGTGATATTTACTCTTTGTAAATCATAAAAGGATAAAATACTATTCCTACTGTTTTCTTCTCCACATTCATCTCATTTTTTTACCAACTGCATCACAATCAAATGCCACTAATATGCTGGACATCTTTTTCTATTAAATATCAATAGATCATTGATAATACTTATCACATATCCATTATTTGTGTACACAATGTTTCATATGCTCAGAGTTCTTGGGACCTCAATCTTTTGTGTCACACCAGTTACCACCTATTTGATCCCCCTTTTTTACTATATAATATACAGTGACCAAGATAAAATCATAAAAATATAAAAAAGATAAAAAATGATTATTATTTATTAATCATTCATACTTACCTTGTATCCTTGTGAGTTGAATTTACCATAGGAATTGTGCACTACACACTTAAATAGAGAATATCTGAAATAAAGTAAATAATATAATAATGATAAAATAATGAATAAAATAAGATAGGTAGGATGTAAAAGTTGAGATTAGATAGACATATTTATTTTCTGAGTTTTCTGTGTCATGCTTTTGAAGAAATAATACTGATAAAAACATGACGAGAAAGTTCAAAAGATAGAAGAGTAGGATTAAACCAAGGAAATAGAATATAATTCAGGTAAGAAGAAACTATATATGATGAAAATAAGATAAGGGAAGAGGAAATAAACATAGTTATTGTTGGGTTACAACTCGTAAAAAGGTTTATATGACAACTATGAAATAAATAAGTTCAATGAAATGCTTAGAGCTGAGAGGATCCAACGAGGACAAGGAGGCCTAAAAGAATGCTTTATTTTTTGGGGAAAATTTCATGGAACATTGTATTCATGAGTGAGAAAATAAAGGATTGAAAATAGATTAATATAATGAGTTTTCAGATAGAGTAAGAAGATGTTAAGAAAACACAATAGAGGAAGAAAAGGGAAAATAAGATAAAACTAGAATGCATGAATTTATATTTTTACTGTATTTAAATAATCAGTTTGGTACTCTGAAAGCGAATGATATGGGTTATATTACTTTAAAATTATTATTATATTTCTACTACTTAACACATTAAACAAATTATGATAATCATTTCTGTTTATAGATGGACATGATGACATTATTTTGGAAATCCACTTTTTGTTTATCTATAAATTCATTAACGAATGCATGATGCAGATCAACATTCAGTAAATTTGTATGCAATAATTCATGATTTTTATATGGATAATAATTTCTAGTTAAAGAGTATGAGCGAAAAACTTATTGTGAGAAGTGATGTGATATAATCTCACAAATTTTAAAATAAAAGGATATGGTTTTCTTGTGGATGATTTTTTTAACGAAGGGTGTGAGTTAATTTTAATTGAAATAAATTTAAAGATAATTATTTTTAACATATTTTATTTTATTTATTTTATTTACACATGCACGAGAAGTTTATTGTTATACATCTATTGAATGTCCAAAGTTTACCATGAAAAAAACTTTTTTTACTTATTGGCCCAATCATTTTTAGTACTAAAACAACATGTATGGGTAGGGATAAATATAAATAACATTTAATTAAAATCTACTTATGCACTAGAAAAAAATCAAAGTATTTCAAAAACTTGTCTTCAATTTTGATTTTGTGTACACAGAGTTTTTCATGGTACCTTTTCTGACCCCTTGTATAAATTTATGGATTTCAAAATATTTGATCAGGATAGGTCCCAGGTAAAATTTGAAATATAAAATTATTCTTATCTATTTACCATATTTTACGCATACTTTTAAAATCATGAGTTAACCTTTCTTTTTAAGATTTCTCTTTCATTATTCATTTTACAAATATAATAGTAAAATAACTTGATTATTTTTTATTCTTTGTTTTTATTGTTATTTAATTGGTGATATTTTTTAATGATATTTTATTTTTATTTAAGATCCAATAATCAGGAAGCCAATGAAATAATAAAAATAAGGACATGATGTATGCAGAAGAACTACCCCATCGATCACAATTATTTCAATTTTGAATTTTGTATTTGTTGGATTCTAGGGACTTGACTTGGATGGAACTCAAAGGTTCCTATTGTAGGATAGTTGGAACGAAATCATGATGACAATGAAAACCTAATGATGAAATCACTTGTGCATATTTCAGATATGTGATTTTATGGATTCTCGAGTGAGACTTATTGAGTTGTTCAAGTGTGCAGGCTCTAGCCATATCCACGCAATCCCTAGCATGTCACATCTCCTACTTCCTATAGACTAGACCTTTTCATGCTCGACCGCCATTGTTACGTCTTGATCACATCTGAAATGGAGAGGAGCCAGGGGTAAGGGAGAAGAATGGGAAGTGCATAGAACAATTCTGGCCTAGGTAAAAAATTTTCAAGGTTTTTCCCTAATTATACTAAGTGGTTATTTTTCATTAAAAAAGCCCTAAAATCTTAGTATATATTTTGGCATCCAAAAGCCCATTTGCATATGACACTTTTGGCCCATGTACAATCTAGTTAGCTACTCTATAGACCCAACTACCTTTATTGGCCACCAAAATTAGTAAAGTATATGATCATACAAATTAATCAATGATGGATTGATTTAATCCAATTGATAGGTTGAGTCTCCAGTTAGTGGGTGTCAAGATACACCTCATACTCCAAAAGATCAAACGAGTGTGTATCAACTAACTCATGAAACCTGTCTGTCCTCAATTACCATGTACATATAGTCCCTCATCCACTTAATGCTCCTAGGATGATTGAGGGTTTTTTTTAACTTTCATGCCCTAATCGATCATCCTAGATAGCAATGATGCACTTGAAAATGATTGAAGAAATATTCGCTGATAACACATGACATTGGCCAAGGATTTCATCACAACATCCTCCTTAAACTTGATAAGACATAAATTATTGCGTTATTTCTATGAAATTTACATATCATTATGCATTAAAATAAGTATATATGCATGTTATCAAGCCTAAAATGATTAATTATATTTTTAGAGTGATATCCTGATATTGGTGAATTTAATGGTATTTTAAAGGATTTTTTGATGTCATATTCTTAAAGAAATTAATTTTATGATGTGAAATATATTTTGATGAATTGTTTGACATTCTATTTCTGGAGATATTAATTGAATAAGTCATTATATATTTAATATAATTTCCTGACTTGATATTCATTTTATATTGATTTATTCTTGTGTTGTTACCGTAAGATTGTGCTCCACCATATGTCGCCATTTGATTCGATAGAACGGCGACCAATTAAAACTGTTCACAATGATTAGCTACACTAATAATTGAGAAAAGGTTCAATTATGGCATTGTATTCATGATGTCTTAATGGCTCAATCATTCGTCAACAGTTATCAACCTTTTGTCGCAAGGTTGACGTGGACTAGTAGAAAAAAAACAAGATTTAAATCACAATAAATCCGATTTGTAAATTGAGAAGAGAAAATAAAAAAAGAGAGTAAATTCAAAAGTGTTTGTGATACACATGGTGTGCCCGTGTACCACCACAACTGGTTAAAAAGCATAACAATGTTTGTGGCACACAAAAACACATTGCCATATCACACAGTCATTGGAATTCCTTTGTCTTTGCTGACTTAATTGACACACGTTAGCATGTCATTTAAAATAAAAAAAGAGAATGAGGCAACATTTTTGGAAGATGAGGAGATTCAACTGATGACTCTAAAATATGTCATCAAATAATCAAGTTCTCAAGTTTAAATTCATTACAATTATCTTGTGAATTCATGCTAAGTTCATGCATATGTATTGTTTTATGAAATCACTAACCCCACTTGATTCTTTGAATCAAGTGGAATATATTTAACGTTTTATGGCTAGTGAACATTCAGAAACAGGTTAAGAAGATCAAGGAAGAGAGGAGGATCAACAGAAGTGGGCAAAAATTCGAAGTGGCAAAAATTACGAAAATGCCCCTGGGCATGACTTAAGAGAAAACCTATAAATACTCTCTTGAGAGAGGAGTTTAGGTGTTCAGAATTTTCTCTAAGGAAACTAGGGCTTGGAGAAGAGGATTTCTGCACCCTCCAGGAGCTGATGAGCTTTTGGAGTTGGAGAGGAAGAACAGACTGAAGATAGCTTGGATTGAAGAACCACGCCTCGCCGCAAGGACGTGACACCCGACGTGGGAAATGCAAGCTTCAGCCCTGTAATCCCTCTCTTCTCAGACAATTTTGGTTGGGTTGGAAGAGTCACAAGATCTTCCAATGTTTCCCAACTGAGGATTGTTTCGTTTAGATTTGATTTCAGTTTAAACTTTGTTCCTTTGTTGTTCAAATCGTCTTCCCCAAATCTTCCAAAAGAACAGAACTCCTCCGCATCTCCACCACGCCGTGTGCAGCAAAGCCGCCGCGCTCAGCCGTGCCTGACAGCCACGCAGCGCGCAGCACGCGGCGCGTGCTGCGTGCAATTGTACGCAAGACAAACTGCCAGCGCCTGGCGCGCCCGCGTCAGCGCAGCTGGCACGCGCCTGTGCGGCCCGTGCACAACCAGCGCAGCCGTGCGCACAGCCGCGGCAGCCGGCGTGCAGCCGCGTGCGGCAGCGTAGCCGCGCCCGGCCAGCGCTGCAGCCGCCAGCCGCTGCGCGCAACCGCGCGCGTGCAGCTGCGCAGCGCAGCCGCACGCGCAGCCAGCGTCACAACCGGCAGCGTGTAGCCGCGGCGCGCGGCCAGCCGCAGCGGCGCAGCCGCTGCGCGCCGCACGCGCCGCGCAAAGCCGCAACGCGCGCCAGCACGCAGCGCCGCGGCAGCGCGCGCAGCACGCGCAGCGCGCAGCGCGCGCAGCACGCTGCGTGCGCAGGCATTCCGCATAGGCAGCTGCGCTGGCGCTGCATAGTCAGCGCGCAGGCCGCCAAGCACGCAACACCTCGCGCGCAGGTTATCCCTGCACGCAAGGTGTTCGATCCTTTGCCCCAAAGGGCAAAGGATCTGTCTACAGAGAAATTCTCTATAGACGGCTTGATTAAGTTGCACTTTAACGTACTGAAAAGGAATTTCCTGCTGTTTTCTTTTGCTCCCTGTGGATCGACCCTCACTCGCCCTAACTTGTGAGGTTTATAAATTCGTTGAATAAGCTTAATCCTCACACATGTTACTGATAAATAACCAGTAAAAAAACACAGTAAAATTGAGCTTATCATCAACCAATAGAAAATGAGAAATATTTTGGGATTTTAACCGTCAACAGAAAAGGAGGAAGCGTTAGCACCGATGAAGAAGACAAAGAAAAAATGAATGGCTCGGATTGATCCAACTTCAAAGCTTGATATTTGATGACCCAAGATAGCTACAATTGAGCTGAAATTTTGTGGTATTTTGTGTCTTCATCCTCTCTTTCAATCCATACCCTCTGATATATAACTAAAGTTGTGGATCCTTATTAAATTCATCCTTAAACATTCTTCCTACTCTTGCAGGCTAATTGAAAGCTAGTGAGTTTCCTAGATCCATCAAGCTTATTCTTGGTGTCCTACGTGTGTGGAAAGAGGCAACACAGAAGAGGGAGATCTTGCCTGCACCCACAAATCACTGTGTTCTACGGTAAATACCCTTGTCTTTTGTTGATTCTTCTCAACACCATCGCCAGTATAGATCAATTTTACCATGACATTCCACCATCATGTCACATCCATATACTCACTAATCATGTCGTACCATTGTCATGTCTCTATCTCGTTATTATCTAACTTATATTTCTCGCTCTTTACACCACTCTTATGCATTTCTCGTGTTATCATCTTCTTGTCCTTGTTTTCGCTCGATCTTCTAAAATTTAATTGTCATTATATACCATTTTCTATCTACGTTAATCATCTTAATTATAGTACTAATCATCAATGTCTCGTCTTGCATTTTCTTGTCACTCGACTTCGTATGTTATATGTAAGTCACCGCATCACATTAGTCACCATTTATGAATGTTAAATCCTTAATCATTGTTCCCTGTGGAGATGATTGATACTCATTAGTGGCTAAATTTTCTTAAGTGAGAACAACTTTATTTTTTTATTGATTAATCTCAAAAAATACCATCAATAAATTAAAACCCAAATTTTTGAGCTGATCAATTGGCACCATTGCCAAGGAATGGTAGCCAGTAAGAATTTCAGTTCATTTATTTAATGATTTCCTTAAAATGACTTATCTTGTTTTGAGAGTGCAATCAGTTATATTAGCCACAACAGATATAAAGAGATGGTAAAATTCTAATGTTTTGTCTAGAGTTTTCTTTCATCTTTATAGTTTCTTGAACATATATCATCATAAAGACGAATGAGGGAGAGGATCATCCTAAATATTATATTATAAATGAAAATGTAGGGTATGATCCACTTAATAAAATTAACACTCCTACAGATGAGAGAATGAATTTCAAAATTGATCATCATATGGTTCAATTTCTCCTAACTTCCTTGGTTTATGTCAGGAAGAACCACACTAACATTTGGAATAATTTACTCTGATTTGTCAAACTTTTCAATTCTGTCATATTACAGACGAGGTTATAAAAATGCTACTATTTCCCTTTAGTCTTTGGGATAAAACTAGAGGTTGTCTTACATCTTTATCTGTGAACTTCAATTCTTGGAAGGAAATGGAAGTCACATTCTTAAAGAAGTTTTATTTTATTGGAAAAATGAATCCATATTGAAGAGCGATAAGAGAATTTTGTCAAGGGCTGGATGAATCCCTAGGTATTGATAATCTGAGAACTAGGGGTATAGGTTATTGATACTAAGTATCACTAACCTAGGTGGAGTGTGGAGTTCCCTAGATTTATCAATGAATTTATATTCCTCACTGATAGGGGAGCAAGGGTCAAATCATATAGAGCAACTAGAACAAATTTGAGTGGATTTAAGCTAAAAATGATTGTGTAAGAATTGCAGGAATTATATTCACTTTTATTTTGATTAAATGGAGTGTAAAGAACAGTGAATTATGAATTCCCCCATCTGAATAATTTTTATTGAGTATAGAAAAATTCAGGTAATTTAAAAACAATTTTTAGTGAATTTAGGTATTTTTATAGATTTTATTCATCAGAATTAAATCGGGAACAAATTCAGAAGAAAATAACCGACTTGTTCTTCTTGAACAAATCTTGGTCTTAATGTAATTTCGACCAAGATTTGCAAGATTCTGTTTTACCCCACAATTGTGGGATCTCTAATTGTTGTGAATGGAATTGGGTGTATTATGGAGCAAAGAACACCCAATTCCCACAGGTCAGGTGGTCTAGAGAGAGAAAGAGCCCTTAATCTTGATTTCTACCGCAAGAAATCAATATTAGCCAAGAAGGAGAAGGGTAGAGAAAGAAAGAATTTGCTTACCTGGCTGATAGGCCCCTCCTTCCGCCTCTGCAAGCCCAAGATGCTTCTCACTTCTTGGCTCACTCGGCAACTCCAATGTAGGGAGAGAGAGAGAGAGGAGGGAACCCTTGGGAGAGGGAGTAGAGAGAGAAGGACCTCTCTCCCACCTAGGCCTTGTCAGCTCCCCTTCCACTTGGCCCTTGCTAAATCTCAGAACTCTAAAGAGGGAGAGGGGAAGAAAAGAATCTTCTCACCCTTTTACTAATATTCCAAATGAAAATTCAGAATGTATTTTACAAAGGAGTCAAAAAGTATTTATAGGCATGCCTTAGATAATGGATCAATTTGATGGTTGAGATTTGGGCTAAGACATAGGCCCATTAGTTCCCCTTCCATAAGATCTGAATCCTTTTAAAGGGTCTCTTGGAACTCCTTGGATCTTCTCTCAAGAGGGAGGCCCATTAGCCCAATGAGATCTCCTTTAGCTTTATGAAGAGTCCCTTGGTCCTTCCATGAGAGCAATTTTCCTAGTCCTGAAAAGGGCCCAAAATTCTCCAAAGAAGAGGTTAGATTCAGGCCACTTGGCTGATTGGCCAAGTGGGTCACATTAAGTACAAAAAACTATACTTTTATACTATTTAAAAGATGAATATATGTGGAGAGTTCTAACATGATATGCCACTAAATTCACATGCTCCAAGTAAGGATTAAATATGAAATGAGAATAAAATGTGCCTTAGTGAACTCTTATTTACTACCTTTATATTGAGTTATCAGTATCATGACATTAAATAATAAACATATACATGAGAGATTTGAGATACTTAAAAGAAATGCATGAAATTTAGCTTTGACTGAGTTACAAGATATTTACACAATTCTAGGTCTTATTCCAAAATCGTATGGGAAGAATTAACCCAAAAAATGTAAAGTGTTAAATGTTATGATTTTCTTAGAAAATTTCCAAATATTTTGAGGAATCCTAGGGATGAAGTTTATCCTAGTCATTGTAGGGAGTTAAGATGTAGTCAAGAAGTTTTTTTTAGTAAAAAATATAATTTTACTTTGTTGTCATTAATACATGGAGATAGAAACTCCCAGAGGTTTAGGGTAGTTGTAGAGAAATAGCTTAAATATAGAGGGAGGAGAACCAACCTATGAAAGTTCTAGGGCTCTCTGTGGCCTGTTTGCAGACTTTTGTGGATATTTTAGCGGGCCCAAAAGGTGGTTTCCATCACCGTGGCTCTGCCTATGAGATGATTTTCAACATTTAATATATATATATATATAAATAGATGAAAAAAGTGTAACATCATTACCTCGTTACACCCTTGTGAAGTGCTTAGAAGTGTTTATCCTTGGCTCATCCGTTTCTGGTAGAAAGAAGGTACAATCTGAGTGAAATATAAGAGGCACTTGGATATCAAGACTTGAACATCAGCATTCAAGGAAACTAGGATCATCCACCTTCATTTCCCCCCACTTTCCCTTCATTGTATATCACTTTCTCTCTGTAGAAAAAATATTTATGTCGCTAAAATTGACATACTATCTTTATTTTTACTCCTAGAATGTCATAGAATTTTTCACCCATTTACCCTTACAATTCTCACACCATTTTTTTCCATTGAAAATTTGTTTTAAAAATAAGTATATTTTTTGTTGCACCTCATTCAACTCCATTCTATGGATAGGCAAATTTAAAATAATTCCTGATTACCATAGGATGATCTATAGCCGTCGTGGAATCCCATAACCTAGGAGCCCATGACTATGAACGGATGCTAGAAGCACTGCCCGCGGACGCCAATCATCATTGCCAACTGCCAATTGCCAAAAAGGTTATATTTTTGTTTTTACATTAAAAAAATAAATACATATTAAATTTTTTATTTCTATTCATTCGAGACTTTAATAAAAATTCTCGGATGATCCCTATGAAATTTATTTAACATTTAAATTTCATTTATGTTTCATATAATTATATATAATATAAATAATATGTATTTATCTTGTTGGGTTCTGGTTAGAGGAAAGAAAACGTTTTTCTATGCAACGGAAGTTGTGATTGATGAAAAATAGATCTCTAGAACATCATACATCAGATGTAACTTGTGGAAAACTTGTTCTACCCTCAACTTGCTGCCTTGGAAATTTATGTGAAGTAGCTCGTGTCCTGCTTCTAGAAGTATCCATGCGATCAAGTTGCTCTTTGATCTCCACTTCCTCTACAATTGCTTCTGAAGTTCTTTTTCATCTTCTCACCATGAAGACTCTCTTATTAGATGAATAGAGAAAACTGAGAAGGAAGAAAGGGGAGGAATCTCTATTTGGCATGGGTGCCTAGAATAAGTGCCCCACCCTTATTTATATTTCACTTAGGATTTTTCATGAAAACCTATTAAGTAAAATATATCTACCGATTCCCCAATGATCTTATTCGTGTGACCCATGTATCATTCTAGTTAATAGCTTTTGAGGCCCAATAAAAATTACTGGTCAACCATATTAATTAACCATATAAACATATTATTTAATTAATTGAGAATCAATTTAACCAAATTGATGGGTTAAGTTTCTAGCCAGTGGGGTGCCAAGCTACTCCTCGTGCTCTAGATGATACTAAGTAGTGCTTGAACTCTCTCATGGAACCTTTACCATCATTGGTTAGCATATATGTATAATCGTTCATCGGTGCGAGACTCCCAAATGACTAGGGGTATGGTTAATCATCAAATCTTAATCCGTCATTTCTATCAGTAGTGATGCGTAACCAAGATCATTGGATAACACCTCTTATATCCTCACTACCCTGGTAAGGGATTTAGCTGCATCATATTCCTTGAGTCAATCTCCTTTTATACCAATGGCAGATGATCGTGCCTTGACGATTCAATGACCTCTGCGTGCGTCTTACTGCATCCATGTTAAGCCTTGTTTGAATCATAAAGGTAGGGACTCATAAGCAGTAGTAAAAAAATAATTTTCCATCAACAAGATGTCATTGGTGTCTCAGGTCAATGGATCACTTATACAACTGTGACATGAGTCAACCTAATTGAGATTTTAGTATAATACCATCCTAGAACTTATAAGGATCAATTCAGTAAAATCTTTCTCCAAAGAGCATCCACCATTTGTCATTAGTGTATCAACATTAACAGCCAAGGATAAGATAGTGCTATTTATCTATCCAGATAATTTGATGTCCGTCTTGACTATCCATCGCAAAGGAATATTTAGAATACATGTTTAAGGACTGATAAGAAAAATTTTACTATAATTAACTAGGTCAATTATGATCATATCTAATCAAGATTAAATCTATCAAAACTCTATTCCAAATTGCTTGAATTAAATCCTTTAACTCTGTCTCCCTGTGGATGATCCCTCTACTCATCATGTACACCTTAAGATAAAAGGTTCATTATAATTATTATTGTATAACTTCATTACAAACAACAATTATAATTAACTATGTTAATATTTATAATGAATCATTTTTCTTAAAATGTACATGATGAGTAGAGGGGTCATCCACAGGGAGGCAGAATTCAAAGATTTAATCCAACCAATTTAGAATGGATATTTTTTATATTTAATCTTGATTAGAGATGATCTTTAGGGAAGATCATTTCTCCAAGATAAAATGGGGATGATGTCTATTGATTTTCTTTGTAAATAAAGGGTGGATCCTTAGATATCACAAGGTAAGAAAACTAAGGAGGTAGGAGAGAGAGGAGAGAATAGAATTTAAATCCACACTTAATTAAAACCTGATACTCAAAAGAAGATCTAGAATCAAAAGTGGAATGAGATAAGGGAAGTACTTATTATAGGGATTTAAATAGTAATGATTGTTGAAGAATGTAGTTATTTAGAGTAAGTGAGGAATAGAAAATCCATCTAATTTTTAAGGTATTTTTATCTATAATACTAAATTATTATCATTAGCTAAATTTTCTATTAAATCAAGACAAAGTATAGTACATTTTGCTCTAGCCAAGGCGATTTTGGAGAATATAAATCAAGATCAATCAATAAATAAAATGAAAATAAAATTAAAATACGAGGATAAATTTGATCCAAGGCCAGATCCCCTCCAAGTGAAGACTGTAGTCGAGCATCCCAGAATAAAAAATAGAGATCAAAGTTAGGAATTTATACTTAGGGAAAGGGGTGAGACAATTCAACTTTCCCCCCTGAATTCCTTAATTTTCTTTTATTTTAGGGCTTTTCTCGTTGATCCATCCATATGAATGGAAAGATGATATAATGAAGAACTAGTCCTCAAAATTTGAGCTCAATCTGACAGTTGGATCTTCCGATATCAAGGTTTGGATCTAGACCAAAATTTGGCCTTTTCTCTCTCCCCAACATTTGTAGAAAAAACCCTCCATTTTTGCCAATTATATTTTGATGCTGGTCTTAGAATATATGTGATGGCGCACGCCATCAAGTGTCATCATCGGCGTCAACCGCACCGCGCACGCCCTCGACGTCAACGACCGGGTGAAAGGCACTCAGTCATCGTTTTGTTCGTATCGCTTTCTCTCTCGTGTGTTTTAGTTTTTCCCGTTCTGGTTGTGTCGCTTTCATCATGTTTCGTCGTGTTTGCGACGCTCTCTCGTCCGTGGTTTTGCCGTCAAGGAGATGGGCCTCTCTCTAGCCTATTCCCCTTGACTCTTCTCCATTTCCCCCTTTTATGTTCATCTTTGTTTGTAAAGGGGAGCCCATTTACAAGGGCGCCCCAAAAGGACCCGTTTGGCCCGTTAGGGGCCTATCTTTCCCCCCCTTATAAGGGAAAGGGTGGGCGCCCTAATGTTCAGACCCCCCTTTTTCCACTTTGGCATTTCGTCGAACAGTTCGTGGGTCTCCCGTCCTCGTTTTGAGAAGAACAGAAAGAAGAGGAAGAAGAGGGAAGAAGGAGAAGGGAGAGGAGAAGAGAGAAGAAGAGGGAAGAAGAAGAAGAGGGAGAGGAAGAAGAGGAGGAACGGCCGCCCCTGCCACGTTCGTGCGCCGCCCCGCGCGCCGCCGCCTCCGTTCGCGCGCCGCCCCGCGTGCCGCCGCCACCGTGCTGCCGCTCCGCTCACGCCCTCGCCAAGCCGTCGTCCCGTGTCGGGCTCGCCGTGACCGCCGTCGTCCGACCGCGGCAACCGCCCCGCCGTGCTCGCGACGTCACTCCCCCACGCCGCTCGCCGACGACCATGCCGCCCTGCACCGCTCCGCGCCGCCCTGCACGCAACCGCCAACTCCGCTTGAACGGCGTTCCGACGCCTAACCCCTTGACGACCGAACTTTACGATTCGCTCCGGCACCTCCGCTGCACGTCGAGCCGCCGTGACCTCTCTGGCGCCCCCATCACCCAACCCGCTCCGGTACGCCAGTGACGAAGACGAGATCCTGCATCACGAGCCCCGTCGACGAGGTACGCCGTCCTCTTCCGTCGCTCGTTGATTTATCCTTTGCAGTATATCTTCGCCCCGTCTCCACCGCGCTCAGGCTAGGTAGGTGAGCGAGGTTAAACGAGAGAAACTAAGTTCTGAGTGTCTTACCGGTGCGGACGAGTACGTTCGTTACGTGCGAGCCCAACGGACTGAGTCCGTTCGGCCGTAGATGCCTTTGTCACTCTGACGAGGTTTGAGAGGCCCCCATGGCCGTCACCCGGCGACTCCCGTCCAAGCTTGGAGCTCGGCGCCTCCCTCGAGTCGGAGCCTGCACGTACAACACGTAGTACATTTATCCCCGTAGTTACATACCCGTTAGGGTATCGTCGGACGAAAACATCGCCACTCCCGATACGTATCATTTATCGTCGCTGAGCCATCATACTCGGTGATGACAAGACGACGTTCTATACGTACGTCCTGCATCAATATGCCTTTCGATTCTTAATCACCTTCACTGTCTCACCTATTTCGCTTGAAAAATTACAATAATAAAAATCCAATATGTGTGAAATTAATACTATAAATTGCATGTTATCAAGGACTAGTGGTCATTGTATTATGATCTCATAATAATTCATTAGGTCATTGAAAGTATTCATGAACGTCATTGAAAATTTTCATGGGAATAATAATGATGAAATATTTTATTCAATGAATTTAAATAAAAAGATGGCAATGTGATTGGCTTTATGGCCACATAATATGATTCATCTCTTTTCTAGTTATTATTTATATTTATGATAAAATAGTTATTAACTTTATGCTTGAGTAATGAATCCTATAAATTTCAATATTTTAATAAATTTTAATATTTTTACATTAAAAGTTTATACTATAAATAATATATATTCCAAAATTTATATTTTTTTACTTCTGTAGTTCCTTTTTCATTTAGAAGTTTACAAAAAAATGAAGCTTAATTTCTGCTTCATTGTAGTCTGACTCCTTACTTGCCCAACATAATTTGTAGACTATCTAATTGAAATTATTATTATAACTATTTATGCATAAATGTGAATTAAAATAATGAAAGAAAAAAAAAGAACCAAAATCGCTAAGTTTAGATTCTCGGCATGCAAGTTCCAAAATGTGGCATGACAGGTCACCAGAATGAGTGGAAGTAAATTTGCGAGCTGCTCAAACCAAAAAAAGAGGAAGTAGTTTTTCAGTAGACATCTTGGACACTCATTTGGTTGCACGTGTAGCATTTTGAGGTGCTGATGACCAACTAGAAATGTTGTCACTATAGGTCGGTTTGGAAAACAATCATTCAATTTTCTAATTGTGTAGTGGGGTCCAAAAATATTGTAAAATAAAATAATCAATTTGTATAAATCTTTAAGAATTATTATTGGGGGATTATTGACCTTCCTAATGATGGTTCCAATAATTTGATTAGTTTATTATTGTGGTTCATACTCTTCCTGTTATAGGGGTATAAATATCATTGAAAGAAACTTATATTCCTTAAAATTAATCAGAATAACCATAGAATAAAAAAATCAAGTTGAAACATATTTTTTTCTCATTATTCGTATTGTGTCAGGGGAAGTTATTTTAAGAAACTGGTCGATATATTGATAACATGCTATGGGCTTTCAAAACTTAATTCGAATGTGGTTGGTGCTCCTCATAGGCAGATAACACAAATTTCATGTACGTAAGATTAATTTGTATGATATATGAGCAATATTAATTTTTTTATTAAAATTTTACATTTGGGGCATTAGTTGAATCATTGCACCATTGCCTTCAGTCTGAATTTGGCAGAAATTACTGAATGAATATATTTCATCAATTTAGTTGAAGTGTTATATTTAATCAGGCGTGAACTTAACAGGTCAAAAGTGTTTTGATCCAAAAATTTATCTTGAGATTATATTTTCTTGAAACTTATTTGAGGAATTAAAATAAGCACATTAGGATGAAGGTCCTGTCTCAAAAGCTTGGCCTAAAGGCATAGTCCACCTGCACGAGCCATGGAAGTAGCTTAGGTAGAGCCAAGGCCTAGTACAGAAGGGCATCTCAACATTGGCCTAAGGGCCAGCGTAGCAGTCAAGGCTGGTGCATATATGTCCCAAATCCAGCTTCACCAAGGAGTGAGCTCAAAATTAGGGACCAATAACCAGCCAAAAGCATCTTTAGTGCACAAGAGTCTAGACCAAGGGCATACAATTTATCAACCAGATGATTGCCTTATTGAATATCAGAGAGCATCCCCTATCGTCCTGAGCATTGTCTTTTGTTCGAGGAATAGGTCATTTTCATAAGTATATGAAACCCATTTGCATTTTTTCATCCCTCATTTAACTTTATTAATACATATAAAAATAACAATATCTTATTGATCATCTTAATAATAAAATTTTATGTGTCTCAGCTCATGGACATCTAATGTTCTTATATTATATATAATTAATTTTCATTACTGCTTCTACACCCAAATAGTAGTTTTTCTGTATGCTCTTTCTTAATCTCTTGCGGCTTATTACATTTAAGTATTCTATTCTTGTCTCAAATCCTTATAAAAGTTTTCATGATTTGGTGATCAATTTTATCAAACACCATCATCCTCAATGGACAGCTAGTGATAGCCCAAAAATTCTGATAAATATAACTGAGAAAAAACGTTTGATAACCATTATGTTACCTGTTCTAAAAGCCATAACAATGGGAATTTAATTTTATTAAAAATGAAAATTTAAAATATTATTTAAATAATGATCAATTTGAATATAAATTCATGTAGCGATTAAATTCCATCATGTTGATTTCATACATACTCAATTATAAGATAAAATTTAATTCATAGCATCAAATTTATTAATCAATGATATACGTTATATAACATAAAGGCTGAATTTTAAGTTTCTTTCCATAATTCCATACATTTAATGGAATTTCTCTAGGAATCTGTCATCATACAATTAATTCCAATCTGCACTGGGAAATCACAGAACCAATCGAATGGAAACATAGAATGATCAATCTATCACAAATGGTATCCATCATGGACCTAATAATTCTCTCACCACTCCTAAATGACTAAAGGGGAAGTTTAAACACCAAACCTTTATCCATCATTATAATTAGTGCTGGTCCATAATGGAGATCATTGGAGAGGGTCTCTATAAGAATATCCACCACCCTATAAAGTGTTCAATGCATCTTCTTCATCGGGTCAATCTCCTTATATATCAAGTAGATTGACTTAAGGAATAAGATAATGGTAAGTGTTCCATAGTAGAGTTCAATCAATACTATTTATGTTCTAGAGCACGAGGTGTAACTTGGCACCCCATGGGCTGGAAACCTAACCCTTCGATTAAATTATTTCGATGGTCAGTTCATTTATCTATATATCAATATATTTAAATAGTTATGTTAGTATAGATTGGCCATTAAGGTTACTAATTATACTGATACACAGGCCTAATGGTCAGACACATAAGATCGATGGACATTGATGGACATTGACTTCTTAAAAAATTCCTCAAATAAGTATAAATTGGGGCACCCATTTGAGATGTCCATGCCACCATACCTGTTTTCTTCTTTTCTTCTCATATGTCACCCCCTTTTACTGAGAGTGAAGAGAAAAGATCTAGTAGATATTCAAGAAGAGTTGGAGAAGAAGAAGAGAAGATCCATCATCACATCGATTGCATGGAAACGTCTGGAGGCCGGACATTTGAATTGCATGTGCATGGAAGCAAATTGACTGTAGAATTAGTTTCGTTGAAGGTGATGTGATCATCTTAAGTTTTATAGTTCAATATGATTCGATTTCAATGATTTTTGGACAATTGATCAGCCTTTTTTGGACAATCGATCAACCTACATACACATAGGATCCACATAGTTCTGATAGAGTAGTAAGAAAATGTGATTGGTATGTTGGACATATTGTTATGATTGAAGTCTACACACTCCACCTACGGGATAGTAATCCTTTTTATTTAAGATAAGCATTTTAAAGATTATTGATACTTTCTTGATTTTTAAGAGGGAGTGTTCCACCTAGGGGGACTGTGATCACATTCTTGATACTTTATGAGGAAGACATTCTACACTTTTGAAATGATGTACACATATCTTGATTAGAAAATATGTGACGGTCAAAGTATTCTCCATGAAGGATTTGAGAGAAAAAACCCCGTGTAGGATTATGTATGTGTAGAGATAGATTGACAAGGTTGTTTAAATTTTTCCAATCAATGTACATAGATAGATGATAATCTCAAATTTAGGGGTTTTAATTCGTCGTTGGTAACTGAGATTATTCAATAAAAATATTTTTAACCGTATTTACAAAAGAATATTTAGTTAGTGATGAGTACAGAACCTCTCCACTGGGAACGATGATTAAGGATCTAATTTTCTTACTATAGTGATTAGAGATATGAGAAGAGATAAATACGAGAATAGAATTGGCGAGATAGTGATATCGAGGAAATATAAGTAGAAATATGTGAACTGTTACGAGAAAAAGGTAGAGGGCATGACAGATAGGATAGTGATCAAATGCACGAATGGTATGATGGCAAAGATAGAGACGAGATAATGGGGAATTAAGTGAAATGATAAATGAAAATCTGATAAGAAACTCTAATTATGATAATGATGATGTTGGAGAGAAACAATGTAAGGCGAGGACACTTACCTTAGATCCTTACGTTTCGCCAGGACCACGGCAATTTACAAGTGCCGGTAGGCTCCCCCTCTTCTTTAATGCTTTTTCCCACACACCCAAGACACCAAGAACACACTTGATGGATCTCAAAACTCACTATCTTTCAATCAGCCCACACAAGTAGGAAGACGAAGCAGTGCTAGAAATTTCAGCTCAATCAAAATCATAGAACAAAATTTATGGTCGTTTGAAGTTGAAGCAATCCTAGCCCTTGATTTTTCTCTCTCTTAATCATCATCTCTGACGCTTCCTCATTTTCTGTTTTCAGTTAAACTGTCAAATCCATTAGATTCCTCATCCTCTTGTCTTCCGCGCTCACATTTTTTTGGAACTACCACATGTACCTGTGGGGGAAAAAGACAAGAGAAAACAAGAAAGAAGAGAGGAAAAAGACAAAATAAGATTTGTCTTTTTCCTTTCTTCATCCACGTGCAGAGAGTGAGTAAGAAGATAAAATAATTTTGTCTATTTGCGCCTACAATATTTATTGCAAATAAAAAAATAGAGAATTTTGCTGATTGGTCCACGTCGTTAAAAAATCTCTACAATTCATATTAAAGCCCAAAAAAGACAAATCTCTAAAATAAAACTAAAGCCCAAAAAATACATATAAAAATATATTACGACTTAGAAAAATCATATCTTTCTAAATTTAATGTCAAAAAATTCTAGAAAAATCATATTCTGTCTCAAAAATTATATTCATTTAAAATCTATTGTTAGAAAAATCCTAAAAATGCAGAAAATTATTCTAAAAATAGATTTAATCATTTCAAGCCTGATAACATGCAAATATGAGTCATTCAATGCAAATATACATGTAAATATGATCATGTTAAATTACTAAATATGCATGTTATCAATAAGACATCTTCATTATTAAATATGTGACGGTCAAAGTATTCTCCATGAAGGATTTGAGAGAAATGGCCTATGTATTAGGATTATGTATATGTAGAGATAGATTGACAAGGTTGATATTTTCTTTCCAATCAATGTACATAGATAACACATATCTTCATTAGTAGATATGTGACGGTCAAAGTATTCTCCATGAAGGATTTGAGAGAAACAACCTACTTATGAGGATTATGTATATGTAGAGATAGATTGATGCAGGACAGCTAGGGAAAAGGACGACTGTGGGGGTGGATAGGACAACCTCGGGTGGGCTGCCCTGGGGTGGGCTGCCTTGGGCAGCCTCGGGTGGGCTGCCCTGGGCGGCCTGGGGCGGCCTGGGGCGGCCTGGGGTGGCTACCTTGGGTGGCCAAGGGCGAGGAAAGAGAGGGGGAGGGAGAAGAGAGACAAGAGGGAATGAGAGAAAGAGAGGGATGGAGAGGGGGAAAGAGGGTGGGGAGGACGATGGTAGGTTTGGAGAAGGGATAGGGGAGGCTTGGCAGTCCTTTAGGAAGAGTTAAAAACAAATTCAATTCTTGAATAATGACTGCCTAACTGTTTCTTGAAACAATGGCCTATACATATAGGCCTTGGAGGAAAGAGAAAATACGGTTTAAAGAAATAAAATAAAGACGAGCGACGTGACGAGGGACGTGGTTTTGCGTCACGTCAATTGGCAGTTCTGGATCTGCCTTTGGCGACGTGTCAATATGCGTGAGGGGGCATGCGTGGGTGGAGACGTGCCTGATGCCGGCGTGTTGACTTGGTCTGGGTGGCAAGTTTTCAGCGGTCGTGTTGACTTCGGACGACGGTGGTGACGCGTCCGGTGTCGATGCGTGGACGTTGTCGCCACCATAGATTCACAAGGTTGTTAAATTTTTTCCAATCAATGTACATAGATAACACAGATCTTCATAAGTAAATATGTGATGGTCAAAGTATTCTCCATTAAGGATTTGAGAGAAACAACCTACGTATTAGGATTATGTAAATGTAGAGATAGATTGACAAAGTTGTTAAAATTTTTCTAATCAATGCACATAGGTAACATCATAAAAAATGCATGGAGATCATGTACTAATAATCTGTGGAGTTTATATAATTAAAGAAACATTGCTTAAGACTCTTTAATATAGAGTGATGATAAAGAAAATCTCCTCTTAAGAAGCAATTAGGCCCATTATGTACACAGTTCTATGGAGAAGTCTTTAAATATTTTTTGCCAAGAATCATGACAAGATGTTAGATGTAATAAGAGAGGAAAATTGTTGGGTCATGTGCCTTGAATCAATCATGGAAGACAAGTTTTTCCATCGATATTTAAAATCATACATCACATGTACCTTACGGGAAACTTGTTCCACCCTTGACCTGGTTACTTTGAGATTGTTCTGAAGCCATTCACATGCCCATCCTCTAGAAGTATCCATGCAATCACGTTGATCTTGGATCTCCACCTCTTCTTTCTCAACTCTCCATGAAAATCTTGATGCTCTTATCACCATGAAGACATCTAGTTAGTTGAGCAGAGAAGAGAGCAGAGTGGAGAAAGGGGGGCTCAAAATTCCAGCTGACCTGGGTGCTTTTAAATGAGTGACAATTCCCTATTTCTCAAAAACCCATTAGGTAAAATATATTCACCAATGCCCCTATGATCTTATGTGTGTGACCCTCTAGGCCCATGTATTATTCTAGTTAACAACTTTAGTGGCCCAAAAATAATTTTTGGCCAACATTATTAATTAACTATAACATCATATGATGGCTCAGTACCGATAAGGGATGGTGGTATCGAACGTCGACGGTGTCGTCGTCTGACAGATCAAAACCCTAGCGGGTCGATGTAACTACGATGCAATGAATATCTTGCGTGTCGTATGTGCAGGCTCCGACTCAGGGGAGACGCCGAGCTCCAAGCTTGGACAGGTTGCCGGGTGATGGCGATGGTGGCCTCTTGAACCTCATCAGAGCGACGAAGGCGTCTATGGCTGAATAAAATCTATCCGTAGGGCTTGCACGTAACAGACGGTCTCCTCCATACCAGTAAGACACTCACAGAGTCGTAGTTTCTCTCAATTTGACTCTCTCACCTACCTAGCCCGAGCGCGGTGGAGTCGAGACGAAAATATACTACAAAAGGTAAATAAACGTGCAACGGAGAGGACGGCGTACCTCGTCAGCGTGGCTCGCGATGCATAGTTTCATTGATGTCGGCGGCAATTCAGAGCGGGTGGAGCGGAGAGACGCCGGAGAGCACACACCGGCTCGACGAGCGGAGGATAATGCTAGAGCTATAAGTAAAGGTCAAGGGAGCCGAGGAGAAGAGAGATGCAGCGGTCACAACTCAATCCAACCACCAGTCTTCGTCATCGAACCCAAGGGTATCGCACTGTCGACGAAGTTGGGAGACTGTGGTGAGCAGGCCAATAGAGAATCACCCCTCGAGGCAGGGATTCCTGATCGCTGGAGAATAACATTGGCGGGAGATAGTGAGCCCGCTGGCGCAACTGTGCATTGGCGTAGTCCAGACACTGGCACGGTGGGAGGGCAACCGTGGGGGCGTTGCAGATCAATGCTCCATGCGTCGCATTCCCATCCCAGAGTTGGAGTTCTCCCCGATCAACCAGGAGCACACGCAGTCAAGGTCGGGTTCTAGCTCCTCTCAGGCAGCGTTGGCCCCAGCTCAAGCGTGGGCTATTCACCAACAATGAGGCATTTGGGTTGAAACAAGAACACGGCCGTTTCTTTTGGCGAGAACACGCGGGAAGTGCGATCAACCCGTGGAGATGTCACAATCTTCGATGAGAGATCCGCAAGACGAATCGTCCTTTTGTGATTGGCTGACAAAATTCCGTTTGTCGGGCGGAATTCGGATCGTTGGTGATGGAACTGTCGTGGATTGCTCGGGGAAAATGATTCTGCCCCAACAGAACTGACTGGGTAGAACGCTTGATGAGTTTGAGAGGCTGGGTCGACTGAGTATGTAGGGAATTTGCACAATCTGACGGAGCGATCAGTCGGCAATCGAGACCGATCATGGCTTGTTCATGATGCCAATTCCAGCGATTCCGGTAAGGATTTGCACTTTCACGACTTAGGAATTTGGGACAACCTGGGGGAAATTAAATCCCCTCTCCTATCCTCTTCAATCTCCTTCAGCTCCTCCCACCTTTTTCTTCTTCTCTATGAGAGGGAGACCAGAAAAAAAACACGATTACTCCTTCCTTTGTTCTTCCTGGTCTAAGAGATTAGGGCGCCCCCCCTCTTCCCTTATGAAGGGGGAAGAGGTCAGCGGGAAAAAAGGGGTCAGCGGGAAAAAAGGGGTTCATTAGGGGGCCCTTATATAATGGGCCCTCTATTACAATTAGAGGGAAATTGGAATGTAAAAAGGAAGAAAAGGATAGCAAAACAAGAGGCACAAGGGAGGGGTTCCAAATTGGCTAAGGATCCCTCCCCGTGTTGACGACAAAGGACTTAGGGACATGTCATGGACGTGACGAAAACACAATGACGAGATGAGAAAAACACAAAACGTGAGAAAGAATGACGAAAAGACAAAATGCGATATCCGAGCAATTTCACCCGATCTTCGATGACAGTGTCGGGCGGTGCTGACGACATCGTAAGTGATCCTTGATGGCGTGCACCATCACTTCTCCTATAAGTAGGATCAGTTAGTGCTATTCTATCTGGATAACTCGATGTCCATCTTGACTATCCACCAAAAAGAAATATTTATAATACATGTTTAAAGACTAGTGATCATTTTATTATGATATCATCATAATTCACTAGGTCATTGCACGTATTCATGTACTTCATTATAAATATCGCATTGTAATAATAATGAATGTAATACTTTATTCAATGAACTTAAATAAAACATGGTGGTGTGATTTGGCTTGATGGCCACAAAATATCCATCATTAGATATCCCTAAAATGCATCATTAAGTGCTTGAGAAGAACTGAAGAGTATTGTTTTCTAATTTATGGAGACTAGGAGCTAAAGCTTTATGGCTACCATTTTTATCTAATTTTTGTTAGTTAATATAGACAATGTAACAAAAGGAAGTCCATGTTATTCCTTATAAGATGTTAGTTTATTTACCTGTAATACAATGTATGACCTACATAAGACTTATTAGGTTCTAGGGTTGTGATTCCATAGTGATAACATGCAAATAAGATCTAATAAAATTCTAATTTTATCATATTTGTGGGCTTTTAATGTTTAAAAACATCAAATTCTAGTGCATGTTATCATGATTCTATGTTGAAACAACACTCTTCTTAATTTTCAAGAGAAACAATATTTTTGATAAATAATAAGGTTAATAAACACATTTTAAACGTTTTTAGAATTGAACTTCATAAGGAATTAATTTTTTTTAATTTACCTAGTTCAATAAATAAAAATAAATTAACTCTAAAACTGAGGTTAGAAATTAATAAAAAAAAATTACGCATTAATAAATGGTTTTTACAATTTATTTCAGTTGCTTTTAAATAAAAATCATTTTTTATTGAAACTTGCCCTTATTTGGCCAGTTTAAGGGCTAACAGAGTGTTGAGTTGCGCAGAGCATACGCGGAGTGCGCAAGCCAATCAGCTTTGCGTTAGGTGTCTTCGGTGCGTGACACGCTTGTACACAGCATCGTGCGTGCGACACAACGAGTTAAGTCGTGCGAAGCTTGCCAGGACTAATGAGATTGCAGATCTCCACAGTCCATGCAACCTCGTCCATGCAAATCGCATGTATGCAGTGCTGTGCATAAGAAGGATGACGCATATGTGACATCACATGGCCCACCCACAATGCCTCATTCAGCCTGCGTACAAAGAAATTAAAATCAAATAAATAACGGAATTGGAGGAACTCGTTCTTCAGATTCCACGGCGATAAATTGGGGAAAATAGGAAATTGTAGTTCATTCTTGATTTTTAAGCTTGAGGAGAGTTAGCTAGCTTCCTTGAAGACTCAAGAACAGCCTGGAGTGCATTTGGAGCTCGATTTGGACTGTAAATTTGACGATTCGGCGCCGCATGAATCTTTAATCACTTGCATTAGTTCCCAATTTCCTAAATTAGCAGATCGTGATCACGATTTGCTAATTTAATGTATTTCTCCAATTTCGCGATTAAATTTGGATAAAAATTCAAAAACAACTTAAAAAATTATTATGGTTTCCAATCCGTGAGGAACAAGTGAGCATGTTTTACCAAAAAATCAATTAGAATTTCATAAATTTTCTAAACCATTTCCAATTCATTAAATAGCCTAAAAACATAATTCCAACCGAATTATGTTTTTGGGTAAAATAAATGATGAATGTCAATTGTCAACTTCTGATCTAGACTTTAGCGATTAAAACAATTTAGTGAAGAGTAATGCTAACATTCCATAAATTTAAGATCAAATGGACACATAATCAATATAAGTAGGGGATTATTTAGCAATTCTTGTCAAGAATTGCTAACTAATCATAAATCTGATTCTCATTGATAAAAAAATAGAAATTAAGTATCCGTTAATTGAGATAATTTGACTTGAAAAAAATAGAAGGTTAGATACAACTTACAAGCATTGCTATCACATGAGTAAAAGGTTGTCATATCAGTCCAATTTAGAGTTCTAAACCCTAAGTCGATAAAAAGTGAATTTTACGATCGCCTCCCTAGGGTTCGACCCCTTACTTGAGCACTACCGGATAAATAAATTTATTAGTTAAGTTTGAAAAGCCTTAAATAAATACATTAAACACATATTTTTCGAGCTTATCACATAGTACTTTAGCAATTCATGTTGCAGAAGAGCATGGATACTAGCCTTATAAATAGTTAAAAACACGATCGTAGAATCACATTTGCTAGTATCAAACTTGTGATTCCTCACTTCCAGATAAACCAGAATTTGGGTTAAACAGGTCATTTTAAGGCTCTGATTTATGAAACAATATTTATAAAATATTCCTTACTTAGAATAGTGTAAGGGTCAAATCCATAAGAAGCAGGTAATGATAGGGATAGGAAAAAAAAATTCGTTCGTTCGCAATCATGCGAACGAACGAACACGAACGCTAACACAAAAATTTGGATACGAACATGTTCGCGAATGGTTCGCGAACAACCAAACTGTTTGCAAACAGGTGGCATTCTCAAGGTAATAAAATAATTAATAAAAAAATATTTTGCAGAAGAGGACAAAATATAGAGAAAGTGAGAGGGAGAACAGGGATCTCCCTCTCAGGATCTCACTCTCTCCCCGTCGTCCCATCCTCCTCTCCCCCCTGGCTCATTCTCCCCCCTCCCTCTCCTGTGCCCTCACTCTACCGTGCGGCCGAGCCACCCCTCTCTCTCTCCCCTGCCCCCCCCCCCTCTTCCCCTATCTCCTCCCCGTGTGGCCGAGCCACCCCTGTTGCCTCCGACGGTGAAAACGAAGACAAAGGAAGACAAACGAAGGTTATTTCAGTGCTGGTAAGCTCCAGACCAAAGGAATCCTCTTTTTTCATCAAATAATTGAATAATCGATAAGTTTCTCTCCCAAGTTATCTTGCCATAGACGCAACCCATCAATGTTGAAAGCTTACCGATAGGTTTTTACATGTTTTGCATGTAAATACAGTCCTTTTCTATGACTCTTCTTAACAATGTTTGTCTGTATAATATTTTTTCATTCATTTCTTTGACTATTAAAACTCTTCTTGCAAATCATTTGGGATTCTTGAATCTTTGAAGAATCAGGGAACAAAAATCGTAGATTCCCCATTCAAATCTTATTTTCATGAATTTCAAATGAGAAATATCTGTACAATTATCTGCATGCAAAAGCCCAAACTCTACTGGGAGGTCAAATGCTTCTGACTTCTGAGTTAAGTCTGTTACATGATACTTCTATACACAACTCAATACTATCTAAACAATAATTTGACCTCTCATTTTTATAAGACATAGCTATCAAAAACGATAGACTAATAAATCTAAGATGCTTGCATGGTCTTTTGCTTCAGTTGATCAGTTGACGTGATCTCAAAGATCTTGTCTGCATTCCCAACCTCAAAGCCGCCACGTCTGTGTTTCTCTTCCACTTGTTCTGATGCAAAAACAATCCCTCTTGTCAAGCATAACTTTAACACCCCCCATCAAATGTATCTACAATTCTCAATAGACGTTAGTTTCCCTGATGCCATGATAGTTTCATTGCTTTGTTATTTTTAGCTATTGGATCGACTCTTGATCTAGCAAGTGATCATTCATCATTTGTAGATATTGGATTGATTGATCAGTTTTGAGATTCAGAATGGACGGCAATCGTGAATACAATTCAATCTCTGAATATTTTTTAATTTGTGAAAGAAAGTTTGATGGACTAATAATATTGGAAAAAAATGGAAGACGGAACAACCGGGTACATAATCGCTCTCAGTTTAGAGATATTTTAAATTGTATTTAGGAAGTTGTCATAGGCGGCAAATCGAAAATGTTTGTCCACAATGTTTTGTTTGCTTCAAAAAATCTTGTTATATTTTCTTTTACACTTTACGAGAATATCTGATTTATTTTTAGTACTTGCTGTTTTGTTGGTAGTGCATGTTCCAAATGATATGCTGATTTGTTGAGAAATCTTAGTCATGAAATACATGAACAATTATGTTATTCTATGTTATTAGCAGAGACGTCTTGGAAAAGATTTTCATCTATGAATGTTGACAAAGGTCAGACCGGCAGTAATTCAAATAAGATGAATGTAAATGTTGAAATGGCACAAGAGCGTAGCCGTGAACGAGCGTTAAGCACAACTACTCCGATAACCTCGCAGAGAAAGCGTCGTGGTCGAGAATCAGAGGCTATGCATTATTTTGAAGAGATTGACGTAAACCAGTGTGAATGTATTTTATGCAAGGAGAACACCCCTCCACGAATTACAACTATTGAGAGAAACAATCAGGGGACCACAACAATGTTTTGGAGGCACTTGCAGAAGAGCCATAAGGAGCTGCGCGATCGACTGAAAGGTAAACAAGTGCCACAGTCAGAGGAGTAGCCGACTTCTTGAGGTCAACGATCTATTATTGGAATGCTGAGTTCGCCCGGTAGGCAAAATACCTTGTTACTAGGTATCACATTTGAGAGAACAAAGGAGATGTCTCCAGATTTATATGTCTTACTGACCAAGCATGGTCCATAGTAGACGACAGAAGTTTCAGAGAGGTGTTGCTCTATTGTGCGCACCACAAGATTAGAATACCATGCTCGAAGACCATTCATGAATACGCGAAGGTCTTCTTTGGGCGAGAGAAGCAAAAGCTGGTTCACTCACTATCAAATGTTAGAAGTGTTTGCCTAACGGTAGATGCATGGACAAGTGAAAATATGATTCCTTTATTGGGAATCACTGTGCATTGGGTCACGGAGGAATGGAAACTTGAAGAACGAGTTCTTGCGGTAAAGAAAACTGATTGTCCACATAGCGGGAGTCGCCTCGCACAACTTCTTCTAGAGGTGTTGGTCGACTTTGGACTAGGTACGAAAGTAACTGCTATTACGACGGACAACGCGAGTAACAATAGATCGATGATTACATCCTTGACGAATGTAGTACACAAAGTTAATCCCAACTTTGAACGAAACCGGCACATGCCTTGTATTGCGCATGTGATGAACCTTACAGTGCAGGATGGTTTGAAGGCACTCGGAATTCCGCCGCCACTTACACCTGATGAGGCAGCGGTGCTAGTGGACGGTGAGTCCGAAGAAGCACGAAGGCGATGGGTTCTGCCTCTTTGGGAGATCTGGGTACGCGAGTGCTTCAAATTGTTGCAGCCGTTTGTTCTTCGGATGAAAGACGGAGGAGCTATGTCCAATGGTGTACTCAATTAAAGATGTCAAATACTAGAAAATTAGTGTTGGATGTAAAGACTATGATGGAACTCCACGCATGAAATGTTGCAAGTCACATATCAGAAGAGGAAGGTGTTGTATAAGATGGCAATTTTTTAGCTATAGAGCACGGCAAAAAAGAACTTTGTGATAGATGAACATGAGTGGCAAATGGTGGCACATTTTGGTCAAATTTTAAAGCCGTTCCGTGAAGCATCAGATATTATTTGCAGCTCCAAACGTGTGATGGCGGCAACAATTTTATCATTGCTCCAAGTCCTTGATGAACACCTTCGGGAACATACTGATGCCATAGACCAAGGACGCCTTTTCCCAAATGGTGTTGTCCTCACGGTAGAACAACGTGCCTCCATCCAAATCACATGTAGAGCCATGAGAGCAAAACTGTCCAAGTACGAGGCTCGCATTCGAGGAAATACTGCCTTCTCGGTTGCATTAGTTGTGGACCTGCATATTAAATTAGACTCTGCTCCGGAAGAACGTGGCACCTTGGGGGCATATGTGCAGAGACTTCTGAATGATGTTAATGAGGAGGAATTAACAAATTTGAGGGAAGATGACAATAGTGGCCGCGAAGGAGTTAGTCGACAACAACGCATGAATCATGACAAGGAGACCGGGATGGATGAGAGCCACATACCGTCCATTAAGACAAGGCTTGCACAGGTCTTCACGCGACAAGAATATGTCAGTCCATCCGTGGACGACGAGTTACAGAGTTATCTACAGATATCTCACGTCTCGACTGATGCTCTCCTATGGTGGCAAGGCGACGATTGCAAAAGATTCCCAAAGCTCACTGTTGTGGCACGAGATTTTCTTCTCATATGCGCATCTAGTGCACCCGTCGAATGCTTCTTCTCCGTTGGACTTGGAATTTGCACGTATAAACGTTCACGACTTTCGGCGGAGAATATGTCCATACAGATGACTCTAAAATGTTGGTTGAGACAACAACGACTAGAAAGCGACATATCAGAGTCATTGCCTGAGATTGAAGAGGTCGAATTAGTCGAAGAGGATTCAGACGAAGAAAATGTAGATGCAGGATGGTAGCGTAAGAATTACAGGTATATTTCATATTTAATCATGCATATTTTTATTTCTTCGAGGTAAAAAACCTTGATCGTTTACCTTTCAATTTCTTACCAGGTATCGAATATCATCATAAGTTGCATCACAAAATTTTGGTATAAATGACATTTGGATGTCATTAGTTTTAAATACAACTCTTTCAGAACATTATTTGACTAACTTGGAAAATCATTAATCAAAGAAAATTTATGTAAAATCTAAAAAAAACAGGTATATTGACGACCACGCGGAGGCAATGGAGGGAGTAGGAACCGGAAATAGGTGCACACCCCGGAGGAGTATGCGACTAGTTTGATGAAGACTGGTACAACAACTCCAAGACCTGACTGCTATTGTCATCAACTCAGACACCGAACCAAACGACGATGACAACATGAAACACACAAACGATACAAATGGAGGCAACACAAATCAATTTTGCCCATTTCAAGACATGCTCATTGGGGCAAGTACCAAGTGCATTCTTAAAGAAATACTTCCTCTCAAGCCAACAGACTTCATATTAGATCCCCAAAACCCTGCAACACATGGGAGACTATGGTGAGTACTCAATGGAATGACAACACATTTTGGGAGCGTCACAACTTCACTCCAGCAATGATTCTTGCTGTCCAACGTAATGTCAGTCCTTTTGAAAACCGACTCCTTTGATGTTTATGAAACTAAGTTGGCCGAACATTGTTTTCTGTTTTCAACTTTCACTGAGATTTCTCCATCTAATTAAGATTTATGTAATATTTAGGAAACCAACTCCTTTGATGTTTAAGAACTTTAAGCTTAAAAATTAAAGCAATGGACTTACTATTGAAACTGGTAAAAACGTGAATAATAATTGTGGATATAATTTCAGATGTATATAAATATGAGATGATGAACATGAATAATACATGTGGATATACTTTCAGAAGCATATAAATATGAGATGATGAACATGCATAATACTTGTGGATATAGTTTGAGATGCACATAAAGTTTCAGATGCATATGGATATATTTTCAGATACCAGACTTGTATGAACAATAATTTTTTGTAAGCTCTTTTGACTAAAAAAACTTTAAACAGTTTGTGAGTTTTTATAAAAAATGTTAATACTAATAATTGTAAAAAAATGGGTATAAAGTATAAACGATTCTGATTTTAAACAGATAAACCTTTATTTTTGGTACTAACCGACGTGGTTTTCCAATTAAAATTGCACATTATTTCTCGGCAGAATTGATCGGAGTTATATTTTTGTGATCCTCAACAAATACATCATTTTATCATCATTGCAGCTCAAACATGCAATGTAGATGCATCGCATTAGTTTTCTATGAATTTTTAGAACACAACATAGAAGGGCATAAAGCTGACATACGGTGATAACAGATTTAGTGAAAGCTGTTAGATTTTCATTATAATATAAACTGACCAATTTTAAATTTTTTTTCATCTGTTTAAAGATGTATTAAGTTTTGATTGTATTTATTATTTATACATATTTTACTCGTACCATTTTTCCCTGAATTTTGGAAATCACGTGTACAAATAATTGATTACAATTGGTTAAGTAAATATTTTTGCTGATTATTTAATTCATTTGAGGCATAACAATGCATTTGATTAATCAAATCTTAGTAGACCAATCAACCTTTTTATTAGTCATTTAAAGTTATCATCCTGTTCGTGTTCATTCGCAAACGAACACGAACGAACCGAACACGAACACGAACACGAACATGGATTTTTGGCTGTTCATTCATCAAGGAACATTGTTAGTTCGTGGACGAAACACAAACTTCCCATCCCTTGGTAATGAGAGAGTGAATAGCAGTTCAAATAGATTTAAAAGAAAATTATGGTAATTTTATATTTTCTCAGATTTAAAACAATTTTCTAAAGATCAAATGAATGAAACTAATCAGCTATTTTAAATAAATGAAATAAATATTTTATTTTTTTCCAATAAGGTATAGTGATTTATTATGATGTTTATGAATTTTTTGGTATTTGTTTTAGGGAAAGAAATAAATAAAACCTTAGCCCTCCATTCCTGCGGTGAAATTACTGCAGAAACGAGTAGTGGATGAAAAATGTTGTAACTTTTGCTACAAGATGGATTTTTTAGCTCTGTTTGATATGTTGGAAATCTTGAAGTCTAGGATATGTTCTGGAATGTTTATCTACATAACATGGTGAGAAAATTCAGATCAAACATTGAGGAGATGACACAAACCTTGTTGTCACTTCTCCAAGGGCCAAGTGGTGCTTTTTCTCCAAGAATCTTGATCACCCTTGAACTCTATCTGACAATCTTGCAGAACAAGAATGTATCAAAATAATCTGATGCACTAGGCCTCTAACAACAAGTAAGGAGCAGAAATCCAAGATGAGATGCAAGGATATGAGACATGAGATTAAATACGAGTGTTCTAACTCTCACATCAATTGGATTTAATTCCAAGGGCTTGGAGGGCTAGGGTTAATTGATTTTTAGCCTAAATTAACATTTCCTCCTTTCCAGATTTGAAAATAGGCCTTCAGTTGACTTGGTTCTTAACGAGGTTTGAATGGGCTTTTAGAGTGGGCTTCTTATGTATTGGCCCTCTTCTTATCATCTAGGAGATGGCATGGGTTTTTATCTTTCCTCCTATTTGTATATCAAATCCATCATTTTATTAACCTAAGTCTTGTTTTTCAAATAAAACTCCAAGAAGATGTGAGAAATTCACTTTACTTTAAGGAGACAAGGGGGATTAGTCTAAAAAATCAATACAACACATAAAAATAGAGCTTAGGAAAATAAGTCATAAATTTCACATTATATCCTTAAATAGTGAATAATGCAAGTGAAAATCTAAAAATAATTAGTAAAAAAAAAGTATAAAAGCATAATTATAATGTTATTACTTCCTTAATTGATTCATGTTGATTTGTGCAAATCTGTGGCCTCTAAATGCATTCACGGGATCCTCACCACGTTGGATCTCCTTATCCATCTCAGTGAGCCTCATCAGTAATAAAATGTCATCATTTTATCATTATGATTGTATTAGGAAGGGAGGGAAGCCAAGAAGACAAAAGAAAAGAAGAATGTGAACTAAAAAATTATGGTAAAAGTGAATTTCTCAAAAGAAAGATGTGCACTTTGACATGAGTCAACTCAATTTATAGTTTGCTGCAATAACATTTTAGGATTCATAAAGATCAATTCAATCAACTCTTTCCCCTTAAAATCACCCATTATCTATTATTGGTGTGGCCATTTTATTAGCTATGTTATCGACCATAATCATCATATGAGAGAGAGTAGATAGTTCTATTATGTTTACATATTTCAATGCCCTTCCAGAGAATCCTTCAAATATAAATACTTAGAACACATGGTTAAATTTTAGGGATATAATTATTATGATATAATTATAGTTTAGTGAGTCACTGAATATAATCAAGGGCTTAAATATAAGCATCACTCGCATGCTATATTAATATTTCTAGGATTTATTTGAGTTTTCCTTGATAATTCAAATGGATGTATGCAATGAAATAGTTAATATAGATTTTTTGAAATACAAAAATTGAAAATGATCTCATCACCTTGTGTGAAACTTTCTCCACTCTCACTTATCTCCTAAGTAAATTATTGTAAAATTGTTTATCTACACAATTGATGTGATGATGACTCTCATCTTGAACTTAGACAACTCTACTTGAAGATCTAGTTGATCTTCTCACTCTCAAATCTCATTTGTGAAAAAGGTGATTTGAGAAGGGGCAAAGATAAGGTTCAAGTGCCCATATAAAGCTATCTTGAGCACCTAAAGTGGGTTCCATCTTTATTTATACTTATTTTGAATTTTTTTATGAAATTCCTTATAACTTGGGGATATCCGTCAATGTCTATAGATCTAATGCGTGTGACCCTCTAGCCCTATCTATCAGTAAAATTTTAAATTTAATGGCCAATAATTTTTATTTTGTGAACTTTTTTTAATAACTATATGAGAATGTATATTAACTAATTAGTGTTCAATTTAACCCACTAGATACATCAAGTTTCAAGCTCGTACCTCATGCTCTGGAAAATATATTATGGTAGTGAGCTCTCTCATGGAAACTGTAACATCATTATTTACCATCATTGTTTACCACGCAAGACTCCTAAATTACCCAGTCCACGATTAACTGTCAAACCCTAATCCTTCATTCTGGTGAGTACTGATGTGTGATGGAGATTATTAGATAACATCTTTTCAAATATCTCTACTACCTTGGCCAATGATTTAATGCTTCATCTTCCAGGAGTCAATCTCCTCTTATGCCAAGGGTGGACGAGTTTGTCTTGACAACTCAAACACTTTTGAGAACGTCTTGCTATCTACAATTCCGTAATCCTATGATTACGGAATTATAAGACATACTAATAGCTTTTGTGAATAGATGTGTGACATCAAATGCGTAGACATTTGATGTGACATCAAATGTCTAAGGACCATTCACATGAACATGACACGAGTCAACTTAATTGATGTTTAGGTATAATACCATCTAGGGATTCATATCAATCAATTTAATGGTATTAAATGTTAGATAAATGCGTGATTGGCTTGACTGCTACATAATATGGATAAAATATATTGTCTAAATGAAAATTGAGTGAGATGTGGAATATGTGATCGACTTCATGGCACCATATCTATCTTTCAAGCTGTTATTCATTAATTAAGGATACATAGAATTATGTGTTATGTCAAAGGGATGATTGTGCCCTCTCATACTCACAATGGTTGAGACACAGCTTCAATGTCATGTTCGACACATAAGAGTCAACTAACATGGGCAGTTTCGTTCATCACCATTAATTTAGCTCTCTCATTGATCACATGATGGTGGGAGTGGATAGCATAGTGGAATGTGGGGATCCCTGTATCAACCATGGGCCACTGAACTACGGAAATTGGGGAACCAATGAGCTTGTCACTATTTTTGGCTTTCCCTGTAAGAATTTTAATCTCGGGGATAGTAATGCAAGAAGATAACATTACAACGTTGCATGGAGAACAAAAATGATGAATTCTGATTTTGTTTTGTGATATTTGATTTATTTCTAATAATCCTCCATCAGAGGACGTGATAATGCTGGGCTAATGTGTAATGACCCAACTTGTATCAATAGAATTATGTAAGCAGGGTGGGGATTGTGGGTCCCATTGAATAGGATCATGTGAATTTTGATCTAAAGATTCAATTGATCAGAACTGGTTGAATTTCTAGATCAAACAATGTGGCTGCGGGATCAATCTAAAGATTTGACTGCTCCAATTTCAATAATCAAGGTCTATCTAAAAGTGTCCCTTTGACATAAGACTCTCCAACTCTCTCTTGTTCATTCTCTCTCTCTCTCTCTCTCTCTCTCTTGTTATCTGTGGCTCTCCAGCTCTCGTTTGCTGTCTCTCTCGTGCTCTCATTCTCGTTCTCCCTGGCTCTTTCTTTCTCTTTTATTTTCTATCTCGTTGTCTCTCGCTTGCACAATCTCTCTCCCATTGTTTCACTCTTAATCGTTCTCTCTTATTCGCATGCTCTCTCTCTCTCTCTCATTCGTTTTCTCTCCCATGCTCTCACGCATTCATTCTCTCTTTCTCGTTTTCTCTCTCTTGCTCTCTCACTCTTGCTTTTTCTCTCTCACACACTCTCTCCCTCTCTCGTTCTCTCTCTCTCTCTCTCTCTCTCTCTCTCTCTCTCTCTTTGTTATCATACACTCTTTCTCTCCCATTCTCTTTTGCTAGCTAGCTCTCTCACTTGCTCCTTCACCCTCTTGTTTGTTCTCTTTCTCCCTCTCTGTCGCCTCTCTCTGGCTCTCATTCTCCCAATTCTATCTTCTATACATATTTATTTTTTAATTAATTCAAAATTTTTATCTGATCTGATCCAAACAGGACGTTTTGAATCAAATTAGTTTGGGTTATTCGATCAGCACAGCTGGCCAGATAGAGTCCACATCGATTTTCTTGCCTAAATGTTTGAGGTTCCTTGGAATCTATCAGTCAAATTCTCAATCTAATAGAACATTCGAACAAATCCATGAAAATACCTGATCCCTAAAGCAGACTCTACCAAAAGTTCAATTAATTGCTATTTTCATGTTTCCATATTAATCTAAAAGCCTTATGCTTACATGGGGTTTAAAACTTATAAATTTTAGTTAAATAACTCCATTTCAAAACCTTGAGAGGAAAAGACGGCACATGATTGACCCAAAAAACTGTATCTAGACTCCCTCATGGACCCAAGAAGCTGAGGCCAGATAAAGAATGTCTCTTAATTATTAATATTTTTTCCAATAGAGCTTAGTTAATGGATATGTCCTTGACATATTATCGACAAACAACAAAGGTTTCATTTGATCAGAGGCCTTTAGTCTTATCTTCACGAGACCTATCAAAGTAAAAATACTGAAAATCTGATTACAAAAAGGGTTTCTGATGCTCGACTGGTAAACCATATATATTGACTCAATACGAATTTCCATTTTTTACCATTATACTTGACCCATTTGACAGATTAACTAATATGTAAGACAAAAGCAAAGTAGGGCTCAGTATCTTCTTGTAGTATCAGTTTAGCCAAGTTCGATGGATCACGATGACGAATATATAACCACATCTGACGAGGGGATCTGATCCATTCGGCCAAGGCACAACCCACTAGCCCATTGAATTTTGATGTTTATCTAAAACCTGAAGAGAGAGAAACACCATGGGATAATTATGAAAGCGTGGTGCTGTTCTTTTACTGTTAATTTTGACCAGTCAATATTGGGTGGTCAGGAAATCTAAGATTAGGGTTTTCGCCAGGGCCACTTTATGAGCCTGACAGGTCCGTGCGCCGAGGATTTAATAATATCTACAGCAGGGGGTAGAAACGGCAGTCTTCATCGCCCCGTCCCTGTCAGCCCTAAACACCTCGACCTACCTGCCATGGATTATCCCTTCCCTTTCTGCTAATCACCATATAAACTTGGAAAAAGAAACTGTCTATAAAAAGGAAATCATGAGAAGTATCCAATTCTGTACATACTTATTCAAGGTCTGAAGGATTATTATGGCTCCGATAGTTCAACGATCTCGACGTTAACTCGGGGCAGGAGCCTGCAAGGCATGTGGTTATGGTCAGAGTCTATTCAACCCTCTTCCCGAGGTACAGAGAGAGAAAGAGAGAAATAACTAGGGAGAAAAAAGAGTAATAACACTCCAGAGAATGAGAGAAATAACTGGAGAGAGATAGGTAACTACAGGGTAGAGAAAAAACTACGACAGGAGAAAGAGAGAAATACCGGAGAGATGGAGGTAGATGTAGATAGAGATGGAGGTAGCCCTAGCAGAAAACAGCCGCTGGGTTCGGATTGAGAGAGGGATGACTAGTTCAGGAAGAGAAGATAGATTTGGAAGATTATCGTTTAGAGAGAGAAAGTTTCGTCCGTGTTGAGATCTTGGGGATGTAGAGCTTCTTTACGATCCAAAAGAGGCTCATTGGAGAGGCTGATTCAGCTGCTGTTTCATGGATTCCACTGTCCTATCCCATGCGTAAATCCTTTCGTTTCTCTTTATCTCTCTAGAAGTTGTCTCCGGTTTTGGGATAGGCTTGTGGATTGCATGATCCGGGAGCTGTAGTAGCACTCCGTGGTCCTTGTTTGGATTGAAGGGAGCTCTACACCTTGCACCGCAGCAATTTCTCTCTAATTTGGTTCATTACTATATCTCCGTCTTTGTCTTTCAATTTATTGTTCGTGCGATATGTCTCTCTTTCTCTCTGTATTCAACCTCTAAAGAAGTCTAATTTCGTTCTCTTGGATATTTATGTTTTCTCCGCTTTTTCGCTCATATAGATCGAGATCTGGTTAATCTACTATTTTTTTTTCTTTTTTCACGTCGGTGTCTTCAGCCTGTATCTACGCTCGTCGAAGAGCTTAGAGCGGTTTTTATTCGGTTAATTTTCTATGTATGGAGTTTGTTTCTACGTACCCCGTTTGCATCTTGCTTGATTATACGCTATTTTCTTACGGTGAAACAATCATCACTAACCATTGACAGATCCATCGCTCAGCTACAAAGTTCCCGTCTCTGGTATTTCATAGCTACTACTATTTAAAACTGTTCTAAGTTTTATGTTTATTGTCGTGTCAGGGATTACAGCCTTATGCAATACGAGCGTTTTGGTTATTACGTAGGGAATAATGCTCTTGGGGATATTCGTTTAAATCTACAGATTCAAACAGGAAAGTTTTCGCGAAATGATTTTTTGTTTCTGGGGTTTTATGTTCGGTATCGTCGAGTGGTTCGGCTTTTAGAACTTCGGCGTTTGTGAATTTCTGATTTAAGCATTGCTCGAACTTTCATGTAATTCCTGAGCGACCGCGTTTCTGAATTAGGTCGACGGATTTCATTTTTATTGAAGTTACATCTTCTCAGTATGCACGCTGTATGAGAATCCGTCAGGTTCTTTCAGTGAAATATAAATGCACGGAAGGCGTGGGGTTGAGTGTGCTTATGCCAATCCTGGTCAATCTGTGGCTTGTGAACTTGACCTTGGAAGTAGTATTCATTCCTGTCTCTTCGTTCATCTTTACTTATATTTTCATTGATATTCAAGTATGTTAGTCTTCTTTTCTGTAATATTTCAAAGTTGATACATATTCGTCAAATAAAGAGATCTTAAGTCATCTGTGATGGAAATATTGTTTTTTTGTCTCCTGCCTGTTCTGTCAATCTATTCAATTTTAATCATTTACTTCTCTTTACCCTGGAGACTCGATTGAGATTGAGTTATCTAGATTGGTTAAATTTTGGGCCCTATGATGTAATGATTCAGGGGAGTTATTCAACAAGTGTTTTACAGTGGACGCCATTAAATTTATCGTGACTTCTGCCGTACTTTGAAGTCTATTGCTGAATAAATATGTATTGATTTTATCAATCCTTACCTTTAGTAACGCAAGGGAATTAAAGTGTAGTATCAATTTAATTGTAAACTGTAAATTAAAATGACTACCTTAACGCGGACTCACTTAAAGTTTTAACTAAACATTTTGTATGTCTTAATTTGAGATTCGCTTGAAACATTCATAGGTTATCCAAGTAAACAATATCGGACGGAAGAAGACACACTATTGTGCAGTAGATTATACGATTAATCTCAAATGAAATGGTAATGTCAACGCATTGAGGGGGTTGCAATTAATATGTCCTCGACAAACCTATTTTGATAGGTTGGAATTCACAGAATCGATCTATCTTCTATTTGCAATAACAAATATTAAGGCAGCCAGGGCCGTTTAATTCTAATACCATTACGTTGAAATCTTAGAATTATGTAATTCTCTGGATCTATAGTGTACATACATTCTATAAATGAGCAAACCCAGTAGCATGATCATCAAAGTAAGTTATTGATTAATCTCTTATTTCTACAGTTTGCAAAAATAATTGGTTCCAATTGATAAGGTCATTTGCGGGGCTAGATAACTAGCTATTTTAATGGGACTAATAGAAAATGTAGGTTATTCAATTTGATTCATATATGATGATAACGAGCAAATTTGCACATTAATATAATGTGAAGAATACTTAATGGCCCCTAACTTTTAGTTGATACACATGTTATCATGGAGTTTAATAATTAGTTCCAAAATTACCTAAGTCTCAGGACTTTCCATTTACATGTTATAAACACCTTGACATGAACGTCTTAACATGCAATACACATTTTAAACATAAGCCAATCATGGGATACCAGTTCAATAATTTGTGTTATACTGAATTTGATATTTTCAGCAATGCACTTTGTCAGAGTGAATAATTGAACCGAATAAAGTTGGAGAAACCAATTGTAAAGGGTTCTTTGAGCTTTGCCTCTGTTTTCTACGTTAATTCTGATAACATTTCTTCTGATTCATTTTGATTTTCACCTGCTTGTGACAAAACGCCTGCCTTGGGGAACTTGTACAAGACCTAATGCAGGTCATTTAGTTGAGGGTATGTCTAGGTAGGATTAAATGTGATTACACTCTTAAACATTAGTTAATATCTTTCTACTAGAGCACGTCTCAGACTGATTATTCCTTCCAACCTTGACAATACGTATTTCTTCCAACCTTATAATAGATCGACTTGATCATCCATACAGAATCAGTGCACTCTTGATCATCATAATATTCTTTATATTCATCTTATCCATTTCATTCTTATTTTTATCACAATCGCTCTTCTTTCATTCAACATGTTATTCAGGTCGATCCCTCACTGTTCTCTAACTATATATCAAGTGCTAAAGGTGGACTGAAAATTTTAGTGCAGGTCTCATTAAGCAACGACTGTTTTCAAACTGAAAATGAGCACCGAAAAATGTGCTGTGGAGAGAGAGAGAGAGAGAGAGAGAGAGAGAGAGAGAGAGAGAGAGAGAGAGAGAGAGAGAGAGAGGGCATCGGGGATCGGATCTGGTCATTCGAATCTTGATCGAAAGATTCGAATGAACAACTGCAGATTTGAACTGATCTGTTTGAATTTAGATCGAACAGACCCTTTGTTCGTGTTCGATCAAAAGTTTCGAACGAACAATTTTGTTTGCACTTGTTCAATCGGCCATTTGATCGAACTTGTTCGAACAAGTTCGAACAAATTCGAAAAACTTCGAACAAATGGCCAGCGGCCGCCAGTGGCGCCTGTGACCGCCAGCGACTTTCTCTCTGGCGGTCGTCGGCGCTGGCCGGCGCTGAACGCCGCTGGCTGGTGCCGGGCGGCCGCTGGCTGGCGCTGGGCGGCTGCTGGGCGTCGCTGGCCAGCACTGGCCGCTGCTGGCTGGCGCTGGGCAGCCGCTTGGTGCAGCTGGGCGGCACTAGCGGCTGCTGGATTTGAACATTCAAATCGGATCGTATTCGAACATTCAATCTGAACAGCCATCTTGTTTGAACAATCCGATCTGAACAGACGTGCAGATTGTGTTCGGATCGGATCTGAACTGGAAATATCAGTGTTTGGATTCGATCGTTCGAATGCCCAATTCGATCGAACATTCGAACGATTTGTCAGAATCTCCGATCCCTATGTACCTGTGTGTGTGAGAGAGAGACATAGAGAGAGACCTAGAGAGAGAGAGAGGGAGAGAGAGATACACCCAGAGAGACAAAGAGAAAATGTGGGAGAGAGTCAAAGGCTCATGCATTAATGAAAAATTCTTATGACTTTAATTCCTACTTTATGGGGATGCCACCAGATGACAGGACGAGGACAGGACATGAGGGCCTATGATGTGAATGATGTGACACACAAATATGGTGGAGTTTCTCAAAACACATAATTACATGATGGGATGGGAGCCATGAAGAACTATGAGTGACAATTTCATCTGTCACAGACCATCATCCATACTGTCATGTTCAGTACGTCCCCTTCCAGACATTCTGTTCCCTACCCTGATAATCCCTGCAAATATACTTATCTAGATAGACATGATAATGTAAGATTATAACCCTAATGCATCAAACTTTTGACCCCTATATTTTATCCTAGCATAGACATTATTTTTTTGGGTTTTATTGATCACATCAAGGACGATTCACAGGATTTTCAGTGATGTCTCTATTTCCTTCCTCTCTGTCTCTTGAAGATAAGTTTCCAATTCCTCTGTTGGAGTGGGTACCTATCGCTCCTTTTCTCTAACAGGGGTACCCCGTCGATGAGTTCAGTGAGCCAATCATTATCCTCATGGTCATTAGGCACTAGATCTTGGTTCCCGTGAAGGGCCATTAGTCGTCAGACAAATACCAAAGCATCACGACTAGCGCTAGGATCGAGTGATGACCCCTTGTTGAAAGGGTCAAGAATGGCCACTGTTGTGGTCGCACGGTTCTTTGATATAACTATCTCATACTTCAATATCTTGATCTTCATACTATGGCATGCTTGTCGTATTGGTGTTTTTCCAGCAGTCAGATTTCTTCATGAGTAAAGATTGTAGACATATCAAACTTATGTAGGATATTATCAATATTTCTCATTAATGCCTTCAAAATGTGAAGTACTTCCATGACTCTCACAGTCTTCGAGCCACTAATACAGTTTGTTGTCATGTAAAACAACCCTAGGATGTCGTAGAAGTTGGCCAAAATTTTCCACTCTTCATGAGAGAATCTCATGTCCTTCTCCGTTACAGACAAGATTTGTAAAGCCATGAAATTGATGACATCTTGCTTCTCTAATGCAGCACGTAACATGTCCTGCATATTATTCCATCGTATTGGCAATCTAATGGGATTTGGTTATGATTCTTTTGTTCAAGGTCTTTCTGTGTCTTCAAGTACCGTTGGCGTCTTTGACTCGATGATCTGATCCAGGTGAGTAAGGCTCTCATACGAGCAAACACATCTACCAAGACAAGGGCATGATCATAAATGACCATATCTCAATGACTCACCGTAGCGTCATGCATGGCATCCAAATCATCTATGTCAGCGTCATAAGTACTATCATCTCCATTCCCAACTATGTAGTTGTCCAAAATCCTAGGGGGAGGTATATTCACTACTACAAATCAGCTTGAACAATGATGTTCAGAACATGGGTAGCACATGGGACACGTTGGTCCATTGTGAAATGGTCATTCACTAGACTAAGCTCTTTTGCTAGTAGTGATATCAATGTAACGCCAAGATACATTGCAAAATGGTGAGGTTTATAATAAACTAATATATTACAGAATTAAGTTTGATTGGGTTGTTGCTGACCTTCATTCTCAAACCAAAGTTATCCAATGCTTGGGGCACAATTGCGCTCATATTTGCACCATCATGTTTCCCCAGAAGCTCGCGTATTGCAAGCACACATTCACATTGGTTTTGACCCAATGAACCGTGATGCCCATAAGACAACATGAATTCTCAGCAGTCCATGTGTCCACTATGAATGAGGGGGACATTTTCTAATAAATTTATGAGACTCCCTTTCATGAACCCGTATAGTCTTTTTGTCGCAGCCTTTATTGCCTTTGATCTTGGCGGGTCAACCGTCGTCTCAGCTGTTTACTTTCACATGATCTTGAACCCCACATTATCCACGATGGTGCACCCGGAGTCCGTAAGAAAACAAATTGTGCTATAATCTCTTATGTCTTCTATAAAGTCTTCATCATTGTACTGCCTTGCCTATGTGCCTCAAGAATTGAGTGTAGAATAGTAGGAATGCTCCTATTATCCTAGATTCTAATATGATTGAATTGCAAATTCCTCTAGAATATGTTCGTAAATCCATCTTAACGCCTCTTCAACCTATTCCGTAATGGGTCAACTTTTTGGTCGCGACATAGTATGCATGCTCATATACCTAACCCAACCTCCGTAAAATTTGGGGTGGGGGGGGGGGTGGGGCATAAGTAAACTCGGGCCTCCATCAAACGCTCTCCCCATTGCTACCCGTCAAGACACACAAATTGGCAGGCTTGGACTTTGATCATCACGTTGGAAGTCTTCTTGGAAAATCACATGTCATAAGATTCTCGTCCTTTAGAGGAAGAATATGAAATGGATCCTAAATTTCTTGAATCCGACAAAGAGGTTGTCCATTGAGACATCTTTGATGGACAATATGTAGTCGTCATGCCAAATATTGCCACCATATTCATTGAATAAAATATTAGTTCATCATTATTCGAGTGTGAAATTTATACTGAAGTCCATTTATACATGCAATGACTTAGTGAATTATAACGAGATCATAATACAGTCCTTAAACATGTATTCTAAACATTCCTTTTCAATGGATTCAAAATAAGCATCAAATTATCATGATAAAATAGCACTATCTGATCTTACTTATGCAATAATAATCTTGAAAGGTAGGGTTCTAGGTTATTCATACTGAGTATCACTAACCTAGGTCGAGTGATGATTTCTTGATAACTCAGTATAAAGTATTAAATAAGAGTTCACTTGGGCACATTTTATTCACATTTCATATTAAATCCTACATTGGAGCATGTTCATTTAGTGAAATATCATGTTAGAACTCTTCACATATATTCATCTTTTAAATAGTATAAAAGTATAGTTTTTGGTACTTAATGTGACCCACTTGGCCAATCAGCCAAGTCGACTGAACCTAACCTCTTCTTTTTAGAATTTTGGAACTTTTTTAGGACTAGGAAAATTGGTCTCATGACAGGACGAAGGGATTCTTCATAATGCCAAAGGAGATCTCATTGGGCTAATGGGCCTCCCTCTTGAGAGAATATCCAAGGAGCTCCAAGAGATCCCTTAAGAGGGTTTAGATCTTCTGGAAGGGGCATTAATGGGCCTATGGCTTGGCCAAATCTCACCCATCAAACAGATCCATTATCTGAGGCATGCTTATAAATGCTTTAGACACCTTTGTAAAAAGACATCCTAAATTTTCATTTGGAATTTTAGTGAAAGGGTGTGAAGATTCTTTTCTTGCTCTCTTTCTCTATAGTTCAAAGAGTTAGTGAGGGCCAAATGGAAGGTGAGATGTCAAGGCCTAGGTGGGAGAGAGACACCCTTCTCTCTCTACTCCCTCTCCCAAGAAGTCCTCTCTCTATCTACATTAGAGCTGCCAAAGGATCCAAGAAGTGTAAAGCGTCCAAGGCTTGTGGAGGTGGAAAGAGGGCATACCAGCTGAGTGAGCTATTTCTTTCTTTCTCTACCCTTCTCCTTCTTGACTAATATTTATTTATTGTGATAAAAATCAAGATTACTTTTTCTCTCTAGACCACCTGCACTGTGAAAATTAGGTGTTCTTGGCCCAAGAACACACCCAATTCCATTCACAACACTTGGCAGATCCCACATAATGTTACAAATCTTGGTTGAAATTCATTTTGGACCAAGATTTGTTAAAGAAGAACAATTTGAAATTCATTTTATTCTGAATTTCTTCTTGATTTAATTCCAACAAATTAAATCCGGTGAAAATTTAAAAAATATGTAAAATCACTAAATATATTCTAAGCATACCTGTATTTTTTAGATTCATTAAAAATCATCTAAATGGAAAAAAGTCATGGTTCACTATCATTTACACTCCATTTAATCAAAGTAAAATAATTCCTAAAATTTTTAAACACCTATTTTTAGCTTAAAACCACTCAGATTTGGTCTAGCGCTGATGTAACACGGTACGGAGGGGATTGAGCGGCATGTGTTACAACACAGGGGAATGAAGATTCAGGCAATAATGTGTGTATGTCGATGAAATGAGCTTGTAAAATCAATGAAATAATACGTGGCACTAATGGAAGATTCGAACGATCAATTAAGTTGACAGAGTTTGATTAGTCAAAATTGGACTCCTCAACGTCCCTTTGGACCAGTTAGACGATTAGACAGTGAGGGGTGTTACTAATACCCATAGGCGTCCACACCCCTACAAATAAGGACTAGTCAAACCACAAGAATTTATGCTAACTCTCGCAATGGGGTAGCTAATTCCTATCACAATTGCGACGAGTTCGACTGTAATCAGAACACAAATCAACGTCACTGAAAGAAATAACTTATCAGCAACGAATTTTGAATTTCGACGAAGGGGAAATGATAGAACCTGATGGGCTATGCATGTCGACAGTGCCAGTATCGATGATGGTGTCCTCGAGAGATCATAGTGTTGACAGCAATGAAGATGACTCGAGGAGTCGGCAGGACTCATGAACGTGTAGGGACGGTCATACCTCACGAGAAAAAGACTACGCACTAGGAGCAGGTAGGTGATGAGGTGAAGGGTGCATTTAGCGCGAAGCACGCACGATGCCACTGAGACATCCAAAGAACTGCGAACGCGCGGGCGTAGTCGAGCTCAGGCGTGCACGAGCGCACCGGGGTAAGAATCATGCACGCTTGGGAGCACGCGGATACCAGCGGGCGATGGCGTGCGTGCGGTTGAATGTGGGCACAGGAGTGCCAACAGCTCAATGCATGCGAGTGAGCGCACGGTACGCATGAAGGCACGCGGGGCGTGGCGGTTATAGGTGGCACCGAAGGGCGGGCACGCGCGGGCAGCCACGCGCAGTGGGCGGGGAGTGCTGGAATGCGATGGCGTGCAAGATAGAGAGGGTGTGACAATGGCGTGGGCGTGCCTGGGCGTACGACGACGCTGATCACAGGCAACGGAGCAAGAATGGATCAGCGGAATGGTCAAACAGTGGTGTCAGCGTCGGCGTAGATAGCAGCAGCTGTCGACAGCATTGACAACAGTGAAGACGAGTATGGCGATGGCGGCAGCGCCAGATTCAAGAACAGCCCAAGAATGGAGTTCTTGGAAGTTCTTGAAGAGCAACAAGATCAAGAATCAACGTTCTTGATGAGGGCTTCAAGATAACAATTAATTCGGGCATGGCGATGACGGTTCCTCCACGGGCACTCTTGATGTGGCAGGGAGTGTGGCTGGCAATCCCACGTTTTACACTGGTATAGAAAGAACGATAAAACTCCCAAAGGTAGGAAGGCGAGAGCCAACTGAAGAAATCCTTTCAAATTCAATCAACTCTAAGGCTTTCCTTGAGCATGCCTCCCTTTATAAAGTGTAGGTTGCATGCCCAATTCGCCCAAACGGGAAGGAACCATCTCATGACGAGCGGCCTTCCCTTCACTAACGTTAATAAAAACACGCACATTGGACGAGGCCCAAACACGAAAGGCCCATCCTCAATTTGAAATGAAAATACAAACATGAAGATACAGTATGAAATAAAATGATCACGACCCTTTGTTAGGCGGTATAATTGAATGTTGGGTTGCGGACGTCAGTTCTGGCTGCTCGAGGTGGTTGATGGCATCCTTTGATGTCGTTGGCACTGAGGAATATAGATTATTGCTTAATGAAGGGAACTCCTCACTTGACCTAGGTCAGTGATACTTAGTATTAATAAGTTAGACCCCTAGTTTCCCAGATTATGAATGCCCACCTTAGAAACTGCTGCCCAAACTCCCTACCTGCCTTCTTGATTTTCTATACTTGGCTAGTTTATCTAAAAACTTGGATAACTCATGAATCCACAAAAGGAAGAACACATTCATACATACCCACCTATGAATCTCCCAATGCCAACGCACCACTAACACCATCTTGATATAGCACAGTAAACAACAACCACTCACTCTATCACTTCCTAGAAGATATATATTTTCTTTATTTATGCTTAAAGTAATCTCATCACAGTTATATAAAAATTCCAAAAAAATTAATTTAAATAAAAGTTTTAAGAATAAAGTACATTTTTTGGAATTTTTCAAAAAATGAGTTCAAATTACTTTTCATATATTCAATAATTATTAATTACTATGAAAATATATAAATGTATAACTTCAATAAAAATTTAATTTTAATACTTGTTGAATATGGACTTGACCCTTACTCACATTTTTCTTATCGGAGAAACTACTATATTTGTTTTACATAAATCAAAGCCTTCATGATTATTTGACCGCCATTTCAGGAATATCATAATTTTGATATGAAGATATTAAAATACGTGGATATTTCTAGAGACCAAGAAATTGCCTAACATGGGACATCTTTTTCAAGCGACCAAAGAATATGTGTTTCCAACCTACGTAGGTTAGTTCAATCATCAAATTATTTGTATTTTAACTATGGCTTGGTTTTTCCCAATTGATAGGTTTAGTTTCCGGCCAATGGGGTACAAGATACACCTCGCTCTCTAGAAGATATCAATCAGTGTTCAAACTCTCTCATCGAACCTTTACAGTCATCCGGTACCATATATGTATAATCCATCATTTGCATGAGACTCTCAAATGACTTAGGGTATGGTTGATCGTCAAACCCTAATCCATAATTTAATTAGTACTAATGTGTAACGGGAATCATTGGAGAACACCTTCTCCCATATCCTCACTACTCTGTCTAGAGATTTGCTGCATGGTCTTCCTTAGGTCGATCTCCCATTATACTGAGGGCAGATGAGCTCATCTTGACCACTCAATCATCTTGGTGTGCTTCTTATGACATCCAAGCTATGAGTTATTTGAATACCGTGATTAGAGCATGATCATCTGCCCTCAATATAAGCGGAGATGACTCAATCAAGATGATGTAGATAAATCCTTGGCCAGGTTAGTGAGGATATTGAAGAAGACATTCTCTAATAATTGCCGGTACACATCAGTACTAACCAAAATGATGGATTAGGGTCAGAAGATTTACCGTACCCTAAGTTATATTGGAGTCTTATGTGGACGCATGACTATACATAGATGGTAACTGATATAAGGTTCTATTAGAGAGTTCAAATACTAGTCTATATCTTTTAGATCAGGAGGTTTAGGTTGACACCCCACATGATGGCAAGTACTAGTCTATATCTTTTAGATCAGGAGGTTTAGGTTGACACCCCACATGATGGAAAACTAACCTATCTACTGGGTTAAATTGATCCTTGATAAATTAATCCATATGTTTATTAAAAAATGAATGAATCCATATGATATAGTTAATTAAAAATTTTAATCAATAATTGTTATGGTACACTTAAAGTTATTAACTAGAACGATACATGGGCCTAGAGGGTCATACACATAAGATGATAGGGGCATGGGTGAATATATTTTACTTGATGGATTTTTGAGAAAACATTTAAGTAAAATAAAAATAGGGAAGGTCCACCCATTTTAGGAACCCAAGCCAGCCAGAGCTGGGCAACCCCCTTTCTTCATTCCAAGCACTTCAAAGTGAGAATATCCTCAAGAGTTTGAAGAAGAGTTGGAGAAGATAAGAAGTGGAGATCCAAGAGCGACTTGATTGCATGGATACTTCTAGATGCCGGTCACATGAATGGCTTCAGAACCATCTCAAAGTAAGTTAAGGGTGGAACAAGTTCTGCATGAGATAAATATAATGTACCTTTGGAATATGACTTCAGAACAAGGTACACAAGGTACAAGGTACATATGGCTTCAGAACAATCATTTTAAAGATCTATTTGAAATCGATTAACACAAGGTACATAAAATGCACCTTTGGAATATGACTTCAGAACAAGGTACACAAGGTACAAAGTACATATGGCTTCAGAACAGTCATTTTAAAGATCTATTTGAAATCGACTAACACTTCTACTGTATGAAAAATATTCTTTATCATTTGACCGTCGCATCAGAACCCGACACTAGCCTTGTATTAGTCAAGCTAATAACTCCAACATCAAGAATACATGCTTAAAGACTAGTGATCTGTGTATTACGACCTCATCATGATTCACAAAGTCTGATCATGTATTCATGGGCTTCATTATAAGCATCATACATGCAATACAATGAATATGTTCTAATAAGGAACATGGAACAAGATATGGAATGTATATTTGGCGTGCAAACCACATATATTTCCATTACTCCCAAGTTAATTAAGCTTATTATTATATAGATTAATTAATCACATACCAATTTAACCAAATGGTAAGTTGACTTTCCAGCTCGTGGGGTGCCAAGCTACTAGTTATGCTCTAGAAGATACAAATGAGTGTATTGAAATGCTAATGAAACTTCTCTATCATCAACTACCATATATGTGTAGTTTCTAATCCGTTTTAGGCTCCTAGGATGAGAAAGGTATGTTAAACTTTCAAACCATAACGGTGACCAGAGTAAGTATTAATGCATTTGAAATTTTTCGGAGAACTCTTATAGGATATTCCACTACCTTGACCAAGGACTTCATTGTATTTGCATCCTTGAGCTATCTCCTCTTATACCGAGGGTGGACAATCCCATTTTGATGATTCAATTATCTTTATGAACTTCTTGCTGCACCCAAACTAAGATGGTTCAAAATTTCATAAATGTGAACTTGTAGTTCATACTCAAAGTACAGCCCCCCATCGACAATAAGTCTTTGGTGTTTTAGGTCTAAGGATCACTTACACAAGAGTGACGTAAATCAACCTGATTGATATTTTGGTGTAATCCATTCAAAGATTCATATGGATCAATTCAGTAGACTCTTTGAGCTAAAGCACATTGATCGTTTTTCTGTTTTTGTAATGGCAATGGATCAACAAAACTCATCATATGAGTGGGACTAGATAGTGCTATTTTATCTTGATGCTTTGATGTCATTTTTGAGTATCCTTTAATTGGAATATTTAGAACGTATATTTAAATATTAGTGATCTCCGTATTTGGATTTCATCATAATTCACTAAGTCGGATCATGTATTTATGGACTTAATTATAATTATTACACATGGCCGCTCTGCCAATCATCAGCAAATATATGAATTAGTGACTATATTTCACGCATTTCATCCACTCTATCAACCATTATCTAGTGCTGTTGAAGTGCACACTAGGATATTTATTTATAATGAATTAGTATTGCATACAAAATAATTCCTATAAGATTCAAAATTATTTATGTGAATTTTGAAATATGTTAGTTAGAAAATGTCATGTCCTCATCATTTTAGAATTACTAGAAATAGTTTTCAATAATTTGATTTATTAAATTATAATTAATTTAGGGATAAAATTAAAATACTTAAAAACTAAAATTGAATTGAAAGTTCAGTTATTGAATATTTTCTCCATTTGGATTTGACCATTTCTCTCTTTAGGCTCTTACGGAAAGTTATGAATATTTTTTTTAAGTTAGAAGCTTTTATTTTTCTTTGATTATTTGGGTTAGCCATGTAATAGCTAATTAGCTATTGGTCCAATACACTCATTGTCTTGGTGGTTACATGGGCTTGAAGGGTCACACACAAGGTTTATTAGACATTGGAGGATATACTTGAAACACTATTAGTTAGAAAAGTGATGAAGACACTATCAAGGTATGCCAATTATAGTGTTTCTTCAGGCATCCTCCCATCTAGGCTAGACTAGAATGATGAAAATATCACCCTCGAGTGATAATGATATTTAAGGATTAGGGGAAAATGACATTTGCAAGTGCATATACATCTAGAGAATGTGACAAACTCTGAATGCATCATGAAATTATGCACACTCTAACGTTGGGATCATTTTATCTATCTTATCTTCATTTTCACATTGATTCTAATCTTAACTACAGTAATTGGTCACATTAATAAATTTTAAGGTAGTTTGTGCATAAATCACAAGTTCAATTACTTTCATGCAAAATGCATTTTTAAAACATCAAGCAGCTCATTGTTTTCTATTATGTTGGCTTATATTTTTTAAGAATATATATATATATATATATATGATATACAAAACATTATGATTTTATGTGCCAAGCACCAGCAGCACTCATGCCAATCACAAGCAGGCAAGTGTAGAGGCACTCAAGCCTGCCTACAACTTCTGGCCAGAAGACAGTTTCTGGCCGAGGGGGACCACTTGAGGTGATTGAACAGCATGGGAGGACCCCCATGGTTAGTCCACACTATCTATGGCCATGGGAGATCATTCCCAGGCCTTTAAAATGGTGCACCATGTCGCTAAAACTCAAATTCCTGATAGACATCAGTTGCGCAGTGCGAGACCCTTCTATCAATGACACCAACCAGGGAAGAGGAGTGACACATCTCCCACTACTTGGAACACCTAGGATGACACCATAGGAGTATTAGAGCTCCCTAGATTCATGCCAGTAGGGAGGAAGGTGAGAGGAGATGAACACCGATGCTAGGGGGCGGCGACCGACATCCTGTTCTCTGATTTGTAGAATCGGTGCGATTCAGGTGTGTTTTTTGAACTTCATAGGTAGATTGCTACTCGAATAACTCTTTTGGACCTCTAGAATATGATTGACCTCAAGGTTGGATGTGTATCATTGATCTATTTTGGTCAGGAACTTTGTCCAACACCTGGTGTGCATTTTAGGATATGCATCGATTCATCTAAGTTCCTTACTGATTTGACCTTATAAAAAGTGTTAAAAATACCTACTAGTTTTTCTTCCTATCTTGCGGCCTCATTGAGGCGTTGTGTCGATTAGCTGCAAGGTGCCGATGGAAGCACCAGTTTTCTTCCAATGTTTTCTATAAAAATACTAAAAACATTTTCTTATAAAGATCATATTACTATGTATCTAAGGTGCTCATATATATAAAAAGCCTAAAATACCAACAAAAAGTTATTCACTTGTCCTCTTAATTCTTTAAATGTTTCTTAATTTCTTCATCTATATTTCTCTAGTCAACTAGAGTATCTTATAATATTGATACTTCCTATACTTTGTGGATTGATTTAACCCAATCGATAGGTTAATTTTCCAGTCTGTGGGGTGCCAAGCTAAACCTTGTGATCTAGAAGATATAGATTAGTTTTTAAACTCTCTGAGGGAGCCTTCTCCATCATCGGTTACCATACATGTATAATCCTTTGTGTGCACAAGACTGCCATATATCTTAGGGTATGGTTAATCCTCCAACCCTAATACATCATTCAGTTAGTACTGATGTGTACCAGTGGAGAACGTCTTTTTCAATATCCTGACTATCCTGGCCAGGGATTTATCTACATCATCTTCATTGAGTTATCTCCTCTTAAATTGAAAGCAGATGATCACTTATTAACCACACAATCATTCTGATGGCGCAGCCCCGGACACGCCGTCAGAATTGTCACCGTCGCCCCTGACGGCACCTGCTCCAGCACCAAACTCGTCTTCGAAGACGTCGCCGCCGCCACCGACAGCTCCGGCCGCCCGTGTTCAGCCTGCCCGGCAAGCCAGGGCGTCGGTACGCACGCCCGGATTCAAGTATTCCGGGTAATGGACGCCGTTTCATATTTTTATGTCTTTTGTTTACTCGTCGTCTTGTTTTAGTTTCTGCCGTTCGTCGTTTTTTCCTGACTCATCACAGTCTAGTGTAAGGGGGGGAGGTTCATCCTATAAGGATCTTCCTCCCCCCGTTATCGCCCCTTGGTTTTCCGAGTCATTTTCGTCTCCTAGAAGTCCTAGGTTTAGTTGCTTTAGATTTTCTCATTTTTATATTTTGTTTTGTGCTTAATGGGCCAATCTACTTCCCCCATGGTTGGCGTTTTGGGCAACAAACAAGAAGAAGAACAAGAGGGGAAGAAGAAACTCACCAAATTAACTCAAGAACTGCACAAACATTTGACTCCAAAAGCTTGTTGTGTCCTTCCTAGCCAACTAGGGTGGGCCAAGTTTAAAGTGGTTTTTCTCCCCTTCCCGACATTATTTTACAAATCCCTCTGGTACATTGAAAGAGTTAGAAAAGACAAAACAACCCTCAAAATTTCAGGTTGATTTGACAGTTCGATCTTGAGATATCAAGGTTTCAATTTTCATGAATCATGGACATCTGAATTCTTCATTTTCTCTCTCCTCCAGCTGTCGCCAGCTTATATTGTCTTCCACATGAAGTAAGGAATCTCTCTGCAAATCATCTGTTAGAAAATGTGAGAAATTGTGGAACAGAGTCCAGAAAAGTTAGGAAACACCATCAGTAGTGTTGTCCTTCTAAAATTAATTTCTTCATGAATCTAAAGTCAAATAAATGTGTAAAAATTCCATAAAATCTCGAGAAATTATAAACTCACAATAAAAGCAGTTTTAATCAGTTTAAAGCGTGATACCATACAAATATGGATGTTTGGATGCAGATATTTATGATTATGCACGATATTTCTTCAATAGTTTGCATGTTATCATACCCCCTACTTAAATCATTTCTAGTCCCTTAGCAATGTATCTTTAGTTCACCTTAGGTCATCCTTTCATCCATGAATCTAAAAAACATTTTCATGAAGTGTTATAAATATCAATTACATGTTTAGAATGAGGACTCCCCATGACACTTTGAATTCTAACCTTTTCAGGAATGTTGGAGCCACCACGGTTGTTTAGTTAGAGCTAATGAAGTGAGGTAGAACGATGTACTTCTCTCTGGATATGACACTATAATCCTAAGGTGTCTCATATCTTTCTACATGTAGTGGGCCTCTCATCTCTCACATTAAGATCATTCTCTCTCTAGTAACGGCAACTTGATGCTTTGTCTCTCTCGCTAAACTTCCTTCTACCTGAAACTAGAAGAAAGACACTTTCCTCCTCCTGGTTAGCACAGAATATGAAAGTGAATAATCTAAGGCTACTGAGGTTTAATGTGAGAAGAAAAGGAAGCGGTCAACAAGAATGGTAGTAGGGTAGAAAATAGATGAATAATGAAGGGTAATGTCACTTCAGATAGCCGGCTCCCAAGATGCAGACTAATATGAGGGAAATAGAATGAAAGATGAGGATACTTGTATAGATGTCTTCATTAGACTCTCTAAACAAGAAGATAGGACAAAACACGTGAAATGGACAAGAAAATAAACTAGAATTTTTATCAAAGAAACAAACCCCATTTATGAATAACTTTTGATCTTGAAGTCCAATTGAGGCGATTGTTTTACGAATTTCTTGGCTTGACTTCGTCTTTCTATCTGTACGGTTGGATCATTCAGATCAATCCTGCATGGATGGATAAAAATAATTATTAACTGGGATTAAAATGGTAATTTTTACCATGTAACCTAAGAATAAAAGCCAAATTTCAAGAGGAGGAGGTCATTCTAAGGGTGGCTCTATCATAGCTGCAAGATCGAGAGGACCTCCATCCTGCATCAACTCTACTAGGTGCTTTCTATTTCATTATATTTGATTTTTAGTGTCACTTGGATTATGTGTTAGTAAATTTTGTGATTCTTCTTCTTGATCATGGACTGCAGGATGGCTAGGACGCCAACATATCTTCAACGAACGCGTCACCATGGTCAACCGGAGTCAACACGCATGCTTTGGACCATGGTCAACCAGAGTCAACCAAAGTCAACTCACCCCAGTCAACCGGAGTCTGCACTTAGGCCGACACGCCATAACCGCCAACTAACACGTCTCCACCCGCGCACGTCTCTACGCGCGTCATGACACGATGCCAAAGGCAGATCCACAACTGCCCTTTGGTGTGACATGGCACACGTCTTTACTTTCTCATCTTTACTTTCTCGTCAATTTCTCTTTCCTCCAAGGCCTATATAAAGGCCATTGTTTTCAAGAAACTCTTAGGCAATCATAATTCAAGAATTGAGTTTTTCGTTTAACTCATCTTGGAGGATTGCCCAGCCTCCCCTATCCTTCTCCAACCCTAGCCGTCGTCGGTGCCGCCGCCACCTCCACCGCCGCCACCGTCATGTTGCCGGCCTCCACTTCTTCCCTTCCATCTTCTTCTCTCCTCCCTCTCCCTCTCCCACCTTCCTTCTCTCTCTCGCTTGACTGCCACAATCGCTACCGGCCGCCCAAGGACGTCCCCAGGTCGCCCCAGGCAGCCTCGCCAAGGCCGCCCAGGGACGCCCCCAGGTCGCCCTCAGGCAGCCTCGCCAAGGCTGCCGAAGGGCACCCCAGGAAGCCCCGCCAAGGCCGCTGAAGGACGCCCCCAGGCCGCCCTCAGGCAGCCGCTCCAAGGCTGCCCCAGGACGTCCCCAGGTCGCCCCAAGCAGCCCCGCCCAGGGCTGCCCAAGGACGCCCCAGGCTGCCCTCAGGCAGCCCCGCCAAGGGCCATCCAAGGACGCCCCGAGGACGCCCTCAGACAGCCCCGCCTAGGCCGCCCAAGGATGCCCCAGGGCGCCCCCTACAGGGCAACCCTAGGCCGCCCCTGGTAGCCCCGCCAGGGCTGCCCAAGAGCGCCCCGGACTGCTCTCAGGCAGCCCTGCCAAGGACGCCCAACGGGGCAGCCCTAGGCCAGCCCAGAACCGCCCCTGTCAGGGCCGCCCCAGGACGCCAAAGGCCGCCCTAGGCAACCCTTGCCAGAGCCGCCCAAGAATGCCCGAAGGCGCCCCTTGGCCACCCCTTGGACTCGCCCTCATTGGCCATCTAGGGCCGCTTCTTCAGGCCGTCCAAGTGTGCCCACGATTGCCCTTTGGCCACCTCCGTTGGCTGCCCCTTGGCTGCCTACTTCCACCGTCATCGGACCATCCCGGAACAGAGCTAGGCCACTCGTTCTTGGCCAGGGCCACGTAATGCCCGGATACTTCTAGACCCCTTCGTCAAGTGGGCCTCGAACGCCTGGGTTCGTCCAATCGCATCACGATCAGAATTCCCCGATCCCTCTTCATGCACTACGGTGCAGAGGTACGCCTGAACTCTCTGGTGTGGAAGTGTTCTCTGTCTAGTGTTTTCTCGGGAAGTTTCCACCGCCGTCGGAATCTGAATTGGTTTGGATTTTCTGCTTTTTCTACCTCTTTCTCGAGTGTTTCCTCGCGACGTGAATCCGACGCATTTATTTCGGTGTTTAGGCATCGTCGCGGTGGGAGAAGACAGTACTCCCGCCCTCGGTAAGGGTCGGAGCTGCACTGATGGCGCGTCACCACCGGACGTCACCCAGCCAGCAGCAGAGGAGCAGCAGGACTTCCCCGACCCAGCACCCGAGGAGCCGGCACTACCCAGCTCGCCACCGAGACGAGTCCAGCCACCACGACGAGCCGCCGCAGCAACACGGGATCCCGCATTCCGTTACTCGGCATGACGCGGACGCCGACCACCGGAGCAAACCGTTACACCTTCGGTTACCTTATTCTATAGCGTTTCGCTTTTATCGTGTTCTCGTGTAGCGGGGAAGGACCCATATGAGGAACTCTTCCCCTTTTATGTTGGGCCTGACAAGCCTGTTTTCATTATTTCCTTTCCTTTCTTGTTTTGTTTTGTTGTTTTTTTGGACTTAAGGAAGGGCCCATCTTCACCCATATATAAGGGGAAGAGGTGGGCGCTTCCCCTCACTTGACCTAAATTTTTGAAGAATGGTATTTTGAGAAGAAGGGTCAGGTCGTGGAGAAGAATAGAAGAAAGAAGAAGAAGAGGAGAAAGAAGAAGAAGAAAGGGAGAGGAAAGAGGAAGGGAGCCGCCGCCACCGCCGCCGCCGCCTCGCCGCCGACGCCCGCTGAAGCGCCGCACTTGCCGCCGCGCCACGCCGCGCCGCCACGCTGCCGCCACGGTCATGCCGACCGCGGTCTGGCCGCCGCTGCCGCGCTGCCGCCCCAGCGCCCGCCGCGCCGCGCGCGCCGCCGCCGCCGCCACCGCCGCCGCCACGCCACCGCGCCGCGCCGCCAGCCGCTGCGCCCGTCGCGTGCGCCCCAGCGTGCCCGCCGCGCGCCGCCGCGCCGCCACGCGCGCCATCGCCGCGCCATCGCCAGCGCGCGCTGCGCGCCGCCGCCGCGTGCCGCCGCCACGCTGCCGCTGCCTCGCCGCCGCCGCGCGCCGCCACGCCACGCTGCCGCGCACTGCCGCGCTGCGCGCCGACTGCCGCGCGCCGCGCCGCGCAAGGCCGCGCGCCACCGCCGCCCACGTCGACCCGCCTCCTGCATCGCTCCGCGCTGACTGCGCGCAACCGCCCCTCCGCACCAGTCAACCTCCGGCGCTCCCGACAACTCCCTCCTCCGGAACCAGTTGGTGCGAAAATCCCGTCGCCAGCGCGACGAAGGTACTCTGCTTTCCCTAGCCTCTTTACGTCATTTATTTCCTTCAGTATTCTTTCGTATTGCCTCCGCCGCGCTCGGGTTAGATAGGTGAGTGGGACAGATTGAGAGAACGAAAACAAAGACGGCGTCTTACCTGTCCGTACGAAGTCGGGATGCCCCGACGCCGTGTGAGCATTCCATGGGAGTTACCCCATTCAACGGCGCGCGCGCCTCGACCCACCTCGGGCGACTTTGAGGTTGGTTCGACCCAGCTTGGCGACCGCCCCCGCTCCGGGTTGGCTCTCATAGCTTGTCGGCACATTGCACGCACCGTCGTAGAACCATCGCCCCGTTATCGCCATACATGTCTTTCTGTTCTCCGCGTATCCATCGGTTGACGTCGTGGACGTAACCCGATTAGTTAGCGATACGACACCGAGTTCCTTCCTTCGGTGACGGTCGGACGCCGTTGAGACGTCGTCTGGCATCAAATTGGTATCAGAGCCAGGCTGTGGTCGCCCACAGCACGTCTCCGACTTCGCATCGCATCGCATCGCATCGCATCTAGTGCATCGCATCCATCAATTTTACGTGCATCCATATCGGTACCCAGGGAATGGCCGTAGAGACGCGATCCGCACGGATGGCGCAACGCGGAGGTTCTACCTCCCCGCGACGAGTCGAACCGTCGCGAGACGAGAGAGGCAACGAGATTGCCCTCTCGGGACCTCAACCGGCCTCGCCGGTTGCGGAACCTACCTTACCCCATATCGAGGACACGCCGGTCCCACCCGACGTCACGGGTGCTCCAGGCGCATCGAAATCACCGGCATCGCCCGGTGGTTCACGCCGATCCCAGCACTCCCCACGCGGCACACCGCGCGTCCTCGACGACTCCCGATCGAGTGACTACGAAGACCGGGATACCACGAGGCGACGACCACACGGGAAATCTCCCGTCGTCGAGTACTCCCCTAGAGCGACCCCTGCACGGGGTAGAGGATGAGGACGACGAAGCACCACTCGCCAGTACCCGCCAAGAGAAGAACTTCCGGACGACCAAGGAGCTCAACGTCGCGCATCGGCAGCTAGGACGGAGCGCTTGGAGCAGATGCTCGCCGACACCCGAGTGTCCGAGCACGGAGTTGAGGCGGGACCGGTTGCACGAGGCCCCCCTCGCCCCCCTTATGGGGCTGGTAGACCCGAATACCGTGGTCACCCCGACCCGGACCTTGCTGATGATTACGAGGTCCCTGATCGCCCGTTTTACGGCGTACCGCCACCGGTACGCCTAGCTAGGGAGCCCGTACGCGACCCACAGGATGTCCGCGCTTGGGACATGCATCGCCCGCGGGACGACTACACCCGTGGCTACGACGGGGTCCCTTATGCTCGACCTGATCTCCCTATACGTCAGTACGAGCGCGACCCGATCCGTGACTATCCGGCTCGTCGGTTCGACCCCGTTCCTCCCGTGGTCCGCGGTTCGGACGAGCCACCGCACGACGCGAGAGACTACCCACGGCCGCCACCCCCGCCATATTACGGGGCTGACGGTGCATGCCCACCACCACATCACCCGGTGCCTTGGGACCGAGCACCGCGGGATGGTCGTCCCTACCACGGGGACGACCGCGGACACGACCCATTCCCGCCCCGTCGCCCCATGGACCCGCGACGAGGACTACCCGCGCCCGGCGGCACTATGATGACGACGGCGTCGGCGCGAGGAGCATCGTGCACGCATCCAGAGGAGCGTGCGCGCTGACGTACCCGTCTACGAGGGCTAGAGGAAGCCCAAGGAGTTCATTGACTGGGAATCAAAAATGAACTCGTATTTCAGGTGGTACAGGATGGATGACGACCTTTGTGTCGAGTACGCGGAGACACGGCTTGACGGACAAGCCAAGATCTTCTGGGAGAATGAGCAATTCTCGGCCAAACGACGAGGACAGCCCATCATGTCGTGGGCAGAAATGGCGCGGAAGCTAAGGAACAAGTACGTTCCTCGTCAGTACCAGATGACACTCTTCCTCTCGTGGCTTGACCTTAAGCAAGGTCGACTCCCGGTGTCGGAGTACATCGAGGCTTTCGAGGAATGCCGGATGCATTGCCGTTTCGTGGAGGACCCCCGCATCATCATCGGCCTCTTCGCCCACGGCCTTCGGCCCGCCTTGCGCAGCAAGGTCCTTGACTGCCAACCGGCAGAGGTCGACGAGGCATACCACCTAGTGGAACACATGGATCCGCCTGTCGACGACACTCCGGCGCCCAACGCGCACACCACGCCGCGAGTTCCTACGGTTCGGCTTGCACCCGCTCGTTCCACCGTACCCGCGACCACTCGGGTCGCACCGTCACCGGGGCCAAGGAACGACCCCAACCACCTCGATGGGGTCTACCCCACAAGCCCGGGCCTCGACCGGTGATGCCCCGGCCCGTAGCGCTGCACCAAGTCAAGCACACATCACGTGCTACAAATGCCAAGGACGAGGGCACCGGGCACACCAATGCCCATCTACACTTTTGATTGATGTCGGGGAAACCGAACAGGATTATTGCGATGGAGCCGACGTACCCCAGGAGGACCACTATCACGGGAACGAGGAATGCGCCTTGAGTACGAGGAGCCCGATGGATAGATAGGCTTCATCCAGATCATCGAGGCGCGAGGAGCCCCACCCGTGACAGGCCGTCGTCCGTCGGCCGTTAGCCAACATCGCTGTCGACACACCCGCAGCAGTAGAGATAGGATATCACCGCGGGTTGACAACTCCGCTAGACTTCCACGGGCCGCTCAACAGCCGACACCGCTCGATGATGCGCCATCCGCATATCGATCTTCTACACGCATATCAAGATCAACGGCAAGGCGTGCAAGGTGATCGTGGATAGCGGTAGTTGCATCAACGCGATCTCAGATACTATGGTCAGCGGCTTAGGGTTGACTTCGATAGAGCACCCCACGCCGTACGACGTTTCATGGATCGACGCTTCATCACTATCTGTGAAGCGTCAGTGCCGCGTCCCCCTGAAGGTGAACACATACGCCGAGGACGTACTCTGTGATGTACTACCCATGAAGGTGGGTAGCATCATCCTCGGTCGGCCGTGGTTATATGATCACGACGTCACCTTAGCAGGGCGCGTGAACACCTGCTCCTTTATGCACCAGGCGGCGAGTTACGTGGCACCCGGACACCACGAAGCCGGCCAGCAAGCCGGCCGCGACCCGACCAGTAGGGTTAGTGATAGTCCGAGGACCCTTATTCACTCGCGACCTTGGCCGCGAGGGTGACGATACACCTATGTGTCTGGCCGTCACCCTTGACGTCCCTGCTGACAGTGCAGTGACCCCTCGCACCCCAGAGGTTGAGGCTCTCCTATCGGAGTTCGGAGATGTCTTCCCGGAAGAGCTACTGCCGGATTACCCCCGATGAGGAACATACAGCATGCCATCGACTTGGTGCCCGGCGCGTCGCTTCCGAACCTACCGCATTACCGCATGGAGCCGCCGAAGTACGAGGAGTTGCTACGGCAAGTGAGGGAGCTTTTGGGGAAGGGCCTCATTCAGGAGAGCATGAGCCCCTGCGCAGTACCCGCTCTCCGCCTCCTAGCTGAAGAAGGATGGCACGTGGCGCATGTGTTGCGATAGCCGTGCCATCAACAAGATAACGGTCAAGTACCGTTTTCCCATTCCGCGTGTGCAGGATCTATTCGACATGATGGCGGGATCCACTATCTTCTCCAAGATAGACTTGAGGAGTGGGTACCATCAAGTACGGATCCGTCCCGGCGACGAATGGAAGACCGCCTTTAAGATAAAGGACGGTTTATATGAGTGGAGGGTTATGCCTTTCGCCTCCAACGCGCCCAGTACCTTCCAACGCCTCATGAACGAGGTACTGCGCGCCTTCATAGGGAAGTTCGTGGTCGCTCTACGACGCGACATCCTCGCCTACAGCAGATCCAGAGACGAGCATGCAGACCCCTTCGCAGGTCTGCACCATCCTACGGCAGGAGCAGCTCTACGCCCACCCCAAGAAGTGTAGCTTCCTTGCGTCTGAGGTTGCCTTCTTAGGGTTTATCGTGTCCGCCCAGGGCGTAGCCGCCGACCCGGAGAAGGTCCGGGCCATCACGTCGTGGCCGACCCCGGCAAACATGCACGACGTTAGGAGTTTCATAGGACTGGCGACTTTCTATAGACGATTCATACGGAATTTCAGTTCCGTTACGGCCCCCATCACCGACTGCCTCAAGGAGGAGTCGTTCGCCTGGACACCGGCAGCAGAGAGAGCTTTCCAGCAGATAAAGCTCATGATGACACAGGCGTCGGTACTACGGCTTCCCGACTTCGGGAAAGTGTTCGAGGTTACATGCGATGCCTCAGGTATCGGCATCGGAGGCGTCCTCAGCCAGGAGGGCCACCCCGTGGAGTTCTTCAGCGAGAAGCTGAATGATGCAAAGCTTCGATACTCCACGTACGACAAGGAGTTCTACGCGGTCATCCAAGCCTTACGGCATTGGAGACACTACCTCCTATCATCGGAGTTCGTGCTCTTCTCGGATCACGAGGCGCTCAAGTACCTGCACTCGCAGCAGAAACTGAGCGATCGGCACGCCAGGTGGGTCGAGTACCTACAGGACTACACCTTCGTCATCAAGCACAAGAAGGGCAAGGACAACGTCGTAGCCGACGCCCTCAGCCGGAGAACTCACGTGCTCAACGTCATGAAGGTGACAGTCTTGGGGTTCGAGACCATCCGAGAGGGAATGCGATAACTGCCCTGATTTCGGCCCCATCAACGCGGAGGTCCGACGAGGACCATCCCAGGATTACAAGGACTATGTCCTTACTGACGGATACCTGTTCTTTAAGAACAGATTGTGCGTACCCCGCACATCACTACGTGACTTCCTCACTTGGGAATGTCACGCGAGGCCTTAGCGGTCATTTTGGCGCGACAAGCCGATCGCCGTCATGGAAGGCCAATTCTCCTGGCCTTCCCTAAAGCGCGACGTTGGCAACATTGTTGCCCAGTGCCGTGTATGTGCCTTGGCCAAGCAGGTTAAGCAGAGCGCCGGACTTTATACCCCATTGCCGACGCCGAAGGCGTCCCTGGGACGACGTGAGCATGGACTTCGTCTTGGGACTGCCCCGCACCGCGAGGCACTACGACTCCATCATGGTAGTCGTGGATAGGTTTTCGAAGATTGCCCACTTCGTGCCCTACGCGAAGACGTCTGACGCCGTGAAGGTCGCCCAGATCTTCTTCCGAGATCGTGCGCCCATGGCCTGCCATCCTCGATCGTGTCCGATCGTGACGGCGCTTCACGAGTTACTTCGAGGACCCTATGGAGCCTCTTGGGCACGGCTCAAGTTCTCGACGCCTACCATCCGCAGACCGACGGTCAGACGGAAGTGGTCAATCGTAGCTTGGGCAACCTACTACGTTCCCTCGTAGGCGAACACCTCGCGTCTTGGGATCTTGTCATACCACGCGCTGAGTTCGCATACAACTCCTCGGTAAACAGAACCACCGGGTTGAGCCCCTTTGAGATCACCTACGGCCAGGCACCCCGTCGACCCCTAGACCTAGCTCCCATAGATCCTCATGTTAGGGTTTCCGAGGACGCACTTGCATTTGCCCAGCATGTCTCTGCATTACGTGATCGCATTCAGGATAGGATCACGCAGCAAAATGCATTGTACAAGCAAGCCGACTTGCATCGCCGACCCAGAGCATTTGACGCGTGGAGACCTAGTGATGGTCAGACTCAGGCCGGAGAGATACTCTCCGGGCGGCAACGGCTGCATGCTCGCAGCGCCGCCCGTTCGGATCCTCCGTGAGTGGGCGACAACGCCGTATGTCGCCGAAATTCCTCCCACGTGGGAATAGGCTCTACATTCAATGTGGCGGACCTAGCTCAGTACCGGGCCCCTTCTTCCTCCCCACTCCCAGCCTCTCTAGACCCCTTCAGCGTGAGTGAGTTTGCCGACACCACTCCCCCAATTGTTTCACCCGATAGGCACGAGGCAATCGATTGTGTACTGCAGGAGGTAATTGACCATGCAGGTGGGGAAACATCGAGGAGATTCCTAGTACGTTGGGCGGGCCACACCTGCGCGGACGACACGTGGATTACAGAACAGGAGCTCCGACGCCTCCGTCCCGACCTCCTTCCACCGTCGCCGATCCTCCACCCTGACTCGCCGGAGTCGAGTCCTTACCACCCCGGGAGGGTTGATGGCGCGTCACCACCGGACGTCATCGAGCCAGCAGCAGAGGAGCAGCAGGACTTCCCCGACCCAGCACCCGAGGAGCCGGCACTACCCAGCTCGCCACCGAGACGAGTCCAGCCACCACGACAAGCCGCCGCAGCAACACGGGATCCCGCATTCCGTTACTCGGCATGACGCGGACGCCGACCACCGGAGCACACCGTTACACCTTCGGTTACCTTATTCTATAGCGTTTCGCTTTTATCGTGTTCTCGTGTAGCGGGGAAGGACACATATGAGGAACTCTTCCCCCCCCCCCCCTTTTATGTTGGGCCTGACAAGCCTGTTTTCATTATTTCCTTTCCTTTCTTGTTTTGTTTTGTTCTTTTTTTGGACTTAAGGAAGGGCCCATCTTCACCCATATATAAGGGGAAGAGGTGGGCGCTTCCCCTCACTTGACCTAAATTTTTGAAGAATGGTATTTTGAGAAGAAGGGTCAGGTCGTGGAGAAGAATAGAAGAAAGAAGAAGAAGAGGAGAAAGAAGAAGAAGAAAGGGAGAGGAAAGAGGAAGGGAGCCGCCGCCACCGCCGCCGCCGCGCGCCCACTGCCGCGCCGCGGTCGCGCGCGCCGCCGCGCGCCGTCGCCGCGTCCCAGCGTGCGCCCGCTGCGCGCCACCGCCGCGCCGCCGCGCCGTCGCGCCGCCGTGCGCCGCCCACGCGCCCGCCGCCGCGCCGCGCGCCGCCGCGCGACACGCCGCGCCACCGCCAGCGCGCCGCCGCCAGGCGCCGCGCCGCCGCGCGCGCTGCCGCTGCGCGCCAGCGCGCCGCCGCCGCGCCGCGCACCGCCGCGCCACCGCCGCGCGCCGCCGCCAAGGCCACCGCCGCGCTGCCGCTGCCGCCGCGCTGCTGCCCTCGCGCGCCGCCGCGCTTACCGCCAGCGCGCCCGCCGCCGCCGCCCGCCGCCGCTGGCAGCTGCCGCGCCGCGCGCCGCGCAGCGCGCTGCCTGCCGCCGCACCAACCGCGCGCCCGCCGCCGCGCCGACCGCGCGCAAACCGCCGTCGACCACTTCTCCCTGCATCGCTCCGCGCTGACTGCGCGCAACCGCCCCTCCGCACCAGTCAACCTCCGGCGCTCCCGACAACTCCCTCCTCCGGAACCAGTTGGTGCGAAAATCCCGTCGCCAGCGCGACGAAGGTACTCTGCTTTCCCTAGCCTCTTTACGTCATTTATTTCCTTCAGTATTCTTTCGTATTGCCTCCACCGCGCTCGGGTTAGATAGGTGAGTGGGACAGATTGAGAGAACGACGAAACAAAGACGAGCATCTTACCTGTCCGGTACGAGTCGGGACGCCCCGACGCGTGTGAGCATTCCAGTGGGAGTTACCCCATTCGACGGCGTGCGCGCCCTCGACCCACCTCGGACGACTTGGAGGGTTGGTTCGACCCAGCCTGGCGACCCCGTCCCCGCTCCGGGTTGGCTCTCATAGCTTGTCGGCACATTGCACGTACCGTCGTAGAACCATCGTCCTCGTTATCGTCATACATGTATTTCTGTTCTCCGCATATCCATCGGTTGACGTCGTGGACGTAACCCGATTAGTTAGCGATACGACACCGAGTTCCTTCCTTCGGTGACGGTCGGACGCCGTTGAGACGACGTCCGGCATCATAAACCACCAGATTTTTCATCAGTTTTAAAGTCCGAATCCGGCCGTGTGGAGTTCTGTGGATTGTTTTATCCCTCTGTACAAACCCTATTCCCATCGTCAACCCGTCTGTCACCTTAGTTGCCCTTTCCCTTTGTCGTCCTACGTCACTGGATTTCTAAATCGCTTGGCTTAAGCGGAAAGTACAAGCCCATAGTAGGATTGAGAGGATAAATTATGAAATTGCACATTAAGAAAATTATACAAAATTATAATTTTTATTTTAAAATTAAGAAAAAAATGATAAAAAAGTTTATTTTCTAGGAGATATTAGATTGCCTTTATGATCTTATAGTTAGTTAATTTTGATACCAAATCCCCCAAAGCAAACTAACTCCAAATCATTTTTTCTTCTTATCCCGTCTTATTGACCCCTTTGACCCCTTTTATTGGATCAAAGAAGTCAATCTAGAGCTCCTCACTTCTTCAATTCTTCCCATCTCTTCTACCCCCTTTTCTTCATTCTTCATCTAATTAGGGTGATTTTTTCTTTGTTGAAGATTGTATTAACTCTAATTAGGGTCCAATTATTCAAGTAGATCACTAATTGAATTCCTAACTAGCTTCCCTTGGATGATACATCTGCTTATCATTATAGATCTTAAGTTAAGGTTTTACAAATTTTATTGCATAAGCTAAAATTAACAATGACAATGGATTATGAAATTGTAAAATTCACCCCTATTTTGGGCTTATCAATTGGCGCCGTTGCCGGTGAAGCAATGCTAAGGAAATTCAATATTTTTCCATCTCTATCAACTGAGCGTGTGTGAAATATTTCGAAATCTGAAACTTGTTATTGAGTTTGGTGATTTATTTCCTTAATTTTCAGTGACTCTAAATTTCTGATAATTGTTGAAATTTAATAGAGGATATCATATTTTTTTTCTTGAATTTTTGATTTGTAAAGAGCATATGATCCTTGGAGTATTTAGCTTTTGAGTGCCTATTTCAAGGAAAGCCTAGCATACCTTACCCTAACTCCTCCCATTTATCCATCCCTTGATTACTGCATCTAGAGTTTCCTAAATGGAAAAGGTTCAGCCAAATGTTAGAATCACAGTGAGAGAGCTTTCTATGCAAGCGGCAAGGAAAGCAAAATAGAGCCAAAAATAGTGTTGACATCTCCTCCGATGAGCACATTTGGGGGCCCTAGTAATCAACTTCTACAAACAACATGGGACCATTGTAGGGCACCGACCTTCAAAAATTATCTAATATTCAGAGGACGATCATATGAACGCCATAATGGATAAGAGAGGAGTGTAGATACCTCAAACAAGGAATTAAGCAAGAAGAAAGAGGAAAATAATAAATTAGTAGAACAGAATATCTGATCTTTCGATGACTGTAGTACTCTTCCTATATCTTTAGAGGTAGCATCCTATGATCATGAGCTTGTTAGAAGAAATTCTGATGATGCTACAATAGATTTATATAGGAAAATGGAAGTCAAGTCCCACCTCAATCCATAGAACCTAAGGGTGATAGTTCTTGATGGCGCAGCCCCGGACACACCATTGGAGTCGTCACCGTCATCCCCGACAGCACCTGCTCCAGCACCGGATACGTCTTTGGAGACGTCATCGCCACACTAGACAGCGCCAGCCGTCCGAGTTCAGCCCGCCCGGCATGCCAAGGCATCGGTACGCACACCCGGATTCAAGTATTACGGGTAAGGGACATCGTATCATTATCTTTACGTCTTTGCTTTATTTGTCATTTTGCTTTGAATCATCGTCGCTCATCGTTTTGCTAAACCGCAAGGTCGCGTGTAAGAAGGGAGGTCCATCCTATAAGGATCTCCCTTCTCCCTGCTTTCGTTCCGCGGTTCCCCCTAGTTGTTTTCGTCTCCTAGAAGTCCTAGGTAATTTACTTTTATGTTTTCTTATGTCATCTTGTGTTTGTGCTTAATGGGTCAAACCACTTCCCCCCTATATAAGGGAAGCTGGGTGCCCTAAGACAGGAGGCTCAGAGGAAGCGCCCGGTCACTGCACCTCGCGGCGTTCTGCAGCGCCCCGCGGCAGCCGCACCGCCGAGGACCATCCGCCCGCACCCCTGCCAGGATCTCCTGTTGACAGAACTGCGCCCCGAGCCGTACCACTTCTCCGCGCCTTCTCCCCTCGCCCGAAAGTCCCTTGGTAGCTTTGTGGTGTCGCCAGTTGTACCCCTTGGTTGCCAGGGTCCTTCGGCGGCACTCTAGTCGAACGTGACCGGCTACCCTGAGAGCACGGAACCAACTCACAGCGGGTGCCGACGACCTCTCTCCAAGATCCGCTTGCATACTCTCCGGCATACCTTCGACTACGGCGCCACCTAGGCACTACCGTTACGCTGGTTCGGCTTGTTCCTCGCCCGCCGCTGCACTCCAAGCGAACTTGTATACCTGCGCGAAGACGACTGGCTATCGGGATGATTCCGGTCGCAGTCATTCCTCCCGCGTGCCCCACACTCGATCTGCGTTCGAAGAATTGCCGACCCCCCCCCTACTGCCGAGAGACCGCCCTGTTGTGTAAGTGTCCGTCGCCACCGGACAGCTTACACTCAACCCCTTGATGCCCAAGAGTCCCCCGGCTACTCCCGTGCACGTCGGCCGGCGCCCGCGCGAGCTCTGACCACTTGCCGATTACAGCTCCTTCTGCACCGCGATCAACCTTGCCGTGCTTCCTGGCCGTGCTGCTGTCCAGAGCGCCCGATCGGCCGCACCGCGCTCACGTTCGTGCCGTGCGCCCTGCTAACGCCGTGCTCGGGCGACGCTTTCCCATCTCCCTGCGCTGCAACCTCGTGCCGTGCCCACCTAGCCGCCTGCCTATCCTCTAAGCACCCCATCTTCGTTGTTAGACGACGCCATAGGCCCCTCCCGACGGCTATCCGGTACGCCTTCCTTTCCCACTACGTCTCTTATTTCTTACAGTACGTTGTTGCTTGCCTCCACCGCGCTCAGGTTAGACCTAGGGAAGCGAGAAAGGACGAGTGAAAACTTATGTCGAATTGAGCGTCCCACCTGGTTCGTGTACGAGTCGGCTCACCCATCGCGTGCGGGCAACCTCTGGCAGAAGTTCCCGTTTGGCGATCTAGCAACCTCGTCCATCCGGACGAGGGTCGGAAGGTCCCCTCCCATCTCCGGGCGACTCCCTCGATCCTGGTCTTTGGCTCCCCGTTGTTCGTCGGCAGCTGCATGTACTACACCCCTACCCGAGCCTCGTCATTCTAGTTCACAATTATAGGATCTCGTGCCCAACGAATCCCGGTCTTCGTCCCACACCGCCTCTCCCGTCATCGAGTACGAACCCTTGGTGACTGCCGGACCTCATCTCGGATTTGGTCCTGCATGAACTTGGTATCAAAGCAGGCTGTGGTTGCTCACAGCGCGCCTGTGACGCTGCATTCCACATCACTAGCTACATTTGCATGCATCGCATCTCATTGTTTTCGAACATATCTAGGATTCCCTAGGGATGGCCATAGAGACATGATCGAGCCGGAGAGCTCAACGCGGAGGTTCACCTCCCCGCGACGGTCAGAACTGTCGCCTGACGAGAGAGGGCACACTACTGCCTTCTCGGAGCATCATCCTGCGACACCGATAGTCAGCCCGATACCGCCGCCTATCGAGGCCGCGCGGATAGCACCCGCCCTTACGGGTGCCCCTAAGTCGTCCGGACCACGAGACCCCACCAGCATGTCTCGTGGGCTACGAATCTCCCCGCGCGGCTCACCACCCCCTCGTGGAGAGTCCCCCCCTAGTGACTACGACGAAGGGACGGCCATACGCCGTCGCCCGCATGGGAAGTCGCCTGAGGATGCACCCTGGAGCGCCGACGCCCGCGGACGAGGAGTACACTGCCAGTTTCCCCTTCCGGAGGACCCGCAGGACGACGAACGGGCGTACTTTCACGCCATGGCTGCCTGAATGGAGCGCATGGAGCGGATGTTTGAGCGCCCCCAATCCCCCTTACGCGGAGCAGGACCGGCATTTTCCATGCGAGGACCACGACACGACGCGGCATGGGTCGACAGATACCCGCCACGATGGAGGAGCCCCAACGACGATGTTGAAGATGCATATGAGGCGTACGATGAACGTTACGACGACGTCCCCTACCTCGGTCGTCTCGACCGAGACCCCTGGCGCGACCTGTATGATGCTCGCGCCAGGGATAGACTGCCTCCGCGGGACGCCTACGCCCACGAGCACTTGGCCGACCGTCCGGCTCGAGCGGACCACTACGTCTGACGCCAAGATCGCGACCTGGACGCCGACCACCCAGCGCACCGAGACGAACCCGTCCGGCCTCGCGATCGCCCGCAGGTAGCAGACATACCTGCCCGCCGTGACAACCTCTACCGGCTACCACATCATCGGTACGAGCGGGACGACCCTGTCCCACGTCAGCTGCCATGCACGATGCCTGAGGTTTGCGCCCCTCGCGACGGTAGTCCCCGCCCTCTTCATGGCCGTGCCTGCGAGCTGACCCCGCCTCGACGACGCATCAACCCACGTCCAGAGGAGGATGACGAGGAGCGACGACGGGAGGAGCACCGCGTTTGCATCCAGAGGAGCGTGCGTGCTGACGTCACCGTCTTCGAGGGTTCACGGAAACCCAAGGAGTTCATCGACTGGGAGTCGAACATGAACTCCTTCTTTCGGTGGTACAGCATGGACGACGATCTATGCGTAGAGTACCTGGAGATGAGACTTGGCGGACAGGCCAAGATATTATGGGAGAACGAACGCGTCGCTGCTGAACGACGAGGATGACCCATCACATCTTGGGTCGACATGGCACAGAAGCTACGGAGCAAATACGTACTTCGTCAGTACCAGATGTCATTGTTCCTCACGTGGCTCGACCTTAAGCAAGGTCGACTCTCGGTGACGGAATATATCAAGGCATTCGAGGAGTGACGTATGCGGTGCCGATTCGTGGAGGAACCGACAGTCGTCATTGGACTGTTCGCCCACGGGCTTCGGACAGCCCTGCGCAACGAGATTCTCAAATGCAACCTGGCTGAGGTGGACGAGGCGTACCACCTAGTCGAGCATATGGAGCCTCCGAGTGATGAGGCGACCCCTCCCATCGTGACCACTGCACCCCGAGCCACACCGGTCCGACCCGTCCCTACACGGACTACTACGCCTACGTTCATACGGGCTACTTCGATTGCCGGGGGGCAGGGAACCGCCCCCGCCACTTCCGTGGGTTCCAACCCACCTGCTCTGGTCGTCACGAACGACACTCCGACCCGGAGCATCACCATCAGTCAGGCACACCTCACGTGCTTCAAGTGCCATGGAAAAGGGCATAGGGCTAGTTAGTGCCCATCGTCCGTGCTGCCCATCGACATGGGGGACGTTGATCCCGGATATACGGAGGATGTGGATGAGACTTTGGACGACCACTATCACGTAGACGAGGAGTTCACCATCGAGTACGAGGAACCCGACGGACAAATTGGTTACATTCAGATCACGATTCCTCGCACACCCCCGACATCGGCGCCACGAGTTACGGACCAATCGCTAGCCAGCATAGCTCTTGACCAGCCCAGTACCAGCAGGACGCGACTACCACCACGAGTCGCGCCCCCTGTTCGGACTGCCCCCGTGACGCCCCGGCCGGACCCTATGGCAGACGCGTCGCTCCGCACCTCGATCTTTTACACCTATGTCAAGATCAACGACAAGATGTGTAATCTGATCGTCGACAACGGCAGCTGCATCAATGCCATATCAGATTCCATGATCCTCTGACTCGGGCTGACCCCGATACCCCACCCGACGCCCTACGACGTGTCGTGGATCGACACTTCATCGCTCCCGGTGAAGAACCAGTGCCACGTCCCATTGAAGGTGAGCGCCTACGACGGGATGGTCCGCTGTGACGTGCTTCCCATAAAGGTGGGAAGCATCATCTTGGGCCGTCCCTGGCTATATGACCACGACGTCACTCTAGCCGGAAGGACGAACACGTGTTCGTTCTTATACCAGGGACGACGGGTCACTTGGCACCCATACCACCGATGCGTAGCATCCAGCACGTGATCGACCTCGTGCCCGGCGCCTCACTGCAGAACTTACCACATTATCGCATGGAGCTGCAGAGGTACGAGGGGCTGCTACGACAGGTCTGCGAACTACTCGCAAAGGGCCACATCCAGGAGAGCCTCAGCCCGTGCGCCGTACCTGCACTATTAGCTCCGAAGAAGGACGGTACGTGGCCCATGTGCTGCGACAGTCGTGCCATAAACAAGATAACGGTACGATACCGCTTCCCCATTCCGCGCGTCCAGGATCTCTTTGACATGATGGCTGGAGCCACTATCTTCTCCAAGATATACCTAGGTAGTGGCTACCACCAGGTACGGAGATACACAGTAGCGCGCAGCAAAGCCGCGCAGCAAGGCCGCGCGCAAACAAAGCCGCGCGCAGCCAGGTGATGACTCTAAAATATGTCATCAAATAATCAAGTTCTCAAGTTTAAATTCATTACAATTATCTTGTGAATTCATGCTAAGTTCATGCATATGTATTGTTTTATGAAATCACTAACTCCACTTGATTCTTTGAATCAAGTGGAATATATTTAACGTTTTATGGCTAGTGAACATTCAGAAACATGTTAAGAAGATCAAGGAAGAGAGGAGGATCAACAGAAGTGGGCAAAAATTCAAAGTGGCAAAAATTACGAAAATGCCCCTGGGCATGACTTAAGAGAAAACCTATAAATACTCTCTTGAGAGAGAAGTTTAGGTGTTCAGAATTTTCTCTAAGGAAACTAGGGCTTGGAGAAGAGGATTTCTGCACCCTCCAGGAGCTGATGAGCTTTTGGAGTTGGAGAGGAAGAACAGACTGAAGATAGCTTGGATTGAAGAACCACGCCTCGCCGCAAGGACGTGACACGACGTGGGAAATCGCAAGCTTCAGCCCTGTAATCCTCTCTTCTCAGACAATTTTGGTTGGGTTGGAAGAGTCACAAGATCTTCCAATGTTTCCCAACTGAGGATTGTTTCGTTTAGATTTGATTTCAGTTTAAACTTTGTTCCTTTGTTGTTCAAATCGTCTTCCCAAATCTTCCAAAAGAACATAACTCCTCCGCATCTCCACCACGCCGCGTGCAGCAAAGCCGCCGCCGGCCAGCGTGCACAACCGCACGCAGCACGCAGCCGCGTGCACCCGCGTGCAACTGTACGCAGCACACAGCCGCACAAGACACCGCTGGGCGTGCAGCCGCAAGACACGCGCGTGCAGCGCAAGCCACGCGCAGTCGCGCACAACCGCGCAGCCGCGTGTAGCACGCAGCCGCGTGCAGCACGCAGCAGCGCACTGCTACGCACAGCCGCACGCAGCACGCAACCGCGCGCAGCACGCAGCCGCGCGCAGCATGCAGCCGCGCGCAGTACGCAGCCGCGCGCAGCACGCAGCCGCGCGCGCAGCAGCGCGCGCAGCACGCCGTTGCGCAGGCATTCCGCGCATAGGCAGCCGCGCTGCATAGTCAGCGCAGGAGGCCGCCGCACGCAACACCTCGCCGCAGGTTATCCCTGCACGCCAGGTGTTCGATCCTTGCCCCAAAGGGCAAGGATCTATCTCTGCAGAAATTCTCTGTAGACGGCTTGATTAAGTTGCACTTTAACGTACTGAAAAGGAATCTCCTGTTGTTTTCTTTTGCTCCCTGTGGATCGACCCTCACTCGCCCTAACTTGTGAGGTTTATAAATTCGTTGAATAAGCTTAATCCTCACACATGTTACTGATAAATAACCAGTAAAAAACACAGTAAAATTGAGCTTATCACCAGGCCGGGCGCAGCACAGCAGCGCGCAGCGCGCAGCACAGCAGCGCAGCAATCGCCGCACGCAGGCCAACACCGGACGCAGCAATTGCCGCGCACAGGCCAACACCGCGCGCAGCATTTGCCGCGTGCAGGCCACGCCCGCGTGCTGCCAACGCCGCGCGCAGGTTGACCCCGTGTGCACGCGCGCAGGGTGTTTGGTAGTTTGCCAAAACCACAGGCTTAAGCCTGTGAAGGAAGAAACACCCTTTAGGTGTTAGCTCCCTTAAGCCAATCCTGAAACAGAGTTCATTAGTCTACTGAGAAATTACTTTACATATCTCTCCTGAAGAAATTCCCTGAATTCTACTGAAGATAATTTCTCTGATTGTTAGGATTGATACAGAAATCTGATAAATTAAACTGCATTGAAAAGGAACTACTGTTGTTTTATCTGCTCCCTATGGATCGACACCTTACTCGCCCTAAGGCTGTGAGGTTAAAAAAATATTGTTGCATAAGCTCAAATCCTCACACGATTGACCAGTCAATAACCAGTAAAAATACCCATAATTTGAGCCTATCAACTGGCGCTGTTGCCGGGGAGCACGGTATTACAGTAGTAGACTCTTTTCTGTCTTTTCAGTTATTCTTTACTCATTATCCTAAAGCTGCAGGACTTGAAATTCTCAGCTTATTGTCTTTCTAACTCTCTGCTGAAGTTCTATGGTAGTGACACGTTCAAAGGCTGGTGAAAAGTCTATAGAGAACGTTGCACGCGACGCGACTCCAGAATCTACAGTCACAGAACCAGAAATTCAACAGGAAACTATGGCAGAAGAAAGACACCATTAGCAGGAGAGGAGGAGAACCATGCTGGACAGGTCGACACCCTCCGGAAGCCTGCGACAAACGGATGTAAATGTGAACATAGGTGAGGGTATTTTATTCAGGTATGATAATGCTTTGATACATTCTTTACCTGAATTTAACGGATTACCTGCACAAAACCCTCTAGAATTCCTAGATGACTTTCATATTAGATGTTCCTCCCAAAACGTTCTAGGATTATCTACAGAAATGCTTAAAATGAAATATTTTCCATTGACATTAAAAGATAAAGCATTTTCCTGGTATCGTAATTTAGGAATTACTTTTAGTACTTGGGATGAGATGCAGGGAAAATTTCTGCAGAAATTTTACCCTCTCTCCAAAACTAATTTTTATAGAAGAGAAATCCATAATTTCCACCCCCACGAGGGAGATGCTTTTAGTGAATCATGGGAGAGGTTCAATGATCTGTTGAGGAAATGCCCTCATCATGGAATTGAACAATGCTAATTAGCCCAAATTTTTTATGAATCTCTCTCGGATTTCATGAAGAACAAGGTGAATCTAGCCGCCGGTGGAACATTTTACACGGCATATGAGGATGAAGTTTTTGACATTTTGGAGAGAGTTGCAGAAACTGATTTGTAGGAAATTGGAGCAAATCAAAATGGAAAAAATCTCCAGCCCAAGAGGGCAGGAGTGCTGCAAGTTAATGCCAAGGAGGGGGAGCTGCAAGCAGGCTTAAGGGAGACCAACCAGAAGTTGGAGGAGCTCACCTCCACCTTGAGGAATGTCTTTCTAGGTAACCCCCCCATCGTTAAGGCCAAAATTTGCTCTCTCTGTTTCAGCAGGGAACATGAAGACGGAGCCTGCCAAGCCATGGAAGAAGAGGTGAAAGCCTTCAACCAACCGCAGCAACCATGGGCAGGGCAAAAGAGGCCGAATTTTCCAAATGGAGAGACCTTCCACCAAGGGAGTAAGCCGGCAGCTCAACCTCCATTCCAACAAAGACAGCAGTTCCAGTCCAGGCCCTAGCAGCAGTATCAGGTTCCCTCTCACAACCAACCTGATTTTTCTACATTCACCCTCGTCATTTCAGATATGATAGAGAAGCAAAACCAAATGTTGCGAGCGGAGATGGAGATGCGGATGCAGGTCATGATGGAATTTCAGACGAAGCAGATGTTGGAATCCCAGGAACAAATGAGGAAGCTGTTGGAGAGCTTTAGGCCTGCACCTTCTAAACACCAAGGTATAATTACAGAACTCCCTTGCACATCTTATAAATTTCCCACGAAACCTGTAATTAACCCATGCAACTTACATCATGTGCAACACTCCACTCATGATGAGATGAATGGAGAAGATCCTGAAGTTCTGGCAATCTCAAAGTTGAGAAATGGAAAGGAACTTCAGGACCCTTATCAGAATTCTGGAGAGAATTCTAGGAAGGGGAACGAGCCAAGAGAGGAAGAAGGAGAGGATCTTCCCTACACGGAAGAACCCCTACCTTCTACAAGTGGGCAAGATGTTCCTTACCCTTCAGCTTTGAATAGAAAAAAACCTGTCCTTGATTATGAACATAGGTTATTAGAGAATTTTAAAAGAGCCACCATGACTGTTACTGTAGAAGACATGCTTAGGTGTGCACCCTCCCTAAAGAAATACCTTAAGGATGCTTGCACCACTAGGAAGCCTAGGGAAGTAGTTAAACTTTCTGAGAATGCCTCTAGCATTTTGAATGCCATCCCTATCAAAATGAGAGATCCCGGAGCCCCTTTCATTACATGTGAAATAGGAGGAAACACATTTTCTAAAGTTTTATTAGATACGGGAGCAAGCATAAGTATCATTCCAACAGCCTTATACGAGGAGTGTGGGTTTGGAGAGTTGGAGGAAATACATATGGACTTACTCCTAGCTGACGGAACTGTTAGGCAACCTGAGGGAAGGTTAACTGATGTCATGATCACTGTAAAGAACTGTGAAATACCTGTAGATTTTATAGTGACTGATGTGAAGATATCGGGGAACATTAGTTTAGCTCCTATAATCTTAGGAAGACCATTCTTAGTCACGGCGAAAACAATTATGGATTGGGAGAAGGGGACTGTAGAATTTAAGATTGGGAAAGAGAGAGTTCAAATTGACATATCAAAAATGATGAAGTGCCCCTTAGGAAGCAATGAAGAATTAAAACTGTGTACAGAAGATGAAGGAGAGGAAGAAGTGATAAAGGAATATGTCTCACATGTGGAGGGTAGAGAGCTAGATGAAGAGATCATGGACTCCCCTTCAGTGGAGGTAGGCCTAGAACTAAAACCTTTACCCTCATCCCTCAAATATTCATATCTAGATGAGAAGAAAACCCTACCTGTAATCATTTCTTCATCACTAACTCCTAAAAAGGAAGGAGACTTTCTCAAGGTACTTAGAGAGCATAAGAACGCCATAGGTTGGACGTTTGATGATATTAGAGGAATTCCATCTTCAATATGTGAACATAGGATATTTTTGGAGGAGGAATCTAGACCTTGTAGAGAGCATCAAAGAAGGCTCAACCCTTACATGAGAGAAGTCCTTGAGAAAGAGATTTTAAAGTGGTTAAATGCAGGAATTATATACGCTATCTCCGATAGTAGGTGGGTGAGTCCCGTACACATGGTTCCAAAGAAATCTGGAGTGACAATAGAAGTGAATGAAAAAGGGGAGGAGGTGCATAAGAGATTAACCACGGGATGGAGGGTGTGCATTGACTATAGGAAATTAAACAAAGCGACCAAGAAAGATCATTACCCGCTACCCTTCATGGATCAAATACTAGAAAAACTGTCGGGGCAACAATATTTCTGTTTTCTAGATGGTTATTCAGGATACAACCAAGTGAATATTCATCCAGATGACCAAGAGAAGACGACCTTCACGAGTCCTGTAGGGACATACGCCTTTAGGCGTATGCCCTTCGGGCTATGTAATGCTCCCGCCACATTTCAGCGATGTATGAATGCACTCTTCTTCGATTTGGTGGGAGAGTGTTTAGAAATCTTTATGGACGATTTTTCTGTATTTGGATCTACCTTTGAAAACTGCCTCCTAAGCCTCACCAAAGTATTAAAGAGGTGCATTGAGTCCAACCTTGTCCTAAGTTGGGAAAAATCTCATTTCATGGTGCAGGAGGGAGTAGTGCTGGGCCACATGGTAAGCAACCGTGGATTGGAAGTGGACAAGGCCAAGATCGAAATCATCCAGGGCCTTCCACCTCCAACCAACATAAAAACCCTTAGGGGTTTCCTCGGCCATGCGGGTTTCTATAGACGTTTTATTCTCGACTTTGCTAAAATTTCTAAACCTCTCACAAATCTTTTATCGTCTAAGAACAATGATTTTGAACTAACACTAGAAGCTAAAAATGCATTTGATAAATTGAAAGAAGCTTTAGTAAATGCGCCTATCTTGCAAGGGCCCGATTGGACCCTTCCTTTTGAACTAATGTGCGATGCTTCTGATCATGCAGTAGGTGCAGTGTTAGGTCAACGAATTGACAAGAAAGCCGTGGTCATCTACTACGCCAGCAGAACCTTAGTCGACGCACAACTGAATTATACCACCACCGAGAAGGAGCTGTTAGCTATTATTTTTGCATTAGAAAAGTTTAGGTCTTATTTACTAGGTAGTAAGATTACTGTTTTTTCTGATCATCCAGCTATTAGATATTTGTTAACAAAGAAGGAGGCCAAACCTAGGCTTATTAGATGGGTGCTTTTATTACAGGAGTTTGATTTGGAAATCAAGGATAAGAGAGGGTGTGAGAGTGTAGTAGCCGATCACCTCTCCCGAATCATAGGCGCCCAACCTGAACTAATAAATGATGCATTTCCTGATGAACACGTCCTATCCGCACAAGGAACATTGGTTCCTTGGTACGCGCATATTGTCAATTTTCTTGTTGCAGGAAAAATTCCTACAGGTTGGACATCCCACGAGAGAAAGAAGCTGCTGAAAGATGCAAGATTTTATTTCTGGGAAGATCCACAGCTGTTTCACCAAGGGCAAGACCAAGTCTTGAGGCGGTGCGTCCCCGAGAACGAGCAACGAAGCATTCTGGAATTCTGTCATGCAAAGCCCGGAGGAGGACACTACTCAGCGAAGGTAACAGCACATAAAATTGTCGAATCGGGTTTCTTTTGGCCTACCTTATTTCAAGACGCCCAAAAATTTTACAATACCTGTTTAGCATGCCAAGCCTCCATCAATATGAACAAGAAGGATAGAATGCCCTTATAACCCATCCTAGAAGTAGAAGTTTGTGATCTATGGGGAATTGATTTTATGGGTCCTTTTCCTAACTCTCATGGATATGAGTATATCTTGATGGCTGTCGATTATGTCTCCAAATGGGTAGAAGTCATTCCCTCCAAAACCAATGACAGTAAGGTAGTGACCAATTTTATTGAGAAAATATTTTCTATAGATATGGATGCCCACGAGCCATCATTAGCGATGGACGTTCCTATTTTACAAATTACAACTTTAGGAACCTCCTTAAGAAGTTTGGTGTCCATCATCGAGTCACTACCCCCTATCACCCTCAAGCCAATGGCCAAGTCGAATTGTGCAATAGAGAAGTCAAGAAAATCTTGAGAAAAATAGTGCGTCCTGATGGTAAAGATTGGTCTAGGAAGCTAGACGAGGCATTATGGGCCTATAGGACAGCCTACAAAACCCCCCTAGGCATGTCCCCATTTCGACTTATTTTTTGGAAGGCATGCCACCTACCTCTTGAGCTAGAACACAAAGCCCTTTGGGCTATTAGAAAGCTCAATCTGGAACTAGATAAAGCCGGCAAACATAGACTTCTTCAGTTGAATGAATTGGAAGAATTATGAAATGAGGCTTATGAAAATTCGAGAATTTACAAGGACAAAATGAAAACGCTTCATGATAAAAGCTTAAGGAGAAGAGTCTTTGTAGAAAACCAGAAAGTATGGCTTTACAACTCTAGGTTGAAACTCTTCCCAGGGAAATTGAAAACTAGATGGGATGGCCCCTTTATTGTCCAACAAGTGTTTGAGAACGGTGCGGTCACAATCTTAGATCCTACATCTCAAAAGCATTTCACTGTTGATGGGCAACGGCTCAAACCTTATTTAGAAGAGGAAGATCTACCAGGCCCCATGAATATCAATTTAGAGAAACCACCGCATGGTAGAAGCATGATTTGATTCGTATTTTTTGGTTCCTTTCTTATTCTCTCTGTTTTGTTATTTGGTTCTGCTTTTGTTTTCTTCATTTTTGTTTGCGTCGCCATGTGCAGCCATTCCTATCCAAGCTCACCTACACCGTAGACGGACAACTCAAAGACCGGTCGCCGCTCTCCATTCTATGGTTTGATCTCCATTTCCCCTTACTCTTATTTACTTCCCGTCATGTAGGAACATGCCCTTTTTTATGGGGGGGGGGAATAGAGTTGCATGCTTAACTACTCTATCATCCATGAAATTTTTTTTTTCGTTTTGCATCAACCAAACCATGGATATGTGATGACCTTAGGTGATGCTTGTACAATGATATGCATGATAATAAGGCTCTTTTCAAGGGTGTTAGAATGTAAAAACTGGCCAGTTAGGGAATCCTAGGTGAAATAAGCCTAGCTAGGTGCACAATGATTCATACTACTACGGTCGCATATCTTACCATCGTATTTCTCTCATCTTGCCATCCACCTCGGCTTGAGTTAGCACTTACATGCAAAAATTTTTTAGCTTTAGTGGAGAGTAGGGTTAGTGTTGGATCATTGGCAATATTATTAAGACGTGAGTGAAGCTCCCTAAACCAAGAGGGATACAAACCTCTTCAGGGAAATAAGCTGCCGGTCTACTAAGGACGGCACATGGGTAGGGGATAAGCGCCACCAAAATGCAAAGTGGAAGCTGCACTGCGCAAAACAAGCACAAGCTTGCATCATAGCAACCAAAAATTGATTGTCATCAAACATGACCAACAAGCAGCAAATGTTAATGAAAATAAAGGTGGAAAAGCTGTCTCCCATATGTTTGAGCCGATGTTATTATAGCCATAGTATTGAGCCAGCAGTAGCACCGCTCTCTACGCCTCGTTCAGTAGTGCGCTTGGGGTGTTGACTCAACCCAATCCATATAATAAGTACTTACTATATGTACTCCATAAATCAGAAGTGCACTTAGTTGAGGTAGAAGGGCTGAAATAGATCCTAAGGTTTTCCCCTAAGTTGGCTAAGCTCAATTGATGAAAGCACTCCTTGACGAGAGCACGAGTCAAAGTTATAAAACGTCAAAAGTCAACTAGAGATCATCATTATTTCTCACTTGCATTTCATTACTAAGGGACTAGTAATGATCTAAGTTGGGGGGTGTTTTATGACTCTCAATAAGTTATCAAATATTTAGACTTTTAAGTATCAAACCATCAAGAATATTTAGTTAATTCATGTGAGTTGTCATACATATGCATTATTATATAAAATTACTAACCCCACTTGATTCTTCGAATCAAGTGGATTATATTTGACATTTTTTGGTTAGTAAGTTCAGAAACAAGTTAAGACAACCAAAGGAGGACGACAAGAATGAAGAGGAGTCGGCGAAAATTCAAGAAGAAGAAAATTCCGAAAATGCTCTCGGGGCATGTGTTAAGAGAAACCTATAAATACTCTCTTGAGAGTTCATTTTGAGGTTGTCCAGAATTTCCACCTGAACAGGCTAGGGCTTGGAGAAGAAGAGTTCTGCACCCTCCAAGAGCTGATGAGCATTGGAGTTGGAGAGAAGTAGCAAGCTAAGGAGTAGCTTGGGCTAGACGACCTCCATCTCGCCGCAAGGATCGTGACACAAGGTTGGAGCGATTTCCCAAGTTTCAGAAACTGTGCAATTCTCTCTCTACTAGACAATCTAGGTTGGGTTGAAAGATTCTCACCAGTGATCTTCCAACAATTCCAACTGAAATTGTTCCTCGTTTGGTTAGATTTCAAGTTTATAGTTTGTTCAATTCCATTCTCTCTTCGTTTCTCTTCAAATCGACTATCCATTCATCACACCGAGTTCAAGTTTTGCCCCTTCAACCGCAGCTTCGCGCAACACAGCAGCGCGCAGCCAAGCCGCGCAGCAAGGCCGCGCGCCGCACAGCCGCGCGCAGCCAAAGCCGCGCGCAGCCAGGCCGGGCGCAGCACAGCAGCGCAGCGCGCAGCACAACAGCGCGCAGCGCAGCAGCGCAGCGCAGCACAGCAGCGCAGCAATCGCCGCACGCAGGCCAACACCGCACGCAGCAATTGCCGCGCACAGGCCAACACCGCGCGCAGCATTTGCCGCGTGCAGGCCACGCCCGCGTGCTGCCAACGCCGCGCGCAGGTTGACCCCGTGTGCACGCGCGCAGGGTGTTTGGTAGTTTGCCAAAACCACAGGCTTAAGCCTGTGAAGGAAGAAACACCCTTTAGGTGTTAGCTCCCTTAAGCCAATCCTGAAACAGAGTTCATTAGTCTACTGAGAAATTACTTTACATATCTCTCCTGAAGAAATTCCCTGAATTCTACTGAAGATAATTTCTCTGATTGTTAGGATTGATACAGAAATCTGATAAATTAAACTGCATTGAAAAGGAACTACTGTTGTTTTATCTGCTCCCTGTGGATCGACATCTTACTCGCCCTAAGGCTGTGAGGTTAAAAAAATATTGTTGCATAAGCTCAAATCCTCACACGATTGACCAGTCAATAACTAGTAAAAATACCCATAATTTGAGCTTATCAGTTGCCGCGGACCCGGACAAGGTCCGGGCCATCACATCATGGCCATCACCGGCCAGTGTCTACGACGTCCGGAGTTTCATCGGCCTCGCCACCTTCTAACGATGATTCGTGCAGAACTTCAGTTCTATCACGGCTCCTATCACCGACTGCCTCAAGGTGGAGCCGTTCATGTGGACCCCCACCGCCGAGTGAGCTTTCCAGCACGTGAAGCTCTTGATGACGCAGGCGCCTGTCCTTCGCCTACCCAATTTTTGGGAAGGTGTTCGAGGTTACCTGTGACGCCTCGGGCGTCGGGATCAGTGGTGTCCTCAGCCAGGAGGGCCACCCCGTTGAGTTCTTCAGCGAAAAGCTGAACGAAGTGAAACTAAGAAAGAGTTCTTTATTTCTTGACTTTGACTTTCTTTAGAACGTTTATTCGCTTCGCCCCTTCGCTCATCTTCATCTTAATATATTCACCGCTTCCGTGCCTTTGTTTCTTTTCTCCTAAAGTCGAACCGTAGGACAAGGAGTTCTACGCTATCATTCAGGCACTACGTCACTGGCGACACTACCTCCTCTCGAAGGAGTTCATGTTATTTTCAGATCACGAGGTGCTCAAGTACCTACACTCCCACCAGAAGTTGAGCGACCGACACGCACGATGGATCGAGTACCTACAGGACTACTCCTTTGTCATCAAGCACAAGAAGGGCAAGGACAATGTCGTCGCCGATGCACTTAGCCGACAAGCACACGTGCTCAACATCATGAGGGTGAAAGTCCTTGGCTTCGAGACCATCAGGGAGGGATACGACAGCTGCCCCGACTTCGGCCCGATCATCGCGCGAGTTCGACAGGGACCGTCCCGTGATTACCAGGACTATGTCATCACGGACGATTACCTGTTCTACCAGAATAGACTCTACGTGCCCCGCACGTCACTGCGCGACTTCCTCACGTGGGAATGTCATGCCGGTGGTCTGAGCGGACACTTTGGACGTGACAAGACCATCTCCGCGGTAGAGTACCAGTTCTACTGGCCGTCGCTGAAACGCGACGTCAGCAACATCATTGCCCAGTGCCGCGTATGCGCCTTGGCCAAACAGGTCAAGAAGAGCGCCGGGTTATACACCCCGCTATCGACGTCCATGTCCGTGGGATGACGTTAGCATGGATTTTGTTCTAGGACTTCCCCGGACCGCACGATGACACAACTCTGTCATGATTGTCGTTGACAGGTTCTTGAAGATGGCACACTTCGTGCCCTACGCAAAGACGTCCGACGCCACGAAGGTCGCACAATTGTTCTTCCGAGAAATTGTGCGCCTCCATGGACTTCCATCTTCGATCGTGTCCGATCGAGACGTCTGCTTCACAAGCTATTTTTGGAAGACCTTGTGGAGTCTCCTCGGCACACGGCTCAAGTTCTCGACTGCCTACCATCCGCAGACCGACGGTCAGAAGGAGGTTGTCAATCGTAGCTTGGGCAACCTACTACGCTCTTTAGTGGGCGAACACCTCGCGACATGGGATTTGATCATCCCTTGCGCCGAGTTTGCCTACAACTCCTCGGTGAACCGCACCACCGAGTTGAGCCCGTTCGAGATCGTCTATGGCCAGGTCCCTCGTCGCCCACTAGACTTAGCGCCTATTGACCCCCATGTTAGAGTATCCGAGGACGACATTGCATCCGCCCAGCATATTTCCGCATTGCGTCAGCATATTCATGATAGGATCACGAGCCAAAATGCATTGTACAAGCGGTCTGTCGACTTGCACCGCCGACCCCGAGTTTTCGATGTCAGAGACCTAGTGATGGTTAGGCTTAGACCGGAGAGATACTCTCCCGAGACGGCTACGAAGCTACATGCACGTAGTGCCGGCCCGTTCTTGATCCTCCGAAGGGTGGGCGAAAATGCCTACGTCATCGAGATTCCTCCTATGTGGGGAATAAGCTCCACGTTCAACATGGCGGATCTGGCTCCGTACCGAACCCCTTCTCACCCCCACACCCCGGCCTCTCTAGACCCATTCAGTATGAGTGAGCTTGCCGCAACCACTCCCCCACTTGTTTCACCCGATTGGCACGAGGCAATCGATTGTGTACTGCAGGAGATAATTGACTATGCAGGGAACAAAATCGCGTGGAGGTTCTTGGTACGATGGCTTGGACACACCAGTGCAGACGACACATGGATTTCAGGGGAGGAGCTCCGCCGCCTTTGCCTAGATCTACTCCAGCCGCTCCCCTTCGACGCGCCTATCTCGCCGGAGTCGAGTTCTTTCGACCCCGGGAGGATTGATGGCGCATCCCCAGACACGCCGTCGGAGTCGTCACTGTCGTCCCCAACAGCACCTGCTCCAGTACCGGATACATCTTTGGAGACGTCATTGCCACCCTAGACAGCGCCGGCCGTAGGCGTCGGTACGCACACCTGGATTCAAGTATTACGGGTAAGGGACATCGTATCATTATCTTTACGTCTTTCCTTTATTCGTTGTTTTGCTTTGAATCATCGTCGCTCATCGTTTTGCTAAACCGCAAGGTCGCGTGTAAGAAGGGAGGTCCATCCTATAAGGATCTACCTTCTCCTTGCTTTCGTTCCGCGGTTCCCCCTTGTTGTTTTCATCTCCTAGAAGTCCTAGGTAATTTACTTTTAAGTTTTCTTATGTCATCTTGTGTTTGTGCTTAATGGGCCAAACCACTTCCCCCCTATATAAGGGAAGCGGGGTGCCCTAAGACAGGAGGCTCGGAGGAAGCGCCCGGTCACTGCACCTCACGGCGTTCTACAGCGCCCCGCGGCAGCCGTACCACCGAGGACCATCCGCCCGCACCCCTGCCAGGATCTCCTGTTGACAGAACTGCGCCCCGAGCCGTACCACTTCTCCGCGCCTTCTCCCCTCGCCCGAAAGTCCCTTGGTAGCTCTGTGGTGTCGCCGGTTCTACCCCTTGGTTGCCAGGGTCCTTCGGTGGCACTCCAGTCGAACGTGACCAGCTACCTTGAGAGCACGGAACCAACTCACAGCGGGTGCCGACGACCTCTCTCCAAGATCTGCTTGCATACTCTCCGGCATACCTTCGACTACGGCGCCACCTAGGCGCTACCGTTTCGCTGGTTCGGCTTGTTCCTCGCCCGCCGCTGCACTCCAAGCGAACTTGTATACCTGTGCCCGGACGACTGGCTGTAGGGTTGATTCCGGTCGTACTCCCTCCTCCTGCGTGCCCCACACTCGGTCTGCGTTCGAAGAATTGCCGACCCCCCCCCCTCGTGCTGAGAGACCGCCCTGTTGTGTAAGTGTCCGTTACACCCGGACAGCGTACACTCAACCCCTCGACACCCAAGAGTCCCCCGGCTACTCCCGTGCTCGTCGGCCGGCGCCCGCGCGATCAACCTCGCCGTGCTTTCTGGCCGTGCTGCTGTCTAGAGCGCCCGATCGGCCGCACCGCGCTTGCGTCCATGCCGTGCGCCCTGCTAACATCGCCACCCTGTCACGCGACGACTCCGCGGCTCGGCCGATGCTTTCTCGTCTCCCCGCGCTGCAACCTCGTGTCGTGCCCACCTAGCCGCCTGCCTATCGTCTAAGCACTCCGTCTTCATTGTTGGACGACGCCAGTGGCCTCTCCCGACAGCTATCCGGTACGCCTTCCATTCCCACTACGTCTCATATTTCTTACAGTACGTTGTTGCTTGCCTCCACCGCGCTCGGGTTAGACATAGGGGAGCGAGAAAGGACGAGTAAAAACTTACATCGAATTGAGCGTCCCACCTGGTTCGTGTACGAGTCGGCTCACCCGTCGCGTGCGGGCAACCTCCGGCGGAAGTTCCCGTTCGGCGATCTAGCAACCTCGTCCATCTGGACGAGGGTGGAAAGGTCCCCTCCCATCTCCGGGCGACCCCGTCGATCCCGGTCTTCGGCTCCCTGTTGTTCGTCGGCAGCTGCATGTACTACACCCCTACCCGAGCCTCGTCATTCTAGTTCGCCATCGTAGGATCCCGTGCCCGACGAATCCCGGTCTTCGTCCCGCACCGCCTCTCCCGTCACCGCGTACGAACCCTCGGTGACTACCGAACCTCGTCTCGGACGTGGTCCTGCATCAGTTCTCCTAACAGCTCTAGTTGGCCTAACCTTAATACACAAGTTTCTATTGATCCCACAATCATAACAATGCTATCACTAATAAAGGATGAAATGGTGTGCTTCCATGAAAGAATAGAGAAGATGGAGCACTCTAGACTTATAGAGCATATTAGGGAAGTGAGTAGGGAGGAGGAACCTTTATCCCAACTTCCCCCAACTCTATTAGAAATTTCTGAAGGGGGTGTATCTAACGTTAGTATAGAGTTGAAGAGGATTAGAGAGGCAAAGGACCATAGAATATTATATGATATTGGAGGAAGTAGATTCCACAATGTGATTATAGATCTAGGGTCGAACCATAGTATCATCCCTTCAACTGTCTTTGAGCGACACCCTGTGGGTAAGGTGATGCCCTCTTTCCAAATCATATGCTTCGATGATGGGCTTCATATTTCTTCCAGGGGCCAAATCACCAATGCATTTGTTGGTATTAATGGATGTCGATTTAGATCTGTTTTTATATCTCAGAGGGAATGACAAGAAGGCTCCCATTGTTTTAAGGAGATATTTTTTAAAATCAGCAAGAGCGATTGTAGACATAGAAGATGGGGAAGTTATCCTTAGAGAAAATAATAAGAAAATTACCCTTAAGTTAGTTGACCCCTTTACGAGTTGCACTCAACTATTTAGGGTAGAGGTTAAAGAAATCTCTAAAGAGCATATTGAGGAAGACAATCATGCATCAACCTAAGGCTATAATTGTTGCCCATTCACCTTAAATTCTTTCCCAGTCTATGGATCACAAATGGTGATGGCTCCTAGTGTCAAATACTTGATTGATAGTGAAAGGGCCATCCCACCTGGATTCAAGCTTTCATGGAAAAATATTTAGGCGAGCATTATAAAGCCATACCTTTTGTTCTCGATGAAAGGTTCGGTGGTTTATCAGCTTGTCATAAAATCTTTTCATCTTGGCTTTATAAGTTATTGAGTTCTCATACGCCTCTGCCCTCAACTATTGGAACTCATGCAACTGCAAAAGATGTTTCTCTCCAGCTGCATCTAAAGAGAGATTAAGTTTCTTGATGGCCCAATAAGCTCTATGTTCAATTTCGATGGGAAGATGACAAGCTATACCAAAAACTATCCTATATGGAGACATTCCTAAGGGTGTCTTAGAAGCGGTGCAATAAGCCCATAGATCATCATATAACTGGCTTGAACAATCCTTCCCCTCTGGCCTAATAAGCTTTTTAATAATCTTATTTATGTCTCTATTTGAATTCTAAATCTGTTCATTAGCTTGAGGGTGATATGGGGTTGTAACACAATACTGCACCCCATATCTCTTTACCACTGAACAGAATTGAAAATAATTAAAACGACTAACCCCAAATTATTAGAATGGCTGTCGGACATCCAAACCTGGAAAAGGATATGTTGTTGAACAAATTTAACCACGACTCGATGATCATTTGATCTGGTGGGACTGTCTTAAACCCATATAGACATACAGTCCACCCTCATGGGGATGAACTCATGCCCATCAGAGTTAGGCAAAGGACCCATCAAGACAATTCCCCACACATCAAAGATCTTGTCCTCAATAACCAGCTGAACAGCTTCTATCCTTCCGTTTCACATTCACTATGGCCTGGCATTTGAGACAGCTTGAACAGAACTTCAAAACATCTGAGAATAGCTTGGGCCAAAAGAAACCACAATTTAAAACTTTAAACGCCGTAATTCTAAGGGCATAGTGTCCTCCGCATAAAGAAGAATGACAATCATTTAAGATGCTTGTTTGTTCTTCTTTAGGCACACATCTTCTAAACACATGATCAACACCCAGTTTATAAAGTTCAGGTTCATCATAGAAATAAAAATGAGTGTTTTGAAAAAAATTATTCATATCATTGTAATCTGAATTTTCTGGAAGTAAATCATTCACTAAATAGATTACAATGTGTGCATACCATGGGAGGTTTTTGCTCTGAATTTGCAAGATTTGTTCCTTTGGAAATTTGTCAGAGATAGATATGGATGCTTCAGTAGATAATCTAGAAAGATGATCCTTCACAACATTCTCCACTCCTCTCCTATCTTTGATTTCTTTATCAAAATCTTGGAGGAGTAAGATCCACCTAATGAGTCTCAGTTTTTCCTCTTTGTTGTATAAAATAATTATAAAGCAGAAAGATCAGAAAGAATTACTACTTTACTGCCTAATAACTAAGCACAAAGTTTTTCTAAAGTGAAAACTATAGCCAACAGTTCCTTTTCAGTTGTAGAGTAATGAACCTGAGCTTCATGCAAGGTTTTGCTGGCATAATAGATGCCCACTGGGTTGTTATCTAACTTTTGACCTGAAACACCTCCCACTGCAAAGTCAGAACCATCACACATGACTTCAAAAGGGAGACTCCAGCTAGGAGATTACAAAATGGGAGCTTGAACTAATGCATCTTTAATGTGCATGAAGACACTGTAGCATCATTATGCAAAACAAAATTCACATCTTAATAAAGTAGATGGGTCAAAGGTTTGGAGATTCGTGAAAAGTTTTTAATGAATCTCCTGCAAAAGCCAGCGTGGCCTAGGGATCTCCTAAGTTGTTTTAGGGTGGTCGGCAAGGGAAGATTCTTGATGACTTCCACCTCAAGGCCACCTTTGCTGATGTGGTGCCCCAAAACTATCCCCTCTTCTACCATGAAGTCAGATGTCTCCCAACTTAACAGTATAGATTCTTCTGGATACATCGCTGTAAAACCTTGGTCAAATTACTTAAACAGTCATCAAAAGAAGATCCAAAAATTGAAAGTCATCTATGAACATTTCTAGACAATCCCCTACTAAATCAGAAAACAAAACTGTCATGCAGCTTTGAAAGGTTGCGGGGGCAATGCACAGGCCAAATGGCATTCTTTTAAATGCAAATGTACCAACTGGACAAGTCAATGTGGTTTTCTTTTGATCATGTTCATGTATTTCAATTTCATTATAACCAGAATACCCATCAAGAAAGCAATAAAAGTTTTGTACAGCTAGTCTCTCTAAGACTTGGTCAATAAAGGGTAAAGGGTAATGATCCTTCTTAGAAACAGAATTCAACTTCCTATAATCAATGCAAACTCACCAACTTTATGCTACCTTGGTTTGGATCTCCTCTCCTTTCTCATTTTACTGCACTGTAATTAATGTCTTTAAGGGACTACGTGTATAGGACTGACCCACGGACTATCTGAAATAGCATAAATAAATCCTGCCTTAACCATTTTAATATCTCCTTTTTTACAACCTCTAACATATGTTGGTTAAGTCTTCTTTGAGGTTGCCTCGTAGGTTGATGAAATTGAATTTTAAATTTTGTCATGTAATGTGTCATGTAATTATACATAATTTTAAATTTTTTTTGGGATCATTTCATGTGTATTTTCTCTTATTTTATAGAGTTTTGCATTTTATGTACTAAATACAGCAAGTAATGAAAAAATGCATTTTTTATGTCATTCTTATGCATGTTCTACATACTTAATAATTTCTTAGTAAAAAAATATTTAAAATATTTTCTAATGCTCTATTTAGTCTGTATCTATGCTATTTCATGAAAGAAAATAGATTTAGAGAAAATAAATAGAAGAAAAAAATAGAGAAAATTAAAGAAATGAAGGAGAAAGAAATATATATATGTAAATATCAAATTGGTTTTATTTTTGGCCGGCTAAGGAGCCGCAACCAGGCATGTAGAGCCCAAGGCAGTTGCAGGCCAGCGAGCGCAGGACTCGAGCCAGCCAGGAAACGACAAGGGGCAGCGGCCGACAAGCAGAAGCCCAGCTCGTAACAAAAAGTAAAGGCCCACACACAGGCCTACAAGCTAGAGAAGAACGCATTCATGAGGTACTAATTTTCTGATTCAATAGAGAATGGATTCCAAAATTTTTATAGCGTTGTGTCTTTTATAGTTTTTAAATATGGGATGTAGAATCCAACCATGCTTTATTGTCGTAGCTGCCGAGCCGATGAGTAAGTGTGTGATCGTGGCCCGTTGGGCCACAAGCTAAAGGAAAGAAAAGAAAGAAAAGAAAGAAATCAAGACTGGGCTTTGAGCCAACCCGCCCCGAAGCCCGTGTCTTTTCGGGCTTATTTTTAAAGACAGATATGATCTCAGCTCTCTGATCTATCTTGTTATTGATCAGCCCAACCCAACACGAATCTGAAAAGAAAAATCCCTTTTTAATCTCGTACTAAGAGTATTAAAATTTGCTAACGATATAAAATGTTCAACAAGTCTTTTCGATTGAATTCAAATGACATACCTCTCCTATGTACCATAGACTTGTTCTTTTCTATGGGCCTCAATGGACCTCTGTGTGTTTTGTGTGGTTGGTTAGGCTTGCCTATAGGGTGCCGCCTCTTGTCGCTTGTGGGCAGGCTTGAGTGTCTAGCATTCACCTGCCTGTGGCTGGTTTGGGCGTTGATGCACCTGGTTGGCTGATAATTAGAAAATTAGGTGCTTTACCTAGTCAATGTGTAATTGTGAGACTTATACAATAAAATTTATAACTAACTAATTCACTTATTACTGATGTAAATTAGTAAAGGGTCGAACCACAAAGAAGGCTGAGTGATTATGATTGATTTTCAAGCAAATAACCAGTTGAGAAAGTGGATTAGGAGTAAAGATTGTGAAAGACGAGATAATTAATTTTATAAGATCATTTAATTTAAATCCTTTAAGTGTATAAATTCTTAATTCTTACACATAAGAATTACGAGCTTATAACAGAGATTAGTATGGTATGAAAATCATGGAATAACAATAGGATGAGAGGAATGAATAGATTTAATGAAGAAAACCTAATTAGGGGTTTCCTATGAAAACCCTAATTAGGAATGAGTGATATAAGCTATTAATCCCTACTCATTGGGTTTAATAACATATAATAGAGAGAAAAAGTGACATGAGAATGTGAATGGATAGAAAGACAGGGGAAATGGAATAAAAATCCTAATTAAATGTTTAGTACTTACCTCTTCATTTGGTGTTGTTGCCTAGAATTAATCTCCATTCATGGACCCGCATATTGCGCACGTTGCATTTGCGTGTTGCAATAGACCAGAAGATAGATCAAGAGAGAGTAGAAACTCACTTTTGGAAAGAGGAAAAACCCTAAAATTGGCACTCATACATCTTTGTTTCACAAGGTCTCCCACATGGAAAAGGAAAATTAAGTACAAAAATAGCCTAATTTTGGGATATCTTTATAGTCTCCGCCATAAGTCATGGAAAGTGAAATATGAGGAGGGTCTCCCCACGAAATTTCAGGCAAAACTACCGATGGGATTAGTAGTTATGGCCGTTTGAATTTTGAGCATTTCTTGCCATTTATTTATTTGACTAGTTCCACCAGAATAGGAAGCGACCATAGCATTCCATCATTGTAGTGCACCCAATTGACTTGTTCCACAAGAAAAGAGAGCCATCAGTTGTTCCCCATTTATCCTTTCTTAGTGGGCGTTGAATTTACCACATTTTAACCCAAAAAATACTTGGAAAGTATCAATATAATGCAGAAAATTCTATAAAGTTCATAATTAAATATCTCTTTACCTAAAACTCCTTTTTGGATGAAATGTTCACCACATTAATTATTTTTAAATATACTATCCATTTAAATCATTTTAAGTATAAAAATATTGAATTTAATGCAACAATAACTATTTGGTGGATATATATATTATTGGTAAAAAATACATAAAATGTATGATAACATACATAAAATTAGCTTAACTATTCTCTAAAATGCATGAAATAAACATGAATTATGATGCGTATTTGCATGTTATCATCGGCTCCTAGCTGGCCCTAGGTCAATAAATACCTTTTTTCTTTCCTAATTTTCTATCCTTTCTTTCTCTCTTTATCTCTTCCATTTTCTTCTCTTCAATATTGACTTCATCCCTGCAATAGCAGAGATAGGACACTAACTAGATCATTAGAAATTAACAATGTCTTAAATATATTTTATTTTGAAATTATTCTATGTAGCAGATGCATAAAAGGACATTAAAATGCTTGTTTTGGCACTTGCTCTATTTAGTGGATGAAATACAAAATTCTTGTCAATTTGAAGATAATACACATGAAATGATCCCAAAATCTCTTTAAAATGTGTATGTACATGCCGCATTTTGGGTCTATCACAAGCATATGGCACTTTGACAGTCACGCAGTGAAGGAACCTCCTCTTCGAGGATCCCTAGCTCCTTCATCAATCCCCTCAACACAAGGCCCCCTTTGCTGCTTCGCTAGCTGGCATGTATTCCATCACGGTTGTAGACAATGTGAGTATAGATTCCAAAGTTGACTTCTAGCTCACAGGTTCTCCAACGGGCATAAACACATATCCCATTGTAGATCTCCAATTATCTAAAACAGCTGAAAAATCAGAGTCAACAAAACCCATTTGTGATACAAAACGCTCCTTCTCAAAGAGAACCCGTGCTCACTGAGCCCTTTAGATATCAAAAATCCAGTTCACTGCATTCCAATGCTCCTTCCTAGGGTTGCTCATAAATCTGCTCACTACTCCAACTACATGACAAATACATGGCCTCATACAAACTATAGCATACATAAGAGAGCCGACAACACTAGCATAAGGAATTTGTTTCATATCAGCTAAGTCATCTTCAGTATTTAGGAAGTGACCTTTAGATAACTTGAAATGATGTGCAAGAGGACTAGTCTCCATTTTAGCATTAGACATGCCAACGAGATCAACAATCTTCCCGAGATAGCTCCTCTAAGTTAACCATAAGTGACTTCTCCACCAGTCCCTATGGATCTCCGTACCAAGAATCTTCCTTGCAACTCCAAGATCTTTCATGCGAAACTGCTTTCCCAATAGTGACTTCTGTCTTGAGTTCTTGTGTAAGTTCTTCGACGCAATGAGCATGTCATCCATATAGAGCATCAAAATAATGCATGACCCATCATCATACCTCTTCAAGTAAACACAACAATCAAACTTACATCTGGTGTAGTCTATCCACATTGTGTAGGAGTCGAACTTCTTGGACCACTGCCTCGGAGATTGCTTTAATCCATAAAGTCACTTATTCAATTTGTCGACAAGATGTTCAGCTCTAGGCGCAATGAAATTTGTCAGCTGGGCTCAACACGAATCTGAAAAGAGTAATCCCTTTTTAATCCCATATTGAGAATATTCAAAATTAGTAATGCTAAATAAAGTTCAAGTATTTTTGATTGAATTAAAATGACATACCTCTCATGTGTACCCTGGACTAGATTCCACTTCATGACTTACATGGCTTGTGATGAACCCACTTACAACCTATTACATGTAATAAATGATCCTTGCAACTTATTACGGCTGGCCGTGAAGTAGAATGCAGTTGATCTTCTATGTTCTTGGTCACCTGCCAAATTAGAGTCACTAAAAGCACTAATACTTGAGTCAAAATCCTTGTAAATAAGTGAACCACGAAGAATGCTGCCTTTGAGATAATATAGTATGTGTTCGAGAGCTTTCCAATCACTTGAGGTAAGTGAATGCATTTTGTGGCATGCTTTGTTTACTGTAGAGGTTATATCAGGTCTTGTTAATGTCAAATATTGCAGACCTCCAACAATTTGTCTATACATAGTATCACATAAAGAATGTGTTGTTTTGTTTTCAACTTTGTTTGTTTTAGACAAAGCAACAGGAGTCAGTACAGGTTTAGAGTTTTCCATTTGTAATTTTTCAGAATGGATAAAAGATATCTTGATTGTGTATGAATAAATCCTTCAAGACGAGGAACTAATTCTATTCCAAGAAAATATTTACCAGGATCAAAATCTCGGATTGTAAATTGTACGTTCAACTTACACAAGATATGTTTTATTTCATGACTTTCAGGCGACCTTGTAAATATATCATCAACGTATATTAAAATATAGACAGGATGTCCAACTGATTTAAAGAATACAGAGGTAGTAGTGAAGAAGACAATTTATGAAACCATGCTCGTGGTAACTATATTAGACCATATATAGATTTTTTAAGCAAACAAATGAAATCAGGATAACATGAATTTTAAATCCTGGTGGTTGTTCCATGTAAACAGTTTCTTTCAAATCTCCATGAAGAAATGCATTGGATACATAAAGCTGATGTATTTTCCAATTTTTGCTAATAGCTAAAGATAGCAATAATGGTATTGTAGTGTGTCTCGTTAAAGGACTAAATGTCTCTGCGAAATCAAACCCTTCTTGTTGTTTAAATCCCTTAGCTACTAAATGAGCTTTGTATCAATCAATAGCTTCATCCGGGTTATATTTTAATTTGTAAACCCTCTTACAACCTATTACGTGTAAGTTTTGATTCCCTGGAACTAATTCATAAGTTTTATTTTGAATTATAGCATCATATTCTTCTTTCAGTGCTTGCATCCAATTATCATTTTTAGATGCTGCAATGTAAGAGGTTGGTTCTGTAATATTTAGACATGCAGTTAAATATGTAGGTATGGGATGTCTAACAGGTGTAAGAATAAATGATTATTTCCTCAATGTGTATCATCTTGTAAATACACATTACTTAGTTTTCTTATTTTCATTTGAACTCCTGGCTCAGCTGTATGATCAAGAGTACTGGATATTTCAGAAATATCAGTATTTGTTGTATGTAAAGTCTCAAAAAGATCTCAGGAATTTTGTTCCTGGGTTACATCGTTGTTCAGATGTGATTTCGGTTCTGATAATAACTGAGCGTTATTATCAGATTCCATGATATGTTTTGGTGTGGATGGTATATTTTGGATTCTGTCAGTGCTTGGAATGTTATATACAACAGAAGGAAACTTTCCAAGTATTCTAGAATCTATGTTTGGTAATAGATTGTTAGCATAAGGAAATATGTGTTCGTCAAATATGACATGTCTGGAAATGTAAATTTTACATGACTGAAGCATCCAGCCTATTGCTTGCATATTGTTTAAATTGAGGGAAGCATTGACATCCAAAGGTTCTCAAAAAAGAGTAGTCAGGTAATTTTTTATACCATATTTTGAAAGGCGATTTGTATTTCAAAACTGGGGTTGGAAGCCTATTGATGAGATATGTAGCTGTGGCTACTGCTTTATCCTAGTACTTTTTTCGGTGTAGATGGATGATGGAGCATTGCGAGAGCTGTCTCTATTACATGTCTATGTTTTCTTTCTACTGTACCATTTTGTTCAGGGGTATGTGAACAGTTCCTTGAGTTTTCAGCTATGAGTAAAGAGACTGAAATTCTCCACCCCAATATGATTAGAAAAACTAAATGTTAGTAGAAACCTGCTTATCTACTATAGTTTTAAATTCAATGAATTTATATAGTACCTCATTTTTCTTTTTCAGAGGATATAACCAAGTGTATTTTCTATAATTTTCAATGAATACAATATAATATGAAAAACCAAAATTTGATACTATGGGCGCAGGCCCCCGCAAATCGGAATGAACAATTTTAAGTGGTTGTTTAGAAATATTATGAGTGATGTTGAATGGGAGCTTATGAGGTTTAGAAATTCTAGAGGAATCGAAAACAAATTTTTTTCTAAATTGTGAAAATGGAAAACCAAATTTTCTAATGACTGTTTGTAATATTCTGAATTGGAGATGTCCTACTCGAGAATGCCACACATTTGAAGTCGTCCTTTCTCCAACTAGTGCTGCTGGTTGGTGTATCTCTGGCTTCAAACAATACATCCCATCTCTAATTTTTCTCTTGGGCAAGATGTGACTTGTTTTCCTGTCCTTCACAAGACAATAGGAAGGATGCAATTCCACAAATACTTCATTATCTAAGGTTAGTTTATGAACAGATAATAAATTTTCTTAATTTTAGGAACATGTAAAACATCTTTGACAAAAGTATTTTTATCAAAAGCCGAAATTATAGAAGCTCCTATTGATAGAATTTTCAAACTTGTGCCATAACCTATTTGTAGTTGCTCATTTTGTGGATAGGTGGTTGCATTTGGAGTCAGGTTTGAATCTGTAGTCATGTGATGAGTAGTGTTTGCCCATCCAGATATCATTATTGGATGCCAGTACCGGGACGGATGCTATATCGGATACCGAAAAGGCATTTTCCGGTATCCATTTTCTTCGATATCTGGATACTGAATATTGGTATCAGATATCGGTTGCTATAGTGCCGATACCCGATACCGATATCTGTATCGATATCGGCATCCGTCTCTATCTCAATGGGACAGATGACGATATCAGATATCGGATGCGGAAATTGAAAACCGATATCCACATCGAAATATAATTAAAATAATATTAATTATTAAATGTCTTACATTTTGCATTGATTAACGTGGGCACGAGAGTAACAGAATAGCTTTTTGATTGGTCATACATCTCGTTTATTATATACAGTTGAGTATTTTTAATTTCTTCCGTATGGGATAACAGGATTCGGGTTTTGTGTTAAACTCGGAATCCCTTTATCCCATATGGAAGGAAATAGAACTCATTCTTTCTATTTATTGGACGGTGTCCTCATATATTAAAGTATGAATATATATAAGGGTCTAAAAATATAATGATAATTGGTATAAATATTATTTTAACATTAAACGTATTGTCGGACTTACTTAATATATACAGAGAAACTTTTCTGATATCTTCCATGAGGAATAACGGGATTCTGAGTTTAAATTAAACTTTGGATCCTATTATCCCATATGCAAGGAAAAAAAAGTTTGCATTCTATATATTAACAGAGATTGAATATTAATTAAAACCATACAACGTATATTAAACTAACTCCTCGTATATGATGCGAAGGTTAATGTTTTCAGTCGATACCGGGTATCGGTTCTGATATCCGAATATCAAAATCCGACATTCGGTATCTAATACCCATTTTTTCCTCGCCCCCCCGATATTCGGTACCGATATCCGTCTACCCCTCAGAGACGGATATCATCGGATATCCGATATCCGGCACCGTCCCATTTTTTCCTGGATATCAGATATCGATTGTTCGATACCGGCTATCAGACGGATATCGGTTGGGCGAACGCTAGTGACGAGTGGCTCCACTACATCGAAACCATGCAACATTCTCTAAACTGTTTACAGTGTAAGTATGAGGAAAATTTTGGTGATTTTGTCTAGATTGTCCCAAATTTTGCATTCTTGTAAATTCTTGGCACTCAAGAGCTCTATGACCAAATTGAGCACAGATTTGGCACCTTGGTTGAAATCGATTATTGCTACATCTCCCTCTTCCTCGGTTCAGACTGTACCCATTTGTATACTAATTGCCTTTTCGTGAAGCTTGATTCGATGATGATCCTGGCTGAATTTGACTCGTATTTGTCATAGGAGGAAAGATTGTTTTCTTCGCCTATTCTTAAAGTGACAAATAAGCTTCATGCCCTTGGAGATTAGTCACAATATCTTTGAGTCTCAAGTGATCAAGATTAGCATTAAAGCATAGAACTAAGTGACTGTATTCAGTCCCCAATCCTCTCAATAACATACAACTTTTTGTATCGCCATCTATTTTGGCTCCGGCTGAATCGAACGGTTCCACTACAAATCCAAAATGTTTAAACATATTTATAGTCATGGTACCTTTAGTTCGAGTATGAAACTGTGGATGCAAATCCATGATTCAGGCTTTGAGTCTGCTAGAAAATGCACTCTCAAGCAGATTTCAAGCCTCTTTGGTGGATCTAGCTTTGCTAATGCAAGGAAGGACAGATTCTGGTAAGGTAGAATGAAGAAATCGTAGAACCTTTTGATCATTTTTCCACCATAGCTTGTAATCAGGATTCACCACAATTCTTCAACAGAGTGAAAAACCGAAGAAGGAGACGGATCATCTTGAATAAATGTAAATAGCTAATACCCATTTAGAATTGGGACTGAACTTTTCCTGACTTGATAATTGTTGTCGTTGAGCCTGATTAGAACCGAGGCTCCTGGGGGACTGTTTACCGAGACTTGTCCAATAGTGACAGCGGAGGATGATGATGCGGTGAGTGCTCCCATGTGACCTTCTCCAGCGTTGACGATCGGCTGCTCTGATACCATGCTGAGAACTGTTCAAATATCCCTAACTAAGAGAAACAAGAAGGAAAGAAAGAGGGAGAGTTAAGACGAGAAGGAGAGAGAGAACGCACAAGAACAAGAGGCAAATACCGCTATGATCGTTATTATTCCGCAAATGTAAAACATACATGTTAGTTTTTATTCATAGTAACTTAATGTCATAACAATATACAGTACAAACTGATCGAACGAACGTAGCCATTATAACTGTTTGTAATGGCTATATCGGATTTTATGCTAATCGTTTATTCGTTATCATATCTACCTTGGATCCTAACCGTCTATCTTTTTGTTCTATCTACGTTGAATCCGAGCCATCTATCTGATGACTCTCAATATGTCATCAATTATTAAGGATTTCTTGAGCATTAAAGTATCATTTGCATTCATTTAATCCATATCGGTTATATCTCATGTACATTATTTTCCTACTTACTAACCCCACTTGATTCTCTGAATCATGTGGATTAGATCTCACTTATTGGATTTAATGAGTTCAGATATGGATCAAGCACCAAGAAAAATGCACTTGACTAAGAGGAGCTGGCGAAAAACTATAAGGAAGAAAAAGCCCTAAAAATCTCCAAGAAGCATAATTGAGAGAAACCTATAAATAGCCTCTTGAGGGTTCATTTTAGGTTGTCCAGAATTTCCACCTGAACAGGCTAGGGCTTGGAGAAGAAGAGTTCTGCACCCTCCAAGAGCTGATGAGCATTGGAGCTGGAGAGAAGGAGCAAGCTGAGGAGTAGCAGGGGCTCGACGACCTCCACCTCGCCGCAAGGATCGTAACACAAGGTTGGAGCGATTTCCCAAGTTTCAGAAACTGTGTAATTCTCTCTCTATCAGACAATCTAGGTTGGGTTGGAAGATTCTCACCTGTGATCTTCCAACAATTCCAACTGAAATTGTTCCTCGTTTTGGTTTGATTTCAAGTTTATAGTTTGTTCAATTCGATTCTCTCTTTGTTTCTCTTCAAATCGACTATCCATTCATCACACCCAGTTCAAGTTTCACCCCTTCAAACGTAGCTTCGTGCAGTCCAGGTGCACACCGCACAGCCGTGTGCAGCAACGCCGCACGTAGCACAATCGCCCGCAGCCAAGCCGCGCGCAGCCAAAGCCGCGTGCAGCCAAGCTGTGCAGCAAGGCCGCGCGCACCCAAACCCGCGCGCAGCCAAGCTGTGAGCAGCCAAAGCCACGTGCAGCCAAGCCGCGCACAGCACAGCTGCGCGCAACCAAAGCCGCGCGCAGCCAGGCCGGGCGCAGCACAGCAGCGTTCAGCCAAACCCGCGCGCAGGCCAACACCGCGCGCAGCAATTGCCGCGCATAAACCAACACCGCGTGCAGCATTTGCCGCACGTAGGCCACGCCCGTGCGCAGCCGACGCCGCGCGCAGGTTGACCCCGTGTGCACGCGCGCAGGGTGTTTGGTAGTTTGCCAAAACCACAGGCTTAAGCCTGTGAAGGAAGAAACACCCTTTAGGTGTTAGCTCCCTTAAGCCAATCCTGAAACAGAGTTCATTATGCTACTGAGAAATTACTTTACATAACTTTCCTGAAGAAATTCCCTGAATTCTACTGAAGATAATTTCTCTGATTGTTAGGATTGATACAGAAATCTGATAAATTAAACTGCATTGAAAAGGAACTACTGTTGTTTTATCTGCTCCCTGTGGATCGACACCTTACTCACCCTAAGGCTTTGAGGTTAAAAAATATTGTTGCATAAGCTCAAATCCTCACACGATTAACCAGTCAATAACCAGTAAAAATACCCATAATTTGAGCCTATCAACTAGCGCCGTTGCCGGGGAGCACGGTTTTACTGTAGCAATTTTTCCTTTTCTTTTCAGTCATTGTTGATTCATTTCCCTAAAGCTGCAGGACTTGAAAATCCTCAGCTTATTGTCCTTCTAACATTCTTCTGAAGTCTATGGTAGTGACAAGGTCCAAAGCCGGAGAGAGATCTGCAGAGAACGCTGCGCGAGACTCCATTCCAGAATCTACAGTTACACAACCAGAAAATCAGCAGGAAAACATGGCAGAAGAAGGACGTCAACAACATGAGAGAAGAAGAACCATGCTGGACAGATCAACACCCTCCGGAAGCTTGAGGCAAACGGATGTAAATCTGAACATAGGTGAGGGTATCATGTTCAGGTATGACAATGCATTGATACAATCCTTACCTGAATTTAATGGATTGTCTGCACAAAATCCCTTGGAGTTTCTAGATGATTTCCATATTAGATGCTCTTCCCAAAATGTTTCAGGTTTATCTACCGAGATTTTAAAAATGAAATATTTTCCTTGGCCTTTAAAAGATAAAGCCTTCTCATGGTATTGTAATTTAGGAATCACCTTCAACTCTTGGGCAGAGATGCAAGGAAAATTTATGCAGAAATTTTACCCTCTCTCCAAGACTCATTTCTATAGAAGGGAAATCCATAATTTTCATCCCCATGAAGGCGAGGCATTTAGTGAATCTTGGGAGAGGTTCAATGACCTGTTGAGGAAATGCCCTCATCGTGGAATTGAGCACTGTCAATTAGCCCAAATTGTTTAGGAATTTCTGTCAGATTTCATGAAAAATAAGGTCAATTTAGCCACCGGTGGCACATTTTACATTGCCTATGAGGACGAGGTGTTTGACATTTTGGAGAGAGTTGTAGAAACTGACCTGTAGGAAGTCGGAGCAAACCAGAATGGGAGAAATCTGCAGCCAAAGAGGGCAGGAGTGCTGCAAGTCAATGCAAAGGAGGTGGAGCTGCAAGCAGGCCTTAAGGAAACAAACCAGAAATTGGAGGAGCTCACCTCCACCTTGAGAAATGTTTTCCATAACAATTCCCCAATAATTAAAGCTAAAATTTGCTCTCTCTGTTTCAGCAGAGATCATGAATATGGAGGTTGTCAGTCCATGGAAGAGGAGGTGAAAGCATTCAACCAACAACAACCATGGGCTGGACAAAAGAAGACTAGCTTTCAAAATAAAGAGAGCTTCCACCAAGGGAACAAGCCTGCATTTCAGTCCCAATTTCAGCAGAAGCAGCAATTCCAACCTAGACCTCAGCAGCAGTACCAGGTTCCCTCTCAAACTCAACCTGATTTTTCTACACTAACCCCGATTATTTCCGACATGATAGAGAAGCAGAATCAGAAATTTAGAGCGGAAATGGAGATGCGGATGCAGGTGATGATGGAGTTCCAAACAAGGCAAATGTTGGAATCACAAGAACAGATGAGAAAGCTGCTGGAAAGCCTAAAGCCAGGAACTGCTGAACCTCAAGGTACACAATTAGAACCTAACTGCACATCTAGTAGATTCCCCACTAAAACCATGATAAATCCATGCAATCTACACCATGTAGAGCATTCCATTCATGATGAGATGAATGAGGAAGATCCTGAAGTTCTAGCAATCTCAAAACTGAGAAGTGGAAGAGAACTTCAGGACCCTTACCAGAATTCTGCAGAGACATCAAGGAAGGAACATGAGCAAAGTAGAGAGGAAGAGGAACCTTCTTATGCGAAGGAGCCTCTATCTTCTACCCATACTCATGACGTTCCTTATCCCTCTGCCCTAAAGAGAATAAAACCTGTCCTTGACTATGAAAATAGGTTGCTAGAAAATTTTAAAAAGGCCACTATGACTGTTACTGTAGAAGACATGCTTAGGTGTGCACCCTCTTTAAAGAAATACCTTAAGGATTCTTGCACTACTAGAAAACCTAGGGAAGTAGTGAAACTTTCAGAAAATGCATCTAGCATTTTGAATGCCATCCCTATCAAAATGAGAGATCCTGGAGCCCCTTTAATCACATGTGAAATTGGGGGAAAAATATTTTCCAAAGTTTTACTAGATACCGGAGCGAGCATAAGTATCATTCCAACACCGTTGTACGAGGAGTATGGATTTGGGGAACTAGAGGAGATCCATATGGACCTACTCCTAGCTGATGGGACGGTTAGGCAACCTGAAGGCAGGTTGACTGACGTCATGATCACTGTAGAAAACTGTGAAATCCCAGTAGATTTCATAGTGACTGATGTAAAGATATCGGGGAATATTAGCTTAGCTCCTATAATTCTAGGAAGACCATTCTTAGTCACAGCAAGGACAATTATGGATTGGGAGAAGGGGACTGTAGAATTCAATATTGGAAAAGAGAGAGTTCAAATTGATATATTGAAAATGATGAAGTGCCCCTTAGGAAGCAACGAAGAATTAAATTTGTGTACAGAGGATGAAGGAGAGGTGGAAATTGTAAAGGAGTATTTATCGCATGTAGAAGGGAGAGAGCTAGATGATGAGATTATGGACTCTCCTTCAGTTGAGGTAGGCCTAGAGTTAAAACCTCTGCCTTCATCCCTCAAATATGCATATTTGGATGACAAGAAGATGAATTGCTCAAGGTGCTTAGAGAGCATAAGGAGGCCATAGGTTGGAAGTTTGATGACATTAAAGGAATTCCATCCTCGATTTGTGAACATAGGATCTTTTTGGAGGAGGAAGCTAGACCTTGTAGAGAGCATCAAAGGAGGCTTAATCCTTATATGAGAGAAGTCCTTGAGAAGGAAATATTGAAGTGGTTGAATGCAGGAATCATATATGCTATCTCCGATAGTAGATGGGTAAGCCCTGTACGCATAGTTCCCAAAAAGTCAGGAGTGACTGTAGAAGTGAATGAAAAAGGAGAAGAAGTGCAGAAATGCTTAACCACTAGACGGAGGGTATGCATCGACTATCGAAAGCTCACAAAGCAACCAAGAAGGATCACTACCCACTACCCTTCATGGATCAAATATTGGAAAAACTGTCGGGGCAGCAATTCTTTTGTTTTCCTGATGGATATTCAGGATATAACCAAGTGAACATCCATCCTGAAGATCAAGAGAAGACTACTTTCACCAGTCCTGTGGGCACATACGCCTTTAGGCGTATGCCCTTCGGGTTATGTAATGCACCCGCCACATTCCAGCGATGCATGAATGCACTCTTCTCCGATCTAGTGGGAGAATGTTTAGAAATCTTCATGGATGATTTTTCTGTCTTTCGATCTACATATGAGAACTGCCTCCTAAGTCTCACCAAAGCATTAAACAGATGCATTGAATCAAACCTCGTATTAAGTTGGGAAAAATCTCATTTCATGGTGCAGGAGGGAGTGGTGCTGGGTCACATGGTAAGCAACCGTGGACTGGAAGTGGACAATGCCAAGATCGAAATCATTCAGGACCTTCCACCTCCAACCAACCTAAAAACCCTTAGAGGTTTTCTTGGCCACGCTGGTTTCTATAGACATTTTATTCTGGAATTTGCTAAAATTTCTAAACCTCTTACTAATCTTTTATCGTCTAAGAATAATGATTTTGAACTAACACTAAAAGCTAAAAATGCATTTTATACTTTGAAAGAAGCCTTGGTGAATGCACCTATCTTGCAAGGGCCCGATTGGACCCTTCCTAATGTGTGATGCTTCTGATTTTTCTGTAGGGGCAGTGTTAGGTCAACGAATTGATAAGAAACCAGTGGTCATCTACTACGCCAGCAGAACTTTAGTCGACGCACAATTGAACTACACAACTACAGAAAAAGAACTACTGGCAATTATTTTTGCATTAGAAAAGTTTAGGTCTTATTTGCTAGGTAGTAAAATTACTATTTTTTATGATCATGCAGCTATTAGATACTTATTAGCGAAGAAGGAGGCGAAGCCTAGACTCATTAGATGGGTGCTCTTATTACAAGAATTTGATTTAGAAATTAAGGATAAGAGAGGATGTGAAAATGTAGTCGCAGATCACCTATCTAGGATTGTAGGCACCCAACCTGAATTGATAAATGATGAGTTTCCTGATGAGCATGTTCTAACGGCACAAGGAACATCGGTTCCTTGGTTTGCACACATTGTCAATTTTCTTGTTTCAGGAAAAATTCCTACAGGTTGGACATCCCATGAGAGGAAAAAGCTGCTGAAGGACAGTAGGTTTTATTTTTGGGAAGACCTGGAGTTATTTCACCAAGGGCTAGATCAAATCTTGAGGCGGTGCATACCCGAAAGCGAGCAACGGAGCATCTTGGAATTCTGCCATGCAAAACCAGGAGGAGGGCACTACCCAGCTAAGGTAACTTCCCATAAAATTGTCGAATCTGGTTTTTTTTGGCCTACTCTATTTCAAGATGCACAGAAATTTTATAACAAATGTTTAGCTTGCCAAGCCTCCATAAATATTAACAAGAGAGATCGTATGCCCTTACAGCCCATCCTAGACGTAGAAGTCTTTGATTTGTGGGGAATAGATTTTATGGGCCCTTTTCCTAACTCTAATGGATATGAATATATCTTGATGTCCGTCGATTATGTGTCCAAATGGGTAGAAGCCATTCCCACAAAGACCAATGACAGTAGAGTAGTGACCAATTTCATTGAAACAAATATTTTCTATAGATATGGATGCCCACGAGCCATCATTAGTGATGGAGGTTCTCATTTCACGAATTATAACTTTAGAACTCTCCTTAAGAAATTTGGTGTACATCATCCAGTCACTACCCCGTATCATCCTCAAGCTAATCGTCAAGTCGAATTGTGCAATGGAGAGGTTAAAAAAATCTTAAGGAAGATAGTGCGTCCGGATGGGAAGGATTGGTCTAGGAAACTAGACGAGGCATTATGGGCCTATAGGACAGCCTACAAAACACCTCTAGGAATGTCCCCGTTTCGACTAATCTTTGGGAAAGCCTGTCACCTACCCTTAGAGTTAGAACACAATGCACTTTGGGCTATTAGGAAACTCAACTTGGCTTTAGACCAAGCCGGCAAACAAAGACTCCTTCAATTGCATGAGTTGGAAGAACTCCGGAATGAGGCCTATGAGAATTCAAAGATCTATAAGGCCAAAATGAAAACATTTCATGATAAAAGCCTGAGGAGAAGAATATTTGTAGAGAATCAAAAAGTTTGGCTTTACAATTCATGGTTGAAATTATTTCCGGGCAAGTTGAAAACTAGGTGGGATGGCCCCTTCATCGTACAAAAAGTTTTTGAAAATGGCGCAGTCACGATTTTAGATCCTCAATCGCAAAAACATTTTATTGTTAATGGACAAAGACTTAAGCCATTTCTACAAGAGGAAGATTTGCAAAGACCTATGAATATTCCTCTAGATCGACCTCCTAATGATAGTAGCATGATCTGAATGGTAATTTAGTTTTGTTTTTGCTTTCTTTATCTTGCCTTTTGTTCTGCTTTTGTTTTCTTTGTTTTTGTTTTCTTCATAATGTTGCAGCCTTACTTATCCAAGCTCGCCTACACCACAAGATGGACAACTCAAGTCGCCAATCGCAACTCTCCATTCCTTGGTTTGGTCTCGCTTTCTCCTTCTCCACTTTACTAATGGAGGACCATCCTGGAGACGGCGCGCCAGGGCGAAAGCAGCCACGTCGAGCCGCCTGCGCCAATGCTCGCCACTGGGGGTTCAAGTACCCCCTGTAAGAACTCCTATCTTTACTTATGTTCATTTCATGTTTGTTTGTATTTTCGGATTAGTGGACTGGGCAAACGTGTTGGGCCTCGTCCTCGTCATTTCCTTTTAATTTTATATTTGTATTTTTGAATTTGTAAGGAGAGGCCGAACCACGTCTTGCGACGGTTCGTCCTCTCCCACGTTCTCTTGGCACCCACCCTCCCTATATAAGGGGATGGCATGCCCAAGGAACATTTGGAGCCATTGTTGAAAAGTTTATTCACAATTCGTCTCCCCCCTATCGTAGAGAGTAGTGTAGGGGGTTTGGCTAGCCCCACCCCACGTCGAGATCACTCCGTGGGTAGAGCCCACGTCTCTCCCGTCGAGATCACTCCGAGGGAGACGTGTTAAAGCGCACCGTCGAGATCACTCCGGTGCGAGGAAAGAGTTTCAAGAAGCCGCCGCCATCAAGAATCAAAAGAGGCCTTCGTCGAGATTACTCCGGGGGTCTTGGGAGATTCAAGAAGCGTCGTAGACACGTCATCAACCGGGGAAAACTGCTCCGCCGAGGGAGCACACCCCAGATCCATCAAGAACTCCTCTTTCTTGGAGGGTTCTTGGTTGTTACAGTTCAAGAAAGCCATTTCTTGGTACCTTTTTCCCACCTCCACCATCCATTCCCCTTCCCGTCGCGTTCTTGATCCCTCCTACCACGTTCTTGATCCATTTCCCCGCGTTCTTGATCCCTTCTTCCACGTTCTTGATCCATTTCCCCGCGTTCTTGATCTCCTCCTCCCACGTTCTTGACCATTTCTTCCCCCCCTTCCTCGTGTTCTTGGTTCACCCAATTCTTGACCCTCTTCACCCTTGCGCCCTTTCCCCTTTCCCTTCTAACCTTTCTTGATTGTCCGCCCTCTCCCTCTTCCTTGAACTTCTTACCCCACCGTCCTCACCCCTTCGCGCCCTGATCCTTCTCCTTCACTCGCCCGTGTCATCCACCCCGCCACATTCCCCTACGCGCGCGCCTCTGCACCTTTCTAGCTGCGCGCGACAAGCGCCATGCGCCCACCCGCATGTGCGCCCCGCGGTGGCGCCAGCCCGCGTGTGCGACAAAGGTCGGTCGACCCAGCATCACCGAGTTCCTTCGCCATCAGGCTGGGAAACCTGCTGACCGGAACGTATCGTGCTAATCGATCGTACGACCCGAGCCGTCCACATCTCGCCTTCAACTCGACGAGATTACACGAATGCCTTGGACTAGCGATACCCAAAGGTCAGTCTCGTCTCCCCTCCATATTTCCAGCATTATTATCTTCTTCAGTCTCGTCTTCCGCTATCGCGTCCTCTGCCATTATTGTCGTCATAAATCTCGGATAGGATAGCCACAGTCATCGAGTGTAGGAATTCTTGAGGTTGAAGGATTCTCGCTTGATTTTAGACGCCAAACATTCGTGGGCTGTAAAACGCCCCTCACTAATTAGTCGTCTAGTAGGTCTAGCGGGTCATTGGGAGTCTGAACCTAGGATCATTCCCCTCGTTGTCCGGCGTGGCTTACACCTCTCACCCAACGATACCTACAACTGCTCATTCGTTCTTTCACTTCATCTGCTTGTATCTCACGCATCCATTCATTCTCTATGACGTAATACGAGCCGTTCGATCCCGGCCGACATCGTATTACATCATTTACTTTCCGTCATGTAGGAACATGCCATTTTTATGGAGGGGGGGGATAGAGTCGCATGAACTGCTCCGTCATCTATCAAATTTTTTTTCGTTTGGCATGCATTAAACCATGGATATTTGATGATCTTAGGAGATATTCAAGCAATGATAGACATGACATTAGTGTTCTTTTCAAGGGTGATTAGTGTTGAAAGACTGGCCAGCTAAGGGATCCAAGGTGAAATAAGCCTAGCTAGGTGCACAAATGATTCATACTAGCTGCAATCCATAAATCTTATCATTATACTTCTCTCATCTTGCCATCTACCTCGGGTTGAGTTAACACTTACATGCATGAAACCTTTAGCTCTAGTGGAGAGTAGGGCTAGTGTTGGCTCAACGGCATTATTAATTATTGATGTGAGTGAAGCTCCCTGAACCAAGATGGATACAAAACCTCTTTGGGGGAATAACCTGCCAATCTACTAAGGACGGCACATGGGTAGTGGATAAGCGCCATCAAATGCAAAGTAAAAAGCTGCATCAAGCAATACAAGCATTTTAGCTTGAACCTTATAAATCAAGTTGATTGTCATCAAATATGACCAACATGCAGCAAATGTAATTGAAAAAAAGGTGGAGAAGCTGTCTCACATGTGTTTGAGCCGATGTTATTATAGCCATTAGTAGTGAGCCAACATTAGCACCGCTCTCTACGCCTTGTTCAGTAGTGCGCTTGGGGTGTTGACTCGACCTTATTCCATATGATATGTACTTACTATATGTAAGCCATAAATCAGAAGTGCACTTAGTTGCGGTTGAAGGCTGAAATAGATCCTCAGGAGTCTCCCTAAATTGGCCAAGCTCAATTGACAAAGACATTCCTTTACGAGAACATGAGTCAAAGTTATCAAAAACTAGGAGTCAACTCGAGATCATCATTTATTCTCACTTGCATTTCATTACTAAGGGACTAGTAATGATCTAAGTTGGGGGGTGTTTGATGACTCTCAATATGTCATCAATTATTAAGGATTTCTTGAGCATTAAAGTATCATTTGCATTCATTTAATCCATATCGGTTATATCCCATGTACATTATTTTCCTACTTACTAACCCCACTTGATTCTCTGAATCATGTGGATTAGATCTCACTTATTGGATTTAATGAGTTCAGATATGGATCAAGCACCAAGAAAAATGCACTTGACTAAGAGGAGCTGGCGAAAAACTATAAGGAAGAAAAAGCCCTAAAAATCTCCAAGAAGCATAATTGAGAGAAACCTATAAATAGCCTCTTGAGGGTTCATTTTAGGTTGTCCAGAATTTCCACCTGAACAGGCTAGGGCTTGGAGAAGAAGAGTTCTGCACCCTCCAAGAGCTGATGAGCATTGGAGCAGGAGAGAAGGAGCAAGCTTAGGAGTAGCTTGGGCTGGACGACCTCCACCTCGCCGCAAGGGTCGTGACCCAAGGTTGGAGCGATTTCCCAAGTCTCAGAAACTGTGTAATTCTCTCTCTATCGGACAATCTAGGTTGGGTTGGAAGATTCTCACCAGTGATCTTCCAACAATTCCAACTGAAATTGTTCCTCATTTTGGTTTGATTTCAAGTTTATAGTTTGTTCAGTTCGATTCTCTCTTCGTTTCTCTTCAAATTGACTATCCATTCATCACACCCAGTTCAAGTTTCGCCCCTTCAACCGCAGCTTCGTGCAGCCCAGCTGCACACCGCACAGTCGTGTGCAGCAACGCCGCGCGCAGCACAGCCGCGCGCAGCCAAGCCGCGCATAGCACAGCGCGCGCAGCAAGGCCTCGCGCAGCACAGCCGCACGGAGCCAAAGCTGCGCGTAGCCAAGCCGCACAGCAAGGCCGCGCGCAGCCAAGCCACGCACAGCACAGCTGCGCGCAGCCAAAACCACGCGCAGCCAGGCCGGGCGCAGCCCAGCAGCGCGCAGCCGAACCCGTGCGCAGCATTTGCCGCGCGCAGCCGACGCCGCACGCAGGTTGACCCCGTGTGCACGTGCGCAGGGTGTTTGGTAGTTTGCCAAAACCACAGACTTAAGCCTGTGAAGGAAGAAACACCCTTTAGGTGTTAGCTCCCTTAAGCCAATCCTGAAACAGAGTTCATTATTCTACTGAGAAATTACTTTACATATCTTTCCTGAAGAAATTCCCTGAATTCTACTGAAGATAATTTCTCTGATTGTTAGGATTAATACAGAAATATGATAAATTAAACTGCATTAAAAAGGAACTACTGTTGTTTTATCTGTTCCCTGTGGATCGACACCTTACTCGCCCTAAGGCTGTGAGGTTAAAAAATATTGTTGCATAAGCTCAAATCCTCACACGATTAACCAGTCAATAACCAGTAAAAATACCCATAATTTGAGCCTATCACTATCCTTTCCTATATTTAATCCTATTTTCTAAATCTCTTAACGAGTATATGGTACGTGTCCTTTTATTTCTAGACAAAACATATTAATATTCATACTGGATGGCGCTTCACTGACATGGCTTGACTTGGTGAGTAAAACTCCCCAATATCTCCCCCTGGTCAATCTCGTTGAAAGGGAGAAGCGTTAGCGATGATTCCACTGACCAACCCGTGCTCCTGGCTATGTATTCTCTCCCCCGAGTTTCTTTCCATCTGATTTTTCTTATTTTTGCTTCACGTGTCAAAAACGATAGCCTCCGTTGACTCTTAAATAGCAAAGTTCAACCCTCGTTCTTTGTTGAGTCCACCAGCCCATGGTCAATACTCGATACTCAATTCATTAAACAACTCAGCAATGTTAAAATTTGACTTCATAAATGTGACCAATTAGTGCACCCAGAATAGGACTTCCATGGTTTAAATATGCATTGGGCATGGATTAAGCAAGGGCCGACACGCAATGACTGGTTGGGGAGTAAAATGGAATGTCAAAGTGTATAGTTGTTTCTGCGTAAACTTGAGAGATCATGGGCCAATTCTCTGAAATTTTTCCCCTTTTAATACAAGACTTTTAGCTGGATGAAAATGGACATTAAGTTGAAACAGATGGATCATGTATCCTCTCTTTCCAATCTCACACTCTTCAGCCTTCATCTTTATTCCCAGATGTATCCTGAAAGGTTGTGAGAGATAAAAGTTATCAAAGAAACGGCAACATTGAGGTAAATTTTGTGGTGGAAAATGAAACAAATAGGATAAGTAATCCAATCATTATCTTAGTATTCTCTTTTTTTCCTATTATATTCTTCAATTCTCCAACATCATTTGATCTTGTCCATCAGTCTTAAAGTGTGATATCTGTACTTGAGGATCATACATTTAGATAACCTGGGTCAATGACATTATGATAAAATTATTAATTTACATGGATACAGAGAACATAGGTTTCTTCAAAAATATCCATCCAAAATGAAGAGACTTATTTTCAACTCAAAGTAGGAATTCGGGAAATACTAGGTTTCTAACCAGGGAAAGTCCTTTTTGGAACACAGATGTTATTACTGATGCATAATTATATTCTTCCTTATGATTCCATGTATGCTATACCTACAATCATACATAAGAAATTAGTATACTCAAGTGAATAAGAAAAACACTTCTACAATTTGAGCAAATAGAGAAGTTGGGTTTGTGGATAAAATGATCAGTATGGTGAGAACACAATGTTTTAGCCATCCACCCATGAATATTGACAAAAATATAACTATAGAAAAACATAAAAGGAAGTTTAAGAATTCAGTTTTTTCACATATGTGGAAATAATCTTAGAGACTGATATGAGATAAAACATTTAATTAACCTTTTATATGCCATTAATATATTAACTCATATCATTAAATATAATACGAGATAAAATAGGGAAATGATTCTAATTCTTTCATCACTTTAGATCTAGCTCTTCCAAAAGTTTCTATTGTCAGGCTAAATTCTTTCTTCTTTTGTGAAGAATGAATTAATCCGACTGTCTCCAATTAATACTAAAGAGGATAACATAGGCATCCAAACGTTTTAAGTACTGTATAATCCAGTTTCTGTTTGAACATAATTTCATAAGGTGATTTATTGTGCAAGATAGGGGTGCTTAGGCGATTGATGAGAAAGGCTGCTGTAACAACTGCTTCATCCCAAAATTTCTTAGGCATTTTGGCTTGATGAAGTAGTGATAGAGCAGTTTCACTAAGATGCCTATGTTTTTGCTCGGCAGTTCCGTTTTGCTCAGGGGTGCGAGGACAGGAAACCCTGTGAACAATTCCCGGAGTCTTAAGGTATGAGTGGAGAGGTTGATACTCCCCTCCCCAATCAGACTGAATATATTGTATTTTAGAAGAAAATTGATTTTCTACTTGCTTTTAAAATTGTTCAAAGGCAGTTAGAAGATCACTTTTCTTCTTCAAGGGGTAGAGCCAGATGTATTTGTTGTAGTCATCAACAAACACGACGTAGTAGGAGAAGCCGGAGTGGGACAGAACCGGAGCTGGTCCCCAAAGATCAGAATGAATGAGTTCAAGACATTTGTTTGTTTTATGAGAACTCTAAGAAAACACTAATCTATGGGATTTAGAAATATTGCACGAATCACAAATGATTGTTTTCTGAGAATGCAAAACAGGGAGACCAAATTTGTCGATTAAAAATTTCAAGGTTCTGAGCTGGGGGTGTCCCAACCTCTAGTGCCAGATTTCCTCAGAAGCTCTCTCTCCAACGTAGGCAGACTTAGAGTTAAGCTCGTCCAGGTAGTAGAGCCCATTTCTAAATGTTCATCGAAGGAGAATTTTGTTGGTGGCTTTGTCCTTCACAAGACAAAAGGATTTATGAAATTCTACAAAAACATTGTTATCTGACGTGAGTTTATGTATGGAAAGTAGGTTTTTGGTTATGGATGGGACATGCAATATGCTGTTTAGTGGCAGAGTTTTATCAGACGTGGTAATTTTTGAATTGCCAATAGCTAAGATGTGCACACCCGTTCCGTTACCTATATAGAGTTGGTCATTTCCTTGGTACCTTTGAGGCGTGTGTATATTGCTTGGATCGGCTGTAACGTGATGAGTGGCCCCACTATCAGGGTACCAGCCTTGATGTCCAACAGTGACTTCATGTTCAGCAGTGAATGTCTGCGGAGATTTCCCGGATCAATTGTGTTGAGAGGAGGAGGAGAGCCTAATAAATTCTTGACATTCCCTGGCTCTGTGTCCATATTGGGCGCAGATTTGACAGCGCGGTTGGTAGCCCTGGTTTCATCCTCATCCCCTGTTGGCACCCTGCGATCAACGCCAATGTTCAGATCTTGGGCTTCTTTCTTGCTCAAATGGATTTCTTTGGTGGCTATGCCAGTTTTCATTTCTTGATCCACGTCCATGGTCAATGGTGTGCCACTAATCACTTCTTGAACCACGTCCATGATCAGAGTTCCTGTAAGATTGCTTCTGAGCAGAATTTGCCATCAGTGGAGACCCAATTCCATTCCCTTTATGATGATGAGTAAGATAATCATCGTTAGCCTTCAAATTTGTAAAGATCTGCTCAAAACTCAGATGATCAAGGTTAGCATTGATGCTGATGACGAATGAGGAATATTCAGGAGGTAAGCCTCTTAGGAACGTGTAGATTTTTGCAGGCTCATTGACTGGATGTCCTACCATATCCAGAGCTTCGATAACAGTCCTAAAGTGCTTGATATATTCCTCTGTTGACATTGTACCTTTCCCAATGTTTGCAAATTGCATATTCAACTCAATGATTCTGGATTGGCTCCTCCCAGCGAAGGTGTTTTCTAGAGCTTCCCAAGCCTCTCTTGCTGATTTGGCCTTGATTACACATGGCAGGACTGACTCGGAGATGGTGGATTGAAGGAACCCAAGGGCTTGCTGATCAATCCTCCACCATTTTTCATATTCTGGATTCTCAGAGGTGATCCCATGATGGTCTGTAACCAACACGGGTGGAGAAGTTGTGTCGTTAATGAATCTATTTAAACCATACCCGTTGAGGGGAGGCTGGACGACGTTTGTCCACATTTGAAAATTGCTTGATTCTAGATTGACTGCAGTCGTCGCTCCAGGAGGAATGACTATGGGCACATGCCTGATGACCGTCATGCTCGATGCGCCTTGCGGAATTGCTTTGACGGAGGAGACATTTCTTTCATCCCCCATGATGAGGTCGCCTTGCTCTGATACCATGTCAGAGATCTTCGATCAGAGTCGAGAGAAGATGAGCTCGAGAGTTGGAGAAGATGATAGAGGTGAAGAGACGAGAGACGAGAGAGGAAAAAGAGGAACACCAAGAGAAGAGGTGAGATATGAGATCGTTGTTAATCCTTAAGCTTTGTGTGTTACAATCATCAAGATTTATATATCGTATAAGACTGTATGAATAGTAACTAACCGTTGTTTGGGATATATCCGTTGTAACAGAATACAACCGATATATCCATTTTAAATTCAGATATAATCAGTACCTTTATAATGAATTGGGTGCACCGATCACGACCGTTGATCGGTGTGGTGCTCCCTTTCTTTATAACGTTGAGCTAGTTGTATCTGGACCGTTATAACTAAATGGGTGCACCGATCACGTCCATTGATCGGTGCAGTGGACCCATTTGATCCTAGCCTTTATAATCCTAACTAGATTTAATCCTGACCATCCAGATTTAATCCTATTCTATATTTAATCCTATATGTAATCCTATTGTTTAACTCTCTAACGAGTATAGTCGAAATGTCAATTTTACTAAACTAATCTGGATTAATCCTAACAAAGGAATGTAACTCATGGTCGTTGACTTGGCGAGTTGGCGCGGTGGTCTCTTGGTGCTAATTCCTTGACAGATACCCCAGCTATAAAGGACCCAACACTCATCGTTGAAGAGGCTGCCGCCGTTCAATAACCGTGGAGAACTGGGCGGACGATGAAATAGAAGATTTATTCCAATCGTGCTCCTTTCTTAGTTTTTTCTTTCTTCTGCAGTCATCCGAAGCATTCACGAAAACAGAAATGAGCCGATAAATATACGCAGCAAATTTTGAAATTATAATCAATTTACTGGTCAGAAAATCAGAAAAATCTAATCAAACAGCATAAAAGTTGATGGGAAACATATATTTTATGAGACTGGTGTATATTCTGCAGATCTACGTTAAAATTTAATTTACCATTCAACAAAAGCTTATGGCCTCAAAATTTTGTTTTCATTTTCAAGGGGCATTAAATATTTTGTTATTTATGTAACTAAAAACTAGATGCAGCATTATATAAATGTTACATGCGCCATAATCAGACAACACAAACTATGATAATAACATATAATCTGTAACCTTTAAGGTTTCCACAATTTATAGAAATAATCGCTTCCTATGTGATTTTTAGTGATTACTTTTTGTTATTCATACTCGGTTTTTGACAATTTTCTTGAATCCTTCAGTCATGGCGATACTGTTAGGTAATTTACATGCCATTTGAACGTAAATACAGTTAATATTCGAGAGGAGAAAATTAGAATGTTTATGTATCAATAATTCTATAGTTCATTTTGATTTTGGGAACAATCGTCAATGCATTTGAAACCTTTAAGTCCTCGTTTTGTTTAGCTGAAGGTTCTGACGGTCACACATGGTGCCTTTCATTATATATCTATGTGGGATTATTGTTTTCTGCATTACATAGACAGAAAAAACAGGGTCTCTAGGGGTAGGAAAATAATTCATCGATTTACATAGACAGAGAGAGAGAACCTAAGTTCTCAAAATGTAAACGTATAACCTTTCCTGTTTGGATTGGTTAGGTGAACTGGTGTTTATAGACAAAGAAAGTATAAAACACCATGAATATAACGTCCTTCATTTTGATATGCCAAAATTTTATCTTTAAAGCTTAAAACCCCCTTACATACCATGGACTGGATACCATTGAACATTAAAACATTGCTTTTTGGTAGGGAACGGCACGTCCAGGATGTCACGCCCCGGATGTTACAAAACGGATGACAGAATGTGACCGACGATGATGTAATGAAACTTTTGTCACTTCGCCATCCCTGCACGCGTTCCAGCATATGCAAAAAAAACCATCACGTTCCCGTCACCGTCGCTCCATTGGGTGTCCCATCACGTCCCCATCAATGGGGCGGCGTCACCGTCACGGGTGATGTGAGAAAACCTTTTCTTAGCAATGAGTCTTTATTTCTTCTCTCTCTTAACTCTCTCTCTTCTGGTTTTTACTGTTCTGCGCCTCTCCATCGCCCAGAAATCTCGTGATTAGCCACCCGTTCGAGGTGTCTAAGAAGGCGTCCTCTTTAACGCGATCTACAGTCCTGCCCCTCCACCCGTCCCCCCCCCCTTCCCTCTTAATTGGGGGGGTGGAGGGGCAAGATGAAGACTCTCTCTCTCATCTTGAAACCCCATAAAGTTGACCGAAATCTAGAAGGGTGTTTTTTGGGTCAGCGGAGGGCGTTCGACACAATGTTGGACATGCTTACAATGACCAGACAAGAGTCGGTCAGATCCAGTTCATACTGTTTTATAATCTTTTCAGTTGTATCTCTGGATAAAGATAAATAATGTGAATGCAGATAGTACTGTGTTGTCTAGTTCTTTCCTTAGAACAATTTTTAAAATGTATTTAGAAATAACGTCACGGCCATCATGCGCGACGACCGTGACATCAGGTCAGGCATCCTGGGCTCCCCGTCACCATCACCTTCACACACCCCTAAAACCGTCACCGTCACATCATCTGTCACCTTTTCGTCACTGTGACATGTGACGTGATGGATGACGCTTGACGTTCCCTGCTTTTTGGGGAGAAAGCTGGAACTCTAATCTAAATATGATCAATGAGAAGGGTCATTGGAATATATTTAAAAAATTAAATTTTAGAAAACTTGAATGAAAAGTAATTTAGTAACATATTTTTATTGAGATATCATTAATATAGTTTAATTAATATTTCATCGAATAATAGATATCATACAATAGATATACAAGTAGGTTGGAATATCTCTAGTATTTTTTTTCAATTTGATATTGGTATATCAAATTTCAATGCTGTTGAGCAAGGAACAAGGATATATACCACATTATACAATGAAATCAAATGTGACTATTTTTTATTCATCTCTTTAAAGTTCCATGTAGTACTTGATGGGGACTAATTAGCGCTCCATGGTTTTTTTGTTCATGGTAACCTGGAGGCGGCATCCAAGAGTGTAGAAGTACGCCATGGATTTTTGTGCTGCCGTGACTTGTCATGACGAAGTGTGCCCTAGTCAATGAAAGATTAATGCCGTAGTATCCAGGCCAGCAGGGAACTACTAAATGTTGCATGGTAAATGGAGAGACTCATCACAGCTTATTCCATAGTTCTAGATATTTTGTTTGAAGGGGGAGATAGAATTCAAAATTTATTGTGGATGTGGAATTCAAACGGTCTTTGTAATCAGCATCAGCGATTTGGTGATTTTTTTTTTGTGGCCCCATCCATCTTCTTCTCTGTTTTTATCTATCACTATCTCTCTATATCCGTCTTTTTATCTATTTATCTATATTGTCTTCTTTCTTTCTTTCGGTCATAATTTATCTCCCTCTCTAAGAGGGAAGTCCTAAAAAGTGTCATGAACAGGGGTGGGCTGTCCCTCTCCAGTTTATAGAGTGAACCCCAGCTATCAGAGAAGCCAGGACCCCTAGTCCAAACGTGCTTAACCATGCTAAGATGATGGAGAAGCTAGCCAGCCATGGAAAAAGAATACAAAACTCTGTCTCACTGTATTTCTTTATTTGACCCTTCTCATCCTTTGAGGTGCGGCAAAAGGGCATGGAGTCAGCGACCTCAGCGCCATGAGCAACTGTTCAAGGAGCTCATTTCCAAGGTCCTCGAGCTCCACCCAGCTCTGGGACTCAAACTCCACGGCCCGGTCGACAATGCTTCTTCCTTACTACCATCGCTGGTGAGCTCTACTCTCCGCTGGCGTTCATTATCCCCAACAGATACCCCGCCACCCGCTCTGCAGTAAAGTTGAGAAAGGCAATGATGCCACGCATGGTTCAGTGCCACCTCCCCACTATTGAAGGGGCTAGTCTTTCTCACTACTCCAAACCTGATCCTCGCCTATTCTTCCATGTTCCTTGCCTTGCCTTTCTCATAGGCATGCCAGTTTTTTTGGATACAAAAAGAACATAAGAAGTTACAGCAGTAGACTCACATGGAGAGATATGATCAACCGAAACACACATTAAACTATAGCCTCTTTATAGGTGATAATTTTACATTGGCGCCTAAGCATTTTGTTAGTGTTAAGTTCATAATCAAAGTGTATCGACCAACAAACAAAACCATAAACCGGGGAAACTTTTGTGGTTAAAACGTCGTTAAAGGTAAAATAGTTGGTAAACAAGTTGGTGAATCCCCAACGGACAAGTGTATGTTTGTGATTCAATGTCACCAACAGGGTTTTAGCAGCATGTCCAGGAGAATCATCTCCTAGTTCTCCTTCAAAGGGAGAACCTCCATGCTTAGGAATTTCAGCCGCCATCTCAACATGTTGAAACATATCCCAAGATGCTATGGTAAAATGCAAAATATAACAACCCAGACATTATACATACAGTGGTGTATATAGATAATTAATAAGAACCTATGTATGTCACCAACCTGACACCAATGTCCATGGTTCTTGGTGCAGGCCACAAGCTTGTCACAGGCTGCAGTAGAGGAGCTCCACCGTGGACTCCCAAGAAAATGGAGTAATCACCAAGGAGTGACGAAGACAATGTTGGCTTATTCAAACTTGACGGGATAGTCGCTGGACATGTGGCCAACAGGCCTTTCTTCTCTCTTCCACTCTGTCCATTTCATCGTTGTTTTTTCCTTTTTTATGGCAAGGCAATTACGACCAAACCATTCTTTTTGCTCTATAAATGAGCAACTTTGTATGTTTATTTTCTGCACGGGAATGCCATATCAAGTTTTGTTCAAAGCTGTAGCTCTCTCCTTCTATCTTCTTTCTTCTATTTGTGAGTAAGCGTGAGACCTGCCTTCAATTGGTATCAGAGCAAATCTGATCCAATGAGAGTGGAGAAGCTACCATGCCACCTAGGAGGAGTCAAGTTTTATCTCAAGCTGATGATGCATCGCCTATGGAGGGGAACGTCATGGCTTCTACTGCTATGACTGTTATGTCTTTAGCCGAAATGGGTAATACTTTTCATATGCTTTCAAAAATTAACTACTCATATTGGGAAATGAGAATGGAAGTTCTTCTGAAGGCACATGGACTTTGAGATGTTGTTGAGACCGGAGCCTTGTCGCGGACAAAAGATCGACGAGCTTTGTCTACCATGCTTGGCGATATCTCAGAGGGGATCACAAAGCAACTTGACATCAAGAAAAGTCCAAAGGAGATGTGGGAAATTTTGCGCACGAAGAATGTTGGCGTCGATCAAGTGATAAAGGTGAACATTCAGTCCCTAAGGAAGCAACTCGAGAAACTTGTGATGAGTGACGATGAGAATGTGACTGACTTTGCAGGGAAGCTCTCTAAAGTTGCCATTGAGATAAGAAGTCTTGGTGAATTCATTCAAGAGAAGGTCATCGTAGCCGAATTCATTCTATGCTACGGCAGCTAAGTTTGATGTTGTTACAACGGCGATCGAGAAATTCACCAATATTCATACTATGACATTGGATGCAGCTGTTGGACCTCTCATGCTCCATGAGGATAAGATGAAGGATCATTGAGCCAAAAGAGATGACCAGGTTCTTTTGGCCAAAGCAATGGGGAAAATCAAGAAGTATGAGGGCGAAAGCTCCTGTTGAAGAGGTCGCGGTCATGGAAGAGGCTGTGGCAGAAGGAGAGGTTATGGTGGCAGAGGTTATAATAACCATGATGAAGAGAAGCCCCGTGACAAGTCCAAGGTGAGAGTTACAATTGTGAAAAAGTTGGACATTATTCTAATGAATGTCGCAAAGACAAGGAGGAAAAGGTGCACTTTGCGGATGCTGATAAAAAAGAACCATCAGCACTCCTCATGGCAGTTGCTGAAGAACCCACTGATGTACTGTTCCAAGGAGTAGAGGAACAACACCTTGAAGATGGGATGTGGTATCTTGATACGGTGATAGAAGCATGTTTCAAGAACTTGATGAAATTCCACATGGTTCAATAAGGTTTGGAAATGGGCCTATATTGGCAATTTTCAGCAAAGGAATCATTCTATTGAGTCGTCAAGATGGAGGACAAATGGAGCTGGGTAATGTCCTCAATATTCCAAATCTTAAGCCTAACATTGTGAATCTTGGACAATTAGATGAGCAAGGATTCAACACAATGTTGGAGGCGGGCTTTCTCTTCATGTATAATGAACAAGGAAGGCTTCTAGTGAAGGTGGAGAAAACTAGAGCACGCCTTTAGTTGAAATTGAAACCGGTGGTGAATTGCATGGTTGTTGAGAGCAAGTCAGATTTGACTTGGATGTGGCACAAGAGGTATGGGCATTTGAATTTTTATTCATTGAAAAATTTATCATCTCAAGAGATAGTCAAGGGTCTACCTCAACTAGAAGTCCCTTAAAATCTCTTTAGAGATTTGGGTTGCTAGCAAGCAAAATAGACGCCCATTTCCTCCTACTACATCGTTCAGGGCTTCTAGGCCCTCGGAACTCGTCCATGGTGATCTTTGTGGACCAATATCACCTGCCACATTTGGAGGAAGTATTTCTTACTGCTGGTTGATGATTATTCTCGACTTATGTAGGTCTCAATTGTGAAGGAGAAGAGCGAGGCCTTCTCAAATTCAAGACTTCGATTCCACGGTGATAAAAAGGGGAAACAAAAATTTAACCGGGCATTCTTGATTTTTAAGCTCAAGGAGAGAACACCTAGCTCCCTTGAAGACTCAAGATTCAACCAAGAAGAATTGGGAGCTCGATTTGGGGAAGAATTTCGCAGATCTGTCGCCGCAATGTTCAGTAAATTCAACCAAATTCCTGAAACATTTTGGGTGTTCGTTGCTAGGGGTTTGCTCAAATCAACTCTCTGACATTTCCTGGTACTTCTAGGTTTATTCTGAATGCATTTTCCTAGTAATTACGTGTTCAATTTTCCCAATTTCGTAGTTCATTCATGTTCGTCATTTTTTTATTTCTGATTTGAATTCTTTTAATTCAGAAATTTAGCTTGTTTTCGAACCGATTAAGCTAAAGTTAGTTACATAGTTCTGAATTAAATTCAAACTTTAATTCAACTAAAGTTAAGCTCAAATACACTCATTGGCAAATCGTGTTCACGATTTGCCAATCTGCGGTATCTTTTAGTTTGAAACGAAAGAAAAAAAGACTCTGAGTTGAATCTGTTGAATTAGGACTCACCGTGTTAGGAAATCCTTAGCATGTCATTCTATAGAGGAGTTAAGCTAAATTTTTTATCACTTTTTCAGCTTAATTCATCCCGAATCAACAAATCGTAGTCAGGATTTGTGAGCTAGGGGGGGCATCTTCGCAAATTCGACATCAAATTGGATACAACTGAAAACTCTATAAATCAATTTATAGGCTTCTTATTCTGTGAGAATAGAGACCAGTTTCTGTAAAATAATTCCACTAAGTTGATTGGAATTTTCTAAAATTGCTTCAATTGAATCATATGAATTTCAATTGGAATTTATTAAAACATATTAATTTCACTAAATCTAATTAGTTAGCAATTCTGAGATTACTTAGTAATTCTTACCAAAAAATTGTTAACTATTCATACATCCAAAACTTGATGATAGAAGAATTTAGAAACTTAATATCGTTAGTTGATATGTTTTGAGCTAAAAAAGTAGAAGGTTGAATATATCTTACAAGCGTAATCTTCATTTGGGTAAAAAGGATGGCATCTGTACCAATATTAGAATCTAAACCCTACCTTGATAAAAATGAATTTTCCCTATCGCCTCCCTAGGGTTCGACCCCTTACCTAAACACTAAGGGATAAATAAATTGTATTGATTAAGTTCAGAAAATCCTTATAATAACGACATATAGACACGTAATTTTTTACCTTATCATTTGGTGTCGTTGCCATGGAGGCAACAGGCTGAAGTTCATTTTCAATTTAGGGAATTGTTTCATACTTTGTTGAATTGCTTACAATTTGAATATTCAGTTGATTTTTTGGAAATTTGGCAATTGTTTCCTGCTTGATTTTTTAGTGATTAGATAGTTGATATGCACGGGAGAAGATCCTTGCACCCAAAACTATATTCTGAAAGCAGGAGTACAGATCTGTCTTTAACAGAGAAGGATAGGAGAGTAAGAATGGCCGGTGGACAGAGGGAGTTGTGCAACGATCGAGGACCCACGTTGTAGGAGTTATTTGCACCATTCAACTATGAGACTCACTCGATAATAGTAGCACCCCTTGGTGAGAATGCCAACTTCAAAATTGATGGCCCGATGCTGAATTTTCTGCCAAGCTTCCATGGGAGATTTAGTGATGAACCTTATGAGTTCTTGAGACAATTCACCCAATTCTGCTCATCATATAAATTCGCGGGAGTATCTCAAGAGGCAGTGAAACTTATGTTATTCCCTTTTGCTCTTGAGGATAGAGCAAAAGAGCGGTTGAACTGCCTAGTGATGCCGGACGTCGTCTCAACGGCGTCCGACCGTCACCGAGGGTAGGAACTCGGTGTCGGATCACTAACTAGTCGGTTCACGTCCGCGACGTCAACCGATGGGTATGCGGAAAACAGGAATGTATGTATGACGATAACGAGAATGATGGCCCTAATCTGGTACGTGCAATGCGCCGACAAGCGATGGTATGCCAACCCGGGGCAGGGACGGAGTCGCCAAGTGGGGCCGAACCGGTCTTCCAAGTCGTCCGAGAGGGGTCGAGGGCGCGCGCGCCGTCGAATGGGGGGTAGTCCCCACTGGGTTGCTCACACGCGTCGGGGTGTCCCGACTCATACCGGACGGGTAAGACGCTCGTTTTGTTTTCGTCGTTCGCTCAACCTGTCTCACTCACCTGTCTAACCCGAGCGCGGTGGAGGCAATACGAAAGAATACTGAAGGAAATAAATGACGTAAAGAAGCGAGGGAAGCAGAGTACCTTCGTCGCGAGGCGACGGTTGACTCGTGTATGAGCTTCCACGAGAAGGACCAGAGGTGTGGGTGTACGCCAGTCGCAAACACCGGGAGGGAAGGCAGTCAGGCGCGGCGATGCCGGTCGTCAAGGCAGCAGCACAGAGGGTCGGCGGCCGGGCAGTTAGTCGCGCGGTCGGCGGCTCGGGCTGGCCGCGCGAGGGGCGGTGTGAGGCGGCTGCGCGGCGGCGGTGCAATCCGGCACGCGGCGCGCTGGCGGCTGGCCACGCGGTCGGCAGCTCGGGATGGCCGCGCGAGCAGAGGCGCGAATGGCCTGCGTGGCGGTGCAATCCCGGGCGACTGGTCGCGCAGTCGACGGCTCGGGCTGGCCGCGCGAGCCGCGGTGCGAGGAGGCTGCGCAGCGGCGGTACAACCCAGTCGCGCGGCGGCGGTGCAACCCGGTCGCGCGGCGGCGCGGCTCGGACGGCGGCCGCGCGGGCTCTCGGCGGCTCGGGCTGGCCGCGCGAGCAGAGGCGCGAGGAGGTTGCGCGCGGCGGTGCAGTCCCGGCGGCTGGTCGCGGTCGGTGGCTCGGGCTGGCAGCGGCGGCGCAAAGAGGCTGCGCAGCGGCAGTGCAACCCGGTCGCGCGGCGGCACGGCTCGAACGGCGGCCGCGCAAGCTCGGTTGGCGGCCGTGCGATCTCGACCGGGGTGGCACGGCAGCGGTTCCCTTCCTGTCCCCTCTTTCCCCTTCCTTCTCCTCCCTCTCCTTCTTCTTCCTTCTTCTTCTTTCTTCTCCTCTTCTCCCCACAACCTGACGCTTTTCTTTCAACGTACGATTCTTCAAATTAGGTTAAGCGTGAGGGGAAGCGCCCACCTCTTCCCCTTATATATGGGTGAAGATGGGCCCTTCCTTAAGTCCAAAAACAACAAAACAAAAACATAAAAAGGAAAGGAAATAAGGAAAGGAAATAAGGAAAACAGGCTTGTCAGGCCCAACATAGAAAGGGGGGGGGGGGGGGGGTTCCTCATATGGGCCCTTCCCCCGCTACACGACAACACGATAAAAGCGAAAAGCTATAGAATAAAGTAACCGAAGGTGTCGGTGTGCTCCGGTGGTCGGCGTCCGCGTCATGTCGTATAACGGAATCCGGGATCCCGTGTTGCTGCGGCGGCTCGTCGTGGTGGCTGGATCCGTCTCGGTGGCGAGCTGGGTAGTGACGGCTCCTCGTGTGTTGGGTCAGTGACGTCCTGCTGCTCCTCTACTGCTGGCTCGATGACGATCGGTGGCGACGCGCCATCACCTAGGAAAAAGCTTCACAACATGGCAAGAAGTCCAAACGGGGTTCTTACGAAAGTATTTTTCTTATGGGAGAGCTCATGCCATGAGGAAATTAATTAGGGATTTCACCCAAGGGGATGAAACCTTTGGAGATGATTGGGAGAGATTTATGACTTTGAAAAGGAAATGCCCTCATCATGGCATTCCTGAGCATGACCTTGCTCAAATATTCTATCAAGGATTGGATTATAATGAATGACAATTAGTTGTTATATCTTGTGGTGGGAATTTTCTAAATATAAGAGCTAGTGATCGTTGAAGTGCATGCACGTATTAGTGGAAGATTGGGTTTATCGACAAGGATCTATGGTGGATTCTAGGATGAGGGGAATGAGACGAGGCATTATTGATGTCAAAGGAAGGGAAACCAACCTAAAATTAGAAAGATTGGAAAGAGAGATGAAGCAATCAATGGCTGGTATGACAGAGAATTTCAAACATCTTCTTAAAGATTCTTTGGATAGTATGAAATCCCAAGTCAATATGAGCAAAGTAGAAATGGGCTTCACTTGTGCAAATTATGCCGGGAATGATCATACTTCAGATCAATGCAAGTCAACGTATACCGAGCAAGTTAACGCTTACGGAGTAAATCCGAATGCATATAATTGGAATGGGGGACCCAACGGGAGCAAGCAAGCAAATATTGGATTTCACTGCGGGTATCAAGGGAATGGATTCAATAACGATCAGATCAGGGGTCAAGGACAACGTGCGCAGGCTCAGTTTCATCCAAATCCACCGACCAAACAAAGCGAACCCTACTTCTACCCCATAGCATCTCATTCGCAACCAATGGTTCCTCATTACTCTACCAAGGGGTCTCAAGAGATGGATATCATGATTACATGGTGACATCCAAGAAGAACGGCATATGAACATTCTTCTGAGTTTGGTGCAATTTGGCTGGTTTCATCATAGAGATGACTAAGTGACTTGAATTTTCCTGGTAGGCTTTGCTCGGAGTCTGATGATTGGGTAGAGGTGGGTTCTGTGGCCTGAGAATGACCTTCTTTGTCTTCAGCCTCACAGGAGCTTAGCTCATCTTTTGCAGAATTAGTAGAAATACTTAGAAAAAACATGAGTTCATAAATGTTCTCACCTCTTTTTTCCAATTCCATTGTGCATCATCTTCAAAGATAACATCCTGGCTTATATGGACAGTGCCAAGCACTTGATCAAAGCAACAGTAGGCCTTTGGACCTACTTCATACCATATGAATTTCATAGGTGATCTGCGATCTGCAAGCTTCATTTCCAGGTCTTGGTGCATTTCACGTGCACAATGAGCCAAACACTCATAAGTGTTCAATCGAAGGCTTCCTGCCCCTCCACTTCTCATATGGAGTCAACCCCTGCAAGCTGCGAGTAGATGAGTGATCAAGGAGATAAACTACCATGTTAACAGCTTCTCCCGACAGTTCTTGAGGTAGGCTATTTTCTTTTAACATGCATTGGACTATGGACATGATAGTCCAGTTCTTCCTCTCTACAACTCTATTTTTCTGAGGAGAGTAGGGAGCAGTCAGCTGATGCTTGATGCCCTGTGAGTAGCAAAAGGTCTTAAAATCTGCTGAATTAGACTCCCCACCTCTGTCACTCCCTAGACACTTCATTTTTGTTCCTTTTTAATCCTCGGCCAGACATTTGAACTCCTTGAAATGAGTCAGTGCCTCTAACTTTTGCTTCAACATAGCAACCCACATTAGTAAGGAATCAAATTGATGTTCTTCTTGAATAATTTGAACCTAATTGGGGTCAATTTAATCTTCAATGGAGATCAAATTACCCTAATTAGAGGAGAAATGTAGAAAGGGGGATAGAAGAGATGAGATGAATACAAGAAATAAGGAACTCTAATTTGAATTAATTGATCCAATTGAAGGGATCAAAGAATTCAAATAGAGAGATTAAGAAGAAGATTTAGATTTGTTTTGGCTGATTCTGTAGATTTGATAATTTAGGAAAAACTATTCTACTGAATATTGAAATGGGAAATTTAATCTCCTATAAAGTTAACCCTTTTTATGTTGTTTTTTAATAGTTTTCTTGAAATGCATTTGAATACCCAGTTAAATCTCTCAATTGCTCCTCTCAATCCTAATCAGGGCTTGTACATGCCGCTCAAGCCAAGCGATTTAGAAGTTCAGACAAAAATTAAGAAGAACGATTAAGAGATTCAACTAATAACATCCTAAATACAACAAAAAATTCAAATATAATGAAGGAAAAGGTACCAAACAAGTTGATCCAAGCTGGAGCTCCTCTCTGTCTTGCAGCTGTGATAGAGCACCATCAAGAATGAGCCCCCCTCACAAAATTTAGCTTTTATGCTTAGGTTACATGGTCAAAATCACCATTTTACCCATGTTTAGTAACCACAGTCTTCCCCTTCCCGCACGATGGAGTAATCCGACCTAAAATTGTGGATGTCGTAATCTCATGAATCCGGCTGAAAAGTTCAGGTTGTCGACAGCCAACAATAATCAGAGTACAATCTTTCAGTGTGAGAGAAATAAACACATCGAATGGATTCTGTTGAAGCTGTCGACGGCTCAAAAATATTGAAGCTTATGGACAGCAGATCAAGCGCACTTTTCTATGAAAATGGCGATGATTTTTTTCAACATAAACAACAATCTCCTTTCAAATAGCAATAATTGCAACTTCCACAATTGCACTCTTCTTCAACGACGGAAGAAGATCATCTAGCATGATAAGAGGACGCACTTCAAGACCTTCTCAGTAAAGCAATTCACTTCCTTCTTCTTCTACGATATCTTCTACAGAAAAAAAAAACTCAAAGATAACTGCCAATGAACAACACAGATATGGAATTTTCAAAATGACCAAGTGTGTTGTTCCACGTCCATCCCTCCCCCTTCTTATAGAGAGGGAGTGGCAGTTATGGGTGGCCCAATTTGGGCCCCTTTTAAAGGGAAAGCCTATTTGGCTTCCCTCAAAAGGGCTCTTTAGGGGGATAAGAAGCCCAACATGGATTTATTCCCCCTAAAGATGGCAACTAATCATGATTAACATAAAAAATGCACGCAGGAGCCCGGTATTCATGCAAGGGGGGCCTCGCGACAATTAAAAGATGACAAAAATGAAAAATTACAGAAAGGCACACGACACAAAGCGAGACAATGATGCCGCTTCTCAAACCTGAGAGTGGAATTGTAGACTCTTTACGATGGCTTGGGCCCCGCCATGTGGCTGGTGACAAGTCAAGGCTCGATCGATGGGATGGTCCTCCATTACTTCATCAGGTGGCAGAATGTGTTCTCGGCCTCGACCTCTTTCTCTTCCTCTACTGCGGCCACGATGACATCCTCTTTCACATGATGAGGACTCCTTCCCAGTTGACAACATGGCTTTGCTGAGCGCATTGGCCAGTAAGGCTTGCTCTTCTAACGAGACTACCGCTCCTTGAGCCACAACTCATGAACTGTGAGCAAGCCTATGACTTCATCGAGACTCACCTTGTCAAGCTCGCTATACTGCTCTAGAGATAGTGTGAGACCGTCGAGGCATCGCCCACAAGAATCGTTGAACCACCTCTTTCTCTTCCATTGTTTCTCCCAAACTCCAAAAGTCAGAGACAACGCTCGTGCATTTCATCACAAAATCCATGACGGAGTCAGTCTTGGCCATAGTGAGCATTTCGAAGTTACGCTTCAAGCCTTGGATGCAAGACTGAATCATGTGATCCACGCTGAGATTCCGCTATTGCAATATCTCCCAATTAGCCTTCGCCTTCTTCTTAGCATTAAGAACCACAAACAGGTGTTCTGGAACCGCAGTGATGATAGCGAAAAGTGCTAATCGGTCCTTCTTCTTCGAGATGTTCTTATCGAGATTGCCAGCCACAAGTCATGAGAATCAAGATATACCTCCATAGAAATAGCCCAGACACACTAGTTTATTTTTGAGAGCTTCAGAGATGACATCAACACCACTATCTCTCCACCAAGCTCGCCGGAGGTACTCGCCTTGCCCGTCTTCTTTGCCATCTCTTGATCCCTTGGAGTAGAGTGGCTCTAATACCACTTGTTGGCTCTATTAGGTGGGAAGCTCACTCACTGATACGACTAACCAGATGTAAAGAGAAGAAGGAAAGAATGAACAAGAAAAACACAACTCATTGATGTCGAGGTTCCAACACACAACCCTTTAAATAGAGCATCCAATGGAGCAAGGAAAGAAAAAAAAACATGATTGTGACTAACTCTTGCCAGGAGTCCTTGGAGCAGATGCTACATGTGCATTGGCGTTGCGATTGACCCTATAGAACAGAAAACAGGGAAACGGAATCGTCCAGAGGAATCCATTAGCAAAGAATGTTACTGTTGGTCCCTGTCGAGACTGGACCACCCCATCAGGTGGTACCCTCTAGACTTCTCTATGGGAAATATTGTGGGTCATCTATTGACTACAACGAAGCTAGTGAAGAGTTGGTGAACATCACCCAAAGTCTGCTTAGGGATCTATATTCTCTGGTTATTTCAAGAGCATATTCAATAAACAAAAGCTTCCATCCGGGTCATTCTCCTCCCCCGTACCACTTTCATTTTCAGCTTAATTACCTGCTTTAGTGTTGATGACACCGTTTCACTGTCGGAGAGAACATCATAAACTTGCTACCTTGTCTCTCGAAGTAGAATTTTCTCCATTCTTGGTGTTGGTTTAGTATTGCCTTTGATGGAGGTTGGAACATCTGTGTGCAGTGATTGATCACCCCATCTTCTTAGGGTTTGAGCCATTATGTAGGCCATTGGGAGACTTTCGGTTCCAAGGATTTTTTGTGTATCCTTCCGATCCTAATGTCTTATTCGATGGCAATTGAGTACTAATCGTCATTTTTAAAAAAGGCATAACTCATTTACCACATTGCACACAGTTTATTCCCTATGGTGTGACATGATCGATGAATCTGTCAAGTCGTTTTACATCAGTGTCCCTGTCTCTCTCTTTCTACTTCTGTCATATCTCTTCAATTCTCACTACTTCTTGGAGATCCAACAAATCATCAGTACTTCGGTCCTTGCGAGGACTCTGGCTTCCATGTCTTATTTTTGCCCATTAAAATATTGCCATGAGATGACTTCCCTCTTTATCATGCATATTCTTATACTGATAATGATCCTCTCCACTCGACAGTCATAAAGTGGAATTGAACTCGTTGATTGCCCCTTGACATTTGTTGAAACCAACACATAAATATTTATCAAACAATTAACTCTATAAAAGCATACTAAACTGTACTCATCATTAAGGAGTGAACCTGTCCCCACCCTCTGAGCCCAAAATATATATGTCACATGTCAACATAAAATATGCTGATATTTACATGATTATTGTATTTGATCTCTGTTGAATAGAAAGAATGCCTTATTTCGTGGAGAGACGGGTCAACTTTAACTGTAGTTTTTCAAAGATATGAAACAAACCTAAAAAATTAAACACATAAAAAATTATGTCTGCACCATATTTCTCCCATTTAGCCAAGAATGGGATCGATTAAGTGATGAGATTATAAAAGATGGATGAGAATATGATGATTTACCTATGGGCATATTTTGTGAATAATGGGAATACCTAATTATCTACTGTAAAATATTTGCTTTGAATTCAAGCCTACGTCCTTACATCACAAATTTCGTTCTATATTGTCCCTTTGACATAGCATTCTCTTGTGTTTATTAAAATTCCACAGCTCACTTCATGACATCATAACAGTCAAACATCATTTATTTAAAGTATCGTAATGTTTGGACAAAGTTAATTTCAGAGCTAACAAAGCTGACCTCTTCAGCCTCTACATTTATTTAAAGTATCGTAATGTTTGGACAAAGTTATAGTTTAAACAGTTTTGTTCTAATCATTCAATATTATTTTGTACAAGGTGCACCACGTATGTAAAAAGTAATATACGTAACATTATTACAGAAAATACTATTTTTAATAATCAGAAATTTCAAACTTATTTCATTAAGATTTAGTTACTTTTTAGAGAAAATTTATATAATGTGACTAACACAAATGCCCCCGTTATATGAGAAGTCATTTATTTCACAGTAACTAGTTACATCATCAAGATTTATCTTGTTATTCTCAGTCAGGAGTTAAATATTCATAATTTAAAAATATTAGATTCAGAAAGCAGGGAAATGAAATAGTTTTAGTAAAATTCAATGTGTCAAAATAAAATATTCTCAAGGTGCACCACGATTGTAAAAAGTAATGTACGTAACATTAGTACAAAAATTATTATTTTTAGTAATCAGAAATGTCAAACTTATCTCATTAAGATCTAGTTACGTTTTAGAGAAAATTGATATCACGTGACTGATACAAATGCCCCCATTATCTGAGAAATCATTCATTTCACAATAAATAGTTACATCACCAAGTTTTATCTTGTTATTCTTAGTTGGGAGTTAAATATTCATAATTTTAGATATATTAGATTCAGAAAGCAGGGAAATGAAATAGTTTTCGAAAATGCCATGTGTAAAAATAAAATGGTCTCAAGGTTAATGACTCCCCTTGAGCCAAATGCTTACGGATTCAATGTTTATACTACTTATTCAGTTTATTTTTTAAATAAATCACACCTGCCTATATTTCATATAACTAACTTTTTATAGTAAAGTTAGAGACATATTTATATACGTTATTATATTGATGATGGTATTTTTTTTTTACGGTGTACTTTTTGGGTAAAACAAATTTGAATAAATCAAGACATTTATGCAATAATAAAATGTTACAGTCCTGATAGTCAAATCAGGAAAAAGCTTCTATCAAAGGAATCAGGGTTAAGAACCCTATCAGCTATGAAATCAAATTGAGTCTCAATCCATTAAAACATAAGGTTAATGGGGTAAACAATGTTATTTGGTATACTATATATAAACATAAGGACATTGATATTTGTTAAATTGAAATATTAGAAATGAAACTTAAATATTATGTCATAATCTTAGTATATATATATATATTGATGCATGCCTTTTATTAATATTTTTTTCAATTATTTAGTAATAACGTATGCAACTTCTGATTTTAAAATCATAGTACAATCAGGAAGTGTTAAAATCTAACATCAAAACATCTAGGTATCCAAGGGTGTTGTTTTTAAAGGCCTAGTCGATATTTGTGTTATTTAGACTAGTGTATATATATGATACATTAACAAACAATGGATCTGCGATATAAGGAAATCCAATAATAGGGATAGTGGATAATATAGTGAAAATGGTAGAGAAAATGAAAGAGAATTGTACATCAAGCTCGCTGGAGTAGTTTGGTTGTGCAGCACAGGGAGGATGAATGGTGCCAGACGAAGGTCATGCTGTCCTGTATTGGAATCTTTTGATATTTTTTTAAATCAACCTATCGAGACTCTATCCCGTCATAGATATTTCCTTCCACCTCCTAGCCCCATCCGAAAACTGTCCATTCAAAGACATTCGGTCCCATCCGATATCTGGCATGAAAAAATAAGTCACCCTGATAAGCACTTCTGATGACGTAGCCCTCAAGTTTTCTATGGTTTTTTTTTTCTAAGTTTAGGTTAAATTTTTCATGTTTTAGTTTAGGGTTTCCCTTTGTTACTCATGGGGCCTATATATAGGGTAAGAAGAACAAGAAGTCACGTTTTGAATTTTTGGAAAAGAAGAGCCCCGTTCCGTTCTCTTGTGAGAAGAAGAAAGAAAGAGGGTGAAAGAGAGTAGGGCAGAACGGAACGGGGCTGACTTTGGCCGCCCGTCCCGTTCCGCCCTTCCCCCTCCTGTTCCGTCGGGTTATGCCGACGAAACCCTAGGCGGCCGCCGCCGCCGCCGCCGGGGTCCCAGGTCACGGGGCCGCCGTCTGCCGCATGGGGTCGCCAGGGGGCCGCGTCCGTGCTCCCTGCGCCCGCGCCGCCGCCGCGCCCGCAACACGCTGCTCCGTGCCGCCGCTCCGATCGGGATGCCGCCACCGCACCGGCCCGCTGAGCCGCCGCGCCCGAGCCACCGCCGCCGCCCCGAGCCATCGCCGCCGCGCCAGTGCTCGCTGCGCCTGCGCCGCTTCCGCGCCCGCAGCACGCCGCTCCGTGCCGTCGCTCCGATCGGGATGCCGCGCCCGTGCTCCCTGCGCCCGCGCTGCTGCCGCACCCGCAGCTCGCCGCCCCCCGCCGCCGCCTCGATCGGGATGCCGCCGCCGCGCGGCCCTGCTGAGCCGCCGCGCCGCCCCACTGAGCCGCCGCGCCCGGGCCAGCGTCGCCGCGCCCGAGCCACTGCCGCCGCCCCAAGCCATTGCCGCCGCGCACGAGCCATCGCCGCCGCGCCCGTGCTCTCAACGCACGTCGCCGCCCCCGGCCGCGCACGCCGCCATCCTGGAACGCCGCTGCTGCTGCCTTCAGTCGCCAAACGACGCTGCACTCGGTCACAGTGCGCCGCCACACAGTGCGCCGCCACACAGTGCGCCGCCGTTTTGTCATCCGGAGGCGTACCTACTCGCCCACCACTCGTCGGGCCTACCAATGCCTCGACGACGACCATGTGGGCGCTGACCATGTGGAGATTGGATACCCTCGGCTTCTATGAATTGAGGCCCTGCGCATGACTAACCTTTCCAGGACACCCCCACCGAGAGCGGGACATGCCGTCCAAGATGATCGTCCCCGAGCAGGATGAGCGGACCAGTCCCGCCGTAGCACGTCAACGACGTCCGTCCTACATCAACTTCACTCGTGCTTGTCGTTCTATCTCGACTCTTGCTTGGTTCACACTCAGGTTCCACTCTATTTTATTTCTTGCCTTCGGATTCTCATCTGACGCACTGGTCCTCATCAAGCGCCGTCGGATTCTCATCCGATGGCCACGATGAGGCCACGTCGATTGGTCGAAAACTTCCCTCGCGCTTTTGTAAAAAATCCTTCTTAAAAATTGGAATTGCCGCCTGACGCCGTCCATAGGTAATTGTATATATGCCCCTTGTGCACTCTCTCTCCTCTGGTATCTCCTAAAAACATTAAAACAAATATTAAATGATTTGCAATAAAACCCTAGAACGGTTTAAATGATATCTTTACGCTTGCAACCACGAACGAGAGCTATTTTTGAGGGCATCATTGCAATTAAACTTTACAAAAAGCCCCTCAAAGTTTGAAAATAATCTTAATACTCATTTTTTCCTTATAAATATATCATTTTTTTCTTAATAAAAATTCATTTCTTCCTCAAATAAATCTTAGAAAAATCCAATAACATATTAAAAAATTATAAAAAGTTCCAGAAAATTCTGGAAAATTCAGTATTTCATCCCCATAATAATTAAGCTCGAAATTAAATTTTATACCTGCCATTTTCATTTAAAAATAGTTATTTCAAGCTCAAAACAATCCCAGAAAATTCATAAAATTAGCAGAAAATTAGGGAAAAATGAGAAGTCCTTGGGAAACCTTGAACGTATTGAAATATATGATAACAACCCTATTTTAAGCTCTTTAAATGCATAAAATTGTGCTAATAGCATGAAATATAGTAGGGGTGTGTGGGTTGCTCTAATTGACTTTTTTAGGGGAGAGGTCCATCAAGGACTCTCACCCTAAGGTCGTAACAAAGCAGAAAAGATAGACAACAAACAAAGCAACCAAAAGATAAACAAAAACTATCGAATGAGGGATGGCCACGCACAAGGGGGGGGGACACTCGATAAAACCAAAAGAGATACGAGTACGCTGTAAAACGACGCAAGGGAGGCTTCCTCTGAGCTGATATAAGAAATTACGATTCTTTATGTTGGCTTGGGCTCTATGAAGTGGCTGCTGATGAGTCTGAACTTGGACTGCTAGATGGTCTACCATCAAACAAACTTGACGGATCTCCAAACTCACTATCTCTCAATTAGTCAACACAAGTAGGAAGCAAGTTCAAGATAATGAATTTTATAGTGATCCATGCCTCTACTTATATATTATTGGGATTGGATAGAAAGATAAGGGGGAGACAAAGCAGTGCTGAAAATTTCAGCCCAACTGGAGTTGTAGATTGTCAGTTATCGCCATTCAAAGTTGGGGATAATGTAGGATGACTAGGGGAGACCGGGTAGAAAAGACTATCAAACCACAATTCACACGATCATATTTGAAGACTTTAGTCTGGTGTAAATACTTATGGTGCAGGCCCTTTCCTCATTCGAGGGCAGGAGTATTGCCTTACAATGACCATGGTGAAAACAAACCAAAAATTTCAGTAAATCGAACTGTCGATCGCTAGAAGATTCAAAGGCCTAATCAACTAATCACTAGAAGATTCAAAATTGAAATCAGATAATCCGACGGCGGTGGAAAAACAATCGAGGAACACTGGATAAAGAACACTGACACCAAAGAGGATAGAATTTACCTTGGCACTAGAGCAGCGCACTGTAGCGGAGCGGGTAATTCTCAATGTGTCATCGGTGTGGGTGAGTGACATGCACTTTGACAGGGTCTCGCGGATCGAACTGCGCGGTCAGTTGGCGGGGGGGGTCAAGGGGGAAGTCACCCCCTTGCGGGGTTCGAGGCAGAGCCACGAAACCTAGATGGTATACGGGGCGTGATGGAAATATATGTGGTCGGCAAGCCAATCACACATTCTACATCTCATTCCATATTCATTAATAGAACATATTCATTATAGTGCACGTGTGATGCGTATAATGAAGTCCATGAATACATGATCGGACTTAGTGAATTATGATGAGATCGTAATGAGGAGATCACTAGTCTTTAAGCGTGTGTTCTAAACATTCCTATTCGAAGGATATGCGAGAAGGACATCGAAGTATCCGGATAGAATAGCACTATCTAGCCTCACTCATATGATGAGTATGGCCGGTCCCGTAGCCATTAGTGTAGCGACACTAAGGATAGATAGTGGGTGCTCTTTAGGGGAAAGAGTTCACTGAATTGATCCGTACGAATCTCTAAATGGTATTATACCGAACTGTCAATCAGTTTGATTCAGGTCATGGTTGTGTAAGTGATCCTTAGACCTGAGACACCAAAGATGTCTTGTGGACGAACGGTTGTGCTTTGGCTATGGCCAACGAGTCTCTAATCATGGGATTCTAAACGGTCTTTGTTCGGGTGCATCAAGAAGTACACGAAGGCGATTGAGTGGTCAAGATGGGATCGTCCACCCTCAGTATAAGAGGTGACAGCTCAAGGAAGACGATGCAACTAACTCCTTGGCCAAGGCAGTGAAATATTAGAGAAGAGTTCTTCGATGATTTCCGAATGCATCAATACTAACTTGGATGATTGATTAGGGTTTGACAGCTGACCATACCCTAAGTCGTCCAAGGAGTGCCAAGTGGATGAGGGATTATACATACACGGTAACCGATGATGAACAGGTTCCATGAGTGAGTTGATACACACTCCTTTGTATCTTCTAGGACACGAGGTGTAGCTTGGCACCCCACGTGTCGAAGTCTCGACCTATCGATTGGGTTAAATCAATCCGACGTTAATTAATCTATATGATGATATAGTTAATTAATTTGGAAGGCCAATAAAGGTTATTGGGCCATTGGAGTCGTTAATTAGACTGATACATGGGCCTAGAGGGTCACACGAAAATGGTCTTTTGGACGTTGGAAGATATACTTAAGTTTTGGGGGTTTTTATGAATAATACCCACTTAGTATAAATAGGGGAAGGCCCTGAACAAAATTCACCCATGCCAGAATTTTTCAGGGGCCTTTCTGATGACTCTAAAATATGTCATCAAATAATCAAGTTCTCAAGTTTAAATTCATTACAATTATCTTGTGAATTCATGCTAAGTTCATGCATATGTATTGTTTTATGAAATCACTAACCCCACTTGATTCTTTGAATCAAGTGGAATATATTTAATGTTTTATGGCTAGTGAACATTCAGAAACAGGTTAAGAAGATCAAGGAAGAGAGGAGGATCAACAGAAGTGGGCAAAAATTCGAAGTGGCAAAAATTACGAATATGCCCCTGGGCATGACTTAAGAGAAAACCTATAAATACTCTCTTGAGAGAGGAGTTTAGGTGTTCAGAATTTTCTCTAAGGAAACTAGGGCTTGGAGAAGAGGATTTCTGCACCCTCCAGGAGCTGATGAGCTTTTGGAGTTGGAGAGGAAGAACAGACTGAAGATAGCTTGGATTGAAGAACCACGCCTTGCCGCAAGGACGTGACACCCGACGTGGGGAAATCTCAAGCTTCAGCCCTGTAATCCCTCTCTTCTCAAACAAATTTGGTTGGGTTGGAAGAGTCGCAAGATCTTCCAATGTTTTCCAACTGAGGATTATTTCATTTTAGATTTGATTTCAGTTGAATTTTGTTTCTTTCTTGTTCTGATCATCCTCCCCAAACTTCCCCAAAAAAATCCCTTTGACGCAGCAGCACCGGGCCATGTAGCACGCCGCTGCGCAGCAGCGCGCGGCGCAGCCACGCCGCGCCGCAGCGGCCGCGCCGCGCAGCCACGCCACGCGCAGCCACGCGCCGCGAGCCGCTGCCACGGCGCAGCGCGCACGCAGCCGCCACAGCAGCCACGCCGCAGCCGCGCCGCCACGCGCGCCACGCCACGCCACAGCGCCGCAGCAGCGTCAGCGGCTGCAGCCACGCCGCGCACAGACGCAACTGCGCGCAACACCTTGCGCGCAGTACCTCGCACGCAAGGTGTTTGATCCTTCCCCAAGGGCAAGGGTACTGTCTACAGAGAACTCCTCTGTAGACAGCCTCTATTAAGTTAAATCTTTAACTTAATCAGAGCAATAGCAGTTAAATCTTTCGACTAAACTGGGAATTAAAGAGGAATTCTGTGATTTTCCTGAGGATCATTTAAGAGTTTAATATTTATTTTAAATTGATAAGTGACATATCTATTGAATAAAGAAGGAAATTTCTACTGTTTTCTCCTGCTCCCTGTGGATCGACCCTCACTCGCCTTACGCCGTGAGGTTTATAAATTTGTTGCATAAGCTCTGAACCTCACACGTCTGAACTGCTAAATAACCAGTAAAAAACGCCCTAAAATTGAGCTTATCACTTTCCCCTTCTTCTCCACTCTCCCCACACCCACTCTCCATCCCTTATGTGATCAGGATGATGTAATGACGTCGACGGAGAAAGAACGGAGCTCGTCAATGAGAAGGAGGAGATTCGACGCGCCGAGGACCGCATGGATACGTCTAGAGACCACGTGGATTCGCAAAAGACCGTGTGAGCAGCTCGACTCGTCTCGCTCCGGGATCGAAGAAATCACGGATGCGATCCGTGAAAAGATACTTCGTTTAATGTTTTCGTTGATGCCGTTCGATTCGCAAAAGACTTCCGCTGCACATCGTTTTGATTTGTTCATCCAAGTCAAGGCCTCTAGAACCCAACAGGGCGTGCCTTGCAATTGGCGGCAGAGAGGGCATGAAGCAGCCCTCACTACACGGACAGGCGAACGTGCGTGTGGCGGGCGCGAGCGGGCGGCCGTGTGTGCAGCGTGTGCAAAAGAGCAGTTGTGCGAGTGCAGCAGGCGCGAACGGGCAGCCGTGCACGTGGTGGGTGGGGACGTGTGGCCGTGCACGAGGCGGGCGTGGATAGGCGGCCGTGCATGCGGCAGGCATGGGCAGTGGTTGTGTGCACGGTGGACGTGGGCAGGTGGATGTGCGCACGCAGGCGTAGGAGGGCAAGTGGTCTTCTCTCAAGGTGGCGGCGGCGGTAAGAGAAGGCAGCGGCTCAGAAGGGAAGACGGCTAGGGAAAACTTCCTTTAGAAGAAGAAACTTCAATTCCAAAAGAAATTCACCAAGTTTTTCTTACAACATTGGCCTATGTATAGCCCTTGGAGGAAAGAGAAAGTTAGATAATTGTTAATCATAATTCTAATTATTAAATGACGTTGGCGACGTGTCAACGTGTCACGCCATCAGACGGTTCTGAAGTTGGCATTGGCGACGGGTCATGATGCGGGACGTCTCATGTGAAAGTGGAGACACGTCTTGTACTAGTGCGTTGTTGTGGTCGCCATCAGGGGAAATCCTAGCCCTTAATTTCTATCTCTCCTTGTCAACGGCACTGACACTTCCTTTTTTTCCTTGTTTGTTTAATATTGACATGGTTAGGATTCTCCACCGCTTCATCCTATGTGCTTACATTTTTCAGAGTCGCCACACATGCTTGTAGTTGGAAAAAAACAAACAGAATAATAACACTTTATTCTTATTTTATTTCATAAGGTACTAGCCTATGGCTGATGTGTTAGCGCTTTCCATGTAAGCGTTTTTTCTTTTCGTCAAATAAAATGCCAGCATGTACGCACCACGTGTATATGAACATGCCACGTGCACACTTCGCACAATGTCGTGCGCCACGTCGCTGGCCGTCTTTGTTGACTCAAAAGAGAAAGAGAAAATAAAATGTTAAAATTTGTATTTTCTGACTTGTTTACGTACCATTTATTGTAAAAAAAGCAGACTTTTGTTTATTGGCCCACATCGCTCTTGCGCCAAAAAGTCAAAAGATTGGGTCCTCAGTCATAAATGCAATCATGGCTTTGCTAAATGTGATGCCATGATTGCTCAACTAAATGATTGGTTGTCACTAATCATTACCATTAGTTGTGGTTCGCTGGCATTCGACAAATCAAATAGATGACACGTGGCGGCATGAGATAGAAGGGCTAGAAGATCTTATAAAAATCATATTAAGTAAAATATAAGTCCAAAAACTACAACTAAATATATATTTCAACTTATTAAATTTATATTTCGACGACTCTTGTCGCAGTCAAAAGGGATCCGCCTTTGAAATATGTTGTTGGACAATGGTTGACCTTATGAATGAACAAGAAACTTGCGGTCCATCTGCTCCCTTGTAGCGTTAATTACCTGATGGGGGACCATCTTGCCATCAGCATGGGTCAACACTAGCAGCCTCACCGAGCCCCTCGAGCCGACACCCGCGACGCGTCGTTCAAGTACTCTGCTTGAAGATGGTTACACATGTATTATGATTTACGGTTATTCCTTTTTCTGTTGTAATTTATTTTTCAGAATTGTGGACAATGCCTATTGTGTTTTGTGCCTCGTCCTTTTAGAACATTTTATTTTTCATCATTTTGAGAGAACCGCTCATCATGAGATGGTTCCCTCCAGTTTTGACCAATTAGGAATGCCCTCAGCCCTATATAAAGGCCAGCATGCCCAAAAGGACATGGAGGATTGAATTTGGAATCAAAGTGAATTTAGAGTTTTCTTGTTCTTTAGTGTCTTCTAACCTTAGTGGCCATAGTTAGCCTCAAGGGTAGATCATGGGAAGACATGGCCTCCCTCCACGATGCCGATTCCGTGGAACGACGCCATCACTGACTTGTTGCTGCTTGCACATCATCTCTCCTTTGAGAACCGCTTTCTTGACCACGTCGTTGCTTCAAGAACTCGCACAAGAAGTTCCCTCGCCGAGTACTTTGGAATTCTTCAATGCTTGCCTATGTTTTCTATGCCCATGATGCTAGTAGTCTGCCATCTCATTGTCCCCGACATCGACTCAAAGGTCTGCTTCCTCCCTCATCAATCATTCGTTGTTCTTTGAAGCCCTTGCACCCTAAGGGATCAAGAACTCTCAGTCCTTTGGAAACCCAGCACAAGTGAAGTACCAGAAACCCTTTCTTGGACCCCCGCCCAAGCATTCCTTGACTGCCTTTCCCTTGGAAGATCGGCGCTGCCGTGCCCCACCTTGGAAACCTGCCGCACAGGCCCTGCAATCGGACAGTCGCTTTGCGGCCTAGCGCGCGACTGCCACCCACTCGCGGGCCACTCTTGGCTGCGCAATCACATGAGCCCGTTATCACGCGCACACGCGCACCCCCTTTGCCTGCTTTGCGCACCGGTCCTTCCACGCGTACCCCTCAGGCATGACCTTGAGCGCGATCGCCGCAAACTCGCGCACACACTCACCGCTGCACCCACGCGCGCCCAGTCGCCTGTACCACGCAGCCACCCACGACATCAAACTGCGCGTCCATTATCTAACTTCATGCCCGAATAAGCTTGCTTCCAGTCACAACCATGCCCTGTCGTTGTGCTGCCGTAGCCTGGGTTTGATCACTCGGTTCTGCCACGACATCGACGGGAATCGCTCCCTTCAAGTTTTTCCTTTTTTCCTTCGTTGCAGCTCTTTATTTGCTTACAGTACTGTCGAACATACTCTGTGCCTCAAGAGATAGGAATTTCCCCGATGAACTGAATATAATCCAATTTAGTGAGAGATAGGTTTATTCCTTGTTGGTAAAGCATTACTCGTTACTGAGAAGTATTGGACGCCAACAAGTAATTGAATTTACCCCTCACCTTACAAGTCAAATTTTGTCCAAATGGACGTTGGGAAGTCGATTTTCACTTAATCGAGCTTTGCCAATTTAATTGAACGTTAGACTTTGTTAGTTCATTCTTCTTACTTGTCGTTCAACTTCTTAAAATTGTATCCTCTCATTTTAGGCATCATCCCATTGTTGTTTCCCTGTGGTGTAATACGTGACATTCGATCCCGGCCGACAACGTATTACATCATTACCTCTTCGAGTACTAACTTGACCTGCCCATGCCTCATTGGGGATAGGACGGATGGGGATAGGTGATGTCTCTCACTCACATCACTACTAAGGCTCGAGGGGCTATGAAGCTCAACAATGGGTGTCATGGGAGGGTATCAGAGAAGATCACTAACGTTGAAGGTGGGCAGATCCCCCACCCGGGTAGGATACCCACAATGTAGGCGTTCTTGCCAACCACATGATCTATCAGGAAAGACAAGACACTACGAGCATGAAGCTTCGTAGTGACCCTAGGAGAGTATCTCTCGAGCCTCAACCTGACCATGACTAGATCTCCCTCAGTGTAACTAACTCACCTATGACCCACATTAGTCGTGACCTTGTATTTCTCATTTTGTGTGACAATGCAAGTGTGAATGTCATGATCCATGTCCCTAATATGTTGTGCCAATGCAAGGCCATCCTCAAATGTCCTAGTATGCGGAACTACAAGAATGAGGTCTAATGGCCTACAGAGTACCTAGCCATATACGATTTCGAATGGCGTGCGACGTATGGTACAACTCACAGAGGAGTAAAAAGTGAACTTGCCATGTGGAATCACGAGATGCCATGTCGTGAGGTTATCCTCCACGATGGAATGGAGGAAGTTCTCTAGGCTATAGTTGACTAGTTCAATCTGCGCATCCGTGTGCAAGAGATAGGCCGTGGAGAACGTGAGCTTTGTTCCCATCAAGACCCATAAGACCCATCTAGAAATAACTAGTGAAGTGCACGTCACGATCCGATACGATCGATTGTGGTACTCCATGCAGGCAGACGATGTTGTTGAAAAATGTCACGCTACTCATGTTGCATTCGCCATCTTCAAATAGGGTACAAAATAACCCATCTTGGGGAATCTGTCGACAACTACCATCATTGAGTCGTTTCGTTGGGTGTTCTTGGGTATTCTAAGAATGAAATCAATGCGAACATCAACCCATCGATGTGTAGGCACCGGTACGAGTGTATAGACTTCTGGGCTCTACTTCATCATAGTTTCTTTAGAGCAGACAAGCAGTGGGAGACAATCTTCTGGACATCTCTCTTAAAGGACAGCCAGTAGAATTGGTACTCCAAGGACTGGATGGTCTTGTTGACACTGAAATGTCCATTCAGACCACTCGCATGTGTCTCCCAAATAAGAAAATCTTGCAGCAAAAAATGGGGCACGCATAGTCTATTACCGTAGAAGAGGTAGCCATCAGAAAGGTAGTACTTTTGGTATTCGTACTTTGGGTCGTCACATATAGCACTGGCAATCTTCTCAAAGTTGATGCACTCGGTATAACCCTATGGGAGTTGGTCAAACCACAAAACTCGGGTTGTCATCAGGTTAGGGACGACTGGTCTCCGGCTAAGAGCATCACCTATGGCATTATCCTTCCCCTTCCTGTGCCGGAGGACAAACGTTTAGTCTTGTAGATAGGCGAACTAGCGGGCATGCCAGTCACTGACCCTCTTCTAGTCCTGTAGGGGCCTCAACGCACTTTGATCTGAACAGAGTACACATTCCTTGAGTTGGCAGTAGTGGCGCCAATGTCAAAGTGACTAAACAAGGGCCTAGAAATCCTGATCGTAGTTGTCATATTGTTGCTTTGTGTCATTCAGTTTCTCACTAGAATACTCCATAGGGTGTTCATCGTGACTAAGGACGCCACCAAAACCTACGCAAAAGGTGTCACATGAACCTTTATAAACCTTGTCGAAGTCAGGTAATTGTAGCACGAGAGCCTTAGTCATGTGGCGCTTGATTTCCTCGAAGACCTTAACAGGCACCTCAGTCCACTCAAACTTTTTGAGTACGATAAGATCTGTAATCGGCGTAATGACGCCACTAAATCCAAGGACAAATATTTAATAGAAAATCACAAACCAATGAAGCTGCGTACATCATGGACATCCTTGGGGTTGGGCCACGACGTAATGGCCTTGTTATTGGCCAGGTCGACAAAAACTTCGTGAGCTGATAAGATGAAGCCGTGGAAGGAAACCTCCGCCATGAAGAAGCTGCATTTCTTCGGATGAGTGTAGAGCTTCTCCCATTGCAGTGCAGTGCACACCTCACGAAGGTGTTGTAAGTGGACTGCGCGGGAGCCACTAAAGATCAATATGTCATCAAACAGGAGGATGACAAATCTGCCGATGAACGGGCATAAGACCTCGTTAATCACCCACTAGAATGTACTCGGGGCATTGGAAAGCCCAAATGGCATGGCGTTCCACTCGAATAGGCCATCCTTGATCTTGAAGGTTGTCTTCCACTCATCCCCTAGTTGGATGCGGACCTGATGGTATCTACTACGTAGGTCTATCTTCAAAAAGATGGTCACTTCAGCAATTTGAAAAAATCATGCACTTGAGGGATAGGAAAATGGTACTTCACTGTTATCTTGATAATGTTGCAGGAGTCCCAACACATACGTCATGTCCCATCTTTCTTCAGCTCCACTGGTGTGGGGACTACACACGGGCTGACACTCTCTCGTGTGAGGCCCTTTTCCAATAGCTCCTTCCCCTGTCGATATACCTCCTCATACTTTATTGGTTCCGTTGGGTAATTTGTTAAGTTTGGGAGTGCAGTGCCGGGAATGAGATCGATGGCATGTTGGATGCTACGCATGGGTGGGAGCTCGATGGGGAGCCCTTTAGGGAAGATGTTCGAGACCATCAGCTAGAGACCATCAAGCATGTGAGATGGTTCCTCAAAGGGAACGTTTAGGGTGAGAGCTAAACATACTAGTAGGTCCTCCTTCTCTCTGTCAAGCTCTTGTCAAAATATGCACCCGTTGGTGATCAACAATGCCTTCGGCTAGGGAGCCGGTGTTGGGTTGGTCAACATAGGCAGAGTAGCCATTCGTACTAACAGATACCATTTCAATCATCCTCCATATATGAACGAGCACATGTTTGTCTGGCCTGCTAGTTGAACGCATTATCATACAACCATGGCCGTCTAAGTATGATGCTGCCAATCTTCGTGGGCAGGATGTCGCACAATATTAGCTCATGACACATGATCATCTTGAACGGTGGGTGTAACTATGATCATACTGAAAGGGTGGAAGCATTAATCCAGCATACGTTGTAAGGAGTCAGGTGCAGCGTTAGGGTGAGGCCAAGTTTGGCCGTGGTATCTTCAGAGATGGCATTGATGCAGCTCCCACTATCTATAACCAACTTCCATTTATGCCCTCCAATCTTAATGTACACATAAAATATTTAAGTTCTTTGCACAAGATCAGCGCGAGTAAACACCGGCTGAGTCTTCGGAGGTGGTAGTATGACCGCTAGGGTAGGAGTCCATGATGTTGAGGCGGAACCAAGTGTCGTGAGTGTCTTGGCTGATGGCATGGGTGGCACGGTTAAAGTAGGTCACCCAATTAGAGGGACATCTGAGTATGTAACACCCTGCTGGATCCCGAGGTTTACTATTGGTGAAACAGGCACCGGAGCGGTGGGAGTAATCAACAAGTATCATAAATGCTCCTCGTAGAGTTCTTCCGAGAGGCACTCACCCCGATAGATGTCAATCTCAACCACATGGTACTTCTAGGAGTAGTGGGAACCCCTTTCTTCAACCTTGTGGTTGGGGAAGGCCTGATAGTCGTGGTCATGGCGCCGAGGCAAAAGCCGAGACCTCATGAGCGAGGTAGTACTCCTGCTATGTGGGCGGTCCATGTGGCACGTCTATGATTCTCAGTGCAGTGATGCTGATATTGCACGAAGGCTGTCGGCATGGCAAGTGGTGTAGCAGGTGGCGCCAGGCCAGCAGATTGGTCTCACGACCCATAGGTCACATTGGTGCGTATGGTCATGGTAGTGGGGGGGGTGTGTGCGAGGCATCCTAAAATACTTCTGTTGGCCGTATGATTGTGCATGGGTCAGCACTAGGCCATTCGAGGATGGAATCACCTAAGGGGCTGGTGGGTAGTAGTGGTCCTCGTGTGTCCATGGATAAGTGTGCACATAATATCCAATGTATATGTCACGGGCTAGTTATTGTGCAAGGGCCAGCTCGTAAGGTCAGCCCTAGTAGTCTTGAGCGGTCCTCCGATCGGTAGCTGGCCGTGCTGGATAGCCTCTCTCATGGTTGGAATCTCGCCTCCGGATAGTGTTGCGGCTGGTCTTGGTGGTAATATTGGTGTATATTGCATTGCGATGGACAATATTGGTTGCCCGGTGGTGATCTATGTCTCTATTGCCCTAATGACATATGAAGTGGCTGGTATGGGCCCATTTGTAGCTCAAGCTGTCAAGGTGGCGCGTCATGGGGTGGCATGGATTCTAAGCTGTCTCTAGCTGTAACTTTCCTGAGACAATGGGTAAGGTGGGCACCTAGTGTTGGCGCAGACGCCAGTGAACAAAGGCACATTGCTGTGCAGGTTCTCCTTCTGTTTGCAAGACTCTAACTGAGAGTCCCCGCTAATGTCCAAAGCTAAGGGATAGGGATTAATCCGTGTTAACCAGATGAGGCTCCTGTGGAACATCTCCTTTTAGAATTATAACACTGCCTGTATTGGGTCATCAAACTGGGGTGGGGTGGTGCTCATCGACAGCCCATTAGGGGGAGTAGGGACCCTTGTGACTCAGTCTCGGGGAGGTCAGGCGGGGTGGCCTGTTGGTGGGGACTGACGGGATCTTTTGGCAGAAGATCAGGAATATCAGGATCAAAGTCGTGATCCTCCTCGTAATGTGTATTTTCTATGGTGGACCATAATTGACTGTGGGTCTGAACCATTCTATGGCCATATAAATCATAATTCTACGGTTTTCTAACTAGGATAATGCAATGATGAGATATAATATATATATATACACGTGCGATGAATTTCAATATATGAGATGCATGTAATTTAAAATGTGTAAATGAGAAAATTTGATCGTCGATGCTAAGCGTAGAGGTTAGGATGATCGGCTCTAATGCCAAAATGTAACACGACTTGCTAGGATCAATGGCTTGTGTCACACCATAGGGAACAAACACGAATGCCTGAAGCAACAGAGATAAATTATGTGTTTATATGAAAATAAATGAGAGGGTCAATGGAAAACTACTGTTCTGGGTCACTGACACAGTTAAAAACATGGGGGTTCAGGTCATGCACAAGCTCCCAATCACCTGAGTGATCGGTTTGAAGGCCAAGGGAGTGAGGAACGTTCATCATCTATGTGTGCCCCATCCGTCGCTGCGAGCGATGCTGATCCATCACTGAAAAAATAAAGTCACTAACACAAGTACGATAGCTAGTCCTATAACACGTATAAGTTCAATTGAGGCAGCAAAGCAATCAAAAAATTGGCACTTAAAGATGTAATAAGATTGTAAGGAGGGGGGTGAAATGATCTACGGTCGCACCCAATCGTCCAGCGTGAATCTAGTTTTTTGTGATAGGGCAAGGGGATTCATAAGCAAGAGTGTGGTCAGCCAAAAATAGGGTATGACATAGGATCACGCGTTGGACTAGCTTTGGCAGTCAACCATGACGGCATGACAATATCACACCCGAAAAATGAGGGATTGCAGGCGCATATCCAGCACCACGGGTGGCATGTAGGAGCAGGAATGGAGGTGCTCAATGCCACAAGCAATGGGACATGTGGGTGGCAGCACAAGCAGGCCGCGTGCAGATAGGTCGATGACTACAATCGTCAACGCTAATGACTATGCAAAGCAACGATCACCAAACTGGTGTGGGTGGTGTATGCGCGAAGGCTGGTAATGGTTTGGCAGGTGGACCTAATTTTTGCATAGTTTATGAGCTGGAAACTGTAGCGCTTGTAATATAAGACAGAACGCAGCAATCAGGGATTGGAGATGGAGAATGGTAGACAGGTGACTAGAGCATGAGAGGGGGGGTGCAGGGCGATTTTTGCGTTGATTTCTCCAAATGGCTCGATCATGGCCCGAGAGCGCAAAGGACAGTAGACAACCTCGACAAAAGGGCGATGGTCATGATCAACCAAGACAAGTGACTGGCCGACCCACACAATGTGATTGAGTTGCGGTCGACTGGGGGGGGGCATTGTAGCCGCAGCGACGATCAAAGAAAAGTTGTGGAAGAGATTGCCATCCTTCGTAGGCTTACAAGTGGCTTTGTGGCCAACACAGATTGTGCGGGCATGGTGCAAACCCTAGGCAGAGGACAGAGATACCTGGCAGAGGCTGGAAGCCTAGTGGAGCAGTGACGGAAAGATGAGCTTTTGTCAGCGGTACTGATCAGAAAGTCTCTTAGCATGTAACCTACAAAGAGAAGTGCAAATGAGAACAGATGCTTCCTTTCATGGGGAAGGATAGTGATGATCCCACGCGCAATACAAGGATGATGGTTTTTTATTTCTTCTTTTAGAAAAGTCTCTAAGGAACAACGATAACTCTACCCCCACTATATAGTAGGGGTGTGGGGGTTGCCCTAGTTGGCCTTCTTAGGCGAGAGAACCACCAAAGGGTCTCCCCCTAAGAGTCTTAATGAAGCAGAACAAATATAACAACAAACAATCCAACCCAAAGACAAACAAAGACAACCAAACAAGGGAGATCCATGCATCAGGGGGGGCTTCCATAATACCAAAATGGATACGAGTATGAAATAAAATGATGCAAAGGAGGCTTCCTCATACCTAATATCAAAATTTTGGGCTCTTCATGTCGGCTCGGGCTCCACGAAGTGGCTGTCCATGAGTTTAAACTTTGTCTCTTGGATGGTCCTCCATCAAACACACAATGGATCTCAAAACTCACTAACTTTCACTCAGTCGAATTAAGTTGGAAGCTAGTTCAAGATAATAAATTTCGCAGTGATCCAGGCCTCTATTTATAGATCAGAGGGTATGGATGGAAAGAGGAGGTGGAGACAACGGGTGCTGAAAATTTCAGCCCAATCGGAGTTGTAGATCGTCGGACATAGTTGTTTGAATTTGGGGCAATCCTAGCCCTTGATTTATTTCTCTCTCATTGTCAGCGTCCCTAAGGTTTCCTCTTTTTCTATTTTTATTGAACCATCATATCACTAGGATTCCACGTCGCTTCATCTTCCATGCTTGCATCTTTCGGAGTCGCCACATGTACTTGTAGTTAGAAAAGATAAAATAGAATAATAACACTTTTTTTATATTTAATAAGGTACTAACCCATGGCTAACCTGGCAGCGTATTAACGCACCCCAAGTCAGCTTTTTTTCTTTTTGTCCAGTAAAATGCCCACATGTGTGCATAACGTGTACACAGAAGTGCCACGTGTACACTTGGTGCAATGTCATGCGCCACGTCGCTGGCCATCTTTGTTGACTCAAAAGAGAAGGAAAGAATTAGAAGATAAATTTTGTATTTTTCTGCCTGGTCTAGACAACATTTATTCCAAAAAAGGCTGACCTTTTTTTTATTGGTCCATGTTGCTCATGCGCCAAAAACATCAAACAATCTGCTCATTAGTCATAAATGGAATCATGGATTTGCTAATCACGATGTCATAATTGCTCTGCTAATTGATTAGATGTCACCAATCATAGCCATTAGCTGGGATTAGTTGTCGTTCAATGAAATGAACAGCGACACGTGGCAGTGAGAGATAAAATGGCTAGAAATTCTTCTAAAATTCATATCAAATTAAATAGAATTCCAAAAATACAAATAAGTATTTAGACTTAAAAACATATATTTCTAAATTTAATATTTAAAAGTTCTAGAAAATTCATATTCTGTCTCATAAATTATATTTTCATAATCTATTGTCAAAATTCTCCAAAAATTCAAAAAATGCAGAAAATTCAGAACATAAATGTAAAAATAGTTTTTATCATATTAAGCTTGATAAATAATTTTATTCAACTCAAAATGTATATACGATCAGATTAAGGTTCTACAAATGCATGTTATCAGGAACCCCAAATTAAATCATTGCTGGTTCCGTAATACTGGCTTTGAAGATTTCATGGGTTTTTATTGACATCAAGACCCTAGAATGTTTATGATATTGATAAGCCAAAAAGAAGTGAATTTTGCAATTGTATAATCCATTGTCGTTGTTGATTTTAATTTATGAAATACAATTTATAAATCCTTGTCTTAAGATATACAGTGATAAGTATAGGTATTGTCCAAAATAAGCTAGTAAGGAATTCAATAAAAGATCCACTTGAATAATTTGAACCTAATTAGAGTTAATTTTATCTTCAATCAAGGTCAAATTATTCAAGTGGATCTTTTATTGAATTGCTTACTAGCTTACCTTAAACAATACCTATACTTATCACTATACATCTTAAGAATTTAGAAAGGAGGGTAGAATTGATGAAATAATTAGAAGAATTAGATATCTATAAATTGACTTCTTTGATCCAATAAAAATGATCAAGGGAGTCAAATAGAGGGGGTTAAGAAGGACATTTGGTCTTAATTTGTTTTAGGGGGGATTGGGAAACCAAATTCACTAACTACTTGCTTATAAGCACACCCTAATCTTCCTAGATATTAAACCTTTTTAATATTTTTTCTTGTTCTTAATTTGCAATTGGACTAGTTAGATCAACTCAATGCTCACTCCTCTTGATCCTAGTAAGGACTTGTACATTCCGCTCACGCCTAGCAATTTAGAAATTCAGTCCAAGATAAAAAAAATGATGAATAAATTCACTAACAACTCATCCAACTTACACTAAAAATTCAAATAAAATAAAATAAAAAGTACCGAATAGGCTTTATCCAGGCTAGTTCTCCTCTCGGTCTTGGAGCTATGAAACAGCCCCTTTCAGAAGACCTCCTCATCTCGAAATTCAGCTTTTATACTTAGGTTAAATGGTAAAAGTACAATTTTACCCTCAATCAGTAATTGATTTATATCCATCAATGTAGGCTTGATCTGAATGGTCCAACCATACATAAAGAAGAGTTAATGATGACAAAATCTGAAAAAAATTGAACTCAATTGGACTTCAGGATAAAAAGTTATAAATAAATGAAAAAATACCCAATCTGAGTCGTTAGACCAATTTTCATTTATTTAATTTAACTTTTCCCTTAAAGCAATGCCATGACATGTCAATCGCTGGTTGTTTGGCGCATTTTAAACTTCAATTGGCAGGTTCGTCTTCAATGCGCCATGTAAAGGGAGTGTGCTTTTTGCTAGGTATGACGCTATACTCCTTGGGTAGTCTCTCTGATGCAGGATGACTAGAGGAGATGGGACGTGTTGATGCAGGATGACTAGAGTAGACGGGGCGGGGTGACAACGGGGTAGGATATTGGACGACTAAAGAATGGATAGGATAAAACCAGACAACAAATCACATGATAGATTTTGAAGAATTAAATCCGATGAAATAGTGATGGTGCAGCCCCTTTCCTCGTCAAGGGCGGGAGTACTGTCTTCAACCACCGCGGTGAAAACAAAGCGACACTTTTAATAAATTCGGACGGCGATCGCTAGAAGATTCAATGGCCTATTCAACTAGTCGCTTGAAGATTCAGAATCCAAATCAAATCCGAGGGTGGTGGATAAACAGTCGAAGAATATTGGATGATTAACACGATCACCAAAGAGTGCAGAGAGTACCTCGACACTATAGTGCATCGTGGCGATGCGAGAGATTCTTGACGCATCGTTGGTGCTGGCGATTGACGGGCACTTTGACAGGATGTCGCGGATCCAGTTGCGCGGTCAGTTGGCAGGGGGTCAAGGAGCGCAGCCGCCCCCTAAACAGTATGCGTGGCGACAAGTGGCTGCGAGGGCAGCCAGAGGCACGGCGGGTGCACGCGGGCAGCGATGACCTGCGCATGTTGGGGCTTGTGCGAGCGCCAGTGGTCTGCGTGGGCTGTAGCGTGTATGGGCGGTAGTGGCCTACGCAGGCAATGGCCTATGCAAGTGGAGGCTGCACCGGTGGCTGCCTGTGCGGGCGTCGACAGCCTCGCAGGCGGCTGCCTGTGTGGGCGACGGCAGCCTGCGCAGGCTGTGGCTTGTGCAGGCCCCGGCCAATGTCGCGGCGGCTTTCTGCGCGGGCTGCCTGCGCAGGCTGCGCCTTGTTTGGTCAGCGGCGGCCTGTGTGGGCTGCGGTCTGTGTTGGCGGCAGCGGACTGCGCGTGCTGTGGCCTATGCGGGTGATAGAGGCCTACGCAGGCTGTGGCCTGTGCGGACGATTTGCCTGCGAGGGCAGCACTCTCATGAAGAGGGGCGTGGTGGCAGCGAAGAGCAGCGGCAGCGGCGACGGTGATCAGAAGGGGACGGGGAGAGGACTAGGGCAAATCTTTCAAGAAGAAAGAAACTTCAATTCTTGAAAATAAATTTGCCAAATGTCTCTTGCAACATTGGCCTACATATAGGCCTTGAAGGAAAGAGAAAATACGAGAAATAAAATAAAGTAGAAGATGTGTTATCATGTCACGTCAAAGGATAGTTCTAGATCTGGCATTGACAACGTGTCATGATGCGGAACGTGTCGTGTGTAAGTGGAGATGTGTCTGATGTTGACACATCTGCTGCCGATGCATTGACTTGGTCGTTATCAAGGTGGTTCTTTAGTTGATGTTGGTGACGAGTCAGGATGCGGGGCATCTTGGATGATGGTGGCGGCGCGTCCAAAGATGATGCATTGACGTCGTTGCCACCAATCTCAGCACTCATTTGATGATGGTCTCACCTCTCTTGTAAGCAAGATCACTCTCTCCCAGGGTGGCAGCCCCTTATTACTTGTCTCTCCATTAAGTTTTCTCCTACCCAAGAATAGAAGAAGCCAATTTCATTCTATTGTTGAGCACATAATATAGAAAATACTGATAAGAAAATATCGAATATGTGTCGGGATTTTGTTCCGAAATATGGAAATCTCATGAATGGGATAGGGTAAGTGTGAGCAATTGGATGAATTTATGGTTAAAGAAAGGTGGTCCTACCTAAGACAACCTACTCTAAAGATTTTCGAATAAGTGGGGGATATAGAAGAAATGTGACTAATAAGATGATACATCAAACACAAGTAGGAATCAAGTTCAAGATGAATTTGATTGTGATTTAGGCCTCTTTCTATAGATCTAAGGGTATGGATGGAAAGAGGAGGGGAAGACAAAGCAGTGGTGAAAATTTCAACCCAATCGAACCTGTAGAATGTCAGATATCCATGTTTGAAGTCAGGGCGATTGTAGCCCTTGTTTTCTCTTTCTCTATTTGTCTATGTACCAACGTTTCCTACTTTTTCTTTTTTCATTGAACCATCACATCGTTTGGATTCCGCACTGCTCTATCTTTTGCGCTTGCGTCTCTCAGAGTCGTCACGTGTACCTGCACTTGGAAAAAGACAAAACAGAATAATAATACATTATTCTTATTATATTTAATAAGGTACTATCCCTGTGGCTGACATGGCAGCTCGTCAGTGCACTCCACATCAGCTTTTATTCTTTTTGTCCAGTAAAATGCTGACATGTACACACCACGTATACTAGTGCATGCCACTGTACACATGGCACAATGTCATAGCACCACGTTGCTGGCTGTCGTTGTTGACTCAAGAGAGAGAGAGAATAAAAAGTTAAAATTTGTCTTTTCTCCTGATCCACATCGTTTATTGTAAAAAAGGCACACCTTTTTTAATTGGTCCGTGTCGCTCCTGTGCCTGAAAAATTCAAAAATTGGGTCATTAGTCATAAATGCAATCATGGCTTTGCTAATTCCGATGCCAGGATTGCTTGCCTAAATGATTGGTTGTCATCAATCATTACCGTTAGTTGTGATTCGTTGCCATTTGATGAAACAAACAGTGACACATGGTAGCGCGTTATCAAGTGCTAGAAAGTATTCTATAAATTATATTAAATAAATAAAAGTACAAAACACAAATAAATATATAGTTTGACTTAGAAAAATCATATCTTCCAAATTTAATGTAGTAAATCTCTAGAAAAATCATATTATCTGTCATAAAATTATGTTTTCATAATCTATTGTCATAAAAATATCCAAACATACAAAAAATGCAGAAAAATTATAACATTGTTGTAATAATAGATTAATGATATTAAGCTTGATAAAATGCAAATATAAGTAATTTAATGCATTTAAGCACGTATATATGATCATGTTAAGTCACTAAAAATGCATATTATTCGGTAGAAACTCTCAAATGATCTTAAATGTTCTCGCAATCTCTCTCCTTCTACCTTTCTCAAATGCTCTTTCCCTATCCTAGAGAGGGAGAGGGAGAGAGCATTTGTATAATATTTTAGCATAAAATGGTTCTCAGATGATGATTTGGAAATCAGTATCTCACTTCGAAGAGAGTTAATTGGCTCATGATTTGGAAGTTCAAGAATATGAGTTGTGATCTGTGTCCATTGTTGTACGAACCAACAGAAATAGTTCTCTATGGTTGAGTCATGGAATAAACCCATTCCAACCCTATCTCTTTGATCTTATTTCTTCTTTAAGTGGCCCACCATTAAAAATAACAGTCCCTCAGATAGATATAAAGAAACACTCGTTGAACACTTCTACCTACTTAGAAAGATGATATTTCTACCATCTTGCATACCCAAATACAAGAGGTTTGTAATTCAATGGTTCTTGATCTTTAGAATCCTACTTTATTCCACTAGAAGATTACTTGTACAACTCTGATAACTATTTGTATATATAGGCCAGACGATGGCAAATTCATTGAACTGGAACTGTTTGATGTTTCCCAGGAAGTTTGTAATCATTCATCTCACTTATATTGTCTATATCTTCTAGGTGAGTTTCTTGTCTTCTTCATTACCTTCTCAACATGGAGCTCTCTCTCTCTCTCACTCTCTCACACACACTCTCTCTCTCATTCTCTCTCTCACTCTCTCTCTCTCTCTTTATCCCTCCTTCTCTCTCTCCCACTCTCTCTCTCTATTTCTTGAAAATTCCATGCACAAAATACAATGATCTCATTCTAGAAGTGGCAGGAAGAGAAGACTTTGAAAAAATCCCTTGACTCCAAAATTGAAATTCTGATGACAAGGATAATAAGGACTTGGATAGAAAGGAAGCAATTATACAAAAACATGAATGACCTTAAGGGAATTATTAGGGTTTTGTGCAGATGCAAGCCTATAAGCTCCAAAGAGCTCACCAAGGGGAGTTATATGGTGGTCGAAATCAATCCATCGCAGGATACGTAGCTGCATAATATCTCATCTGAGAACTTGAAGAAGCAATTTAAGTGTGCTCATGTATTCAGTCCTCAGGTCACCCAAGTTATGAATTTGTGTTTCCAAAACACTCAATAGTTCCTAAAAATTCAGTTCAACAATTTGGAGTCACCTATACTAATAATTTTTTTGTACATAATATGTTTGCAGAAGTGAAAGCCTGTAATCACTTTTGCTATTTTCTATGGGTTTTTGAACTGCCTGTAATCACTTCAATATGAATCAGAGTCAAGGTTTCTGGTTCAAATCCCAGAAGCAACTTGATGTACGCTAGGATTCAAAGTCGGCCAGAGGCAGATGTAGTGGGAGGACTGTTGAAGAGTAACATCCTTTTTCCACAACTTTATAGGAAAAGAAATGCCCTTGTCATTACCTACAATTTTTTGTACAGTTGGTGGGAACTTTAATTCCAATATGTGATTTTATTGACTTTTCCTCTTAAATGATGTGATTCTGAATAATATATTTTGGAGCTTCTTGACCATGTGACCCCTATTTTTCATGCATTCTTGACTTAAATGGGCTATCATAGCAAAAAGAAGGTCAAAACTGTAGAAGGAATGATGGGGGACCAACTCCCCACCAAGACAGAGTGAACGCCAACAACCGCACCGAGCAGCACGAGCCGACGCCCGTGACACTACGTTCAAGTATTCCGCTTAAAGAGAAGCCACCAATCACCGTTTTATTGTATTTTCTTTAATGTTGTAACTTCTGTTATGTCTTGGACTGGGCCTGTCGTGTTGTAGGCCCCGTCCTCTCAGAACTTTTGTATTTTCTTTCTCTTTGCTTGGGGGAGAATCGCTCGTCCCAAGACGGTTCTCTCCAGTTACGCCCAATTGGGCATACACTTGGCCCTATATAAGGACGGCATGCCCCAAAGGACAGAGGAATTCCCCTTCTTATCTGCAGATCATTACTTTCTTTCAGTATTCGTCTCATTATTTTCTGAGCCTCGAGAGTTAGGAACCTCCATCTTGATACCTTGTCATCGTATCCCTAGTGAGTGGATAGGAAAGTTTCTTCGTGGTACACATTAATTCGCTATGTGGGATGTTGGACGCCTACGGGTAGTAAACTACCCCTCTCTTTTTGCGTCTGTATTGGTTCAAAGGGACATAGGGAAGTCGATTGTGCTTAATCAAACTTCGCCAATTTAACTACTCGTTGAAATTGGCTGTGAAATTTGTTTTACTTGTCGTTGTTCTAAAAAATTGAATCATACATTCTAGCAGTTAGCGCATTCTCAAAACATTAACAGTGGTGTAACACGAGCCGTCCGATCCTGGCCTTGGTCGTGTTACATCAAAGAACCTGGTTAACAGTTTTAGAACTACAGAGGGTATAACTGAAACTTCGATGTCCTCCATGATCCTAACCTATGATTGAGTCTCATCGATTGAACAGAAGTAGTGCGCTGAGGCAAACAATTATCCAACAGTTTGATACCAGATAATTGAACTTTCTCTAAAAATATTTTGAAGGCATGGATGATGCGCATTCATCCAATGGGATATTTAGTGTTAAGAAAGATGTATATGTTATGTCCATTTCATGAAACTGGTCACACTTGGTGCCTCCATTTTGACACCCCGGTTGAATAAAGCCATTGATTGGAGAGGTGCCAAAAATAAACCTGATGTAAATCAAGAATCTAGCCACAGATTGGTAAGTGAACTTTTTTTTTTGAATTATATACTATACACATCGGCCTCAAGAGATCCATGTTCTTATTAAATTGAGGCCTCATCTTAAAAATTCTCATTCCCGATATTTATGCTGGTCTCACATTTAGAAGAAAGGGAGAGATTCGAACTCCTCTTGTTTCTAGGTTGATAAAAGCCCAGATTCAGGATACTGTAAATTTCATTGTGGCAATATAGTAGCTTGGCGCAGTAAGTAGCAAAAATTAATATTAGGTCCAGCTCCCCCCCTGAATTTAGAGCTATGCCACATATCTTGAGCAAGATCTTGTGGAACATGGGACTGAAGGATGAACTAAAGTACCTTACAAGACACTAATTCAGATGTTTCACAATAACAAGTCAACCATCAGTCACATAAATGAAGATATCGATGACAAGCTGGAGGAGGGCCTCATATTCAATGCCCCATATTATACATAACCTTTTTATCATTTACTTAACCAATCTAAATCAGAATTGTGTTGAACCAACTATGGATTTATATTTGGTTCAAAATTATTCTGTTATTCTCTTCTTGCACAGAGCAACGAGCAATTAATCACCAATTTCCATTTTACAGTTGAGTTTCCAGCTAAGCTGCTAGAGCATTCTCCGGACGTTATGGAATGTTTTCAAAGCCAATAACTTGATGGGATGATCCTAAAAATAATATTGGAAGATAAACTAAAGGCACAAACTATAAACAAATCTGGCGATTGGTAGCATAATGATGTGACAGAACTCGACATAGTATAAGTGATCCATCAATGGACGATAGTATATAATGGATTAGCAAGTCAATAAGCAAACACAATTTCAAAAGAATAACAACAAATTACAATATAGAACAATTTACCCCAACACCTCAATACAGTGTACCCCAACAAAGAAAAGCTAAAGAATAACCATAGAAGGCATGGAATCTTAAATTACAGAAATGAACTCATTAACAATCCAGCCAAAAGTGATGGGAATTTATGGATGACAATGACATAGTATCATGCAGATTGCAGAATGTAGAAGAGGCAAATGAATGATTTATGTACCTGCCAAGTTTCAATTTTTAATCAAGAACATGAAGAGCTCCACGAAGAACTCCAAAACGAATACAGTATTTGAACTCCCAAAACCGTAGTTCCAGAATCCAAACGCTCCTGGTCGGTAGGAAGAACAGACAAAAATTTAATCAATTCTTGTTTTTAGATTCAAACATTCGATTCAACCTGATTCAAATATAACATTCAAATCAACACGAATATGGGTTTTTGATCAAAACATTGGGTAGTTCAAAATTTTTGATTTGAACCCGATACAAAGATCGGGTTCAAATCAGATTTTAACTAGGTCTGATTGAGGTTTGGATTCAATCGTTCGAATGCCTGATCCGATTGAACATTCAAATGACCAGTTCGAGTCTCCTAGCCCTAATATGGGGTCAGGTTTAAAGCCCAGAAACAACACATTGAACAACATAATGCTTAAGAGGAACAGCTGAGCCCTTGCTGTCATCTGTAGCTTTTAGTAAAGTTGTTAAGCATGCACCTACAAAACATACAACCTGGGCCGTTCTCAACTTTTAGATAGTAGACCTCAAGCTTCATTGTCTGTTGACACCCAGAGAGTCCCTCTCGGCTCCTTGTTGTTCAATTATGATCATAACAATGACTATTAAGTTAAAATACGTATTCCATTGTACTATGGATTGACTCAACAACGATGTGTGATCCAGTTCCCATTTGACTTTTATGATTCAGCCATAGGTTTACTCATTAGATAATATATGCATAGTTATTTTCCTACATTTTAGATTATTTGTGTTTTATTAATCTTCAATTTCTCTTGTTATTATTTGGATTAACTCAATATTTTTGCATTAGTGATAACACCCTAAATTCAGTATTTAATTCAACTAATTATCACACTTTTATCCATTCATAGAATTTAAAGTTGGATTGTTATCAGATATTTAGATGTTCATTAATTTTCCATGTGAATTCTGATTAATCCTAATTTTCTGCTAATTTATATATTTTATGGAATTTATTTAGGCTTGGAATAACTCTATTTAATTGGGAATGTCAGGTTTAAAAATTAACTTTATGTTAATTAATGTGGGAGATAAATTGCTTAATATTCTTGATTTTTCAAGAGTTTTAGTGAATTTTTTGGGAATTCATTCATAAAATAAATTTATTTTTAAATAGAAAATGAAAATAAAACTATAAAGAAAATAGTAATTTAAATCAATTTCTAAAGACTGAGGGACTTTTCTGAATTTTTTGATGCAAATATGGCCTTAAAACAGCTCTCGAATGTGCATTGCAGGCGTAAAAATCCAATAAAAATATTTTCAAGGTTTTATTGAATTAATTGGAAATTTTCTATGACTTTTCTATGTTTTTTAAAGAAATATTGAGGGGAGATAAAGTGGAGGGGCATATGCATAAATATTTTTGGGCGGCATTTGCTTGCACATGCGATTTCAAGAAGGGATTTGAGCCCAAAATGTCAATATTGATTTAGCGGCGCCACATGGCAAAATCTCAGTCGTCAGAAAGGAATCTAACGGCTTTGATGCGGCCAGCGGAAGTCCTTCAATTGGGCGGTATGCTCACCGCCCCTGATGTGCATACAAATCAAATGCATGGGAGGTGACGTGGCCAACTTTGACTGGATGACTGCGGTAAAAACACATAGGAAAGTGCATTTTGAAACGTATTCCTTTTATTTTTTCTTGATTTTCTTTCTTTTGATTTCAGGACAGAGGGTACATGGAGCGCCGAGAGGGGAGGCACAATATGGATTTTTAATTTAGCCAGCCAATGTATGATTGACAGGAAATTGCTTATACTGAAAATTTTAAATCAAATAAATGAATATTGATCATACAGCTCAGATTGGCTAATTTTCATGTATTAGAAACTTTTCAACGTGAAGACAGGTTGAGCTCTATTTTTTATGGCTTTGCTTGTCTCAACCTCCGCTTTCTATCTATAGGTTGGATCAATCAAATAAATCCTACATCAATGCATAAAAAAATAATTAGTTATTAGGGTTAAAATGGTCAATTTTACCATTTAACCTAAGTATAAAAGCATGTATTCCAGTTGAGGAGGTCATTCTGGAAGGGGCTCTTTCACAGCTACGAGGAAGAGAGGAGAAGCAGTCTGGATCAACTGTATTTGGTACCTTCTTACTGCATTGTATTTGAATATTAGTGTAATCTCGATTAAGTGTTAGTTATTTTTTTACAAGCATTCTTAATCTTGGTCTGAATTTCTAATTCTCCAAGGTTGAGCGCAATATACAAGCCCTTACTAGGATTAAAATGAGTGATCATTGAGTTGACCCAGCTATTCCAATTGCAAATTAAGAACAAAAAATTATAAAAAATTTAATTTCTAGGATATATTAGATTGTGTTTATGAGGTGGTAGTTACTGAATTTGGAGACCCAACTCCCTCAAAACAGCCAGAATCAAAATTTCTTCTTAAACTCTCTACTTGACTCCCTTTATCCTTTTCATTGGATCAAAGAAGTCAATTTACAGACCTAATTCTTCTAAATTCTTAATATAATTAGGTTGAATTGATCCCCATTGAATGTTGAATTAATCCTAATTAGGGTCAGATAACTCAATTGGATAAGTAATTGGAATACCTTACTAGCTTTCCTTGGACAATACCCATAATTATCACTATACATCTTGAGTTAGGGTTTTCTAAATTTTATTGTTTATGTTAAAATTAACAACAATAAGGGAATTTAATTGGATCATTTCTTCACTTTGTATCTCTATCTCTTCATTTTGACCATTTCTCTCTCTGGACCCATTATTATTTTTCTCTAATTTCTGTCTAGCCCCTTAATCATCTCTTCCCTTTATCTCTCTAAAAGAGCGAATAAAAAATATCCTTTTTTACACTTATAAATTCAGATTTCCCATCAGCTGCCACTACTGTGCAGCCGTGTGCGCTGCATGGCAGGGGTTAGGTGGCCAGAGCGCCTTCCACCCTCCGTTCGTGCCCGCGCACAAGAGCACGCCTGCAGGGCAGAAGTGTGTACCCCTTCAGGACTTACGCGATTTTTTTGCTAACTCCAGAGGCAACCCAAACTGGTTGGAACCAGTCCGAAATGGATCAAACCAGCATATGTAATTTAAATATTTTTTGATTCTTTTAAAAATCTTTAAAGAATAAGGAAAAATTATGTAAAATTAATATAGTCAATATATAATTATTTTAGCAGATAAAATTTTTTGTAAAAAACTATATTTATCATATTTGTTATTTATAGTAATTGTTGGTGCGCATTTAATTCAAAATAAATATAAAAGCATTTATTTTCTATTAATGGTATTAATTAAAAGTAGGGAAATTTGTAAAAAATTTTATTTTTTTATTTTTAAATAAAAAGAAAAAAACCAATATCATGCATTTCTACAATTTTCATTGATTTTATTAATTTAAATTTAACTGGGGGAATGAGACATACATGTTCAAAAGAGGTAGCACATTAAGGGGCTCCCTATCCTTTGCATGAGATTGATGTAAAATTCATAACCACTACAATCTAATTAAAATTTCCTGAATTATATTTTTGCATGGGCTTCAATGTTTTCATACCCACAAAATTACACCAAAAGTAAAAAAATTAACAAAGTTTACAAGTATACATCAAAGTATGTTGATTAATTGATTGAAATCCTTGTTGATGTAATATTTTTTGCAACCAATCATTCATGGTTTTTTTATATTTCATTCCCTAATTCATACTATTTGGTGTCTAATTAGTTATACAAATGCACGCTGTGTTTTAATACCTCTTAAAAATTTTGACCTTTGAAGACCATTTACTGGAATGAAATTACAGAATTTACATATTATGAAGAATCCTTTTGAATGTGACAGTACATAACTAGAAATTCATCATACAGTATTTTTTGCAGTAAAAATATGACAAATACATCGAGAATTGCTTTACTATTTTAAATGACCAAATAAACTTCCACAAATATTTGAATCCTATTGACCAATGATTTTAACAATTGTGAGGCAGTGTTTCACTTTTATGCATATATTGTGTTACATTTATCTTCCTCATTGAATCGTTGAATGATTAGATCATTAAGGCTTTAGTATGCATTCAAAAGGAACATCACCACTGTGATTTCTAGCATCTTGAGAATCTTATAAAGACCTCTTCAAATATTTCTGATTCTCTCGCTGAATGGCTAAAGGAGGTGTCTCATGGTTGCTCTTGGTTTCTATATTTATTAGTTTAAATTTTATGATGAATGTTGAACTGATGGATTCATTGATATATTTGGGATCACAAAATTGAAAGTAGACTATTTTTTCATGCCTAGTGAACCAATGTTTAAATCGGGGTAAAGCACAATCAAGTTAAGCGTATATGTCTTTCTAGAAGTATGTCAAAGTCAGGGTGAAAGCACAATCACTCATTACAGTCACTTTTATGAGGAAATGTTAATTATTAAGTTGGCTCTAATACCTGATTGGAAATAAAAAATAATTCATGCATAAAAAGATCAAACATATGAATTGGGATATGAAAACCTACAGTTGTTGATTGATCTAACCACATTGCACAGAACTTTATCCATGATAAAATGATTATTTGTTTGAGCCTCTTTGAGTCATTAAAATGGTGGGCCTCTACATGTATTCAAGTAGTTGTTGACATATGAAACCTCCTCATTTTGTTATCAAATGTCAATTAGAAACTTGTAGTTTATTGTAAATGTTAAGCGGTTTATCCACAACATGTGTGTGGTGTCTTAAGTCTAAGGACAAATTACACACCAGTGACATGATTCACTTGATCTACGGTTTGGTATAATACAATTAAAGGATGCAAACAGATTACTGCATTGAGCTCTGTTCCCAAAGAGCATCCACAATCTGCCATTGTATCCAATATAATGCCTATGGGAGTGACCTTATGAATTTGCTGCTTGGGGATAGACATTGTCACTGTTTATGGGTACTTGGATTTCCTTCTTGAGTATCCATTGAATAGGAGTATTTACAGTATTATATTGTCCTCCTATTATGATCTCATCATAGTTCACTTTGTCATTGCATCTATTCATAAACTTCATTATAAGCATCGCACATGCATTATAAAGAGTGTAGTGTATCAGTAACTATTGTCTGATAAATGGAATGTGTGATTGTCTTGCCGGCCACATATAGCTTCATCTTGTTCTCTCAAAATCAAGAAGTGAATCAGAAAGATGAGGCAAGGCCCATCTATTAATGAGTAAGGAATATAAAATGATACACTTTGGAATTGGCAAGCTGACCTCTCCATCATGTTTCAGTGATTGAGATTGACCACGCTGGTTTCTTGGGCTCTCCATTTGGAGGGCGTGAACATTGGCTGGAGAGGGAGAGTCACCATATTTTAAGATACCAAAGAAATGTCAATGCGTCTCTTTATTTATTTGTTTGAAGGCTTTGAGATATGACCCTCAATATGACATCATCTTCTAAAAGACGTTATTGATTTAGAATTAACTGTATGGATAATAATATGTAGAGCTATTTCATATTTAACTCAGCATTTAATACATAAATATCATGATTCATGTAGCACAATTTTGGGATTAAGATACTTTTGTTGTGTAGTGGCAATTATTTTTCAAAGAATAATTTGGAATAATTTTAAATGAACATAACGGAGAAGTATTTAGTCATTTGGACAAAACAATATTGACCTTGGGCTGGTTCTGCTGGAGAACAAAGGGTCTGCCACTGCTACATAACAGTTTAGGAGACAATTCTCTAACAAGGGATGATTCTATGGGGTACTCTTTTCCTGACCCATAAAAAATAGTTTGGTTGTGGGAGCATTGGTCCAGCCAGAGTTCTCTACACATGTTGGTTGATGCTACTGATCTGTCTATCTATGGGAAACAATTAAGTACTGTAAAAAACCAAACATTCGCTTTGTATTCTGAATTGTTGAAATCAATCACTTAAACGTTCATACAAATTTAAAGAAAATAAATATTAAATCCCAAAAAAAAATTTAGAACTTATTCATAATAATATAAATATTTAATCCATTTATTTAAAAATAGTTTTGATTAGTTTTCCATCATTTTTTGGCTTTCTCTTTGGAAAATATTCTAAAAATGCAAATACTGTAAAATGAACTAAAAAAGTTTCCACTATATTTCGATTGCAATTTACTCTTTTTAACCTTCTGCTTCAAGATTCAATCCTTACTCATGGAGCATGCCCAACTGACATCGATGAAACGTCATCGTAGCCATCTTCATCATCATCATTAGTACCGCCAAGTCCGTGTCCAGCTTGACCAGCACGCCAAAGCATCCGTGAAGATTCTTGGGTTTAAATACCCCTGGTAGAGCACGTCCATGCACGTATTCGTGTTTTAATTATCTGTTTTCATTCTTCCAATTTAATGTTTCATGTTTGTCACGACGAGTGCATCGTACTTGTCATGAGTGTCTGTATCATCGCATTTTATCCGCCGTTTTATTTCAAATCATTTTAAGATTTCTCCTATGTTTTTTTCATTTTAAGTGTTGTAAAATGGGTCCTTAATGGGCCTCTAATGAGAACTTTGTAATGGGCCCATCATGGCTCTATTTAAGGCCATGATGGGGCCCATTCTACTTGGATCTGGATTTCTTTGGGTGGCAGTTACCACGAGTTGTTCAGATTTCACATCAAAAGAGAGAAAGAGGGAGAAAGGAAGAAGGATAAGAAAGGAGAGGAAGAAGAAGAATAGAAGGAAGAAAGGGGAGGGAGAAGACTCGTTGGATTGATATCCTCAGTCTGGTCATGCCGGATTAAGCTTTCACTTCCGTGTGCTAACCATTTTTGGAACATCGATGCTGATCCACGGCTTCCAATGACCTTCCACGTCAATCAAATATGCGTCCAACGAGGTTTGCCCCATTTGTGGGCTATCACCATGGCCAATTGGCACAATCGTCCAGTGCATGGCGACCCTCGCCTTCTCAGCCATCCACGGATGATGAAGAATTTGTCGCGCACCCGGGTTCAGCAATCGTGATTTGTCCCATTCAGAGGTTGTGATCATCCAGATTGGCCGCCCGTTAATCGCACCTCTACGCTGCCAACTACTCCGGCTCTCGTGCTAGGTTGACCTACCCTGATCCACCGCAAACCCGCGGTGACCATTCATCAAACAACCTGCCTCCAACGAAAGTAAGCTGCATCATCAGGTCAACCATTAGGCTCTCCACACCATGAATTCTGGTCAATCGTCTACAACACCAGTTCAGTTTAACGTGGCCCCACCTGCCGCCTTCGCAAAACTGTTGCATGCATATTAACACACGACATTGATCAGTGCTGTGACTGACCGTAGCCTTGTTGAATATTGTCTGCTACACCGTGCTGCCATCTAGCAATCGCCCAGTGTTGTTGTCAGCCTACGTTCAATCCTCGCCTCCCAAGGTCGCTGAACTACTAAAGAGCTTAAGATGTCACCAGTGTGGACCACTATTGTCGCTCTATTTTGACTCACCATCTGCTCAGTGCTTTGGTCTGCCGCAACCAGTGCTGCTGCCATCGACGTGGCTGCTGGCCGTGGCTGATCCACTGTCGACGAGTGTATTCAATCCTTCTCTGGACACATCAATCCATCAATACGGACGAGTCTGTTAAACTCTAGACATTCGCTCTCATTGCTTCTTCGTGGCATCTATCTGCTTCATCCTCCAACACCGCACCGGCTATTGTTCCTGCACTGTGAGGCTGCCGCAAGCCGAGCCTATCAGTTCTCATCACCAACACCACATACTCATCTACCGGCCTGCGCCATTCTGTGTCTGACAAAGACGCCGATGATGTACGACACCATCGATGAGGTATGCCATTCTCTTCCTCGTTAGTTACATTACATCTTCTAATATATTTTCAGCTACACACCACCATGCTCGGGTTAGATTAGGTGAGAGAAATTTTCTATCAAAGACTACGATGTCAAGTGAATTCCCTAGGTACACGTCGAGCACATGAGTTACGTGTGAGCCCCTACGAAATTATTATGTTTGGCATTGTAGTCACCATCGTTGCTCCAACGAGGGTTAGAAGGTCACCGTCACCATCATCAGTCGTCCACCTCGGAGCTCAGGACTCGGTGAATCCCCACAAGTCTAACCTGCGTGTACACTCCACCTAGATCATATGCACTCACGTAGTACATTTATTTTGGTGAACTACTCATCGGACGACGCCATCGACGGCGTTCAACATCATCTTGGTATCAGAGCCACGTTATTGACACCCATAATACGTCTCTGTACCCTCGCATCATAGCATCTGCATTCATCAATTTTTGAAAACCCATCCAGGTACCCCCTTGAGGAACTGGCCATTGTCATCGAGACGCGATCTAGCAGAAGGATTAACCAAGAAGGTTTCGACTTCTCCGTGACAAGATGACTCACGTCGCTCGAAAGAGTCAGCCCTATATGGCTGTTAGAGCATCATCCCCTCACACCCAAAGGTGGCACTTCAGTGCCTCCTTTAAAGCTCAAACAAACCGTAGCCATTGATAGGGGTGCCGACGGATCACTCGGCTCATGCGGACACGCCCGTGGCCAACGTGGATGAGATTGATCCCACCACAGTGCCTCGCGACCACTATGTACTACCTACCCTAGTGACATCGAGGAGAACATGATAAGTCGTTGCCCACACGAGAAGGATCCGTGGATGAGCCTACACCCTAGGCTCCCTTCGCACATGGCCGAAGAGCAGGACGTGGATGAGAGAGAATGCAATAGCAATAGCGAACCCGGGAGGACTTTAACAGAGAAAGTGAAGCGTATCTCCGCACCTTGACCGCCGTCAGTGAACGCATGGATCAATTACTAGCAGGACCCGCGGTATCTCCAATACCCATCCCCGCGCCTAAGTCTATGGTGCCAAAACAAGCCCGCAACCCCCCTAGGGTCGCACAACCCCTAGAGCGACCACAGATGCCCATTGAAGACGACGATTACCCCTGACAACCGGTGGTAGGACGAGATGCGTTGGGACTGACGTCCTGACCAATATCACGCACGTGACCCACAAGACATCCATGTTAGGGATGGACGATACCCCCAAGATGACTATGACCATGGGCACAAGGCCGACCTTCTGGCCCGTTGAGATGACTAAGTCCTCCTCTATAACCACTGGTACGATGAACCTGACAAGGTTCCTCGGTACCCGCCAAGCGTAATACCTGATCACCACGGCCCGTACGATGGTGAACCTACGATGGGTTGATCACAAACGCTACCCAACGCCACCCCGATGACACACCAGACCGCAATATGGAGGAAACCCGGTGCCCAAGCGACACCCAGATGAATATGGTTGCCGATGAAAGGAGCATCACACTAGGATCAAGAGAGCATACGAGCCGACGTCGCCGTCTTCGAAGGGTCGAGGAAGCCGAAGGCGTTCATTGACTGGGAGTCGAGTATGAACTCCTATTTTCGATGATATCCCATGGATGATGACTTGTGCATCGAATATGCACAAACAAGACTTGGCAGATAGGCCAAGATTTTCTGGGAGAAGAAGCACGTCGCAGCTGAACGACGAGGATGACCCATCACGTTATGGATCGAGATGGCTTAAAAGCTGAAAAGCAAGTACGTGCCACGGTAGTACCAAATGATGTTATTCCTTTCATGGCTCGACCTATGATGGAATATATCGAGGCCGTTGAGAACTGACGATTGCGATGCTAGTTTGTGGAGGACCCACGAATCGTCATTGTCCTGTTTGCTCACGGGCTTTGACCAACCTTGTGCAGCAAGGTGCTTAAGTGCAACCCTGTTGAGGTCTATGAAGCCTACCACATTGTAGAGCATTTAGAGCATTTGGGCAAGGAGACCGTTACCCATGCTACCCTAGCACCACATCTAGCCACACCTGCTAGTATCACTCCGTATGCATCCGCTTAGACTTTACAGAATGCCTGAGGACAAGGAAATACCCTGGCCACTTTAGTGGGATCAGTCCCACGCGCTCGGGCCGCCATGACCAACACCATGGCCCGTAGCGCTACCGTGAACTAAGCACATATCATGTGCTTTAAGTGCCAAGGGAAAGGGCACCGAGCCAATCAATGCCCGTCATCAGCACTACTGATCCATGTTGGAGATGTCAACCCAGATCAGATGGGCAAGATGGACCCCCTACATGAAGACAAATATCATGTAGATGAGAAGTTTGTGCAGGAGTAAGAAGAACCCGGACGAACGAGTCGGGTACATACAGATCAGCGAACCTAGGGCAACTCGACCAACCACTGGCCGATAGTTGGCAAATATTGACGTAGATCGCCCCAGCACTAGTGGAACGTGGCCACTGCCTTGAGCCGCCCCACCTACTCGACATGCAATTGTAGTGCAGCGGTCCGACCCAATGGCCGATGCGACCCTTCGCACCTCGATCTTCTATACCTATGTCAAGATCAACGACAAGGTATGTAAGTTGATTTTCAATAGTGGGAGTTGCATCAACGCCATCTCCGACGTGATGGTTGCCAAACTAGGGTCGGTGATCATACCCCACCTGACTCCCAATGATGTGTCGTGGATCGATGCTTCACCCTTGCCGATGAAATGTCAATGCCGTGTCCCGTTAAAGGTGAGCTCCTATGATGAGAGTGTCCTTTGTGACGTACTTCCTATGAAAGTAGGAAGCATCATCTTAGGCCATCCTTGGCTATATAACCATGACATCACTCTAGCTGGAAGTATGAACATGTGTTCATTCATGTACCAAGGACAGAAGATCACATGGTACCCATATTTCATGAAACTGGTGAACAAGAAGGTCCCGACCAACACGGTAGGGTTAGTGATCGGAAGTGGCACCTTGTTCACCCGAGTCATGGGACGCGAGATCGACGACACGAAAAACTTTTAAGTCAAAATTTTATTGAATTATCGACAAAGATCCATAAATATAACTATGTCCTCTTCTCCTCCACGTTTTTCTGTACATAAAATTTTCAATTCGTGTTTGATCTTTGATGCTTATAACACCAATATCATTTTCAATCCTGCACCAAGTTCAATGATTCTACCTACAACTATTTCGTATCACAATTTTGCATAACTGTTATCTCTCACAAAGTATTCAAACAACATCTTAGAAATATCCAGAGATTAATCCTTCAACGTCCTTTGTTTACCGATCGATTCCTCCATGCCCAATTTTAAACCCCTGTAACTCATTACAAACTCAACCACATGCTGCAATTTAAATTTAGTTAGTTTTGTATATATGTTAGCAACAATTCATATGTTGAGAAAAAGGTCAAAATCAGTGTAAGAAATATACTAAAAAATATAAACTTATCACAGGGTTGAGGATGTTCGTAGTTCGGATCCCAGCCTTCTATTCTTTGAATCTTGAAATAACCTGCACCAAAAACCATGATTCCAAGTTTTATAGACTTTTATTGATGTTAGAAATAATTAATTTCTTCAGAGAATGCTGAAAAACTGCTTGAAAATTGATCTAGGAACTGAGATATCTCTCTAACTTTTGGATTGCGATTTTCAAAGAGGAAGGAGAAGGGAGGTTGAAACTAGGGCCCAACACTGCATTTATGGACTTGGAAATCCAAAAGGGCATAATGATAATCATTCAAAATTCCAACAGTCATACTCATTGATTATGATTATGAAAAATAAAATAATTATCATTTTAATATAAATTCTTTACATTTACAATTTTGCCATCAATTCAAAATACCTTTCAAAATTTAAGAGCAAAAAGTAACTGTTATACCAAGGACTTGAGATTTAAAATAATACTAAACTTTTAGATATATTTCTCACATCATTTAAATAAATATATGACCATTGGATAATAATATCTTCATGTAATAAGTTTTCATTAAATCATTAATAAATGCAGCCTTAAATACTCGAAGGTAGTAATTAAGTTTTTTAACACGTTATTCAGCAAATCAAATGAACAAAAATTCACCCAAATACCTGAAAAGTTGTAAAAGCTGTATCAATCTTCATGTCATAAAATTACAAGTTCTAAATATATGATTTGACTTGTTCAATGTATGGTCAAACTAAGTAGCCTTTTAATATATCTAAGGCTCTTATTTTATCTTCACATACAATCAATCAACTACTTGAATGAGGGCCTATTATGCTTGGATCACAACCCATATTGAGGCATATATTGCCGATAAAAATATTTTCAAAACACACATTAAAGCATCACTTTGAACATTCATCAAAACACACATTAAAGCATTGTGCTAAAAATGCCCTTAAAGCTTATTTTTTATTGCCGATAAAAAAAACATATCTATCAAATTTACAAAACGTAGAGCAAAAATGAAGCTAAAGAGTAACAAAACGAGGATAATAATATGGAAGTTGGTTCCTAAAATTCTGATTATCGGATCGAGTTGGCATTGAAATTTTGAGAAGTAAGAGTTTGGGTATATAATTAGTAAGATTGGACCCATTTTGATCAAATGGATCCATTCAATTTTTCATTGTTGATTGAGACTGTTATAATATTCAAGTCACTTATTTTCAGTTTTTAGTTTTAGTCATTAAAGTTGACATCTAAATAATATCTTTCAAGAAAATCTTACTTGCATTATAGTGTATTGGTATACACACATCTTGACAAATAATTAATCATTATCAAAAGACATGAATTTTAAATTATATTATATTACATATCTGTAGATTAATATTAATTTTAAATCTGAATTACATTTAGTAATTCATGTCCTTATTTCATGTGGATAGACATAGAAAAATTATTAATCCAAGTAAAAATATTTATATCTTTGATTTTTCAATCTTTGTACCAGATCGATGGAGTTCAAGAAAAACTCAAAGAAGTGATTTTAAATATATATATATATATATATATATATAGAGAGAGAGAGAGAGAGAGAAAGAGAGAGAGAGGGAGATAGAGAGATTGAGTGTGAATTGTATAATAAATAAATTAGTGAGTTCTAGATTTTGAATGAATTCATGTATACTTAATCAATCAAAGTAATGAATCGACCATGAAACATGTTATTTAATGAAAGAATGATGGGGGATCATCCAACTTTGAAGACCCCAGCAAACCACTTCGTTGAGCGAGGGCTCGCACGTGAGACCCAGCCTTCGGAGTACCCGGCCTAGTCAACGGGCCACAATGGTTTGATGTTATCTTTCCTTATATTTTCCTTGTTTAGTAGGCCTTGTATGTCGGCCATGTATGTGTTTGTTTTTGTTTGTTCGAACATGTTTGGACTGCTGTATGGACCTACACATTTGCGCGGGTGTCAGCACATTTGCGCAGCTGTGTGTCTGTCTCCTATTAGAGGGCCCTAGGACACTTTAAGTTGCCCTTCTCCCCTTTTTTAAGGGAGAAGGCCCGTGTATACCCCTATAAGAGGTGGGGCCGCCTACAAGAAGAAAGAATATATGAAAATATTGAAATACAATGTGAGTTTTTAAGGATTTCTTGTTTTTTAGTTAATTTAGGGTTTCATATTATTTATGAAAATGCCACTACAAAGTTAGGATAAAAAAAGAACCCTAGAGATCTCTGGAAACCGTCATCGTCTTCGCCGAAGCTCCCCCATCCTGCCACAGTTGGCGACCTTCCCCGCCACGACCGGCATCTCTTGGGTCACCCGTGCTGTGGTCGCAGCCGACCGCACCACCGTAGCGGCCTTCTGGCCACCAGCAACAGTCGCAACCACCTGTCGCAGTCGTGGTTGCAACTACCGCCGCAGCCACCAGACACTACCCCAATCGCAACCCCTCTAGTTGCCGCCAACCGCCTGTCACCGCTGTCATGCCCTGCCATCACTGCCGAGCCCAGTCGTTGCCGTGCCATTCTGCCCTCCAACCTCCGCGCTGCAGTACCCTATTGTTGCCTAGCTGTCATGCCCTACTTTGTTCTGACTTATCATGCCACCTCACTCTACCGCCTCTTCACCACCGTGCCCTGTCGCACTTGTGCCTCTTGCTGCAGCCGGTGCTGCTTATGCCACAAAGCCCTGCTACCGCTTACGCTGTTGCATCTAATGTTGCTCATGCCGCAGCGCCCTTTGGTGCGCATGCCTCCACATTCGCTGTAGTACCCAACGCCACACCTCGCTGCTTCGCCCACCACTACTCCAGCCTCCCCATTGCTGTGCTCGTGCCACTCTAATGTTGCACCATCGTTGTCGTCGCCGCACTCATAGATGCCACCACGCATGTCACCGCCGTTGCTGCTCCAGTCGCGGTGGTCGTTCGTTAGTGCCCTGGTAATTGCTCGTCATCACCCGATCGCTTGCCAGGTCGCTTGCTAGCCGCGTTATCACTAAGACAAACGTCAGGCCAGCCCTCACGAATTGGGTATGCCCACACTTCTTCCCCCTTATGCATTCAATTATTTCTTTCAGTGCCTCCCAAATGTGTCTCCACCGCTAGGGTAGGTTAGTGATAGAGTATGAAAATGTCACTGGGACTAGGCTTCTATTGGTACGACCTTGGTTGGCAATTTGAACGGTGTTCACACAAGCGGCAATAGTCGTACTCGCACCGCCCGCCCTCAACCCATCGTCCGGGTCATCGAGAGCCTTGTGGCATTCCTAGGTCAAACTTACCATAGCCTAGTGGTCGTTGGTGTTCGTCGACGCCATACTTTTACTTCTCACTGATTTCATTGTTGCATCATCACTTGCATTACGTCCACATTAGTCATCTCCACTACATGGCATGATGTCCCTTGCCCTCCCTGTGTGTAACACAAGCCGTTTGATCCCGGCGTCTCTTGTGTTACATCAAAGAAGCTAAAATCTAAAGGCCAAGAAGTAGGGCTGCCAAATTCTATAGAAAACCCTTGACTATTATCCTTCTTTGATATAATTTACCTCTATATGTCCTTCAAAATTTAACTTATAAAACCAATCATAGTAATGGTTGAATTGATTGGATTGAGATAATTATACTATTAAGTTTCAATGAATTCTTAATTTAAAATTTTAATTGTTTTATTGTGGAACATAAACTAAAGGTTTTCCAACCTGTTAATGTCTCTGCAACCGTGGTCAAACACTGGTGCAGCCATGGTTTGACATGCTGATTCAGATTTGAGGTCCAAATTTAAGTTTGCCATCTTAGAGTCATTTTCGACATGACAATAAAGGAGACCTCATAATTCCCCTTTACTACAGATTTCTTGGACAATCAATGGACTGATCGTCTGTTTCATGTGACTGTGCCATCCATTGATGTCTAGAGAAATTGATGGATTAATGAATGAAATGATTTTAGTAAGCAGCCACCTATCATGAATGATGAATGACTGATGACAGAAATGACAAAATAGATGGCTGATAATGAGTGAGGATGATTTGAATGAAGGAATTGTCGATACAACAAATTTTTTAAAATTTAGAAGTGAACATGAACTTAGACGGTGACAATGAGGAAGATTGTCAGCTTTGACAAAGATGATTGCAGTTGTACAAAAGCAAGGGCTGTCATCGAAGGGGATAAGGACTATTGGAAATGAAAAAGATGACAGCGGTGAACGAGATTAAAACCTTGATGATAGGGACAAGGACTATCATGGATGTGGACAGAAACTGTCAAAGACAACCATCCTAGACGGGGGTGAGGGCTGTCAATAACAGGGACGATGACTGCAATGATGAGGACGATGGCCAAGGATCATAGATAACAGAGGTGACAACCATGGGTTAATGACCATCCATGAAGGTGACAATGACAGGCATGGATGGGGATGACAACCATCAACAATCGGAACAAAGATCTGCTTGGAAAGGGAATAAATCATTGATGATGGGGATATTGACTTTGAACGCCAGGGTGACGAGCATCACCAACAGAGATGACAGTCAATGATGATGGGGAAGACAGCCGTCTTGGGCATGGAAGATAATTGTCCAATTATAGGGACAAGGATCTTTGTCCTAGATAGCTACGACAGATGTTGTGGATGGGGAAGGTAATATTTGATGACCATGTTGGTGATGACCATCACTGATGGAGAGGATAACATTGAGAATGGAGCTGATGTCGTGTTCAACCAAAAAGGGTCGTGGATGGGGCCAATACCATCATTTACAGGGATGATGACAGTTATTGAGAAGTCAGCAGCTCGGCATCGACAACACACAAGCCCAGTCAGCAGCAATGATGACATTAGGACTTCACTTAAAGAATAACTTGTAAGAATCGAACGCATACTTTATACTCGTTAAGAGAATAAGCGGTCAGGATCAAGTTAGACTTGGACATATAGAGGATTGAAGATAGATGGCCCAAATCATACTACACATATGAAACACAAACATGTACAGGATTCACTTAGGCTGAGCCATTATCTTCTGCTATAACCACTCTGATTAAAACTTGGAAAGTTACTATTAGTTTCATCTACTGTATTGTATAACAAGTACCAACCATTTTAAAGGCTAAATTGGGATTCAATTGATAAGTTAATACTCGTTATGTGCACTCTCTCTTTCTATGGTTCTCCTCTCTATCCCCTTCTGTTATTCTTGCATCTTAAGCAAGCACAATCCTCACAGCCGTCTCGACTTTTGTTGACTTTTCTCTCTCGCTCTCCATCTCTCTCCCTCTCTTGCTTGATATTGATCTCGATGTTTATCTCTCTCTTCCTCACGTTTTCTCTTCCTCTCCCTCTATGTCACTCTCTTTCTCTCTCTTTCGCTCATATTCAATCTTGGTCTCTCCCTCTTTTCTCTTTCTTTTGCTTCTTGTCTCTCTTTCTCTCTCTTTTATTCTCCTTGTCTCTCTTGCTCTCTCCCTTCTTTCCTTCCCTCTCACTCTTTTTCTTGCTCCCACTCCTCCCTCTCTTTCTCCCTATTTTTTCCATTTGTCATCTCTAGTATTTCATCATTGAGCAATGACAAAACAGAACTAATGAAGGAACTGTGAAGATAAAGGATCAGGATTGGATAAAAATTTTGATAAAATTAAATGTGAGGGACGAACGACTAAATAGATGTCCATTCTTTCCCATCCATCAAAAATAGCCATCCATTATTCGTCCAACAGGCATATTTGGATGTTCCCTGAAGAGGCTGAAGGTCCCGTTCCATTACATACATAGTCCATGGAAAGTTCAGTTTTTGCCATCAAACTAATGCTCTTTGTCAACAAATGATGAACCGAAACACCCCGTCATGTTTGGTTTGTTCGCAAAAGTTGGTAAAAGATACACTGTTTGATGAATAAATTAAAGGTATAGACCATTTTGAACTATGAAAATACTACATCATCTTTATGTAATTTAATTTTTTAGATATCTAAAAGAATCATAATGCACCAGAAATATTTTTTTTGATTATTGTAATCGACGTTATAAACATTATTGGATAGAGGAGTCATTATTTTTCAGATTGTTGTCATACCAATGTTACAAACCTTAAAATAAATTGAAATCAATGATGGATTTGTCTCCTCTTTTATCACAATGACAAGATTTTTATGGCTCCATTGCAATAGCATTATGGCTCGCTATTTGATCATTTTTTATTAGCCTACACCGGTTAAAATTACTTGAAGCCCAGGGGTCAGAAACTCGCCAAATTAGCAGAGATGCTGACCAATAGGATTTAAATTAAATATTAGATAGTAAGAAAATGTGTGTACCTTATACTCGTTAAACAGAATTAGTGGCTATGATCAAATATAGGATAAAAGATAGACATGATAAAATCTATAAGGTAAGGATTAAATTGTAGAAAGGTAAACAGTTGGACAGTCTGGATTAAATCTAAACTAGCTGTTATAAACAGTTATAATGGCAACTATCAATCCAAGAGAAGATACTGATGACTCTAAAATATGTCATCAAATAATCAAGTTCTCAAGTTTAAATTCATTACAATTATCTTGTGAATTCATGCTAAGTTCATGCATATGTATTGTTTTATGAAATCACTAACCCCACTTGATTCTTTGAATCAAGTGGAATATATTTAACGTTTTATGGCTAGTGAACATTCAGAAACAGGTTAAGAAGATCAAGGAAGAGAGGAGGATCAACAGAAGTGGGCAAAAATTCAAGTGGCAAAATTACGAAAATGCCCTGGGCATGACTGAAGAGAAAACCTATAAATACTCTCTTGAGAGAGGAGTTTAGGTGTTCAGAATTTTCTAAGGAAACTAGGGCTTGGAGAAGAGGATTTCTGCACCCTCCAGGAGCTGATGAGCTTTGGAGTTGGAGAGGAAGAACAGACTGAAGATAGCTTGGATTGAAGAACCACGCCTGCCGCAAGGACGTGACACCCGACGTGGGGAAATCTCAAGCTTCAGCCCTGTAATCCCTCTCTTCTCAGACAATTTTGGTTGGGTTGGAAGAGTCGCAAGATCTTCCAATGTTTTCCAACTGAGGATTGTTTCATTTAGATTTGATTTCAGTTGAATTTTGTTTCTTTCTTGTTCTGATCATCCTCCCCAAACTTCCCAAAAATCCCTTTGACGCAGCAGCACCGCTTGCAGCAGCACTGCCACAAGCAGCGCCGCCTTGCGCAGCACGCGCCGCAGCCACACGCCGCGCGCAGCCACGCCGCGCGCAGCCACGCCGCGCAGCCACGCCACGCAGCCACGCCGCTGCAGCCACGCCACAGAGCCACGCTGCGCTGCGTGACAGCGCTGCGCACGCAGCAGCGCCGCGCAGCCACGCCGCGACAGCGCCACAGACGCAAACACCTTGCGCGCAGGTACCCTGCACGCAAGGTGTTTGATCCTTTGCCCCCAAGGGTGGGTACTGTCTACAGAGAACTCCTCTCAGACAGCCTCTATTAAGTTAAATCTTTAACTTAATCAGAGCAATAGCAGTTAAATCTTTCGACTAAACTGGGAATTAAAGAGGAATTCTGTGATTTCCTGAGGATCATTTAACAGAGTTTAATATTTATTTTAAATTGATAAGTGACATATCTATTGAATAAAGAAGGAAATTTCTACTGTTTTCTCCTGCTCCCTGTGGATCGACCCTCACTCGCCTTACGCCGTGAGGTTTATAAATTTGTTGCATAAGCTCTGAACCTCACACGTCTGAACTGCTAAATAACCATTAAAAAACACATAAAATCTGAGCTTATCAGTAACACAGGGACAGACACGATTGAATCAAGAGTATCTGTTCTAAGCGGTTATAACGGCTACAATTAGAGCAAAACAATATTACCATATTAATGTAAAATAGATCTATAGAAGTACCAACCAATTTTCAACATTAAAGTTTACCAGAATACAAAGATCTTGACAACTTGCCTCGATGCACACTCTCTCTCCTTCCCTCTTCTATCTCTACTTCTCTTTTTCTCTTCCATCTTGTCTCTTGATTATTCTTCACCTTCAAGATCAGCACATGGAATATTCTTCACAAAATTAACAGGGTTTTTGCAACACCCTCCTTTTCTTTCCTTTAAGTGATCCAAAGTAAAACTCTACAGTGAGACAGATTATACAAAGTACCACTGCCACCACACAAAGCCCAGAAATAGCTATGTGTGTACGTTCTCCCACCTATCAAAATAGCCCATTAGAGTTTCAATCATTACCTACAGCATTTTTATATATTTAACAGTCTAGAGTGTTAAATTCTACACCAAAATACTAAATATCTGTTCTGCAAGATTAGAATCTCTGGTTAATTGATACATAGCTAGGAACAAGTCTTGGTCACATAAGTCCTCTTTGGAGTCATCAACGTGGGCGGAAGCTTCTCCTCTTCAATGATAACAATGGGAACGAAGAGCAACTCCCTCTCAAAAATAGGAAGAGATGACAGGAGTAGACAGAGACAGAAGTAAATGACCAGTTAATGGATCATTGTGATTAATCTCATAAAAGACATTTACAATTGGTTCGTATTTATACTTATATCTAATTGCAATTAGAATATGTAATTTCTATCATTCAATCATAACCATTACAATAAGTTATAATGGCTATGTTAAGATGCATTCCTGGCTGCAAGATTATTTCTCTGTATGTTTAAACATCACTGTATATCTTAAATCTTAACTATCTTTGAACATATATTCAATCCTATCAACTTGTTCTCATAACACTTATAGGGTTATGTATTTGATTCTTACTAGTTAATCTTTATTAAAGGTCCTATTGGTCCTTCAGTGCTGATCTGTCCGCTGACCAGGAACTAAGTTTGTGTCTCTCTTATCACTTCCCGTCAAGTACAAAGACAGCTATGTGACGTTTAGCTTGCTCCTTAATAACATGCAAATTATTCTATACATATATTGCATATTCATAAATATTAGCATCTGCTTTAAAATGATTCAAACTGCCTTTAGTGTAAATTTATGATTGCTTTAGAGTTTCTGAAATTTTTACAGTTTTTTTAAACTTTGGACTTATGAAGAAATTAATTTTAAAAAAGAAAGATTATTTATATAGAATTACTAATAGTGTTTCCTAATTTTTCTGGAAATTTTTTCCACATTTTCCCAGACCACATTAGTAGAGAGGTTACGTTCTTACACTAAAAGGGAGAATAAAAGGGAGAATGACCACATTAAGGATAGATAAAATAAAAGGATTGGATGGCCATGATTCACACAACTTCAAACCATAATATATTACTATCCAACAATCAAATCAACCTGAAATTTTGAGGGTAGCTTTCTCTTTACGCTCTTTCCATCCATGGGAGGAATTTATAAAACATTTTCATGAAGGTGGGGAAACAACTTCAAACTTTCCCCAACCCTAGTTTCCAACGAAGGACACATCAAGCTTTGGAAGTCTACATTTTCTGCAGTTCTTGAATTTAGCTGGTGAGATTCTTCTTCCCCATTGGATCTTCTTTTTTGTTGCGAAAATGTAATGCCAGACATCATCGGGGGCATCGTCCGATCGGGTATCGAGATGATGCTTTGATACCAAGATGATGTCGTATGTCATCGGGGACGTGGTCTGGTCGGGTATGGAGACGATGCCCTAATACCATGATGCTGCCAGATGTCATCAGTGACGTTGTCCATCGGATAAATCCAAAAGTATGTGTAACTACGTGATGCGATGAACCTAGGTGGATGTACATGCTGCGAGCTCATGGGGTTTTGCCGAGCTCAGAGCTCCGGGTTGGGCAACCAGAGCCAGTAACCTTCTGACCCTCATCGGAGCAACAATAGTGACTACGGCGACAAGCAGAATAATTCCATTGGTGCTCGCATGTAACGGACGGGCTCGACCCATACCTAGGATCTCACTCAATTCATAGTCTTTGATAATTAAACTCTCACCTAAACTAACCCAATCGCGCTCGAGTGCAGCCAAGAATATACAAAAAGAAGTAGTATTATTGACGAGCAAGGGGAATGACATACCTCATCGGCGGAGTTGCTCATCGTTGATGTCTTCGTTGGAGAGAATCGGTACGAGCAGGTGTGTTGGGTAGGTACTAGAGATGGACCTGGTGTAGCTCGTCCGGCAACTGCGGCATAGCGTTGGAGAAATAGTCAGAGATCGAAGGAGAGGATGAGTTGGGAGAAGCATATGGCAGTGAAGTGGCTTAAGCGATCGGCTGAATCCAATAAGTGCAACCTTAAGTAGATCGGCGGGGGTAGAGTCTGGTGGCTGTTGCAAGTAGTAGCTAACGAGTAGCGATGCATCGAGTTGATCCGACGGTATGGCGGGCCTTGCTGTTGAGTTCGGTGCGCTACCCAACAAGTGACGCATAGGCAGTAGGATGACCATGGGCACGGTGAGGCACAGAAGGAAGCGCCGGATGGGCGACGCGGTGCAATGCGCACAGGGTGCAGCAGCGGTAGTGAGGAGCTCGGTGGCCCAACAGTGGAGGACAAGTCGACTTCAGTGGAGTCGACGGCGACAAGAGTTGGAGTGAAGTCAGCTGGCCATGGTGACATAAGCGTCGACGCCATAGTGGTCGAGCGGTGCAGGTGCCGAAGGGTGGTCAAGAATATTTGGTGGATGGCATGGCTCATGTGGAGCGTACAACTTACTTTGGATCGGCGACATTTTGCCCAATGTTCACCATCCACGCAGGTGCAGCGCGGGCCACAGTAGAAGAGTGGCACGAACGCTTCAAGAAGTCATGGTGGTGCAATAAGGCCATCAAAACAGCCCACACGGAAACCCTAGAGGGTCACACATGTGCAATACAACAACCGTGGAAGGCATACGACAGATGGCATTGGCAAGACCAAACTGAACCACGCGGCCATAGTCAACGCATCGACCACGGTGCAATGGACACGGTGCGTCACCCACTCAAACGAGTGTCGTGTGAAGTCTGCTGGATTCTGATGGTGAGCTGTGCAGCATGAAACGGGCGTGGAGACGGTGATGCGGACGCTAAAATTATCATCATGGGAAGTGGGTGGCACCGCTGACAATCACACAAGGTTGAAAGTCATCTTTAATAGAAGCATGCTGGCAGCATCATCAGCGGTTGATGCACTACGGGGTGAGACGTCCAGGTGGACGTACTCACCACGGACCCTTCCACCTGGCAGTGTAGGGCAAGTCCTACGATGCGAGGGGACTTTATCGGTCGCTAACAGGACTGGCCAAGATGGATCAGCAAACCAGCGCGGGTGCAATCGTTTCGCCCCCCCTTCCTCTTACGTGCATGGTGAAGTGGTGCAGTGATCGCATGAACGTTGACTACCAGCTGCACGAGGTGCGTGCTTAGCAGCTGAATGCGATCTCCAGCAAACGAACGCGAGGCAGAGTGATGGGGGACCATCCAGTTGACGCCGGGACGGGACGAATACAACCACGTCAGGCTGCTCACGCCGACGCTCACCAACCAGGGTTCAAGTACTCTGCGTGAGTATCTTTTCATTTCATGCTTTATTTTTTTCTTGTTTGGTTGTATTTTCAATCATGGAGCTTATGGACTGGGCCGGTGTTTGGGCCTCATCCATGTTGTGTTTTCCCTTCCTCTTGTAACCATTGAATAGAGGTCGAACCACGTCTCGCGACGGTTCATTCTCTACCCGACGTCACTTGGCACCTATCCTCACTATATAAGGGGATAGCATGCCCAAGTGGAAGAAGGCTTTTGTTGAATTTGAAAAGTTGTGTTTTCTCCTTACCTTAGCGTTTAGAGAGATAGATAGATAGATAGATAGATAGGAAGTAGAGCGTAGAGAGAATGTGGCTGTTCTCGTCCCACATCGAGATTACTCCGTGGGTTCCTGCCACACGCCCTCACGTCGAGATCACTCCGTGATGATGTCATCCCCGCCCTCGTCGAGACTACTCCAAGGTCAAGTTTAAAGATTCAAGATCTGCCATCCTGGGGTTTGGCCGCCAACGTCTTCCTCGTCGAGATTACTCTGAGGTCACGCCGACGTCTGTTCTTCTGTCATCGTAGGATCGACCTCCTAGAAGCTGTTTGTGCTGATCAAGACGCTCAAGAATCAAGAACCGCCTAGCCTAGCTTGGAGTTTCTTAATCAGTTAGAATCAAGAAATCGAGCATCTTGATCGCCACGCCCTCCCTCTTACCCATCGCCACCATCGCCTCCAACACCTTCGAGCCGCGGTCGCCACCGCCCTACATCCCCCGCCATCTGCCAACGACGCCACCACCGTCGCCTAGTCCACCGCGCGCCAGCGCGCCTTTTCCTAGCGCCCACGCGTGCCCCTTACCGCATGTCGCGCCCACAAACCACTGCTCGAGCGCTCAGCCGGTGCGCCCGTCCCGCGTGCCCATGAACCCGCCCGGGTTGCCCTCGCGCCCGTCCTGTGTGCCCCCGTGCCCGCAGCCTCCCTCACGCTGCGCATGTGCTAGCGCCCTCACGCCGCACTCGCGCATCGCGCGCGCTGTAATTCCTCCCACGCCGTGCGCGTGCCAGCGCCCGCGCGCCCACCTCTGTGTGTCCGCGGCCATGCCTGCGCACGCACGCCACACGCCGCGCCCTGCGGCCCCTCCCTCCATTGTTCAATGCCTCCGAGTGGCTCGCCATCATCCCTCATTTTGGCGCACCGCCTTCAAAGCCGGTCGTCGATCAGATCGCCGAGTTGAGTCACGCCACCGTGGACTATCGCCACACAGGTTCTTACTCGTCTCTCCTCCATTAATTTCCAGTATTATTACTTGTTGCAGTCACGTCGTCTCCTATCAATTCCGCTGCTAAGGACGAGACGTTATTCGAGATAGGATAGCCACTTGACATGAGAGATAGGATTTCTTGTGGTTGAGGATTTCTTGCCGACCTTAGATTATGAACACATCAGGGCCGTTAGACGCCCCTTACACCATAGTCGTCTTTAATTGGTCCTAAGGGTCATTGGGAGTTTAATCTGATCAATATCTCTCTTAGTGGACATCATCGGTCGTCATTCCTCATTCGTAGTCATCTCTAATTGCTCATTGGGGTCTTTTTACTGTCAATTCATTTCATCTAATCAGATTTACCGAATCCCATTCATCATTGTACTGTGACGTAATACGAGCTGTTGATCCCGGCACCCTTCGTATTACATCATAGTGGCGTTCTCTCTCTCTTTCCTTCACTTCTCTCCTCTCTTCCCTCTCCTCTTACTCTTCTCCTTTCTTATTCTCTCGTGAGACCTAGGTTCCATGATAAATTAAAACAACGATAAACTGGGTCAAGATGGGCCCCTTAGGGAGGGTTCATTAAGGGGGTCCATATCCATAAGGACCCCCTTTAAAACCAAAATAAACTCTAAGAAGCAAAAATACAAGATGACATACGACAAGGAGACAAAAACAATGTGACGCATGATGCTAGGAACATGACTTGACGAACATGGATATGATGAAAATGAATGCACAACATGGTAAAAATGACATTTAAAGTGAGCACAAACTGATGGAAATCGAGACGTTCGTATGCACTGATGTGCTTTCACCCAGGGTATTGAACCCGGGTGTCTTCACCTTTGCCTTGGCATGCCGATTGGGCTGGATGCAAACCAGAGGGCTGCGGACGATAATAATGGCGGCCCCAAAGACGTCTCTGATGGAGTAAGCTGGCGCGCTCCATCAAAATACCAAAAGTATGGGCAATAAATTCATGATCTAGGAGGATTTATTGTGGGGAGAGCATCACCTTAGTTCAAGAGCGCATTCTAAAATCAAAATAAATAGATAAGTCATCTACCATTGCTAGGATGACATTGAGATTGAATCTATTATTACCTATTTCATATTCCGCACATCTATTCAGTTTCGCTTCAAGATCTTGCTTCCCCAAAGAGAGAAACAAGATTAAGAAGGGGTAGGATTTCTTTTCCTCCATTTCTTTACTTAAGTATTGACCCATTCAAGAGGCTCAACCCTAAACAAGACAACCATTCTCATCATTCATTCAGGTGATTTGAATCTTCAGGAGAAGAATCAGAATGCTTGATAACCTTCCATCTTTTTGCATCCTCTCTATTTATTAGGCATCCCATTTCTTCATGCAATTTCTATTTCTGGGAACCATAAAATGGATTCAGATCTTGAGGAAAGTCTGTTCCTATGGATCCACCCCTTTAACATATTATACTTTCTATATTTTTAAAATGGTAATTTTCTAAATTTTATAGTGTAAGCTTAAATCGAATGACAGGATTAAGCTTGCATTTAATCTCATTTTAGGCTTATCCCTCCTGAGATTAGCAAATCGTGTCTTGGACAAAGGCATTGTCAACACATCTACAAGTTGGTCTTCTCTCTTAATGAACTGGATTTGGATGTTATTGCTAGCTAATTGTTCTCTAACGAAGTGAAAATTAACTTCTATGTATTTTTTTCTGGCATGTAATACAGGATTTTCAGCAAGATAGGTGGATCCTAGGTTACTACACCAAAATATTGGTTGTTTTTAAAAAATGATATTGATCTCTTTCAGAAGGGAATGTACCCATATAAATTCAGATGTGCAATTTTCTAGTACCTTGTACTCAGCTTTTGTACTTGAGCCGCCAACATTTGGCTGCTTTCTAGAGCTCCATGATACGAGATTCTTTCCCATATAAATTAGAAAGGCTCATGTTTACCATCTATCAATGCTATCCCCTGCCAAATCTGCATCACTTAAGGCATTCATTGTGAGACATGAATCTTTCTGAATTAGCAAACTGCACACAAATACTCCATTTCAGGTATCAAAAGTTATTCCTTAGGGCCTGCTAATCACTATTGATGGGTGAATGAATTTTCTGAAAGGCTTGATGACTGCAAAAGATGATATATGGGCAAGTATTAGTAAGGTACTGAAGGGACCGAACTATTTGTCGACTTCTCATGTCCATAGTAGAAGAGAGTGCATAGTGTGTAGATGATGAGTTATAGTTCTCCATATTGGTGTGGTGAAAAATTAAAATAAACATAATTTGATTCGGGTAAAACATACCCTTTTCATCTGTTATAAATTCAATTTGCATAAAGTAATGGACAGGTCCTAAATATTAAATAGCAAATTCAGAATCTAAATGATGCACTGGTTTTTAAATCTCAAATATCTTCAGAAATATAATCAAAATGTCATCAACATAGATTAAAATAAATATGGGATCATCTTGAAGTTTGAAAACAGTGAAGTATCTGTTTTTTAATGGGCAAAGCCAAGAGTGAGAAGATAGGATGTGACTTTTGTAAACCATGCTGTTGGAGATTGTTTAAGTCCATAGAGTGATTAGTTAAGATAACTTACACGATTTGGGAAGAGCTTATTTTTAAATCTAGGGGGTTGCTCCATCTAAATGGTTTCATTTAAATCTCCATGTAGAAATGCATTAGATACATCCAATTGAGGTATCTTCCAACCACTGCTTACAGCTAGAGTTAACACTAATCTGGCTGTACATTCTTCCTGATTGTATTCTTTGGCTACTAATCCGGCTTTATATTTTTCTACCTCTTCTTTAGGTTTATATTTTAACTTGTATACCCATTTTTCATCCAACGACATGAAAGTTGGGATTTCTAGGAACCAATTTCCAGCGATTATTTGATAATAATGCTTGGTACTCTATATTCGTAGCATGCATCCAATGAATGTTTTTGGATGCAGTCATGAAGGAGGTTGGATCTACTAATTCATTGACGTTAGATGTGAAACAGTGGGCCCTGGGATGTCTGATGGAGTAAAAGTTACGATGTTGACAACAATGATGAGTAACTTCAGCATAATTATACCATGATTTATTTCTTCCCTTTGATATATGTTTTGGAGAGCTTTAGTTTTTAAAACAGCTTCTGGTTCACGAGTATGATCAAGATTGGTGTGAGTTCAGGAGAACATGTTTGACATGACAGTCATAGAGAACTATTGGATGTGATCCAAGCAAGCTACAATTGTTATCTTGAGGAGCAAAAACAAATGGCAAAATTATCTGCATAAAACATCACATGTCAAAGATAAATAACTTAGATATAAGTAGAGGCATCAGTATCCCTCAATGATGGATCTATAGCCCATGAACACACCTCTCTGATACACAATCAAGCTTATTCACAGAATATGGTCGTAAGGATACCAGTGAAGTCCAAAAGTTCTCAGTAATGAGTAATAAGGTTGAAATTTAAATAAAGTCTCATAGGGGAATCTGTTTTTTAGTGCAGGAGTTATCATATGGTTTAACAGAAAAGCAGCTATAGCTACAGCTTTGTCCCACAATTTGTAAGGTGTATGTGTTGTGCTTAGTAAGGAAAAAGTTGTTTCTACTAAATGTCTATGTTTTCTTTCTGTTGTTCCTTTTTTCAGGAGTATGAGGGCATGGTACTCAATGAATATTCCTCTTAGTTTCTAGAAATGAGTGGAGAGCTTGGTATTCTCCACCCCAATCACATTTCACTATCTTGGTGCTAAATTGGTTTTCGACCCAAGTTTGAAATTCTTAAAGGTTTGCAGCAGATTATTTTTCCTTCTAAGAGGATAAAGCCATGTGTATTTTCTGAAGTCCTTGATAAATATAACATAATAAGTATACCCTCAATATGAGATAATAGGAGCAGTTCCCCATAGGTCTCACTGAATTAGCTCTAAACATTTTGTGGATTAACGGTTATTAAGGGGGAAATGAAACTCATGCGACTTAGAGATATTAAAAGCGTCGCAATCAAAATTCTTGCTTAAGCAGTCGGTAACCAAATTTGATAATGATGGAATGCAAGGTGTGTAATTGTAGATGTCAAAGGTTTTTATCGAAGCCTTCTCCTCAACTAGAAAAGCTTTGTTTTGGAAATGTGGCTTTACATAGTAGAGACCATCTTTAACCATTCCACTAACAAAGATATTGTGTGTTTCTTTGTCCTTCACAAGTCTATAAGAATTATGAAACTCAACATTCATGTAATAACATTAAATTAAGTATGGATAGCAAGTTCCTAGTAATTTGAGGGACATGTAAGATATCTTTTAGATCTAATGTTTAGTAATAAGTGAAGATTTTTGAAGAACCACTTGATAAAAATTTTTAACCTCTACCATTACCAATTTCTACCGCATCACTCCCATGATATTCCTGGAATTTTGCGATAGCATTTTTATCTGAAGTGACATGTTCAGTTGCTCCACTGTGGGGATACCAGGCTTCATTTTCAGCTGAATTTATGGTGAAGGCTTTGTCATTATAATTGTGTAACTCTCTATTAAAGTTGTGTGCTTCCATTGGTGGAAATTTCTCTGACATTCCTGACATTCCTTTGCTCTATTTTCAAAATGTGAAAAAAATGTGAACACGTCCACGGTTCTGATAGAAACCTCAATTCTGATTGAATTTTTTTCATTGGTAGGAGTTTGATTACTGGACTCTTTGTGTGTGGGCATTATTACCAATAAGAGTGAAGGAAGCACCATCTTCTTCTAGTTGAAAAGGAAGAAATGCATCTTGCGCTTTAGAGATTGGTAATAAAGTCATCAAATTTAAGGTGGGCAATATTAGTGTTTATGTTAATGAAGCCTCTCAAGAATGTTCATGCCATAGCATTTTTGTTATAAATCGTTAGCATTCTATTATTTCCTATCTATGTTTCATCCTTATCGTCTATCTTAAATATTTATCTTTGAACCTATGTTGACTCCTATCCGTTGGTTATCGCAACAACTATCTGGTTACATGTTTGATTCTTGCAAGTTAATCTTTATTAAAGTTTCCATTGGTTCTTTGGTGCAGATTTGTCATCTGACTTGGCACCAAGTTTCTCCCACCGTTATCAAACAATGTGGAGATTTTTGCTGTGACTAGAGGCCGAAGGTGATGTTTTCTCCATCAAAAATAATAAGGACGAAGAAGAGAAGATGCCCACCCATGGAACAATCATGGTGGAGTGAGGGAGGATCTGCAGCCCTAGATAGTAAACAGCAATCGAGAGGGGAGATCGCTGGCAATGGCACTAAGAAAGAAGAATCAACAATGGATGTCCACAGCTTCAACACCTGCTAATGGTGTTTGAGGTGGCTGGAGTGCATGTCCTTCGAACCAACATGAGAAAGACAAAGGCCAAGTCAACCATTATCTTCCATGAAATCTGAATTAGTTTATCAAATGGCTAGGGATCCCTAGCTGGCATATCGTCATTATCCATGAGTGGGGGATCAGCTTGTCTAATTGCTGGGGATGCCCCACAAAGCTGGAGCAGGACAAGCTCTCCATGCGAATTGGTGGCACGTACAACTGTGCCCCGTCATCTGAGGGGGCACCACCATCGCAAGAGGAGATGACCCCTGTTAGGACACATCATGATCGTCAACCTTGGACTGGGGATCCAAATTTCATTTATTATTAAGATTTGATTTCTGAACTTTTTAAAAAATTTCTAATTATTTTGTCTCTCTTCCAAGGCCATAAATAGGCCATTGATGTAATGAATCATTGGTATTTTTCTCCTCAAGAATTGCCCTGGTTTCTTCCCTATGGGCGCAGGTGTTGCTTATTGGTGCTGCCACCGCCACTAGTAGGAGTCCACCCATCTTGCACCCTATTCTGAATGTCGAGCACAGTCCATGCCTACGTGCCGCCACTCGCCCGTGCACCGCCGCTCACTCGTGCGCTGCTGCTCACCCGTGCAATCACTATGTGCTGCCATCACTACAAAAATCTGGGCAATTTTTATTTCTATTACTTAGACTTCTTTAGTTTTTATAGTTTAATTCAAGAAATTTTCTAATATTATATCTATGTAGTATATGATTCTCTCACTAATAAATAGACTAGTGTATTAGTTTTCTATTCAGATTGCAACATTGCATGTTATGTGCCATCGTGCTGATGCCCCCCTATGCGGCCACCACTGCCTGGTGCAACCATATCAAACTGCCGCCCGCCAACGTGACCTACACGCTGTTTTCTGCCAGCATGGTCACCACCACCGCACTTATTGTTTATTCCCTGTTGAAGCACACATCTTTCGCTCCCACCATCAAACGTCTACACAACTTTCCAGATTGCCTTATAGCACTACTCTTGCACTGAAGGTCTTGATGTACTACGCTAACGCCGGGATCGACGGCTCGTATTACGTCACAGCGATGCACGATGCATGTTCAGTTATGATGATGAAAGCGCATTTAAACGTCCCAAGAGCGAGAAAGGACAATCCGATGGAGGGGCGACGACTCAGTAAATCCGTAGATGACGACTAGGTCTGGATCGACTCCAAATGACCCACAGGATCTCACGATCGAGCACGACGTGAGGGGCTCACTACGGCCCACAGGAGTTTGCCCTCGCCGGCTATAATCATATCGTCAATCTCAATGAAAACCCTACCACTCGATGAAGATGGCTAGCCTAACCGAATTCTTTAATGATGACAAGCGGCGGAGGAAACCGATAGGGACCGACAGCATTGTAGGGAGCAATAATACTGTAAAGCGGGGAGGACGAGATGGAACCTGGCGTCGCTCCGCCGATGTAGAACAATCGAGAGAATTCCGTAATCAGATCCACGCGCAGGCCAGCGCCCACGTTAGGAAGACTCCTGCGAGGCCGGATGCTGATGGACGTCGGGGTGGTCGCATGGCCAGGCGGTCGCGGAGAAGCGAGATGCAGCGCAATCCGCGCGCTGGTCACACCCGGTACGATGAACAACGTAGGGACCACCGGAGTTAAGTCCCGGAGGCGATGGGCAATAGCGTCTGGGAGGGTTTCCACATATTCGGCGACTAGTGATCGGCCGGGCTAGGGGCCCGGGGGTCGATGAACTTGGTCACCGGCAGTGGACACAAAGCGATGCTCGCAGCAAAGCCACCGGCGTGCGTGGCCTCTTGGTCGGGGCGCGGGGTGGGCGACCCAGCAGTGGAGTGAGGCGGGTGCGGTCGTGGCGCGATCGTGCAGCAAACGGCCCGCGCGGCGCGGACGCTCGACGAAGTGGATGGCGGGTAGCCAAATGACCGGCGCTCAGGGGCTCGCGGGCACCCGGCGAGGCCGGCTGACGCTGATAAGCTCAGTTTTGGTGTGTTTTACTGGTTATTTATCATTTACATCATGTGGGGATAGAGCTTATACAACAAAATTAGAACCTCACAGCCTTAGGTCAAGTGGGGTGTCGATCCACAAGGAGTAGGTAAAATGGTAGTAGTTCTTTTCAGTTCAATCTGTATGTTCAGTTTTCTATTTCCAAATATCAAACTCTGTTAAAAATTCTTCACTAAAAGCTACAGAGATTTCTTTAAAAGTATTGGTTCAGTCAAATCTTCAGTTAGATTATCTTCAGTTAGGTTCTACAGAGCTATCTTGGTAAAACTCAACTGAGCAGAACCGTCAGCAGAGAATTTCTTTGCTGATGGTTTGCTTATGCTCTGTAGGGCAATTGAGCAAACACCCTGCTCGCAGACCGCTGCTTGCGCGCAGGGGTGCCAATCAGTCACCTTGGCAGCCTGGGTGGCCGGTGGCTCTAGCTGCTAGCGGCGTGGGCTGCTAGCAGCGTGAGCTGCTGGCGGCCTTGGCTGCCAACAGCTTGCGTTGTTGGCGGCTGAGCAGCTGGCGACCGTGGCTGCCTGCAGCTCGCGCTACTGGCGGCCTTGGTTGCCCGCGGCGCGAGCTGCTGGCAGCTTTGGTTGTCGGCGGCTTGGGTTGCTGGCAGCGTCAGCTGCTGGCGGCCTTGGCTGCCTGCAGCTTGGGCTGCTGGCAACCGAGGCTGTAGCCTTGGTCGCTGGCTGTCTTGGCTGCTAGCAGCCTAGGCCGCCCACCCCCTTGGTAGCTGCGACTGGGGCTGCTGGATACCTAGGCAGTTGCCTTGGTTGCTGGCTGCTTGGAAGCTGCTACCAGAGGTGACTTCACCTGGACAATGAAGAACAATAGGGTTTTTTGGAAGGCAAAAGGAAGAACGATTCAATCTACTGTAAAACTCAAAATCAAGAGTAGATAGATGAACAACAGTCGTTGGAGAATGCTGAAAACACAGATTATGATCTCCAGCCCAACCCCTGATTGTCTTAGAAGGGAGAAGAGGAAAAAACACTAAAACCAGAACAATCACACCTCCTTGTGTCACGCCCTTCCGGCAAGGAGATGATCTTCTTGGCCTGGCTATGCCTCAGCTTGTCTCTCTCCCAGCTCCAATGCTCAGCAGCTCTTGGAGGGTCTGCAGAAATCCTTCTTCTCCAAGCCCTAGCCTCCTTAGAGAGAAATTCTGGACAACCTACAATGAGCCCTTAAGAGGCTATTTATAGGTTTCTCTTAAACATGCTTAATGGAGAAATTAGGGCTTTTCTTCTTCTTGATTTTTGCCAGCTCCTCTTGATTAACTTCATTTCTCTTTGAATGCTTAATCCATATCTGAACTTATTAATCAAACACGTGAGTTCTAATCCACTTGATTCAAAGAATCAAGTGGGGTTAGTAAGTTGGAAAATAATGCATATGAACGATAACAAATATGGATTAAGTGGATGCAATTGATGCTTTTATGCTCAAGAAACTCTTAATATTTGATGACATATCGAGAGTCATCAGACGCCCGTAAAGAACGAATGTCAGGTGACTCCTGGGCGGAAGCGACCGGTGTCGACGGCGATCTGTCACAGACGAGGATGCGACCCTGGCTTGGGCTTGGGCGAGACTCCTGACGATCTGGGGCCGGAGGTCGACAGGTGAGGAGGTTCTCATGGAGAAGAACCCGACTCCGGACGGGGCTTCTGGGGAGATCCGAGCGCGGGGGTCGATTTGGAGACGGTAGGAGGCAGGCCGTTGACCTCAAGGACGATCGGCGGCGGCCGTATCTGGCGGTGAGGCGAGCTTGGAATTTCAACGGTCACCGGAGAAGCTGAGCAGTCTACTGGTTCAGGCGAGAGGAAGGAGATGGACGATTGCTATTTATTTTTGAACTCACGATAGAAAAATAACTTGAAACAAGTAAAGGTTGATTTCAAAAACTCTCTAAAGTGCTCTTGGGCATGCCTTCCCCTTATATAGGGGAAGGGGGAAGGGTGCCAAGAGGCCATAAGAGAGGAGGGGTCCGTCGCATGACGTGGCCCTCCTCTTTACACATAACAAAAGAGAACGAGACATAAAAAGAACGGACGAGGCCTAACACACGGCCGGATCCAAATGTTTATCACAATAAGCAAACAAGAAAATAATAATAAAAACTTACGAAGAGTACTTAAAGTCGGGGTCGCGTGCGTCGGCACGAGCAGCTCGGAGAGATCGAACGCGTCCTGTGGCGGTGTCGTCGCGATGGTCCCCCATCAGGTCCACTCCTCCCTTTTTTGTGATCCACATTATTTTACCCAGTGTTTGTCATGTGTTTTTCCACCACCGTCGGACTTAGTAGAATAAGTTAGTGGAATAGGTTTGCATCTTCTCGTAGTCGATCGTCTGGGATATGGGATTTGGAGCTTTGCTTTCACCGCGGTGGTTATAAGGCAGTCCTACCGCCCTTAACTGAGGAAAGGGCCTGCACAATCATCATTTTATCTGGATTTAAATGTTTGAAATAAATCGTGTTGATTTGTGGTCTATTTTATCCTTCCTTAGTTGACCTTAAGTCTTCCCTACCAACGTCAGTCCTAGGCATCCTGAATCAAATTGGGACCCTAAAAATACACTGACAGATCTATCCCTTGACCTACCACTAGTGCACTTTATTATAATGACGATTAGTGGAAAGATCACCCAATAAAGGCATACAGAAAAAGAGGTGGTGTAAGAGGACAACCATGAAATGGCTTATATTGACTGAAATAACCATTGGGATATCACATATATAAAGTAATTGAAACTTTTATGTCTTCCATCAAAGAAAACCTTGTGATATTCTTGAATAAGAAATGGATTTTTATCAAACTTATTCAAAAGAAATATCCAGAGCTATGAAATTTGGCTGATTCATTAAAACTTTGATCTTTTTTGGTCCAGTTGTAGGCCCATCAACACCTGATTAAAAGTTTTTATTTTAATGTATACAACATTTGTTGAATCTTAAAATATTTCAGAACTATAATTCATTAAAATATCTCCAGAAGAATCCAAGAAAAAGAAGACAGAAGAGACAATGGAAAGAGAGAGTGAGACAAAGGCACCAATAAAAGTGTCATTGAGAACGTATTTTGCCACTCATGGGTCTACATTTAAGTGTAGACTTATAAAAAATATATAGTATATTTGATCCTAAATAGTATAGTGAACCTATCTATATTTTCTCCGGACGATCTATCTTTACTAATATTATAATTGATCATGTAAGTCTAGATTTAATCATATATTTATTTATTGTGGCAGTATGCCATAATTCCAGTCCATATTTCATCATATTAGCAGATCTTTAATCCTATCTATTATCAATTCATGGTCGCCTATTTTAGTAGAAAACTATTTAATCCAATATTGAATCATGGCCACTAAGCCATGTAACAACAATAGTGCATGTGTTCATTTTTTACGAGTATAATCTTAAACTAAAAGCTATTGTTGGTGGATAGCGCTGATGCTGCTTCCCTGCCAATTCTAAAGCTTTTTTTTCTTTGTCCATTTCTAGTCCATGACTATTTACTTGATTATCCAGAACCAACCCCCCATTTACAATAAAGTCTAACTTTTCTAATTGAGAACCAGCTTTTTCTCCATGGGTATCTAAAAACTTTTTTTGCCAAAATTATGCTCAAAATTTGACCAAAAATAGAAAACTTTAACATAAAAATATCTACACTGTCCTAGTTGTGCTGAAAACATTGCAGTCATGCATCGTTATAAAGTAGTTGGTGCATAACTTAATTCAAAAGGCATCATCTTAAATCCAAATGTTCCAAATGGACAAGTAAAGGTATTTTTTCTTTATCTCCAAGATTGCATCCATTTCCATTCTATAAACTATAAATAAGTAAGTAGAATAGATAGACCATAAATAGATTAGGTCCCATCACCTATTTTACGGGATCTTACGGAGCCTGTTCATGCATGACATGGATTCGGGTATGATCATGGAAAGATTCTCCTGAAGCGGACCAGCCTATCTCCCACGACGTAAGGGGACTCGTGTGGTGATTGGACGCGGAGACACATTTGTTTTTGAATTTCAATGTGGCGGATCAAATCCATATTTCTATTTGGTCATATTCTGAATATCCACCTAAAAAAAGGGAAAAGTTGACCTGAATTTTCCAAAATTACATGAAGAAAAGTCAATAGAAAATGATATTTTTAGGAACCAAGTTCAATTTCTCATAATCTATTCATACTCTTGTCCAATCCCACTCTCTCCCTTGATTGTTTCTAATTACTTATCTTTGTTTTATTTGGTAACGCATGCATAGGACTTAACTAGGACCATCAAAAAATGCACAAATAATAACATATTCTAATCATTTTAATGATATTTTATAACTACTTCTTGCATAATAGAATTTATTTTTCTATGTAATTTTCTGCTTGGGATAAAATTTTCATAAGTTCTGAACGCATATGGATGCACCATTTCTTTATTTATAAGGAATAGAACTCTAAACACAAATTTGTAAATTTAAGCAGATCAAGTATTTTTATTTCAAGTTGCATAGTAAAGTATGAAGAAATAATATCATGATAATCATGATTTAATTTACAAATACATATTTCAATGTATATTTTTTCCTTAATAAAATGAAAATCATTTAATCAAAAGATGAGTCGTCCTAAAAACTATGAAAAGATGAACACAAAGTACCATGATCAGCACTTTCAACTGAATCTAATAAACATAAATCAAGATAAGCTTGTTGAACATATTTAACTAAATTACATATTTTAAGTTCAAATTTTCACTTTCTTATTTTTAAGTTTAATATTGCATTTTCCCGATCTTTGTTTGCTCTTTCTATGGCCAAAAAGGGTCTACCTAAAATAATAGGTGCATCTCTAAGATCTTCAGTTACCTTCATGTCAGCCCTTATGAAATCAAATTATCAATAAAATTCTGTAGTTTATTGACAACATCTTCCAATAATCCATTGGGTCACCTAATAAAACCATCTATTAATTTTTTTATGTAGAAAAATAGGTTCTAAATCCCCAGATTCAAATTTTATCACATAAAGCTTTTAGAAAAATATCCACACTTACTCTGAATCTAATAGTGACCAGTAAAAAAATAATCCCTCCTATGGCCTGCTTCATTAAATAAACTCCTGGATCCATGCCTTTTCCACAAAGATTTTGTATGATAGAATAACAATTTTCAGATAATTACATTATTTTCCATTTCTGAATAGGCGTGCGCATATTTTTTAAGCAGTTAGTATCAGAAGTAATATGTTATATTGCTTCATTCAAATGAATTTTAATAGTAAGATGATTAAAAATATCCAATATATATTCATCATGGGCATTTGATTTATTATTAAAAAACTTCAATGCATCACAAAATGGCATAAAAAGAACATAATTATCAAAAAAAGTTTCTGTCATTTTTTTTATTTTATTTCTTCTTGATTCCATTATCTGGCTGATAAACATCAGGTGAAATTTTTTCATTTATTACTTTAGAAATTGTATGAGTGGTTTAATTGTGGCTTTTAATAAGGCATGTGTATCAGTAGCATTTAAATTTCTAGTATTAATTTGGCGATGAGTTACGAGTTTACTTTATTCATGGATTGTGTGATCCATGAATCAAAAGTAATAAATGAAATTTAACTTTATTTTTATCAATTTACATTTTTTATTGGGTTACATCCATGTGTATTAGTTTTCTTTCGGATTTCTCCATTTCCTTCATTTATCAAAATATATCTTTCTAGAATTATTGAAATATTTTTGTCATTTGAGCATGTATTTTTCCATCTTTTCTGATTTCCCAAAATATTACTGTAAAACTCATCATTAGAAGGATTAATACTTTGCTTAATTTGTTTCGAATTTGGGTGTGAGTGAAAATGTTTGTGGTCTTGTTAATGAAAATAAGAAGGGTTATTCTAAAAAAATTATATTTTCATATTATCTATATAACGCTAATTATCTCTAGAATTCAAAGTAATTCGACCCATAGGTCTATTTATATTATTTTTGTCGAAAGCCATTACTTGATCATGCATAGGACAATCCACTTCTACATTGTCAGAGATAAAACAATGACAAACTAAGGAAATGTATGACTGTAAAGAATAAGATGAATGATTCATCTTCATCACACATTTATCTAGATAAAAAACAGTTTATTTCTATTTTTCAAAACACAAATCAGGTTTAATTCCACTTACCTCTAATAGAGAACCTTTTCTACCATTGCATTTATTTTTTGGACATCATAGTAAGCATCTTTTTTTTAGCAAGTTTTTAAAATTTCAAGAGCTTCATCCATATATATATATGCATCAAAATATCTTCAACGGGGGCATTGAACTCTAACACCCACATAAAATGTTTGAACTATTTCCCGATCTCCTACCCATGGCTTTGACATTTTGCAATCAATTCTTTTAAATGTGTATGCTTCACCCAGAAATCCATCAGACCCTTGACATAGTTCTATAACAACTCTTCTACATGCATTAATTTTTTCAATGTACAAGGTTATTTTATAAATAAACTTTCCATTACTTCCTAGGAATCAAAATTAATGGATAAGTGAAAAAAGTCGTAGGTTTTTCCCTAAGGCTGACTTGAATCTCATTGCTATGGTTACAAAACAGAATTTTTTGAAAAGTAATAGTAAAAGTTTCCAATTATTTGTATAGTTCTTTGATGAATTAAATAGTAGGTGCTAAATGACATGCTTGAGTGAACTGTAAATTTATAATTTAAACATAAGTTAGTACTAAATTCATGAAGTATGCCTAAATTAGTACTTGAGTATTTATAAGTATTATTTTAGAGTAACCCAATTTGACTCTATGAGTCAAGTGGAACGAATCTCACTTCTCTTTTAGAGTTTTTGACATTTTCAGGTTTAGGTCTCATTTGAGGATTATTGGGCTAAGGAAAAGAGGTTCAAGAAGGCCCAACCACGTTTAGAGCTCAAGGAGTGGCCCAGAGTTACACCTTATATGACTTTAATCAGCCTTTAATCTCGTTCAAGCCAAATTTTCAAAAAAAAGGAAATCCAAGTGAGCAACCATAATCAGGAGCAATCAGAGGACTCAAGCCTGATTGGAGGTCACCTCTTCACCAGGATTGAGGCTGAAGAAAAGATCTGGACCATTCAAGGCTTTGGGCGATCCAAGGGTCATCATTTCTCTCTCTTCCCTATATAAACCCGTCACAATCCAATGTAATACTCACTCTTGTTTCAATCCAAATCCAAGATTTAGTGGCGTGTGTGAAATTGTTCTTGATTCCTCTTACCTTTAGTGAGAGTTGGGTTGAGCAGGGGCATTCCAGAGCAAGAGCTGCTGGAGAAGTGGAAGAGTCTTTGATCGCATTGGGCCTTGGGGGGTGTGACAAAGAGGTTTGATCACTATTTCTTTCTCTCATCCGTTTCTGTTCACCTTTGTCTGCAGGTTAGTCTTAGAGCAGCTAGGCAACATCCAGACGGTTCTAACGCCTCCAACATCTAAAACGGTTAAATTTATTTTATTTACTTTTATTTCATTTTTAAATTAAAATAATTTCCTTAAAAAACTTTAAAACACCAAAAAATCATACTTTGTCTAACATTCCCTTCTAGCATTAATTTTCATCTGGATAAAATTTCTTAATTATAATTTTACCAAATCTAGTTACTTTGATTTATAGGTAATAAATTATAAGTATGAAACAAACGTATGCAAAACTAACAAAAAATATTTTTAAACTAAAAATTCACAAACTATTACTTTGATCTCTGAGTATCAACCCTTACTCTCCGTAGGCTAGTAAGGTTTATAAATATTTTGGTTTTAATTCAGATTACCTAAAAGACTATAATTAGTGATTACTTAATCATTAATCCACCCCAAAATCTGAGTTGTCATTCTTCATGAGAAAGATCATGAAAGTTAGAAAAAAAGCAAATTATGTAATTGTGAATTTTTAAAAAAACTTGCATCCTTCTTAAATTGATACACTCATTCTAGTAAATGTTTTATCTCCTGATAGCATAAAATGAATTTAGTCTTTGCATTGTATTTTCATTAGTTTTACCACAGTTATTATAATTTGGTATCTCTCAAATATAAATATCAGTGACAGTTTTGTGTTTTAGTAATATAAAATCATTCGTGATGAGATTTATGATTTCAAAGACCTCAAAAGTACAAATATATGAGTTAAATTGTATTCTTTTCTTCAAATATTTCCATAACATTCTTGGCTAAATGCATTATAGAAAATTTTAGTGTAAGAAAGTGACAAAATAAAAAGATGAAAAATTACTAATTTGTAAACTCAAATTTAGTGTATTTAATACTTATTTCATTTTAATTGCTGAAGAAAATTTTATAAAACTTGAAGCGTAAAATAGTTTGACTAGTTAGTGATGAGCAGGGGTCATCTGCATAGGGAATATAAATTAGGGTTTAGAATACATTTTGTGATGAGTATGGGTGATTAGGGAAGGAAATTATAAAAAGATAAATTAAGAATACAATGAGATGAGAAAGTGGTAGTAAAATATAATCATGTATGGAATAAGGGAGAGATATTAATGATATTTTTTACGTATTTAGATTGCTCAGTGAACAAAGATGGATGGATTTGGATTGATGGATAGACGTTGAGAAAATGATGATGATGTATGATGTAACACAATGGCCAGGATCGTGTGGCTTGTGTCACACCACAGAGGACGGATGACAATGTGTGATGCAATGAGATCAAATGGTGCATATGTGTAGTAAAGTCAACGAGAAGCACGATGAAAGGTGGGCGATTCGAGGCGTAAGCACAGATAACAACACTAGGAGTCACAGCACAGACAGGCTCTCAATGACCCTAGTGTTCAGCCCAAAGGCCGACGGTGTGGGGAACGTTCACTGTCCATGAGCTTCCCCGGCCATCACCGTGAGCGACATTGATCCACCACTGACAAAGAAAATCCCTAATGCCAATTCGGAGGCTAATCCTATAATCACGTTTAAATTCTCTCGTGGCAACAAAGCAGCCAAAGACCGGTACTGAGGGAAGTAATAATACTGAATACAATAAGGCAAGGGGAAAAACTATGACCTGCTAGTTTGATCTGTGCGTTGATACGTCAGATAGGCGCTAAGCTGGAATAAGCACATTGCTGCAGGCAAGAATCTAGGCACTCATATTCAGCTAGAGATATAGCTAACGGCAGAAGGCAGTTGAAAAAACCATGGCACTGGCCAGCACAACTTGGGGAAGGGTCAGTCAACGATTCAAAGTCGGGCTTTACATGCGCACGACAGGGTGACACCCACACTATTGTTACCCATTGACAGAACCGAGAGGTGGACAGCAATGCAAGATGAGGACGCCGGGAGATCAAGGTCCAGGTCGATGGGAGAGAAAGTGGTGCAAGTCGTCGTCGAATCTTGGATTGTGTTATCAGATTTCCCAGTCGGCAAATGCGGGTGGAGGCCAACGGCAGAGTAACGGCAGAGCAATTCCCCACGTACCAATCCTCCTTCCCATTCTGACTACGTACCGCCGGATCTCCTGGGACATCTTGAGTTAGGGTTCCGTGGCGTGGGCTCATGGAAGTCTCGAAAGCTGCTCCGTCTGTAAGAATTCTGAAGGAAGATGCAAGAGTCGAGAAGAGAGGAGAAGGGAAGAAAGAAGGAGAAAGAGGGAGAACAAGATACACCAAGAACAGGTGAATGATTGATCGTTGTATTATCCATAAGAATTTGTTTACATGGGTTGAGAATATTTATAGTCTAATATCGTACCCTAAATATAGAAGATGACCGTTAATTATATAACCGTTGGAACAGTCTCAACGGTTATATAATTTGAACCATTTGAGCCGATCCTGACCATTATAATTCACGAGTCCATCAATCGGCACCGTTCGATCGGTGTGGTGGTCCTTTAATTATAACGGGTCTTTAAACGATCCTGACCGTTATAATTAAAGGGGTCCATCGATCCTCACCGTCCGATCGGTGAGGAGGTCTTTTAGTTATAATGATCTTGACCGTTATAACTCCGTGGGAGCACTTGATCCTGACCGTTGATCACGTGCTCCTGCTAACTAAGTTTGATCCTAACGACCTATGTTTGACCCTAACTCTCTATATTGAATCCTATCTATCTTGACCTATATTTGATCCTAAATGCTAGTTCTCTAACGAGTATACAATACTTTAAATGATTTATTACTATCTAATCTTGATTAATCCCTACGTCCACTGGTCTTGAGCGAGTTGGCGCACTTATTCTGTGCTGACTCCTTTACACCGTCAACTCCGGAGATAAGAAGGTGCGACTTATGATCGGGTGCGATCTCCAAGTGTCAGATCGTGACCGCACGATCAACATCGGCTACCTGCTCAGCTTTGACGCGAAGAACGTAACGGCTGAACCAGATTCTTGGCCACAGGTCTCGCAGCTACAAGAGGCTAATGCCAACGAGTTCGCTAGCTACAAGAGGGAGGTAAATGTGTATGGAGGGCAGAGAAAAAACATCTGCCGAGGCAACCCAACCACCCCTCCCCTATGTATTCTTCAACGAGTCACAAAGAAACCCAAATGAAAAACAACGAAGAACATTTTCCCTTTTTTCTCAAAATGAGTCTATTCTTTTCTTTTCTCTCAAGACAACAACAACTTCAACTACTCCCATGTTCGCCCCCTCCTCTTATAGGCAAAGGCGGGGGACTTATGGGCGACCTAATGGGCCCTTTTTAAGGGGAAGCTTATTGGGCTTCCCCCTAAAAGGGTGTTTGGGGGGGAAGAAGCCAAGCATGGACTCCCCCCTAAAAAGTGCAAACTAAATCACCAAAAAAACAAAGCACACACGTGGGAGGCCCGTACACACGTAGAAGGGGGCCTCCCTACAATCAATAGATGATGAGATAAGACCAAAAGGACACGAGGATGGGGCCCGTGCTTGAGGAATGGGACGCCATAAAACCAAAAGGAGACACGACACGTACAAAATGACACGAATGCAGTTTCGGGTTCTTCATCTTGGCTCGGGCTCCGCAACGTGGCTGATGACGAGTCTGAACATGCTCGACTGGATGGTCCTCCATCAATGTAGGTGCAAGGAGACCCATCGTAGGCCCTCATATTCTGCCTGGTTCAAGATGATTTGGAACATTGAGAGAGCACCTCCATATCTATTTTGTGTTCTAACTTCAATCAAAGATGGATATCCAGAAACCTTGGTTGAAATATAAATTGCTTATTTCACTCAGCCTACCAAAGAATGAATAATTCCAAGTTCCTTTTTGCACGAATTAAGGAGTGTTTATAGATCCAACCATACATATAGACAGATGAGAGAGATAAAGCTACGCACAATGTTTCAGCCCAAGATATCTTTTTAAGCATCACACATCACGATTTGAAGTTGAATAATTATGAGCCATCTGATTTTCCCTCTCCTCCATTAATGTGGAATATTGAGAGTGTGGCACAAAAACTTAGAAAAATAGGAGAAGTTGTTAAACCCATCCAATACTTCCATAAAATATTTTAATTCTTAAAAATCTTAGAAATATATTTTTTGACCTTAAAAAAATAGTTTCTCCAACTATAATGTCAAAATAATGAAAAGATATCTTTCAGCTTACAAAATTATTTTTTTAAGTATGCCTTTAATGCCATAAATTTCCAAAAATATTTAGCCTGACGTGAAAAATTATTTATTTTGTAAATAGGATGTCAAACAATTCCATAAAAATACATAAAATTAAAAAAATCAGAATATTGTTTCTAAAATCACTTTAACCATTGTAATATTGATAATTCACATATATTATCATTATAATAAAAAGAAATGTATAAAATTGATGATATTAAGCATATAACTAGCATGTTATTAGATATCCATCAATCAATAAAATATTACTGATTTATTGGTAGTTATCTTACACACACTTGTCATCCTTGTATTTATGAGACACAAGGATACAAGGGAATTTCTATAGTTATTTTTGTGTATAAATGGCTTGAGGTCTTTTTATGTGTGTTGTTCAACCCAAACTCTGAGGCATTGTGTAAGGTATATCAGTCAGTTCCCAAAAATTCTCCAACTCCTTAAGAATTGTATATTCTAATTACTGTAAATTTCTGCACATTTGGAACTACAAAATACTCATCAGTAATCAAACTGCTTTACTTCAAAGATGTCAAGGAAGTTAGTTAAAAAAAATAACCATAATGTGAAAATTTTGAATTTATAGCTAGTGCATAAATATTTAGTTAATTCAAATGATAACATGATAAATTATAAATTAATAATACCTAAAACATATAAAATATATGGAAATATACATGCATTTAGCATGTTATCAACACCCTCCAACTTGATTCATTGCTAGTCCCTTAGCATTGGGCCTTAAGTTCTCCTTTGAGAAGTACATCCATCCCTTATAACAAAAGACTCAAGTATGAAGTGTTATGAGTATCAATCACATATCTAAATATAAATAGCCCATAAAATATTAAAACACTAATGATCAAGTATTTTGTGATGATGGAAAGAGCTAGTGGTCATGAGGAGGGAAGCTTACTTCTCTCTACATATGATACTATCAATATGAAAAGATCTCACCCTCTCAAGAAAAGGGGCCCTCATCTCACCCTCACAATATCTCTCTTCCACCTGAAATTTGAACTCAGTCATTCTTCTCATCCAAGTTCTAGCATAGAATATCAAGAGTGTGCCAAAGGAATACATATGTGGTGAGGTTAATTCAAACATGAGTACCTATAGGTACGGAAGAGAAGAGAAAAGTGTGTGGCATGAACATAAGGAGTTTTGGGTTAAGGGAAAATGGTGGATGACAGATGGGTATATGTTTCTGAAACTAGCTCACTCTCAATGATCGACGAATTAGCATAATACACAAGAGGAGTGTGAACAAAAAAAGAGAGGATGTGGAGTCTCATCAAGAGTGTGGATGAGATAGGCATGTATCCACAAGCAAGGGTAATAACAAGAACCAAAAAAATCATGGGAAAAGATAAATGGGAATGAAGAAATAAACAAAGAAAACCCCATAAATAGTTTTTTTTTCTTTTTTGAATTTTTATTTTTTTCCTTTTTTTGGAAGGGGTGAACGACCAAGAACACTACATATGAGATCACATTCTACAAGAGAAGCAATGAAATGTTGGTTTAGCTAGATACTCTTGATATGTAGGGGGGCATGTGCAAAGAACAGTACTCTAGATACTCTTGTATAGGATATAGACCACTAAAATGCCCTTCCCTTGCTTATTTGATTCTCCACAAAAGAAAAGGGAATGAAATCACACAACACATAGTATGAATTTCTTGCAATTCAAAGGAAAGCAAGTTATCCATACTAGTTGGAATGAGACGAAATAAGATGAGAAGATGCAGAAGAAACAAAGAGGAAGATACCAATAAAAATATATCATCCATATATGATATCACAAAAGGGAAGAGGAGAAGAAAATTTTGGGATTTGGGCATCTTCTAAGTAACACGGAAGATAGCTAAAAGGGTAAAATCTAAGTTCACAAATACATAGGTGGGAAAAGATGGGTGGTCGGTGATGAAGTAAGGTAATACACTTGGTTCTCAAATTGGCTTTAGGTGGTTCAAGGGCAGGGGATTCTGTGCTTAAGACTTGAATGAATGACTTTCTCTCCTTCTAGATGAAATTCTTCATGATGCACATCCTTGACCAAAGAGTGGGGTCCAATTAATTCACTCATAACTCCTTTCCACAATGATAGTGCTTCTAACATTTAATTTTCATGTCTGCTCCTCCCCCTACTAGATATTCTAACCACTTAGGAATTGACCAAGAGTGTCTAGATTCATGTGTTGTACCATCAATATATTCTTTTCATCTGTTACAAGAGCCTAACTTGTCTGCTCATGCCCTTGGGATCATGGTTTGGACAACTTCTCAAGGTGGGGTTGATTATAGAGGATGTCTGCACTCAAGAGTAATGGCATTAAAAATATTCAAAAAATTAAAAACATGATCCATTCATGCATAAATACCTATTGCATTTTCCAGATCCACATCTAAATTAACCCCCCCCCCCAAACTGCTATATGCATTGACCCAATGCAAATAATAGTAAATCAAGGACATGGAAACAAAAATGCAAACCGAAATGGAGTAGGTGGTGATCATCCCACGGGGGTTGGCTGCCATTGGAGTAGTTGATGGTGCTCAATTGTCATCCTGATTAATGGAAAAACTAAAAAAATAATAATAATAAAACAAGAAGAGAAACGAATGTGCACTGTGCCTTAATTGTTCAAAACAAAATGAGCAAAGTTAAAAACTCTTAAGTAGAAATCAAGCTAAGCTAAGGAGAGCTTGTAAATGTTCAAAACTAAAATATGGGGAGAAAATCAGGTGTTGATGGTGGAGCGGGCAGGTCTTCAAGAATGGTGGCCAAAGGCCAAAGGTTCTGCTTCAAGGTAGGGCTTCAACCTTTGGCCATTGACCGTCAAGGACTTCCCGGTCTTTGGATCTGTAATAATGACTACACCAGAATCAAAATTTTCATTGATAGTATAAGGTCCATCCCATCGTGATCTCAACTTCCCTGGAAATAACTTCAAGCGAGAGTTATAAAGCCAAAATCTTTTGATTCTCATGCAAATTTCTACTCTTCAAGACCTTGTCATGAAAGTGCTTCATCTTGAACTCTTAGTTGAAAGAATTCTCATAGACTCCATTCCTCAATTCTTGAAGTTCATGTAGCTGCTAAAAGTGATTCTTTCCTGCATCAGCTAAAGAGAGATTAAGTTTCTTAATAGCCCAATATGCATTTTGTTCAGTTTCAACAGGAAGATGACAAGCTTTCACATAGACTACTCTATAGGGGGGCATGCCTAAGGGTGTTTTATAGGCAGTCCTATAAGCCGATAAAGCATCATAGAGTCTACTTGGCCAATCTTCCCCATCTGGCCTTACAATTTTCTATAAAGTCATTTTAATCTCTCTATTATTAACTTCAACTTGCCCATATACTTCAAAAATCAGAAAAAATCAGGAAAAATCAGGAAAAATCAGGAAAAATTAGGAAAAAATATTTTCCGCATTGAAAAATTCTGAAACAAAATTAAGGAAATATATAGTGATTTTAACATCTAAAACAATTCTAAAAAAACCTCTAACCCTCGTTTTTAATATTTCTAGTGGTTTTTAGTGTAAATTAAATTTCAGAAAATTCTAAAATATTTATTTTCGATTTCTGGTGTTAATAAAAATTAGAAAATTAGTGTAAAATATTTCTGGTGTTTTTCTTTGTATTTTTGCTTCAATTTAAATCACAAGAAATTGTATAGATTAATTAAAAATCCAGAAAAATCCCATAAATTGTATTTCTCACTTTTAAACTCATTTTCTTCAGTCCAAGCTTGAGAAAACTTCTGAAATTAGATTTCTACCTCTCTGTGGATCGACCCCTTATTTGCCTTATATTAATTATAGAGTATTTAAGCAGAAAATTTTCATAAATATTGCTGGTTAAGTCTGAATTTAAAAAACAACATAAAACCCCTAAATTTGGACTTATCAAGAACCTTTTGTAGATAGGACTTATCAAGAACCTTTTGTAGATAGGACTTATCAAGAACCTTTTGTAGTGGTTTTTGATGAATTATCAGTTTGCTACAAGCTCTGTTCGATCGATTGAAGGTTTGCCTTTATAGAGCATACCTTCGATTTCATTTCAAGTGCAAAAAAAAATGGAGAAAAAAATTGTCCTACTCAGGTTCGTCCTTCCACTCTTTAATTGAATTGATGATGCCATGAATTTGTGGGACCCAATGGTTTCCAAATCAGGTTGTCTAATATGAGGTAACATCATTCGGCGAGCGACGGAAAAAGAAGGGAATGTCATTCGTTTATTAATAGAAACCACTTTTGAAGTATATGGACGATAACATGAAGACTAGGTCCCGGAGTTAACGGTTCTCGTTACGAAATAATTAAAGTTTCAACGACTCTCTTATTCCATGAAAATCTAAGTCCGTACTTTGAGTATCACCTTTTCGATGATGACGAGGCGTGAAACAAGTGCGGATGAAAGACCATAGATTTAATGATGGGGACGAAATGAAATGTGATGGATTGCTGACTAAATGGACGTCCGTTCATCCCATCCATCGAAAATAGCCATCCATTATTCGTTCAACAAGCCTAATTCGATGTACCCAGGAGAGGTCGAAGGTCCCATTCTGTTACATATATAGACGGTCAATGGGAAGTTCGGTTCTTGTCATCGAACTAACCCATTTCGTCAACGAACGACGAGCCAAAACATCCCGGTTCTGTTCGGTTAGTTCGTGAACGAACCACTGTTCGGTGAGTAGATGAAAGGTATAAACATTTCGAAGTATGAAAAGTTTATCATGATGTTTCTGTAGTTCAATGTTTTAGATATCCACAAGACTTCTGCTGCATCAGCAATCAAGTTTGTTTAGTTCATTGTAATATCGACGTCATAGACCTTCTTGGATAGAGGAGTAGCTATTTTTTAGATTATTGTCATGCGGACGTTATAAACCTAAATGGAAATTGAAATCGACATCCGATTGCACCTCCTCTTTGACCACACCAACAGAATTCAGATGACTCCATTGCGATAGCATAATGACTCGCTATTCAATCACATTTAACTTACATACACTGATTGGAATGAACAGGGTTTTGCAACAACCTCCTTTTCTTTCCTTTAATTGATCCAAAGTAAAAGCTGCAGAGAGACAGTTTATACAAAATACCACTGCCACCACGCAATAGCCCAATAGAGTTTCAATTATCAGCCCGGATAATTCTTATCTGTATCAGTCTCGAGTGTTACATTCGACACAGAAAATCCCTCCTGTTCTGCACGATAAGAAAAATACTAATCATCATTAGAATGGCAGTGGACAGAAGGAAAGTTCCCGCCTCCTGTTCCCGAAGAGTTGATCTGTTTGAGAACGGTTTGCTCCAGTGTTTGCATCATTTTTCTTTCCTTTTGAGTCCATGTTAGTTCGCAAATAAACTAAACATTTTTGGTCAAGGGGGCACCACTCGACGAAGGGGGAGCATTCTCGAGCTGGGAAAATGGAAGAATCTCTGGTTAATTTATAAATGACCAGAAACAAGCATTGGTCGCCGAAGTCGTCGCTGTAGTCGTCGACGTAGGCTGAAGCTTCTCCCCTTCAACGAGAACAACAAAGGGGAGACTTATGCTGCGCCTGCAGGCTGAAGACGGCGCTTTCTCCTTCGACGGCAGCGGGAAGGAGGAAGACGAGAAGAGGCCCACCAACGGAGGAGTGATGGCGGAGCGGAAGGATGATCGATCGCATGGTGTTCAAGGAAGCTGGAGTGCATGTCCTTTCAATCGCATGAGAAAGAAATAGTGGTTTTTTTTTTTTCATCGCCCGGTTATCCATCGTCTTCGACGAATTGTGAATTGCTTTATCTGACGGCTAATGATCACCAGCTGGCATATCATCATTATCCATGATTGGGCGGCTGGCTTATCTGATGCCTGGGGATCACCCACAAAACTAGAGAGAGACAGGCTGTCCATCATAATTGGCGCTGGAAAATATACGATTAAAGTTTTCCTTGACGCACCAGGAACCACTAGCGCGCTTTATCATAATGACGCTCAGTGGAAAGATCGTCTAAGAAGGGCATAGAGAAAAAGAAATGGAGTAAGAGGACAACCACCAAATGGCAAATCTAAACTGAAATGATCGAGGGATACCTCATTCATAAATGAATCGAAAGTTTTCTGTATACCGTCAAAGCAAATATTAAGAGTGATGCATGTCGGCTGATTCATTAAGTCAATCTACTATTTCGTCCAGTAGCAGGCCCATCAACACCCGATTAAAAGCATTTGATTTGGGGTATCTGAGATTCACTGAAAATAAGATTTGTTGTATAGATCTCAAGAAGATGAAGAGAAAAGTGGAAAATGAAAGGCACACACACCAAGAACACTATGTTGTTGAGAACAGTAGGTCTACCACTTAAGCGTCTATTTACAAAAAAATATAGTAGATCATAATGAACCTATCTATATTTGATCCTGGCCTTCTATCTTTATTCCTATTTATATTTGACCCAGTTAGTCTATCTTTAATCCGATCTATATTTTTCAATGGCAGCCTATCTTTATTCATATCCATATTTGATCTTCTTAGCATATCTATAATCAATTCTTGGATGTCTATCTTTAATCATATACATAGTTGATCCTATATTAAAACATGGCCACAAGCTTGTAATGCCAATAGCGTCATATTTTACTAGTCTAATCTTCATCTAGATTCTACTCTTCGTGGTGGACGATGCTGATGCAGCTTTCCTGCCAAGTAGAGGTGTTTAATGAACCATCTATAGAAGCCTACATGGTCTAGAAACCCTCTAAGTTCCCTGGTGTGGTATGTTGGCTTTGTCTACTTCGAGTCCATGGCTGTTGACTATATTACCCAGAACCACCCTCTCTTTGACCATAAATTGGAACTTTTCCCTACAAAGTACCAGCTTTTTCTTCTCTTATATCTATAAAAAATTTCCAAACTATGCATCAAATTTTGACCAAGATAGAAATGTCGTCCATAAATTTAATATACTGTCTCCTAATATTTCTGAAAAAAGTAGCAGTCATGCATCTTTGAAATGTGGCTTGAGCATTATTTAATTGAGAAGGCATTGTCTTAAACACAAAAGTTCCAAATGGAAAAGTAAACAGAATTCCTGCTTGATCTCAGTGGTCATTTTGGTTAGACCGTGAATATCCATCTAAACAAACAAAGAACTTTTACCTGCCATTTTTTAAAAAATATAATCAAGAAAATGCAGTAGATGAGAAGTTTTTTTAGTCATCAAGTTGAATTTCTTGTAATTGACAAATATTCTCCAGTTAGTTTTTAATTTCATCAAATTTTCCTCTCCTTGATTGTTTCTGGTAAGTTATCCATGTTTTCTTTGGTACAACATGCATAGGAATCACCTAAGGAAAATCAAAAATATCATAAATAAAGTAGATTCTAACCCTTTCAATATTTCTTTTATAAATACTTCTTTCATAACATAATTTAGTTTTCTGTGGCATTTTCTACTTAGGTTAGCATTTTCATCAGTAAAAATTCTATACACACATGTGGATGCAATAATTCCTTTATTTTCAGAAGTCGAGTCACCAATAGAAGATTTATAACTCTAAGCACACCAAGTAATTTATTTTCCTTTCGTATGGTTAAATGTGAAGAAAAAATATCATGATAATCATGATTTAATCATAAAAATGTGTATATGCATGTAGACAGTAATTGATTCAAATGCATTTTTGCATCAATAAATGAATAACATTTTCATTAAAAGATGAATCATCCTGAACATCATGATAAGATGAACAGAAAGTACCATAATCAGAATTGTCAAACAGATCCACTAAACATATGTCTCGAGAAGATTTTCAAGAAGCTTCAGTAATATTAACTTCAAAATTTTCCTTTACAATTTTTAAGTTTATTATTCTTTTTTCCAATATATGTCTTTCCCTCATGTGGCAAAAAATAGTTGTCTTAATTAATAGGTGCATTTCTAAAATCTTCAGTTACCGTCATGTGAGCTAGTATGAAATCTACTGGACAATTACAATGTTCTGTTTTAATAACATCTTCCAATAATCCATTGGGTTCTCTAAGGGACATCTATATGCTTTATTTGTACAAATATAGGTTCTAATCCCCAAATTTTATCTTTATCTTTATGCCTTAGGCAACCACACTTACTCTGAATCAAATATTGAATCGGAAAAAATTTTGTCTAATATTTCACCCTGGATTAGATGAGGTCATGTATCCCTACGTTCTTGAGGAAGATTTTTTATAGTAGAATAATCATTTTCAGATATTTCAATTATTTATTTTTAAGCTTTAGGAAAAATATCCACACTTTCTCTGAATCAAATATTGACTTGGAAAAACACCATTTATCAAATTTCACACTTTATTATATGAGCTCATGTATCCTTACATTCTTCAGGAAAATAGTTTATAGCATAGTATTCATTTTCAGATTCCATCTAGGCACACACATATTTTTTACAAACTTAGCATAAGAAGGAATGTAATTTACTGCTTTCATCACCTGACTAAAAATATCCCCATCATGGGCATTTGTTTTTTTATTAAAAAATTGTCAATCCATCTGGAAATGGAATAGACAGAACATAATTATCAAGAAAGGTTCTGTTATTTTTTTGTTCTTTTATTTCTTTTTGTTTATTTAATTTATATTTTCACTTTATGGTTGGTAAACATTACAGAAAAGCTTTTCATTTATGAATTTATAAATTGCATACATAACTTCATGATGAGTTATAACAAGGAATGTGTATCAACAGAATGCAAATTTCTAGAATGAATACGGGGTTGAGTTTGGAGTCAAGTTGATTAATAGATGTGATAACCATTTTACCAATCTGTGTTTTTTATTGGCGTTCACTCTTGAGTACTAGTTTTCTCTCATTTGCTCCATTTGGCCATTTATTTCATTAAATGTTTCATTATTGAACTATTGAAATATTTTGATCGTTTGAGCTTGCATTTATTTCACTTGTCTGAGTTTTCCTATGTTTTCCTGTAAAACTCATCATAAGAAGGGTTAGTAATACGCAACGAAATTTTCTTTCATCCTGCAAATGGAAATAAGAAAGGTTATTCTGATAAAATTTAGAATACCGATTATTGCTATAATTATAAGTATTTTGACATGTAGATCTATTCATTTTATTCCAATTGATAGCCATTAATTGATCGCGTGTAAGACAACCCAGTTGTGCATTTTAAGAGCAAGAATAATGATGAGAAAAGGGAATGTATGGCTGTAAAGAATGAGATGAATCATTAGTCCTCATTGCACAAGTAGCTAGATCAGAAAAAAGTTTTTTCTCTTTTTTTTCAAAACACAAAGCAGGTCCAATTGCACTTCCCTCTAACACTGAAACTTTTCTAGCATTACATTTCTCTATTTCAGCTTCGGGCAGCAGATTAAGCCTCATTCTTAGCAAGTTTCCAAAACATTCAAGATTCATCCAAATATTTATGCATAAAAGTATCTCTGATGGTGGTTCTGAACTCTTAGACCTGCATAAAATTTTTGGAAATTTTTCTAATCTTCTTTTTTTCATGCTGTTGACATTTTTGTATCAATTACTTTATTTTGGTGTCCATTGCCCAGAGATTCATCAGACCCCTGATAAAATGCTACAATAAATATTCTATATGCATTAAGCTTTTCAATATAATAAGGATTCTTTAGAAATAAAATTTCCATTTATTTCTAAGAATCAAAATTAACGCATTAAGACATGAAAAAACATTTAGCTTTACCCCTAAGGATGAATCAAAATAATCGTATTTTTATGATTTCAACACCAATGTTAGAAATTTGAAATGTTTTACCAATAAGAGTAAAATATTTCAAATAATTTTATAATTCTTCATGGGGAAGAACATGACATTAACAAGGCTATTAAATTATATGATAATATTTTTTATAAAAAATTGATGCATGTTAAATAGATGCATTAATTCTAGTAAACGTTTTGTCTCCCAAGAGCAGAAAAATCATTTAACCTTTAGCTCATATTTTCATTAATTCAGCATGATCATTAGTATTTGGTGTCTCAGAAATATCATCATCATCATCATCATCATCATCATTGTTGTTGTTTAGGAGACTTACAACCATTCTTGATGAAAAAATATGATCTCTAAGACTTTAAAATTACAAATATATGTGCAAACTTCTATACCTGTCTCCAAATGTTTGCATGACCTTATTATCTAAATGCACTATTAGAAAAGGTTAGTCTAATAAAATCAAAAAATAAAAAGATGAAAAAAATCCTAATGACAACCATTCCTAAGTAAGGGCAATTCAAGAATTCAAACTCAGGGTATTTAATACTCATTTTATTTGATTTAATCAATAAAAATTTATTAACCTTGACTCATAAAATAGTTTGACAAGTGATGAGCAAAGGTCATCTTCGTATGGAATGGAAATCAGAGGTTAAAAATCAGAGGACTTCAAGAAAATACACATAAATTCAGACTTTAATGAGATGATAAAAATGATAATGGAATACAATCATTTATGGAATAAGGGGGATATGTGGATGATAATTCTAAATAAATTTAGATATATTAGTGAATGAATATGGATTTGATTTAGATTGATGGATAGATGTTGAGAAAATGATGACGACGTAGGTGCAAGGAGACCCATTGTAGATCCTCATATTGTTCCAGGTTCAAGGCAATTTGCAACATTCAGCGAGCTCCTGCCCTTCTGTTTCATCTTTTAATTTCAATCAAAGATGGATATTTCAACCCCAAACTCTAACTGAATCTTTAAACATCCAGAAGTTGAATCATTCAAAGCCATCTGATTTTCCGTGACATCCTCCTCTAAACGCTGCAGATTGCCCGTGTGGCCCAAAAAATTAGGAAAAGCACAAAAGGCATTAAAAAAATTCAATAATTACATAAAATAAATTTCAACTCCTAAACATCCCACAAATATATCTTTGCACTTTTAAAATACTATCCTTAAATAAAATGTCAAAAGTTCTAAAGATATATTTCAGCTTAGAAATGCTTTTTACTTACGAAATTATAGCCCTAAAATTCTAAAAATATTTACCCTGACATGGACCATTCTTTATCTTTTGAATATGATGTCAAAAAGTTCCATTAAATTACTTAAAATTAGAATATTGTTCCTAAAATCACGTTGACCATTTTAATATTGATAGTGTACATATATAAGCATTTTAATGAAAATAAATAAGTGAAATTGATGATATTATGCTAATAATTAGCATGTTACGAGGTATTCATCAATTGATAAAAAATAATGTTTTAATGATAATCACCTTACTTACACGTCTTTCTTGAATTTACGAGACAAAAAGGGTATAAGCGAGAATCCTTGATTCCTACGTTGTTATTTCGTGTATGAATGGCTTGTGGTCTTTTTATTTGTGTTGTTTTACCCAAACTGTGAGGCATTGTGTGAGGTATATTACCAAAAAAATGGCATTTTGAAGGATTTTTTTTCTCAACGGAACGTTAAGGCTGATGATTATCATATTAACTATTGGAGTCAGTGTTTCTAAACATATTAATGTGAAATCGTCTTGAATGCGTAAAACAGGGTTTTTAGTAATATATGCTGGGAACTAGTTTTGTGTAATATCCCATTAGTGGTAAAAATCGGTTCTAAGTGAGTTTCTTAGTCAACGATTTCTTGCGCAGACTGAAAAAGAACCTTTTGTAGATAGGATACTAAGAATTCGCCTGGACTTCTTCCAAAAATCTTGAACCTGTACTTTAACAGCATGAAACCTGTTACTCTGTCATCATTTTGTCGAAATAGATGTTCTTGGGCGACATGATTATCAGTTTGCTCCTGGCTCTGGGCGATCGATTGAAGGTTCGCCTTTATACAGCATACCTTCTATTTCATTTCAAGTGCAGAAGAAGCTGGAAAAAAATCCCATACTCTTTAATTGAAATGATGATGCCATGAATTTGTGGGACCGAGTGGTTTCAAAATGATGTGGTCTAATATGAGGTAACATCGTTCGGCGTGCGACGGAAAGAAAAGGGAATGTTAAAAACCACTTTTGGATTATGGGGATGGTAATGTGAAGACTACGTCCCAGGTTAACGGTTCTCGTTACGAAATAATTAAACTTTCAACGACTCTCTTACACCTTAAAAATCTAAATCCACTCTTTGAATAACACCATTTGCGATGATGACAAGGCGTGAAACAAGTCCGGATAAAATGTCATAGTTTTAATGACGCAGACAACATACATGACCCAGGAAATTTGCTCGAGAACAGTTTACAAATAGACTTTCTTCACAGGTCGATAAAGAATTCCAAAGTTATCATCACTGCACTAATCAAATGGGTAGTTTTTGTCACCATCAGGAATCGAAACATCTTTCCCTCTCGTTATTACATGACAAAGGAAGAGTTCGGGCAGGCGACGACAAGTCTCCAGACTCCAAAATGAAGGGCAGTCTGTACTTTTCTCTCTTCGAAGAGCCCAACCTCCCGGCATGGAAAAGCTCATCCTCTCCAAGATAACCAAGGAGAAGCGAGCCAACCAGGGAAAAAAACTCTATCTCTTCGTCAATCTATCGATATTTTTTTCTTATCTTTTCTTTCTCGATCGCAGAAGTCAGAAAGTCGTGTACTCGGACACCATGAGAAGGTGTTCGAGGAGATCGTTTCCGAGGTCTTGGAGCTCCATCAGGCCGTGGGACTCTGTCTCGGGGGCGCTGGCCTTTCTACGGCCGCGGCGGGCGCGCCGGCAATGCCTCTTCTTCAAAGCAATTGCCGGGGAGCTCCACTCGCCACCGTCGTTCACCAATTCTTGCAGCGTCTCCGCCACTCTCTCCGCCGGAAAGTTGAGCACGGCGTCGGCGCCGCGCATGGCCAGCGCCGCCTGGTCGTAGGCCATCGCCGCCGCCTCCGCGCTATCGAACGTGCCCAGCCACACCCTCTCGCCGTTCCTCGTCGAGTCTCTTATCTCCGCGGCGAACTTCCCCCACGGCCTCTTCCTCACTCCTCTGTAGCTCGTTCTCGCCCCGCCCTCCTCTTCCTTCACTCTCCCGGAGAAGGCGCTGGCCTCCTCCATCATCCCCATTAGAAGCATCTCTCCTCCGTCGCTCTCGTTGAAGGGGAGAAGCTCCGGCGACGACTCCGGCGACCACTCCGACGACCAACTCTTGCTGCTGCCCATAGCGAGCTTATACAACGTCCGATATTCTTTCCTTCGTCGTTTCTGGTCTTCCTTCTTCTTCCTTCTTCACCGGCCGTGATTCAGATCCTTTGTCCGACTCCACTCTTATATAAACTAACCCACGAAATTAGGGAGACAAACACAATTTTAAAATTTGAGGGCTTAAACTGTTATTATTTCTCCAGCCCCTTCCCCGTTATCTTATATAACTACGAAAGTGATATTTCCGCTTACGTGTCCTCAAATATAAATTAAATTACGAGCCGTACTCTCGGAGGTGGGCCTGGGAAGGAGGATGACGACAAAAACCCGGCGGCGCGCTGCGCGACGTGGCGGATGCCCATTGAGTGATAATGATCGTTGACCTTATCTTTGCGGGGAGGGGATCAGACCGGGAGTTTGACCGCAGCCAAGAGTTTGACCGTCACTTGTACTGCGCGCTCACCATAAAATAACCAGGTCAGCGGGTGAGCTTTGACCAGCGGGGACACGTGTCAGGAAAATGGGAGGAGGCTTCCACGTCAGTTCGTTCTAAATACTCGGTCAGAAGCTTTGACCAGGCAAAACAAATCCCCACCCCTCGGAAAATATTAAATTATAAATGACGTCGTACGGATGATGCAAGTTTGGACCTATTTCAAAGTGACCGGCCCAATTGAAAGAGCCCATTGGCCCAATAAGGACGTTTCCCGCCTAAACGACGGTTCCCGCCAAAACGCGGGCCTATACCTTCCCTCCTGCCCTAACTGTCGTTTGAGATCTCGGCTTCTTCTTCGTCTTCCTTGCTTCGTCTTCTCTGGAGCTGCAGCGATGGATTCCTTCCCTTCTGGTGGGGCTATGGAGAAGGAGATGGCTTCTTCGTCTACTCCTGTGAAGGCGATTTCCTTGCCGCGCAGTGTGGAGGCGAAATCGGCGGTTCGCGACGATATCTTGACTCCGGAGAAGCCCTCGGAGTCGCGGAGGCGGATCAAGAACCGCGGTGTCGCGTATTCTATCAAGGACGTGAGAAAGGTTGCTGCTAGTCTCCAGCAGCCTCATGCGGCGTCTTGCCAGCGGAGTATGCGGGCGGAGAAGAACGATTTTGTGGATTCGATCACCCGAGGAAAACCGAAGAAGCGGATAGCTCCGAATGTTTTTCCCAAACTTGAAGAAAAGTAAGGAGAATCTGATCGATTATCTCTCTGTTTCTTCTATTTAGGGCTTTTTTTTCTTCTCGCATTGGTTCTTTTCATAATTTTTTCCCTTGCCACCAATGTCCAAGTTCCCTCTTCTCGTTTTCTTTACGGGTCTGTCCGTGTAATGTGAAAGTCTCGCGGTCCTTAAAGTTTTCAATTGATTATTCTTATGGTAGTGGAGATTTGGCGTTTCGTTGTTCGGCGTCAAGATTGAAATTTCTTGTTTTTCAGGTATGATAATCTGTTGGAGTTCTTCAAATCCCTTTCGTCGTCTGTCAGATTACTCCGCATGAAGGGTTACCCATCAACCTACTCTAAAGTCAGTCGGCAAGTGGAATCGTTGACGAACAGGTAACTCTCGCCCTTTTGAGTTTCATGGATGGATAGCATCCTAGGTCGAGAATAACAACCCGGAAGTTCATCATGTAAATTTCAGGAGGTTCTCTCATGGACACCTGGCCCAACTCAAGTACATTATACCGGAAGCAATCTGCCTCAGGAAAATCCTCACCCACGATGAAACCACAAGCTTCGTCAGGCCCGACCTCCAAATCACTCTACAAATCGAGGCATTCGACAAGGACGAGCAGAAAGGGAACGGATATCAGAAGCTGACCCAAATCTTCAGATCAAGACTCGTCGATTTCATCAATGAGCACCCTGGAGTACGTCCTCACCCATTTTCCATTACATATCTGACACTAGAATCTTAGATTTTCTGATCTTTTTTTGTGGTATATCCTACAGGATGAAGACGTTCCCGAAGCTGAACTGCCGGAACCATTCAATCAGAGGAGGGTGACTATCCTCTCCCAGCCACTACCCGCAAGCTCGACAAACCAAATCGATCATCCAGCAACGTTGACTGCCAGTGCACACTTACCCAGTTCCTTCCAGAGGCGTTTCTCTAGAAAGGACCAGTGCATTACGGCGTCCCCTTCACTAGATTTCTTCACCGTTAACCCTTCATCTCCACCGAAATCGGTTCCTGAGAGGACACCTTCAAAGGCGGTATCAACTCCAAAGGCGCCTTCCATGGCTGCCACTCCGGAGCCGCTGCAGACTCCACAGAGACATTACCAGCCTTCTCGTCGGCCCATAAAGACAAAGCTCTTCAACACTCCAGTGAAGGGAGCCCAGCCCCAGGAGGAAGAAGACCCAGAAGATCTCCCAAACAGCAGCCTCCTTCAGTTCCTCCCCAAATCCCTCTTGCAATCGGTAATTCAGATTATAACCCGCTCCTCTCTATCTCTCTCTCTATTTATATCTTCTCATCTCTTCTCTGATTGGATTTCAGATCAAAGAAAAGGAGAAGAGGAGCCGGGAGGAGCAGGAAGAAGGGTTGCCGGCTGCCAAGAGGAGGCGCAAGATGCTGTCTTGCCTGCCTAGACTCTTCGACACTGTTCTTCTGCTGTTCCAGTCGGCCGAATGCTCTGTCATGACAAGGCAAGAGCTCGTCCACAAGATCGTCTCCAGCCAGTGCGACATTCTCGACCGCAGAGAGGCGGAAGAACAACTGGATTTCTTGCTAGAACTCGTCCCCGACTGGATTTCTTGCAAGAAAGCCTCCACAGGCGACTCCCTCCTCCGGTACTATCACTTCTCTTTAACTCTTTAATCTTTTCCCGGAGAGCTGATTTTTAAAGTTTTTTTATGGAGCGCAGCGTCGACAAGGCGGCGGATACCGGCGCCGTTCGGCGGAAGCTGGCCGAAGCTCACTGATGAGGGGAATCTGGCAAGGTTGACAGACTTTCCCGAGTTTGGAGGATGTAAATTAATAATATTTACATGGTCATCTTTTTATATAAATAGAGGAGAGAATTACTCACGAGGGGTTTATCCGGCGGCCAGGAGCCAGAGCATGACGAGAGAGGAAAGCCAGACCAAGAACCAGCTCAAGAAGCCGAGAGAGACAGCTAACTGAAAATTCCAGCAGTCTACCGCCTTGCACAACTTCAAGTCCTGGCTGAACAACACTGTAAGCCCACCCGAGGCAGACACAGCCCCCAGCGACAGTAGCCCCGTCACCTGCCCACGAATTAAAATCAGTTTTTTTTTTCCTAATCTCCGTTGCATTTGCCCAATTTTTTTTAATGAAAAATGGAGTTCATTAATCTGAGTGTTTGGGTAAAAACTTACCCAGTCGCCAGCGACGAAGAGACCCACTAAGACGGACTGCTGAAGGTCGGCCTTCTTCACCAGCTGGTAGAGGTCCAAGCATGCGAGTCCCAAGCTCCAAATAAATTGCAGGGCCATAGATACCACCAGGTAACTGCGAGATGAAAGTAAATTAACGGTGGCAAATGCATAGGTAGAAAGAGAGATTACACGATTAATCTTCGGATAAATAACACAAAACCCGTTATTCATCTTCCCTGGGTGACTAATTGTTGATGGGACAATGTCAAACCCGCACATATCTTATATGAATCATGTGTGCCTGCGATTAGTACTACGAAAATGACAGCCACTCTCTTATCATTTGAAGATGACCAAACCGAATCCTAAATGAGTAAAATATGCGTATGATTTTTTATTAGAGCTAAGATCAGTAGTTGACTGAAAAGCATATACAATTCATCCGTGACTGACAGTCCTCTTGTCAGTTTAAGTGAACAGATAAATTGGTCTCATTCCCTTTCTGTTTCTACGTAGGTTGCGTTTTTTGATATTGGTCTATGATTAGGTCCCTCGGTTTTAAAATTACGGGAGTTTTCAGGAGGGTTTCATCAGTTTAAGTGACTTCACCTTTTGAAATATATTTTCAGGAAATATTCCTCCCCCTGAGGGCCCCTTTTGTACCTCTACTGAATTCAACAGATCGGTAGTTGCTCCCTAGTACTAAATGTTTCATTAATTTTTTGTCTCAAAAACGACATTATCTCCTGAATAAATATAAAAGACTACAAAGAAATCTGATGAAAGCTACTCTTCCTGCCAAGGGATTTTCCTCTGAAACTTTCAAATTTTCGTCAATGATTACCTAGATCAGCACAAATGTAGTATATCATCTTGGCGATCATCTTGTCGCTTATTTCATAATCAGGTATGAACCAGAGCATGAATCGGATGACTAAACGGTAGAATCTGGTTGCTGATACAACTGGACAGGTCATCCTTGTCTCTACGATAGGATTAGATATTCCAAGAATTCGAGAATTCTTTGTTTTCCGGCAAACAAATAGGCTATTTCTTCAGAAATTAGAATTCACATTTCATGTTTTAAGTAATCTCAAGAAATAAGAAAGTAGCAAATCATCTCTACACCAAAAGATAAAACAAATCACGCATGAATCAATTCCCAAACAAAAATTGAAGAAAAAACGAGGGATTCAACGAGGAAACAATCCGTACCAGAAAGCTGTGTAGGCCGAGAATCCGGGAGAAGTGGCCATGAACGCGATCGACCCCGCGGCGAACAACGACTGCAGGATCCTGAAGACCAAGCTGCTTATCGTCCCTGGAGCTCCAGGAAAGTCCTTCATCTCGGTATAATCCAATGCCCAACAACAAATTCATAAAATTCCCTTAATTCCCGTTCATTCCTGGCTATCCACAGATTCTGGATTCAAATTCGGAATCATCCCGATGGAACACGCCGTCGATCAATCACAGTAGACCTATATGCTTGCAGGAACTATTTCCCCCTTTGAAACCAGCGATCAAGAGCAAATACGGGTTCTTTCCGAAGCCGCCGACGGGCAAAAGGAGTGGGAGAAATAGAGATAGAGAGAGAGAGAGATAGAGAGGGAAAGCAAGTGCGAGAAGTTACTCTGGTGCAGGAACCGCCCGTCGAGGAAGGCGGGGCGGTGGAAGCGGAAGGCTCGGACGGAGGAAATCGGGGTCATTCTGGTCAACCATCCTCTTTTCTTTGAACAATTGCCGTTTCTGAGACCCACGATTTCTTAATGGGCTTGGTTAAATAGGCCCTTTGCTTTGGGCTTCTTCTATTCCAGCCCCCCAGACTTTTCAGCGTTGACTTTCTCATCCATGAAAATAATACTATCGTTTCTATAAGGGAATCGTTTGTGTTTGATTTTTTGTTAAATGTTCATCTGTCTCGTCCCTGTCTGTCAAACTGGTGGAGGATGACTGGATGAAGACATTTTCGTCATTTGTCATTCGTCGTCCATCATCAGATGAAGAGAAGGAAAGAGACAGAAGTGGCCAGGTGATCAGGTGGGCACCTGAGGTGGTCATAGTGCGATAGCTGTGGCCATAGTGCAGACTTGATCTGAATGTAGTTTTGTGAGACTGGATTGGACCAGACATGCAGTCAACCTTTTTAGGGCTGACCGAATGTCTGGTCCAGTTTCGGTTCTAATGTCAAACCAGACCAAATAATGAACCCAAAAAGTATATACTAATATTGTTATTCTTATAATATTATATATGAAGAGAGAGAAGTCCTCCCCCAAGATTCCTCTTCAACAGCCATTGTCTGGCTTTTTTTCTCTCTTCTCTATCACTTTGTTGCCGTCTCTTCATCGATCTAACTCTTTCTCTCTCACTATCTCCCTCTCCCTCCCTCTCACTCATATTCATTCATATTCATCACCAAATAGGTAATTATGACCTTACCATATATATCTAGATATACTTTTACATCAAGCTTGAGAAAGGTAATTAACTTTAAACAGCAATCAGTTTTTGTGGAATCCATTGAAAGGTGAATATAATGTTTTTTAATATTGACTTAATACTTATAAGACAATACTACTTGTATAGATTTTCATGTCGAGATTTAGTTTGAGTTATTATATTTTTCCACAAAAAATTGCATGTTTAACTTTGACTTTAAGCCGCTAATTTTTGCCCAAAACCATGCGATTGACTTTTTAACATTGGCTTTGACATCGATTAGTCTGCATGAATGGACAACGGCTGGACTAGGCTAGTCTTTGACTTGAGACGAGAACTTAGGTTTTTGCTAAAATCAGACTGAGACGAACCTGTGACCTTCCCTATCAGTGAGTAAGGTAGGACTTTCTAGACTCTCTAGTCTAGGGCATCCATCTTCGAGGTCATCGGACCGAGGGCAGCTCTGTTTGATGGATATATGTGGCCGTCAAGCCAATCACACTACCATGTTTATTTAAGTCCATTGAATAAAATATTTACGTTCATTATTATTCCGTGTGATGTTTATAATGAAGTCCATCAATACGTGCAATGACTTAGTGAATTATGATGAGATCATAATACAGTGATCACTAGTTTTTAAACATGTATTCTAAATATTCCTATTCAAGGATAGTCGAGATGAACATCGAATTATCCGGATAGAATAACACTAGCTGATCGTACTTATTCGATAAGTATAGTTGATCATGTGGCTATTAGTGTGGTGACACTAAGGACAGATAGTGGGTGCTCTTTGGAGAAAGAGTTCACTGAATTGATCCGTATGAATCTCTGAATGGTATCATACCTAAACGTCAATCAGGTTGATTCAAGTCACGGTTGTATAAGTGATCCACTGACCTGAGATACCAAGGCATCTCGTGAGTGGATGACTACATTTTGACTATGACTTACGAGCCTCTAATCATGGGATTCAAATAAGTTATAGAGTGGATGTAATAAGAAGCTTATGGAGATGATTGAGTGGCCAAGATGGGATCATCTGCCCTTGGTATAAGAGGAGATTGACTCGAGGAAGACGATGCAGGAAAATCCCTGGCCAGGGTAGTGAGGATATTGGAAAAAGGCATTCTCCAATGATCCCCGTTACGCATCAATACTAATCGAACGATGGTTTAGGGTTTGACGATAAACCATGCTCTAAGTCATTCGAGAGTCTTGCGCGGATGCTGGATTATACATGTACAGTAACCATGACGGTAAGGGTTCCATGAGAGAGTTCGAGACTACTCGGTATCTTTTAGAACACGAGGTGTAGCTTGGCACCCCACGGGCTTGATGGAACGACACAGCCCGAGACCGCAGGATCATCGCTCAAGGAGTCGGCATCGTCATCGACTCCGCCACCGATTTGTGTCAAGCCTGCACGGCAAGCCATGGTAACGACGCGCACACCCGGATTCAAATACTCAGGGTAATGTCGTGCCATCTTCAGTCTTGATTACCGCTTTTATCCATTTCGCGTTTTTACATTTCGTGTTTTCTCTCGTACTTCCCTTCTTCATAAACCCATTGTAGCAAGGGGAAATTCACGCATGAGGATACTTTCCCCTCCCTCCCTTTTGTTGGGCCCAAAACATTTTCCCTTTTCATTTTCTTTGTAGTCTCAAAGGGGGCCTATCCACCTCTCCCCTATAAAGGGAATGGGTGGGCGCCCTTGAAAAACACTCTTTGAATTTTGCATAATGTTCAGAAGTTGAAGAGTCCCTCATTGAGGAAGGAGGAGAAGGAAGGAGGAAGAAGAGGAAAGAAGAAGAGGAGGAGCCGCCGCCGCTGCTGCCGCTCACCCTCACGAGCGCCGCCGCCGCCAATGCGCACCATCGCGAGCACCCCCACCGTCACGAGCACCGCCCCCCCCCCCCCTGTCACAAGCGCCGTCGCCGCAATGCCGGCACTCGATACCGTCGTCGTCCGCGTCCACGATGCATGCACATGCGTCGTCCGCGCTCGCGCCTTCGACTGTTCACCGCTGCACATGCGCGCTGCACAGCGTGTCCGCGCCTCCGCGCCTCAGCACCCGCGACACCACGCCCCACGCCGCCGCGCCCGTGATGTCGTGCCTCGTGTCACCGTGCCCCGCATTGCCTCGCCCTGCGCCACCGCGGGCCTAATGTCGCCGCGCTCGAGACCCAGAGCCCGTGCTGCCGCCCCCGCGTAGCCGTGACTACCGCCAACCGCACTCATCATCTCTTCACCGGCGCCTGCCCAGACCATCGTACTGCCGCCACCCTCCGATACTGCCCTTAGGGGTGCTACCAAAATAATTGTCGCCGAACGCGACGAGAGGTACCCCCAACCTGCTCTTTTCGTATCTTATCTTTTTCGGTACGCTTTTGAATTGCCTCCGCCGCGCTCGGGTTAGACGTAGGTGAGAGGGACAGATTGAGAAAATGACGAAGAATCAGTCGAGAGTCTTACCTGTTCGGTGCGAGTCGAGCTCGCCCGTCGTGTGTGAGCATCTCTACAGGACATTCCCGTTCGACCGCATAGACGTCCTCGACCCCTCGGACGAGGTTCGCGAAGCCTGGACTATCCCTCCCTGGGCGACCCCGTTGAACCCCGGGAACGGCACACTCCCGCGAGTCGGCACTTGCATGTACTACATATAGATCTTTCGCGTTCCGTCATATATTATATCTATTTATCAGCATTATCAGACGACGCTCTCCACCGTGGTCCGATAGAGTTCCGTTATCGACACCAAGTCGCTACCCTCGGTGTCGACCGGGCAACGCTTTGACGACGTCCGGCATTAGGGTTGGAAACTTAACCTATCAATTGGGTTAAATCGATCCTTATTTATTTAATCTATATGTTGATATTGTTAATTAATAAGGTTGGTCTATAAATGTTATTGGGCCATTAAAGTTATTAACTAGAACGATACATGGGCCTAGAGGGTCACACGCACAAGGTCATAAGGGCATTGGTGGATATATTTTTCTTTGGAGGGTTTTTGAGAAAAACCTTACGTGAAATATAAAGAGGGAAAGGGATCTCATTTTTAGCACCCATGCAAGCCTCATTTGAGAGCCCCTCCCCTCTCCACTCTCTTCTACACTCATCCAAGGAAGAGTGTCTTCATGGTGAGGAGATCTTCAAGATTCTCAAGAAGAAGTGAAGAAGAAGACGTGGAGATCCAAGCGCTGAGTGATTGCGTGGACACTTCTACAGGCCGGACGCCTGAACGGCTTCAGAACGATCTCAGAGTGGCAAAGTCAATGGTGGAACGAGTTCCCCAAAAGGTACTACAAATGTTTTGTTTGATAGATTGATTGAGAATCGATCAACCAAGCTTCCGCATCCATGGAACGTATTTTTCATGGATGAACCAAACCACAAAACCCAACACTGTTAAGGTAACAAGAATGATGGATGATGATGACTGAACGGACGGGCGTTCAATACTATCCCATCATTCTGTAACAGCCATTCGTCATCTGTCATCCACCTATAACTGAGCATACTTGACATGTAGCGCGGGTTGCAAAAATTTGAAATGCCGATATTGACTTAATTCTTATAAGACAATATTGCTTGTACAGATTTTCATATTGAGATTTAGTTTGATTTATTGTGTTTTTCCACAAAAAATTGCATGTTTAACTTTGACTTTGAGCCCCTAATTTTGCCCAAAATCATGTGATTGACTTTTTAACGTCGACTTTGACCTTGACTAGTCTACACGAATGGACAGAGATTGGACTGGGCTAGTCTTTGTGATGGGGGACCATCCAGCTTCGAAGACACTATTGAACTAGTTTGTCGAGCGAGGGCTCTCACGAGAGACCCAACCTTCGGAGTTCCCGAACTCGTTAACGGGCCATAAAGGTTTGATGTTATCTTTCCTTGCATTTTTCGTGTTTAGTAGGCCATGTATGTTGGCCGCGTATGTGTTTGCTTTTGTTTGTTCTCACGTGTTTGGACCGCTGTAGGGACCTTCACCTATGTGTGTGTGTTAGCGCGTGTTTGGGCTTGTTAGTATGTCTCTCTTTCCTATTAGGGGGCCCCATTTACTTTTAATTGGGCCTTCTCCCTGATGAGGACCATCCGGTTGATCGCGCCCGATCCGTTGACAGCCACGTCGCGGAGCCTGAGCCAATGTGAAGAATCTACAATTCCACTATCAGGTTTGAGAAGCAGTGCCGTCATCTCGCTTCGTGTCAAGTGTCTTATGTAAATTTTTGTTTTTTCATTGATGTTGAATTGTCGGGAGGCCCTTCGTGCGTGAGTACCGGCCTCCTACATATATTTTATTTTTATTTAATTGTGCTTAATTGTCCTCTTTAGGGGGAGAAAACCATGACGGGCTTCTTCTTCCCCTAAAGAGCCCTTTTAAGGGGAAGCCCAATAGGCTTTCCCCTAAAAGGGGGCCCAATAGGGACACCCACAACTACCACTTACCCTTTATAAGAGGGGAAGAATGTGTTGGGTTCTAAGGGCCTTGACATGGATGAACAACACAAAACGATGCCCAGCGGAAGATTCTTTTTGCGAATCGAACGACATCAACAAAAACATTAAAACGATGTACCTTTGTACGAATCTCATTCGTGATTTCTTCGATCCCGGAGCGAGACGAGTCGAGATGCTCAAGTGTGCAGCCTCTAGATGTATCCACGCGGTCCTTGGCGCGTCGGATCTCCTCCTTCTCGTTGACGAGCCCCGTTCTTTCTCCGTCGGCGTCGTTACGTCGTCCCGATCACATCAGGGATGGAGAGGAGGTGTGGGGAGAGTGGAGAAGAAGGGGAAAGGCCCCTGAACAATTCTGGCCTGGGTGAATTTCGTTCAGGGCCTTCCCCTATTTATACTAAGTGAGTATTTTTCATAAAAACCCCCAAAACTTAAGTATATCTTACAACGTCCAAAATACCATTTGCGTGTGACCCTCTAGGCCCATGTATCAGTCTAGTTAACGACTCCAGCAACCCAATAACCTTTATTGGCCTTCCAAATTAATTAACTATATCATCATATAGATTAATTAATGTCGTATTGATTTAACCCAATCGATAGGTCGAGACTCCGACACGTGGGGTGCCAAGCTACACCTCGTGTCCTAGAAGATACAAAGGAGTGTGTATCGACTCACTCATGGAACCTGTTCGTCATCGGTTACCGTGTATGTATAATCCCTCATCCACTTGACGCTCCTTGGACGACTTCGGGTATGGTCAACTGTCAAACCCTAATCGATCATCTAAGTTAGTACTGATGCATTCGGAAATCATTCGAGAACTCTTCTCCGATATTTCACTGCCTTGGCCAAGGACTTCATTGCATCATCTTCCTTGAGCTGTCACCTCTTATACCGAGGGTGGACGATCCCATCTTGACCACTCAATCGCCTTCGTGTACTTCTTGATGCACTCGAACTAAGATCGTTTAGAATCCCATGATTAGAGACTCGTTGGCCATAGCCAAAGTACAACCGTCCGTCCACAAGACGTCTTTGGTGTCTCAGGTCTAAGGACCACTTACACAACCGTGACGTGAATCAACCTGATTGACAGTTCGGTATAATACCATTCAGGATTAAATGCGGATCAATTCAGTGAACTCTTTCCACTAAAGAGCACCCACTATCTATCCTTAGTGTCGCCACACTAATGGCTACGTGACCGGCCATACTCATCATATGAGTGAGGCTAGATAGTGTTATTCTATCCGAATACTTCGATGTCCTTCTCGCGTATCCTTTGAATAGGAATGTTTAGACACATGCTTAAAGACTAGTGATCTCCGCATTACGATCTCATCATAATTCACCAAGTCTGATCATGTATTCATGGACTTCATTATACGCATCACACGTGCACTATAATGAATATGTTCTATTAATGAACATGGAACGAGATGTGGAATGTGTGATTGGCTTGCCGGCCACATATATTTCCATCAGAATGGACGTGGGATCAGCATGCTTGTTGAATTTGAAGAACCCAGATCTGAATTTCATAGTAGCAGTTATTTTGTTTTAATGTGGAGTGTCCCTTCCTTCTCCATGGATAGCATCGCTCCACTCTACAACGAATTCTTGGGAAGCATCATCTGCCTACCAGTGCATCAGTCACTGGAATCAGCAGGAATTTCATATGCAGAACATCTTTGGTCTGCTATTGTGGATGTCATTTTCTCTCAGAATCGAGCCAGAACGTTGCCCTTTGAGTTGCATCTATCAGCTTGTGTGTGCTCGTGTCCAGATCCTGATCTGTCCACTGCAAAAGTATCTTCAACCATCACAAGAATTAATCAGAACTCTTTGGTAATTGACGACCTTCCATGTGCCCCCGATTGTGTTCGGTGGACAACCGAACCTTTTCTGTCTGGAACAATTGAATGCACCGGAAGCTCCAGCCCACAGATCTCCTGACACTGGATCTCTCTTGATCTCTATTAAAATGGCATTTTCTACATGAGCTTGACCTGAGAACTCTGCTCATACTTATTATTTTCTTGCCAGACAAGAGCCCGCAGCCTGCTCGACCCCTCTTTCTCCATCGCTTACAATTACCTTTACATCATCGGGATATTTCTTGTGGCGCACAGTCCTTGTTATCCTTAGTGATTGTCAGAACTCCCTATTGGGGCAAAAAAAGACCTCATTGATCTTCGCTCTCTGGACACGATTCTCGACGGTCGGATGAGTTGAAGAAGATTTGACAGTCTATCGTCCTGGATTCTTGTAGAATTTCTTTTATTGATCTTTATTTTCTGAAAATGATCAAGAGTTGCTGAAGATAATTTTCGTCACAATCATTGCTCTGTTCGTGGAGCATTCGTAACCCCGGAGTAGGCCTAGTTGGCCACCGGATATGATTGACAGTTTTCCAGGAAGATCATCATATCAACGAAATTTGTTACTAGGGAGAAGATTGGCGCCCCCGAGTGAAATCTGATGTTGACGGAGAATGACGATTGATCCCTTGTTGGTCAACGATCAAAAGATTTGTGTTGAATTTTGAAGCAGATTACCTCAATGGGCTGGCAGAATCGTGTATCCTTCATCCATCGCCAAAATTTCAACTATTTTGTTTTTTCTATCAATGACACTGCCTCTCATTGCCGTTGCCCGTTTGACTGCTTGCTCATCATGGGAAAATCGGATAAATTCCTGAAGCACATTACTTCGTTGGGGTGGGAGGGGAAGAAATTGATCAACTTGAAGATATTCTTCACGTCGTCACCGTTTTCATCCTCTGAACTCCAGCTCAATCGCTGTGCCACTCAAGATCCCGTCGCCGCAACATCGATGGTGGATGTGGGGAAGATCCGTGATTTGAAAATCGATTCTTCTGTCTGTGATTGTCTGGCTACACTCGGTTTCCTTCATCGATCAAGAAGATAACCGTCGCTTAGGGCCTGGACTCACACCGGACCTCCATCGCTAGACTCCTCGATCAAATGCCTCTTGGTATTTACTCTCCATTGTTGCTGATTCACACCGTCAGGACAAGGGGTCAAAGAAACAAACTCCATATCGATGCCCAGAGATTTCTTTGACGTGCACACGACAACCGAACCTCCGGACTCGTTGTCTCATAGGTACCTTGGTCTTCGACCTCTCTTGAACCCAGGTTCTACCCTCTCCTATTTTCTCAGTATTATTATCTCCCTCAGTGCCGATTTTGCGTATTCCTCTGTCTTGAGTGAGTTCAAAATTTAACGTAGGTCTTAGCCACCGCCATTGTGTTAAGAAATTCTCTATTGATGGTCTTGGATCCGATCGTTCACGTCGATGGTGTGGACCTTAGTGGACGAAGATCGTCCCCCTCCACATCGACCCTTCGAGCTGATTCCATGGATTATTGGGAGTTTGATCATGACATAACCCGTCCGGCGTCACCTAATTGCTTACGTCCCTGATCAACAAACGATCGACGTACTTTCTCGTTAACTTTTTTTCTTTAAATTACATACATCATTTCACGTGTCAATTTCTGAACATCGTATTACATCACTCCCTTTTATTTCTAAGGGGGAAGGCGCATATTTGCCTTTATAAAAGGTGGGGCCCGCCCATAGGAAGAGAGAAGAGAAGAAAAGATTGAAAAATGTGATTTTTAGTGATTTTTCCTAATTTTTTTTAGTGTTTATTTTAGTTTTCATCATATTTATGAAAATGCCATTGCAAAAATAGAGAGAGAAAAAACCCTAGAGTTCACCGGAAACCGCCGCCGCTGCCAACGTCCTTCTCGCCTGCGACCGTCGTCTCCATGGCCAACGCGCCGCTGTTGCAGCCTTCCGGCCACTAATTGCGGCCGCAACCACAATAGCAGTTGCAACCGCCGCAAGCTGCCGCCCGCAACCGTCACAGCAACCTGCTGCCGCAAGCCGCCGCCCGCGGCCGCAAGCCACAACCACTGGCCGCCGTAGCAGTCTGCGACTACCGCACCAACCTGCGGCCGTCGCAACAGCCTACGGGCGTCGCGTCAAACAACAGCCGTTGCAGCCACTCGCGGCCGCCACAACCACAACTGCAACAACCGCTGAACAAGCGATCGCCATAACCGCTCACGGCCACCACAGCAGCCCGCGACTGTTGGAGCCGTTGGAGCTGCCGAAGCCATCGCCGTCACGGCCGCCGCAACTGCCTGCAGTCGCCACAATCCTAGCAACCTCGTAGTGGTGGCGACAACGTCAACGCATCATCTTCGGACACACCGCCACCGTAATCCGAGATGCCCCGCATCCTGACTCGTCGCCAACATCAACTGAAGAACCGCCTTGGTAACGACCAAGTCAACGCACCGGCATCAGACGCGTCAGCATCAGACGCCTCTCCACTTACACACGACACATCCCGCATCATGACACGTCGTCAACGCCAGATCTAGAACTGCCCTTTGACGTGACACGGTAACACGTGGTCTACTTTATTTTATTTCTCGTATTTTCTCTTTCCTCTGAGGCCTATATGTAGGCCAATGTTGCAAGAAACATTGGGCGAATTTATTTTCAAGAATTGAAGTTTCTTTCTTCTTGGAAGATTTGCCTTAGCCCTCTCCCCGTCCCATTCCGATCACCGTCGCCGCTACCGCGGCCCGTCGTTGCCACCGCCGCCCCTCTTCGTGAGACCGTAGCCCGCGCAGGCCGCCGCCGCTCACATAGGCCACAGCCGCTCAGGCCGCCACCGCCCGCACAAGCCGCAGCCCGCGCAGGCTGCCGCCGCCCGCATAGGCTGTCGCCCGCGCAGGCCTCCGCCCACGCAAGCCGCCGCCGCCCATACAGGGTGTGGCCTGTGCAGGCCGCCGGAGCCCCGCACAAGCTGCAGCCCACACAAGCCATGCCACCCATGGAAGCCGTAGCCTGCGCGCACCCGCCATGCCCGGGCCACCCTCGCAGCCACTTGCCGCTGCGCATGCCATTTAGATTTCGGGGCACTACCCCGAACCCCGCAAGGGGGCGACTCCCCCCTTGACCCCCCGCCAACTGACCACGTAGTTGGATCCGCGACATCCTGTCGAAGCGCATGTCAATTGCCGGCGCCAACAACGCGTCAAGAATCTCTCGCATCGCCACGACGCACTACTCTAGTGTCGAGGTACTCTCTGCACTCTTTGGTGATCGTGTTCTTCATCCAGTATTATTCGAGTGTTTATCCACCGCCGTCGTATTTGATTTGGATTTTGAATCTTCAAGTGACTAGTTGAATAGGCCTTTGAATCTTCTAGCGATCGCCGTCCGAATTAATTGAACTTGTTGCTTTGTTTTCACCGTGGTGGTTGAAGACAATACTCTTGCTCTCGACGAGGAAAGGGACTGCACCATCACTATTTCATCGGATATAATTCTTCAGAATCGATCGTGTGATTTGTGGTCCTATCCATTCCTTAGTTGTCCAATATCCTTCACCGTTGTCACCCCTGCCCGTCTCCTCTAGTCATCTTGCATCACATAGATTGCTTGGTCCCACATTAGTCCTAGCAGTCGACGCAGCCTGCAGCGACCACACCAACCCTAGCGACCGTTGCACCCGCTAGGCGACAACCGGGCTGCAAATTTCTTGGCCATCTAGATCTACGCTAGCTGCGGTCACTACCACCGAACTCGTTGTCATCACGCCCGTCTCCATGCATGGCCCCCTACTTCACTCTGCCTACTTGCGCCGCCGCGCTTACTTGAGCTGCCGCGCCTACTTGCGCCACCGCACCTACCTACGTCGTCATCACGCCTACGTGTTGCTCGCCCTCCGCTGCTGCTGAATCAGACACCGCTCGGGCCTACCATTCTTGGTATGCTTGTCAATTCCCTCTCGGCATTATATTATTTCTTTGAGTGCCTCCGAACGTTTTCTCCATTGTCGGGGTCAGATTAATGATAGATAGGATTCGCGTTCTGAGGATTAGGATTTCATTTGGTACGTTCTTGGTTGAGACCGTCGAAGGCGTGCGCAAAAGTGGCAGTAGCGGATCTCTCACTGTTGGCCTTCAACCCAACCTCTAGATCATGGGGAGCCTAGTTGCATTCCCAGGTCGCACTTACAGTAGCCTATTGGTCGTTGGTCTCCGTCAATGCCAGATTTGTACTTTACAGTGATTTCATCGCTACATCATCATTACTTGCATTACGCTGTGTTACATCACTTTGACTCGAGAAGAGAACTTAGGTTTTCGCTAAAATCAGGCCGAGATGGACCTGTGACCTTCCCTATCGATGAGCAATGTAAGACTTTCTAGACTCTCCAGTCTAGGGCATCCATCTTCGAGGTCATCGGACCGTGGGCAGCTCTGTTAAGGTAACACAAATGACGGATGAAGACGACTGAACGAGGGGGGGGTTCAGTCCTGTCTCATCATTTTGTAACGGCCATTCGCCATCCGTCATCCACCTGTACTCTGAGCTTACTCAACGCGTAGCTATAGTGCATGGACGCGGACGTGACAATTTTTTTCATCTCGGGAAGAAAAAATCCTCCCGTCCAAAGCTACAGACAAATTTCGAGATGAATATTCGTCCAGGGGACGTCCGGAGGTCTCAGACGGTTGACGGACGAATCTGGATGGAAATCCGCCAGATTCACATTCGAAGGTTGAGATGTAGCTTTGTGCCCTCGCAATGACAATTTGCATCAAAGTCCCTTTTTTTTTACGTGTTCAGACGAACGCCGCTCAGAAATAATTGTACATATGGCCCTTTGCATTCTCTCTCCTCTGTAATTCCCTAAAAACTAAGAAAAATCTATATCAATATATTAAAAATATAAATGGTTTTTTCGTCAGGGACGTGGGACGGGACGAAAATTCGTCCTGGAGGACTGAACGGTTTTCTTACCGCCGGACGGAAGTCCCGTCCGTTGTCCATGCTCTGAATATGGACGTCGGACGAGACGAAATCCGTCCCGTCCCCCCATCGTCCACGTGTAGCGCGGGTCGCGAAAATTCGAAATGCCGACAGGTGCAGGGCAGTGGCATTATGGTAAATCAATTCTTTGGATCGGGCATTTGTTTTCTGTGATCTGCGGCGACTCCCTTGAAGTTTCCGTTCTCCTGCCAGATCTTCCCTTTTACTTCTTCCTGTCTCTCTCTCTCTAGTTCTCTCTCTCTCTCTCTCTCTCTCTCTCTCTCTCCGTCTCTTCCTTACTCCAGGTCTTCGGCGAGGGTTGAGGATCTGCGCGGGGCGAGGGGAGATTGAATTTTGTGGAAAGTCCAGACCTTGTTTCTTCAGTTGGTGGTTTCGGAATGGGGTTCGTCTCCTTTGTTGGCCGGGTGCTGTTCGCTTCCATCTTCCTTCTGTCCGCCTATCAAGAGTATGATGTCCCACCTACCCTCTTTTTCTGGATCTGAGATGAAATATTCGTTCTTTTTCGTCATATTCAATGTGTACGTTGTTTTAGGTTTGCTACTTTTGGAGATTTTTGATGGGATCTACGTTTTTCTTTCTGGGGATTTTTTGCTTGACTTGCGCTAATTTTTTGCTAGACTATTGTTATCAGCCTGGGTGGAAGATTTTTAGCTCGTGATCTCTCCCAAGAAACATTTCGTTTGCATTTCTATTCAAGATCCTGGTTCCGTTTGTTTGGCTATTATCCTCGAGTCTGACTCGTGATTTCAGAATGAAAACTTTGCTTTGCATTCTTTGGAATGGTGCCTTTGTGGCCAAGATCCTACTCCGGGACGTTGGAGATCTTGGTTGACACGACTAGGGAGCTCTGAAGAAATCGTTTTTAGTGCCAAATCCAGTCGTTTTTCTTAGAAATTCGTTTATCACAAATAATTTTATAATCTTCCTTACCCCGTTTGCTGATTCTATTTCCTCGGCGTCGAAGCTGTTTCTCTTTTCATCGCTTTGCACTTTTTCGCAAGTCTGTTGAAAATAATCGAAGTATTATTTTTTTATCATAAAAGTAAAAAGGAAATATCGCACATCTCATCGTTTGGCTATGCAATGATCTATTTATTAGGATTCCTATCGTTAGGGCTATAATCTCATCTTTACAGTCAAAACCTCCCATTACCTAGTAGGTGGCGGCAACCACTTTTCCTCTCTTAGGTGGTAGTGTCTTCCGCTGTAACTTTTTAGTGTTTGCTTCTGCAAATTTAGCCAGAAGATCTACTAAGAGTCGTTAGTATTCGAAAGTAATAGATAAAAACTCATATCTTCATTTCATAATATTCCCCTGTTATGTGTATTTCCCCTTCAATCACTGTTTTTTCCCTCTCTGTCTCGGGAGAGTAAATCGTAGCTCATTCACGGGCTCCTTTTATTTTGATTGAAACTTATTCGTGTCCATTCCATCTGTGCTTTTTATTACCATGAGCATTTCTTCTACACGGAAATCTGGTCTTCTTCATGGGCAAGTTATCCTTGAACTCTGCAAATTGATAAATATGGGTAGTGTATTCTGCGGATTTGATAATATGTTGGGTGTTTGTTTACATGGAAGGTTAAGGTTCGAGAATTCAGAGTGTGGTAGGATTTTGGTTTGTTGTTATTCAACACTATGGTTTTGTTCCCTTTTTCAGGTTTTTGTTCGCCAGTTCTGACGATTTTAAAATTTAACGTGATAGTTCTCTCGGAGGAAACAATTGGATGCTCTTAATCTTAATTAGGTTAATTTTCCTTTTTATTTTCCATTGAAATTTGTGAACTGGGAGTAGATTTTGGGTGCATAGATGAGCTGTATCGAATTATAGAATTTATGTTCATTGAAAAAGTGTAGTCTTTTCTTATTTCGAATGACAAGGTTGATCATTTTGAGACGACACGCCAAGTCATATAAATAGAAAATGCTCCAAAATAAATTCCTCGAAATGTATGTTCTGTAACCAAATGGATGCGTCAAGCAAGGGGGGATGTGCATCACAAACTAAACAAGTGAAAATGAATTGAGAGAAACGAACAACTGAGAATCGGTCAGGATTACCCCCGCTGGACAGCAGGTTGGCTCCCTGCTTCTCCGGCCTTTCAAAAGCTTCTTGAAAAGGACCAGTGATGATCTCCCACTTTCTACTCTTATCATTTACAAAATCTCTGCATGTGCCACTTTCTGTGCAAATGTTTGTCATTGCTTGGCCTCTCACTTCAGTTTCCTCTTTTTCGTTATTGCAACAAAAGTATTACGGACCTTGTAAATCAATCAAATTTAGAAGCTGTTGGCTACGTATTTTTAACTTTTAATATATTCAATCTGAAGATTTTATCCACCTGTATCTCAAAGGTTTCATGAATTCGGAGTGGATGGAGGACCAGCAGCCAAGGGCTTGAAGCCCAAGTTTGACATCATGTTTGAACACATCCACTCTTATACAGGATTCAAAGTGCCGGAAATTGAAGTAAAGCCTCATCTTCTTCTCTCTCCTGTCTTTTTCTCAATTTTTATTCACACTGTTGTGCTCAGATGAAGCATGTGGTGGCTGGGACCATCGCATTGAGGGCTCTGGGAGGCACTTTATTCATATTTGGCAGTTCCTTTGGAGCCACAGTTCTGGTATGTTCTTTGTTTTGCATTTTTAAATTCTACCTATCTGGATATCGGCTGCCTAGGTAAAAGTGTAAAATATCGGGATAGAAAAATGTAAAGTCTGTATGGGAAAGCAACCAAAAGCCAAATTTCGAAAATCTACGTCTTCTCATCTACATTCGGATAGGACCTTCTTGAAGTTAAGGAGGAGCAAAGGGGGTACAAAAACGTGATGTGGATGTTCTTATGTCTTAGCTATGGGAATCCAAATGTCAAAATCTAAATATTCTCACCTTTCGAATTGGACGTTTTCCTAGTTACAAGGATCAAAAGGGTAGAAGAGCTGGACAGAAAAATGTGAATTGAATGCCTTTATGCCGAACACATGTGAATCCAAATTGTAGATCTACAGCTTCATAGCAGTGTAAAGCAGCTAATGACCTCCAGGATTCATTTCAGGCCCTCTATTTGGCATTCATCACCCCCATCATTTATGACTTCTACAACTATGGAGTAGAGAAGCCGGAGTTCATCAGCACCTTGTCAAAGTTCACCCAGGTTTGGAGTAGAGAAGTCAAGATGAATTCTTTTTATCTTTCCTTCAACTGAATTACTTCCTTTCAATTCTGATTTGCAGAATCTGGCGCTCTTTGGAGCGCTGCTCTTCTTTCTGGGGACAAAGAGCTCGAGTCCAAGGAAATCTGGAAAGAAGAAGGCTCCCAAGACGAAGACCAACTAGGAAAGAGGTATGTTGAAAAATTACAGTAGGGTCCAGAGTCTTTAGTCAAAATTACGCCGGGTTTTGGTAGATTTCTCCTCTCTTGCGTGAACAATTTAGAACACGCTTCCTTTGTATTCCATCGTATGATTTTGTTTATTATTGTGTTATCTTAGCACCAAGTCTCTCTAGTTTGTTATTCGTTGTTTACATGTTGGCCGTTTGTTCTCTAGTGTGTATATTAGTGTGAGAGTGATATCCTTGATGGTGTTTACCGACTTGTAGGGTACAGTTAATGCGAGTGTACCAATCACAGAATTATAATGCTTGATAATAATAATTCACCAAGCTTTTGTTACAGAGCTGTAAATATATGTTTCTGAAATCCGCTTAGGGCACACAATTTTATACATAATAATAGGCCTAAAAACAAGTGGCCCAGGACGAAGCCCTAACGGCTAGTCTAATGGCTACTTTCTTTAACACCTCCCCTCAGGTGAGGAATCAATGTCCTGCATTCCCAGCTTGGAGACCAAATAATCATGATGGACTTAGGAGAGACCCTTCGCCGGGAGATCAGCCAGTTGTTGGTTGGTGTAGACAGTTGATTATAATAGTCTTGGATTCCAATTTGTCTTTGATGAAGTGTCAGTCGATCTCCATGCGATTTGTCTGGTCATGTTGAGTTGGGTCGTGAGGAAGACTGATGGCAGATTTGTTGTCACATAGTAAGGCAATGGGTTGGGTTGTGGGAAAGCCCAATTCGTCGAAAATGCCTTGAATCTATAACCCTTCGCAAATACCCTTATTGAGGGCCCAAAATTCAGCTTCGATGCAAGAGAGGGACACAACTTGTTGCTTCTTACTACGCCAGGTAATTAGATTCCCACCAAGGAAAGAGCAATAACCACTTGTAGACTTACGGTCGACCTGTGAACCAGCATAGTCAGAGTCAGTATAAATTTCAAGAGAAAATGACTTACCTTGAGAAAAAGTGAGGCTGAGGCCAATGGTCCCTTTTAGGTACCATTGTACATGGTAGGCAGCCTGCAAGTGAGAAACTTTTGTGTGATGCATAAATGGGCTCAAGACATTCACAGAATAGGATATGTCAGGGCGTGTATGGGATAGATATATAAGCTTACCAACAATATGTTGATAACCCAACGGCTCTGTGTCAGGTTCATTGTCATCCAGTTAAAGTTTGAGATTTAATTCCATGGGAGTAAACACAGGTTGACATTGAAGATACCCAGTTTCATCCAATAGATCATATATGTATTAATGTTGGGAGAGAGTAATACCACTAGAGGACCGAGCGACTTCAATGCCTAAGAAATAGGTACGTTCTCCCAAACTCTTAATATCAAATTGTGAGTTTAGTTGATGACTTAAATGTGTAATACCAGGGGTATCATTTCCAGTAATAATTATATCGTCTATGTATACAATAAGTATAACAACAGTGTTAAGAGTGGAGCGATGATAGAATAAAGTGTGATCCCCATTAGTTTGTTTGTAGTCAAAATGCTTCATAGCTTGAATGAAACGTTCAAACCAAGCTCAAGGGGATTGTTTTAGGCCATACAAAGCTTTCTTGAGATGACACACTTTTCCAGGAGATAGATTGTAACCAGGAGGTTGTTTCATGTACACTTCTTCATTGAGGTGTCCATGAAGAAAGGCATTTATTACATCAAATTGCAAAAGGGCCACTGATGAAGTGCAGCCAGAGGTATTGGAATTTTTATCATGTTCATATTTGCCACATGAGCAAAGGTTTCCATGTAATCCACTCCTTATTTTTTGTTGTAATCTTGAGCAACAAGACGTGCTTTGTAGCGGTCAATTTGGCCATGGGCTCTGTACTTCACAATATTGACCCATCCACTACCAATTGGACTCTTACCTGATGGGAGAGATGTCAACTCCCATGTATGCTTCTTAGACAATGCCTCCATTTCAGAATCCATTGCTGCTCTCTACTGGGGTGGTGCAAGTGCCTCCTGAATAGACCTGGGTATATTAATTTGTTGAAGATGTATTAAGAAGTTTTTATGTGTAAGGGATACATTATGATATTTTAAAATGTTACTTAACGGAAACAAGGTTGTACAAATGTTGGGTCCTGAGTCCATAGAGTTATGAGTCTGGGGTTGTTCAGGGGAAGGCACCTTTTCAACCATGGATTGATGCACTGGCTCAACATCAGATGATGGAGCCAAGGTTGGAACACAAAGATTGGTTCTAACAAAGTGTCGAGGATAAAGACAGAGAAGACAAGATGAAGGTCCAGTTTGAGTATTCTCAGGGCTGTCCCCAGAATCATTGTCGCCATAGGTGGGGACATCTGAAGATGATCTTTGATCTGAAGATGGACCTGGCAAGGAAGGATGTTGTGAGACATGAGAAACGGCATAGATGGCCTGGTGACATTTCTGATATCCCTTGGAGAATCCTTAGAATAATAAAATTTATGTTCATTAAAGGTAACATCTTTAAAAAATTAAATTCGTCGGGTAGAGGGATGAAAAACCTTATAGCCCTTTTGGGTGCTAGAATATCCAACAAATACACACAAGAAAGCACGTGGGGCCAACTTATGTGTTTGATGGGGATGTAAATGTACATAAAATTCACATCCTAATATTTGAAGTTTCAAAATTGTTATGTAGCTTACCTATTGGATAGGAAATTGTGACTATGTCAAGAGGGGTTTTTCCTTTTTAGGAAGGAGTGGGAAGACGATTTATTAAGTGGATAATATAGCTGCTTCTCCCCAGAGTGTGTGAGGACTACTACTCTGAATAAGTAGAGCTCGACTTTTCTCCAAGATATGTCCCAATTTGCGCTCTGCCCTTCCATTTTGTTGAGGCGTATGTGGACATGATATTTCATGAATAATGCCTTGGTTTCTAAACAAGGTAAAAATCTCGATGTTCATGAATTCTCGGCCATTGTCTGTTCAGAATCGCTTAATGAGAGTACCATATTGGCGTTGTATCATAGCAACAAATCCTTTGATGATAAGGAATACATCTGATTTTTGTTTCATTAAGTGAATCCAGGAGAAACGACTAACATCATCTGTTAGAACAATAAAACATCGAAATCCATGAAGGTCAGTAGAAGGGGCTGGTCCCCAAACATCACAATGTATTAATTCAAAAACTGTAGTAGCAGAAGAGTCAGTTAAAGGATAAGTGGTTCTTTTGTGTTTAGAAAGTTGACATACATCACACACAAAATGATCCATGCATAATCTGTGACAAAACTCGAGAAATAAAGTTTGTAGGAGATGAAATGATGGGCGACCCAATTGTCGATGTAGCAACTAGACTTGGTCTTCTTTGGAAGATAACAATACAGTGTTGGATGTAGGAGCCTCCCCTACAGCAGGTTTCAAGCATGTGTTGTCCTGTTTGGAGGAGTGCAAGTGGTATAAACCGTTCGTGATTCTAGCTAGCCCATGCTTCAGGTCCTTGACCTTATCACACAAAAATACATTAACTCTGTCAAAAATCAGCTTATAAGAGGAGTTTTGGGCTAATCATTGAACATTGATTAGATTAACATAAAGTTGTGGTACAGGCAAAACATTAGTGAGGGTACTTCGTGGGTCTAGGTCTATACTACCTATTCCAGCAATTGTAAGAAGCGTGCCATCTGTTGTTTGTACCTTCTTAGAGGAATGACACACTTTATAGGTTTTAAAAACTGAACTCAAGTGAGTCATATGATCAGTTGCGCAGGAGTCTAAAATCCAAATAGGAGAATTTTGAGGTACGTTACTACAGTTAAGAGGCATAGGGAGTTACCTGAAGAAGCCATTGGAGTGGACCCAAGAATTTCAGTTGCCTTGAGCTTGTTCTGAAGTTGATGTAATTCCTCTTTGAGTCGTTTAATGCCCTGAACCTAGGTGTGCTGTGGAGTAGTATCATTTCCTTCAGTTTTAGTTTGTATCATATTGTTGCCTTTACCAATAATTTTATCAACCCAGGCAGGATGACCATGAAGTTTCCAGCAAGTCTCTTTAGTGTGTCTAGGTCGTCGACAGTGACTGCACCACAAGTTATCTTTATCATCTCCACGTGATCCTTTAGGTTGGGTTTTTTTATGTGTTGATGGATCAACATTTGCAGGTAATTTTGTCATAGATGTAGGTTGTCGCGATACATTGCTAGAATATGACTGTTTTGTGTAGCAAGCTGAGCTTTGAAGTTGAGGTATAGTCATGTTGTGATCTGTGCCTTGTCCAAGACGGTGCTCTTATTTAGAAACCTGTAGGACCGTTTCTTCAAAGTTCAGCTTGGGTTCACGATTGAATAGTTGCGCGCGAACATGTTCAAATTCGGACCTAAGTCCTTTTAGGTACCAATAAACCCTATCACGCAACACATATTGACAATCTACAGAATTAGCTGTAGGTGGGCGATAGAATTCAATTTCCTTCCATGTGGTTTGAAGCTCGTTAGCATATTCTAAAGCAGTCCGATTTTCCTGGAGTAGCGTCATTGAACGATCTACTAGATCAGCTATACGTGATTCATCATCTCTCATTTAGTGTTGTTGTTGAGTGAGATCCCAAATTTCCTTAACTGTGTCATAATCTGTATAGGAATCACTAACCTCAGAGATCATGGAATCTATAATCCAGGAGAAGAGAATGTCCTCCTCACATCTCCACTTTAGATACTTTGGATCTGCTTCTTGAGGTGGGATATCAGTCAAGTGGTGATGTTGACCTCTTGCTTGGAGTGTGCAATTGATATATTTAGTCCACTGGTACAAGTTATGACCAGTGAACAAATTCCATTGAGCTATTTAAGGCAATTGGGTGTACTATTTGTCCCCTATGGGAGCATGGGATACGCCCAGATCTACCCCCTAAGAAGATATGTGTTCCTCCATAGCCATCAGATGGCAACAACAGAGGTAGCAACACAATTAGAGAATAAAGATGTAGCGAGTGCACCTGGTAGTTGTAGCCGCTAGACAGAAGACCGTGACATCTGAGAGAAGACCAAATGGAGATAACAGAAGACCGTGACCTCTGAGAGAAGATCGTAAATGGAATACCGTGGTTGGTGATGCGGGACTATACTCGAAGACATGAACCACTTGGGAAATAGTCAGCACCGTAGCTTGTGACAGGATCCCGTGACTGTGTTGGTCGCTCTGTAGTGTGGACGTAATGGAGCCGTCCAGCTCAGCGTGGTAGTCTTGCTCATCTTCACCGCAGCTCTGATACCATGTCAAGGGGAGCGAACCCTAGGTTGAGAACCAGATGGTGGAGAAGTTGAGAAAAGAAGATAGAAATGGAGAGTGAAAAAATAGATGCATACTTCCTTCATTTAGGGGACACAATGTTTATATACATAATAATGGGCCTAAACACAAGTGGCCCAGGAGAAAGCCCTAACGGCTAGTCTAACGACTAGTTTCTTTAACACTTAACATGCTTTCTGCCTTTCGTGGTCATTTTGAAAGTGTTAAGATGAAAATTCATGATTATAAGATACTGGAATTTCTGGCTGTATAAATGTTTGATTCTGCTTGGTGGTAAGTTTCGGCTGGCATAAATATCTTGAGGAATATACTAGAAATTCTGAATATTGCAAGTGTAGTTTCAATACCTTTGAGTAGATTGTCTCTGTACCTATTTATTATAGATTCACTAGAAATTCTTGACGAATACATTAGTAATTCTTAATCTTACAAGTGTAGTTTCAATAGCTTTTAGTACATTGTCCCGATACCTATTTAATATTGATTTACTAGAAATTATCGACGAATATACTAGTAATTCTTGATATTACAAGTGCAGTTTCAATAGCTTTAAGTAGATTGTCTCTGTACCTATTTATTATCGATTTGGTGCTGATCAGAATTGATTCAAAGATTTGTAATATCTGAAAGAGCCGATGAGCTTGTTTAAGCCACCAGTTGGGTTTGTCTACGAAAGCTTGAATACACACAGAGAAAACTATTTCTCCTTTCAGTGTTCTGAGAAAATTAACTAACGATCATTGACAATGACAACGAGAGGATTCTGCATAAAACAATGTTAAAGTTTCCTGACAAATTTTGAATTATTTCTTCAATTTGCAACATTTGCATATGTATTTAATTATTGAAAGTACATTTTATTTAAATTACCATGCATTTGTGGCCCATTTGTGACTGTCAGATGAAGAGGTAAGAATTTCAATCCTAGTCAAGAACACTGCATATTAGTCCATAGAACCTCATAATCCTTTTATAGAACAGTTTCCCCTGAGAATATTCTTCCATATTTATCATCTCACAGGAACATTTACATGGGATTACTGATACGATCAAATTTTATCAGTTATATTTAAAATGCCAAAATCCAGATGTTTTTCTGCAGATATGGTAAGTCAGTCAATTCTTGGTGATTCGGTTAAGGATATGCGATTGAGATTAAAGAAATTAATGAGATATAAAGTAATTTTGAGGGCTGAGGTAGAAGGATAAATGAGCTGTCCTCCCTCTCTACTCCATTAGCTCTATAGATCTTTGCCGCAATGCAGGTCTTATATGATTTCCATCTTAACTAAGGTTCAACGAAGTGTGTGCATTCTTCAGTTCATTACTGACAACATAAAACAAGTACGAAAACATCAATTAATCAACATACAACATCAATTGATTTACTTTTTATATAAAAAATTGTTAAATCATTGTCTTCTATTTCTTTCATACTCAAAATTATGTTGGGGCCTTTGGGGTTTTTGTCCAAAAAGAATACCGTAACTTATAAACCTGAATCGAATCAAAGGTGGTCTTCCATTGATTTCAAACTGAAAATCATATAGTTTAGAAATTTATACCTTAGATGAGCCTTACATGTTTTTTCACTCCAAGTTGGATGGGAGCTTGACTGGTTGAAACATCCACTGTGGAATGGTTGGGGTGGGCCAAATTTCCCAACTCAGGACTCTTGTTTGAAACAACATATTTATAGCAGTTTGTTAAGTCTTCCCTTGATTGTATCATTTTAGTAGACACTTTTGGGCAAGTTGATTTTATCTAGTTCAAGCTAAGAAACTAACACAACCTAATTTTAATCTTTTCAGAAAATCCATGAAAAGTGAGAGTTTATTAATGTAAAAATACCTACAAAAGGTCTCTCAGAATCCAAAATTTTGTTTAAAATGATAGCTGATAGTCAGGGTTACATGTTATTCCTTAGTTCTTCAAGAAATCGTACATGTCCTTAAAAGTCGTGGACTAAATGTTCGCCATTTGTCCAACAATTAACTGGATGCATATCGGCAGCCTTCCTTTCTAGGACATGAACAACACACAAAGCATGTATATTCATCATCAAGGCCCGGCTTATTACACCAAACATATATCATATTGTTCATGGAGCATGGAATATGTTGGCCTGACACACACGAAGAAGTTTGACCCGATCACATTATTTCCTACACCAATTTTTTTTTTATTACAGCTTGGGAAAAACATGAGATCTAGGTTCAAAAATCACAACAGGTACTGGTGAATAGGGTTGGACATTTGCGACAAAAGTACAGCCAAAAAATAAAATTGGAATGAAATGTATTTTAGCATACTTTTTGAGGTTTTTATATGTGAATATATTTTTAAATCAATAGACTATACTAACATATTAATATTTTTGGAAAGTTATGGGATTTTTTAGAGCATAAAATCAATTTAAATGAGTTTAAAAATCCTTGGCTAGTACTCCAATGGGAAAATTTGCACACAACTCACAGTTGTGCAGGCCTGGGCAGAATTTGTCAGCTGTGGCACGTTGCCAAGCAGTAGATTTTAGCACTTGCAGGTAGTGGATGAAAAGACACTAACTTTTTTAGAGTGGTTGGATGTGTTGGAAAGTTTATTGTATAGAATATCCGTCATAACTAGAGTAAAAAGTGAGAAAATTTTAATCCAAACGTAGTGCAGATCACAAGAATCTCTTTGACACTTTCCCCAAGGATTGAGAGGTGCATTTTATCTAAGAATATTGATCATATTTGAATCCTCACTCCCAAAATATTGGCAAAATAATGGATTAAATAAATCTGCTACAAAAGTCCATTGACTAATATATATTATGTGGACGTCCAGCCAATCACACTTATATGTTTTATATATTTAGTATTATTCTTGTGTGATAGTTATAATGAAGCCCCTGAATACATATAATACCTTATTATATCATGATGATATTATGTTATAGTGATCACTAGTATGTAAGCGTGTATTCTAAATATTACTATTTGTTGGATACCCAACACATAAATTGAGTTATTCAGATAGAAAACTCTTTCTAGTCCTAGCTACTTGATAAATATAACATATCTTGTGGTTATTAATGAGGATACACGAAGGATCAATGGTGTGTGCTCTTTAGAGAAATATTTGGTTAATGTGTTCAATACGAATCATTTAGTGATTTTATATAAATGTCAATGAGGGTGATTCATGTCACATTTTTGTAAGCGGTTTGTTGACCTCAGATACCAATGACATCTTGTGTATCGAGGACCATCTTCGATTAAACTTAATGAGTCCATAACCATGGGATTCAAACATATCTTAGCTCAGACATAGTAAGAAATGCATGAAGGAGATTGTGTGGCCAATAAAGGATCGACCACCTCGTATAAGAGGAGAATTACTCACAGAAAAAAATGCATAAAATCCTTGGAAATGGTAGTAGGGATATTGGAGAAGGAGATCTCTAATGATACCCATTATGTATCAGCTTTAACTGAAAGATGGATTAGGGTTTGTTGACTAACCACAATCTAAATTATTCAAGAATCTACCACATACAAACGATTATTTATACAGTAACTGATGACGGTAAGGTTTCATGAGAGAGTTACAACACTAATCTATATCTTTAAGAGCACAAGGTGTAACTTGGTATCCCACCCCTAGAAACTTAATCTATTTATCGGGTTTTAATCGATAATTTGTTTCATTCACCTTTCCCCTTTCCTGTTTTGCCAAGCTTTATACCCTTCTATTCTCACCTTACCTATTGCTATCACCTTTAACCATGTCCTCGCCTCCTCACTTCATTTGCAGTCACTTGAAAATTTGTGATCAGTAGAAAAATGTCTAATCCCCAACTATTTCGAAATAATTATACTAGAGGTACTTAAGACCAAGTAGCAACTTATTGAAGTAGTGTCCATGGCCTTGAGAGATGTGAGGGACTCCTATTCCTTAAGAATTGTAAGGCCACTATTATCTATAGTATCAGACCTAGAGAAAAATAGATTCCCTTTATCATCTTCATCAGCTCTTTCAAAGCAAGGAGGATCTTGACTCATATGTCCTTTACAGGCTGGTGTCTAAATTGTAAAGGAAGGTATCATGCATTGATAAGTGATTTATATGTCCAAGACTTCACTCTCTATCGTTTTCTTCAAGGATGACACAATGACTCAAAAGAAATTAATGGGTATTGCTACGGGACTTGGAATATTTTAGTTGTGAGGTATTTGATAACGTCAAATTTGATCAACAAAAATATGCTTTTATACTTTATTTTTACCACTTATTTTTAGATTTGAAATTCTATTAATTTTTACCATTTTAGATGAAAAATCATAATTTATGATATATTTTCTTAATTTCAATTTTTATGTATTTTGTTAAATTTTGTGACGAAGCCCTCTAGATTCCTTGGAGTCAAGTAGATTTCTCATACCTTCATAGAGTTTTACTTAAAATACATGACTTGGGTAAATAAATGGTTAAATTGGGATAAAAACGGGAGCCCTTGCCCTTAAAAACCAAAATTTATGTCTCTCGCTAAAAGTCCCAAAAAAGCTGAAAATCATAATAAAATATTAGAAATGATTTATCTTTTTAAAATTAGTTTTTGTCCATTTCCTTGATTTATATTTTTAGTAAATATTTAAAAATACATAAAATATAAAGTCATCAAAACCATCATTTTAAAATATAATTGATTTAGATTTATTATCTCATTACCTACTCCTTGTGGATTTGACCCTTACCCTAGTACTAAGTATAGAAAGAATTATAAATATTTTTGCCTAAGTCAGACTCTTAAATTTAACCCAAATTATGGTTTACCACACCCCTTGTCTCAGAGCAAGCGTATCCCTATTACTCACAGATGAGATCTCATCTCGCTTATTGATTATGAACATAAGGCCTTTAAGCTATCATATTTTTCCTTCACGATGCCTTTACTTGGCATTTTAGCCATATTTGTAATTGGATTTATGGTTCATCTCCCTAGTCTCCAAAAGGTATTTGATCACACTATGGGTCATGTTTGTCCATGTTACCGACTTTATTCAGGCAATCAGAAAACTTTCCTCTGTACCTGATCATTTCTCACATTGTCTTGTGCCAAGAAGGATGATTTTGTACAGTCTTCTCTGCAGTTATCCCTATAGTAACCAAGAACATTGTACCCTTTATCACTCAACCATTAGCTGGTTTTATCATTGATTCGAAGAAGATGTTTAAACAGTAAATTTTTTATGAAAATAAGTGTAACACCTCTATAAATGTTAAGGTTTATGAAAAAAAAATTTAAATTATGACTTGAAACCTAGCCTCTTGAGGATTTGGACAATCAGATCATCAAGATTTTGAATGAGCTATGGATTTATCAAGATCATAAAACTGATTTTCTTATTCAATATTGTTACCATGATAGAATATTAGAAATCAATCAGCATAATGATCTTAATGATTTGCAATCATTCACAATCACTTCCAAAGAAAAAACGTAGTAATTAATCTTATTTTATATTTTTTGGAAATTTCTCAATGTTTGAGAGATCTATATGGCAAAATAGAAATATAGCTAAAAAATTATTAATATGATTAAATAGCCTCAATTTATGATAAATTTAAATTATAAATCTTTTAAAAAGTAGACATAATATTAAAGTAAAAATTAAATGGTAAGTATTCACTCAAGTATTATATCTATAAATTTGAATCCGCATTATGACACCTAAGAAATATCCGTACTTAATTGGGTTAGCCTTGAAAAGATATGTAGATAGTTATTTAAGGGGATATCATTTATGAAATGGAATTGAGGTTTAAAATTTAATGCGAGATCAACAGTACAAAGGAAAAATAGTAAGAAATGTTTGTGATGACATTTAAGTCATAAAGTAGTTAAGAAGATTGTGAAACATACTATGAAAAGAGTCAATGTCCATACCTGATGATAAATTAAGTGTCTGGTATTTGTGTCCACAATAATTTTCACTTCACGGTTGAAATAATTTCAATCCAAATTGGTATAAAAACCAGAAATAAGTATTACTGCAAAACAATCATTCAAATAAATTTTAATATATTAATATGGAATACTTTGAAAAAATTATTCTCCATCAATTTTTTATTCCATATGCCATATTCCTTTCCATTTCCTTGAACTTGTCTCTAACCCAAAGCCTTTCATGGATGGTGGCCATCTCCCAAGCCATTCTATCTCTTTCTACGGGATCATCTACATCCCATCTCTATCACCACTTATGTCTAATTTCACTCTTCAACTTCTTAATACCTCTTCTTCTCTTCAATGATTTTACATGATGCCCTCACTAGAGTCAATGATCATTCTCTTATCTCTTATTTTACACAATGCTAATGTTCTTTACCCCTTACAAAAAAAAAGAAAAGGGTCCTAAATTTCAAGCAAAACCTGAGGAGTATAATAAAGATATATATATATATATATATATAATTGTGGGGATTGTTTTGTGGTATGCATTCTAGTACATCAATATGGATACAAGATATTGCTTGTTGAATCTAGTGAGGGCATCACACATGATTTCATTTCTTTCTATATTCATCTCATTCATCTAAGTCTTGGGAGAAGGCAACCTGAAATGATATATCCATTATGAAACCATACATTCTGAATCCATCTCCTGCCCTTTGAGCATTTCATCTTTCGTTGGTTCTTATTCTCTTAACCATCCCATCGTTTCTGAAGTAAACCTCCTCACACATATATCCCTAATACAACATTTGATATTTTGTACTAAATGGGAGGTGGAGAATGTCTAGCTTTTATCATAAAGGAGGAAACTCAGTGGAGAATTTTAACATAAAGTTGCCGCTACCCGGAAGAGATTGACTTTGATATGAGAGGCGAGAGGTCCACCACTTGAACAGTGTAGTGAGGACCCTTTAGATCATAGTGTCAAATCTGAAGAGAAGTACATCTTTCTATCTCATTTCATTATCTTTACCCGAACCAAGAGGATGGCACCGATATTCCTAACAAGGTGTAATCTTAATTGTCAATGAGAGTTCCTTTTGAGCATGTTATTGATATCTCTAACACTTCACGCAGATGAATGAGGACTGATGGATGAGGAAGTCATCTAAAGTTTCAATGGTACATTGTTAAAGGACTAGCAATGATTTAAGAGGGGGTATGATAATTTGCAAATTATAATGTTAAATTGATGTATATTACATTACATATATGTGTTTCATTGGCCATATTTGCATGTTATCATACATAAATGGACATAAATGACTTGCACTCTGATTTTATGATTGTTTCTAGTTTTTAAGAATTTTTTTACATGGTATTTAACCTCACTGCATTGAAGAAATATTTTTTACAGGCCATAAAATACTTGGCTAGATGTTGGTAAAGGCTTTACTAATTTTTTTCCGTATTTTTTAAAATATTTTCTGACCATTCTATAGCCAAGAAATGAATTTTAGAATTAAAAGAATGTTTTTAATGATTTACTTAGTAATTTTAAATAATTTTTCTTTTGAATTTTTATGGCATCCATGTCATTCGCCCAAAAATTCTGGCGAATGATTGGATTCTTTCATTGAGCGCTTTATTGGCTCATTATAGCATCTCAATTGCGTGATGCCCTAATGAGCAAATCACTGTCCCTAAAACTACTGGTGTGGGCGACGAGGAAAACGTAAATGTTGTTTTTTATTAACTTTTTTGTGTAATAAATGCACATGGAGAATCAATCTCCGTGTGCATTTATGAAGAACGATTATTCCTCGCACGCGGAATCGATTAGCTGCGTGCATTGATTGCACGCGGCAATTGACTCCGCCTACATTTAATGCATGGTAAACTTACCTACTTTTATTTTTTATCAAACAAAAATACAGGGTGACATGGCATGCTCCTAGCCTTTCAAAGGGCATCTTTTGCCTCTCTCTTAATGGCAATGATTGGGCCATTTCAATGCACAGAAAAATGTGGCAGCACGCAATCCGAGGGTGGAGAAAACAAGGAAAAGGCACTAGCCAATAAGAAAATGCCATTTTTTATTGTATGGAGGAGAGATAAAATAAATCCAACGGCTGGGATTAATCGCCAGTAAAAAGGTGATATCTTGAGATCTAGCAGTCCGATTGCGCCCAAACTTTTAGGGCAGGTTTTACCCTCAAAATTTGGATTTTTAAATGGAGGTAGAGAAGAAGGGAAAATCACTTTTTGAAGCTCTCCCCAGGAATGACACAGGTGATGCTTTGAAAGTCAACAGATCCTGATTCATCATTGAAAGTCGTAAGTTTCTAATTTGCATTTTGAACTTCTTCTTGAAAGATTCTAAAACGCCATGGAATGGGCAAAATGTACATGCCCTTGAGGTTGATTTGAAATGAAATTAGCATTTTGATTTTCATTCAAGATCTGAGTTTTAATCCTTAGCTCTACATTGATTTTTATCCGATTTGGCATCTTAGATCTCTAGATTAGGGTCGAATTTCACTTTTAATCCATTTTCCCCCACATTCTTCTACTTTCTCTTTCTACATTAATTCATCCACTTTCTCTCTCCATATTTATAAATTTATTGTTTGGAAATTCAATTCAACATATTAAAAACCTAAATACAAAATTTCATCCAAAAATTTGTCTATCTTCAAGTCCAATTTCAAAAATCACTCTCTTGATTATTAATTCCAAATTTTAAACATAAAAAATTGTATTAAAAAATTTATCTTCATTGGAATATTGTCAATCCGAATTAATATGATGTAATAATTAAAATTGATCTATCTTGAGTGTCTTGACCAAAAATATTAAGATCAAAATTAAGTTTCTACTTAATTTTGATTAATTATAAACAGAATTAAACATAATTAAGGAGTCTATTAAATGCAAAATTAATTAATTCTTGAATTAATTGATTTGAAATATGATAAAAATTCTTGCTTGGTGCCTCCCTGTAGTTCGACCCTTTCTTGCTCTATACATAGTATTTAGTGACTAAGGGTTATTAGAAATTTTATTGCATAAGTCTAAATCAAAACGACATTTTTAAACACCTAAATTTAGGCTTATTACCCAATGAGCCATGATCAATTTGTATGTCTTTTCAGTCTAAACTGCCTGTAGATTAGTAAATTGGTAAGAGGTCAATCCCATATCAGAAAAAATAAAATCCTATTGCTCTTCATATTGAACTAAATGACGCTCTCCCAGTGTCTCTAGGACTGCACATTCTTCTGATATTAGGCCAATTGAGTGCCTTGGTTCTCATGGGCTTGATATTGGGCTCACTGTGCACTCATCCAAGTGAGCGCAAACACTCGGCAGAGGTGAGCTGGCTTGAGCACTATTGCAGCTAGTCTTGGCTACCTGCACATCCCCTCAACCCACCTCTTTTTCTCAGTTCTTTATTCATACTTCTCTTTCCACTTCTCTTTCCATGCGTCTTCGCATTTCAAAGCAAATCATGTAGCATAATTAAATCAACTACATGGTTAGGCCCAAAATCACAAATTTAAAGTAAGCATAATTTAATGAGAAAATTATAATTAAAATAAAATTATAAATTTAATAAAACTTCCCAATTGATCCATCAATTGTAATCTCCAATTCAAATGTGAATAGTATGGGTATAATTATGCCAACAATAAACCAAATATGTGTACGCTTACATGCATCAAATTGGATTTGTCATATGTACACAATGCCTGATGACACAAAGGTTCCATAAAAGAGTTAAAATATTTAATTCATTTTGGGGGTGTAGTTTTACCTCCAACGGACTGCATGTCACATAAATTTAATTAACTAAGTCATCCAATAATTGTTTTTGGTTTAATGGAAATATTAACTAGACTGGTATGTGGGCCTGGAGTGGTACACACACGATAATCATTGGATATCAGAAGATATACTTATAGGGGTTGTGTAAAATAATTTCATTATGTATAAATAGATAGAGACCTAAATAAAATCATTTGGGTACGACTTCCATGGGAGGACGCCCTTCTTCACCCTTCTCTAATTGGATACCCTCACTTCTCAATGCAACCAAAATGACAGAGAGATCCTAACATGATCAATAGGAGCACTTATGTGTTAGACTAGGTGGAAATCCAACATGTTAAGGATTTCAAAAATACATCTAGAGGCTGAAAATTTTAGCATCTCAGAGAGACTTAATTGAGGAATAGTGTGATTTTATGTTCAACTCTGCCAGAAGGTGATTTACTCTTCATTTTTTATATGTATGCTTTAAAGTTATGTGGTCATTAAATTATAATGTATGTTATGAAAATTTTCTTATGATCATTGGCCAAGATCTGAAAACCTAAAACTTGGAACACTTTTGATAATTTGAATTTATGATATAATTACCCATTTCCTTATTTTTTATGATCTCTCACATGATTTTGAATTTGGTACTCCATATTCTCCTGATCTCAAATTTAATGGCCTCCGTAAGTGTATTATATTTTTAATACCTAACTCACAACTGTAAATCCATCCAGATGAATGAAAATTATTGCTTGGTTCGTGGGTATTCTTGCTCTGATTCTTTCTCATTCAAAAGCAACATCATCTTCCTTTTTAAATTATTATCCTCCTCTTACTCTCTTTGATCTGCTTCACCGAATATAAATCAACAGAAAATCGGTAAAAGTCTGGCCCACAAGAGATGAAATTAATTTTAATAATGACATAATGTATTTTGGTATAGTTATGTTGGATAACCATGGCGTTGAACATGCCCCGACTCATCATCAGCCTCGTCGTGGAACCCGAGCCGACGTAAAGAATCCAAATTTCCACTACCAGGTTTCAAATCGCACTGCATAGTGTTGTTTTATTTTGATTCATGAGGTTTTGTAATCATTTGGAGGTCCTTCGTGGGTTTTACAGGGTTCCTCATCACATCACCAGTTGTTTTTGTTATTTACGTTGCTGTCGAACTAGGGGACGGCCCCCTCCTGCGTGTGTGCGAAATCACCCCCCATTTCCCATGAGTTTGTGCATCGTGTCTTTTGTTCACTCTTTTGAACTTTAAACCACTCTTTAGGGGAGGGGAAAGGCCCACTAAGACCTCTCCCCTAAAGGAGCCCACTAGGGCCCCCTTTTGAACCCCCCTTCTTTCTCGCTCTAAAGGGGAAGGGGTGGGCTTTGTTTTAGGGGACTTGTTTTTGTCAGAAGATGAATGAAAAATGTTTCCTTTGTTTTCTTTCCTCTTGCTTGATATGAGTAAGCCTCTTGTAGTAGTTTAGGGTTTCCACTCGACCACTCCTTGTTGCCTGGAAACCCAGCCTCTACTCCTCGTTTCAGTCATTCATGCACCATCTTGTCCGCTGAACCCTCAGAGGAATGACTTCAAGGATTGTCACTCCTCCCACCTATTGTTGGTGCAAGATTGAACGAACCCCTCGCCGATGATTTAATGCAGCCGTGGGCTGCTCCACGCCCACTCCGCCAGAAAGTCGCAGTACCCGTGATGGATTGCCAGAATTATTCCATTTGTTAGCGCTTGGCAAAGTCGTTTTGGCGGGGTTCCTCCCATCAAGGATGCCACTGACCATGCTGGTCAACTCTCCACAGATACCGATGGATAGTATACATCACGGTCACCTCCTTGTTGCTGTTACACTAACTGCGGGATCTCATGAGCAGGGAACGGGGCGACTGACTTTCTACTCCCCTGAAGCACTTCACGAACGTGACCGTTTCCCCTTAGTCTGCTATTTTGATCGACGACTACCCTTCCACCTGGGTCGCCCGCCGCGGCTGTCAACTGTGACGCCATCGCTTGTCGATCAGTTTAGGAAGACCCTTGGGAGTTTTCCACGTTGAGGTGCACCCACAACTTGCACGAGGAAGGCCCTAGTGTGAACACTCCATTGTATCAAGAATTGATTCCCCTTGGAATCCCACGGTAACTTCTCTTATCTCCCAACGCCCTGACGTCAGCGGGCGCCCCGTCACCACGGGCTCGGACTTCTTCCCACGCTGCGACTTAACCTGGACTTCGATTAATGCCCTTCTTGGCCTCTTACATCTCACCTTCTGCAAGCGCCGAGTCGCCAACTAGACAATAACTTTTCTCCACAGGTTATACCCCCAACTTCCCTCATTCTGCAGTATAGTTATTTCCATTAGTGCCGATCTCTGACTGCTTCCTCTGCCTTGAGAGATCCATTGACTACTTCATAGGAATGCCACCATCTCATGATAGAATACTCCTTGACAGTATAGGATTAGCTAGTTATCGGCCACGGTACGAACACCACCAAACTGTGACTCGTCTCTCACTCTGTCGGTCTTCAAGCTGATGCCTCAGGTCATTGGAAGCCTGAGCAAGGCTTGACACCCCCCCTCGTGTTGTCTGCTGCCTCTCATCCCGCGTTAATGATCGCTGCATTTTCTCGTTCCATTTTCCCCTTTAAAATTGCTAGCATTTCTATTACAAAGCATTCCGCTCCTCGTAACCCCGTTAGTGGTGCAACGCGACAACCCGAGCATGTCGTGTTACATCACAAATGGGATGGCAAGGTGGATGGAGAATCGGGAAAAAGAAAATTCTGTGCTTTAAAACTTGGAGAAATGCCTATCTTTTAAGCTAAAGTAGGATTGACTCAATGATAGAATAAAATGTTCAAGTAGGATCAGCTTAGTGAATGGTGGCATGGTGGGGGTCCTCAATGCACTCAATTCTCTACCTTTTTGAGTCATAATGCTTGAATCCTTCGATTTTCCTATCCCCTACACACCTGTTATATACTGATGCCAGACGACAGCGGTGTCATCGTCTGTATGGGTAGCGAGACGATGCTCTGATCCCAATTTGATGTCGGACATTGTCGAGGACGTTGTCCGGTCGATACCAAGTATGATGGCTCGGTACCTAAATGGGTAGATGTAACTACGACATGATGAAAGATTCATCCTATATGTCGTACGTGCAAGCTCCGACTCGAGGGAGGTGCCGAGCTCCAAGCTTGCACGGGGTCGCCAAACGACGGTGGCGGTGGCCTCTCAAACCTCGTTGGAGTGACAAGGACATCTACGACCGAGTGGAATCAATCCGTAGGGCTCGCACGTAACGGACTGACTCGTCCGTACCAATAAGATGCTCAAGTAAGTTGTAGCTGCTCTCAATTGCCTCTCTCACCTACCTTGCCGTTGGGGGAGTCAAGACAAAATTATACCGCAAGTGATGATCAAACGAGTGGCAGGGGAGGACAGCGTACATCGTTGATGCCTGGCTTATCGTGTATAGTCGTCAACAGTCGGTGGCGGATGGAGCGGGTGTGGGAGGGAGGCGCTGAAGAGCGGACGGTAGCTCGACAAGCGATGGTGATGCTGGAGTACTGGTAAAGGTTGGAGGAGTCGGGAAGAGAGAGAGGACAAAGAGTGACTGAGATGGCGCCGGCTGATCAGCTCGGCGTACAGTCAGGTTCCGTAGATGCGTCCAGCAGAAGGGCACTGCAGAAGTTGACAACGATATCAATCACAACGCACGACACTGGGTTGGAGTTGGGCTTCGCAGGCGACAGTTGCTCGATTTAAAGTCTGCACTCCACTGAGTAGGTAAAGGGCGCGAGTCTACAATTTTTCAGTCACCTAGTGATGCCAATGTGAGCTTGCACGGTGAGGAGAGTGCTCGGTGGGGTGGCGTTCGGGAGCTGTGCTGTTGGTGCTACCTGAGACCTGTGGGGGAGAGATCACCACGGAGATGCACTCCTGGGGTGTTTAGCAAAGACTCTGCACAGGTCCACGAGAAAATTTGACTGACAGTCAGCTGTTATTGCGGAGTGCACGATCGCATGATTCTGGGGTAGTAGGACTCATTGACCGACTAGCGGCGGTCAGAGACCTATTGGTTGGCCTGAACTCGATCAAGAGTGCCAATTAGCGTCCTATCGTGGTTCGCTGTCAAATGGGTTTGCCGATCCACGAGTGCGGTGCTGGCGCATGGAGTCCCACTGGAAGGTCCGATCCATGTGTAGGTGGGAGGGGACAGGAATTATCCCCTCCCTCCCTTCAGGAACGTGGAGAAAGAGTCACCCAGAGGAAATCTCAGCAAAATCAAAATCTCGTTGGGTTGGAAATCCATTGCGGCCAGCCAGGGCGTTGGTGTGTGGCCCTGATGTCCACAAGTTACTGACCAAGAGGGGATGCCAGAGGTATGACCCAGCTGTTTTTCTGACGGGTGAATTTTCGTCCTGGAGGAAGAGGCCTTCACGCCCCAGTTAGCCAGTGGATGATGACCCCGAGCGTCTTTCTTCCCGTTCTCTTCCTTATCCCTGCCTTCTCTTCTCCCTCAACTCCCTGTCCTCTATACTGTTATCTGAGCAAGGGAGTGACACCAGAAACAAAAATCAACACAGCTCCTTGATTCTTTGTGGTCTGAGTTTAGGGCGCCCCCTCTTCCCTTATAAAGGGAGAGGTCAAATGGGCCCCTAAATGGGTCAATAAGGAGAAATTGGGCCCATTAGGGGGCCCTTATATAATGGGCTCCCCATTACAAACTAAAAGGGGAAAATTGAAACTTTAAAGAAAAGGGGGAAAGAGACAAGGGAGAGGGTCCAAATGACTAAGGACCCCTCCCTATGATGATGAAAACATGGACACGGGACGCATGCCTACACATGCAATTCAAATTAATGGATTAAGAAGATCTCCTTAAGGTGGGTTTCGATTTGTAAATGAAATTTATATGACAAAGACCCCCTTAATACTTAGATCATGACATAATGATTCAAACAAAGGTTTGCAATTCTAAAAACATGAAATATTCTTCCTCCCCACTAAAATATGCAATGTCCTCAATGCATAGATATGAACATAAACATAATTCAGAAGTTCATAATTGCAAACCTGCATGGGCGTGACCCTTGAATTATTTGAAAACTTACTAATGTTGAGCTGACATCTTGTTGTCATTTGTGAGAATCGTGCTTCTTCTTCTTCTTATTTTATTCTTGGAAAACTTACAATTGAAAGAAAAACAAAAAAAATGAAAAGCTAGGGGATTAGGTTAGTTCCCATTATATGCGAAATTAAAATGCAAACAAATAAAAAATATAGAATCTAATTCCTTAGTTGGTGATTCCTGTTCAGTAGGTGCAATCGGATTTTCCAACATTGTTGTTGTAGGCGGTGGTAGATTTTCTGCTTCCACATACGCCTTTAACTGCATGCCATTTACTGTGAACTCTTTCCTTGTCTTAGGAACGCAAATCAAGATTGCTCTATTATCATATATGTCAGTAATTGTAAATGGTCCACCCCATGTTGATTTTAATTTTCTGTGAAAAAGCTTTAACTTAGAATTATAAAGCCATACCTTTTGATGTTTCATAAAATGTTTGTGGCTTAATGTTCTTGTCATGAAAATGCATCATCCTGGATTCATAAGCTTCATTTCTTAGCTCGTGGAGTTCGTATATTTGCAATAAACGTTGTTTTTCTGCTCCATCTAAAGAGAGATTAAGTTTTTTTATTGCCCAATAAGCTCTATGTTTGATTTCCACTAGAAGATGACAATCCATACAAAAAAAAACCCTATAAGGAGACATCCCTAAGGGTGTTTTGTAAGCAGTTAGTTCTATATGCCCATAGAGCATCATAGAGCTTACTTTACCAATCCTTACCATCAGGCCGAATAATTTTTTAATAATTTTCTTAATCTCCCTATTTGAATTCTCAATTTGACCATTGACTTGTGGATGATATGGGGGTTGTGATTCAATGTTGAACGCCAAATTTCTTTAACATGGTCCTGAATTGAGAATTATTGAAATAACTTCCCCCATCACTAAGAATTGCTCTAGGACAACCAAACCTTCAAAATATGTGTTGTTGAATGAATTTAAGAACTATTTTATGATCATTTGACCTAGTGGGGATTGCATCAACCCATCTGGATAGATAATCAATTCCCATCAAGATGTACTCGTGTCCATCTGATTTGGGAATGGTCCCATAAAGTCAATCCCCCATAGGTCAAAGATTTCCAGTTCAATTATGGGCTGTTATGACATTCTGTCTTTCTTTTTAATATTAACTACAACTTGACACTTTAAATAACTAGAGAATAACTTAAAAGCATCAGAGAATAAGCTTGACCAAAATAATCCACAATTTACAACTTTAAATGTAGTTAATTTTGGGGCATAATGTCCACCACAGAAACAAGAATGACAAGCATCTAATATACTCCATTGTTCTTCCTCCGGTACACATCTTCTAAAAACATGTTCAACACCTAGTTTAAAAAGTTCGGGTTTATCGTAGTAATATTAATTAATATCTTTATAAAATTTTTTCCTATCATTAACATCCCAATCAATAGGCAATAACCTTGTGACAAGAAAGTTTACAATATGAGCGTACCATGGAAGTTTTTTACATTGAATTTCTAATATATATTCATCAGGAAATTCATCATGGATATGCATGGATAATTCTGTAGATAATCTAGAAATACGATGTGCTACTGTATTGTCTATTCCACGTTTATCCTTGATTTACAAATCAAATTCTTGTAAAAGTAAAATCCACCGCATTAATCTAGGCTTGGTTTCTTTTTTATTTAATAAAAACTTTTAAGCAACATGGTCTAAAAAACAGTTATTTTACTACCTAAAAGATAAGAAAAAATTTTCTTGAAGGCAAAAATAATAGCGAGCATTTTTTTTTTCGGTTGTTGAGTAGTGTACCTATGATCCTCCTAAAGTTTTTCTTGCGTGGTATATGGCAACTGGCTTCTTGTCAATTCTTTGGCCTAGAATAACTCTCACTGCATTGTCAGCGGCATCACACATGATTTCAAAAGGTTGACTCCATTCTGGAGCTTGTAAAATTGGTGCTTAAATTAAGGCCTCTTTAATCTTCACGAAGCATGCTTTAGCACTTCCATTGAAAACAAACAATGTATCTTTAGAAAGTAAATTGGTTAAAGGTTTAGGGATTTTAGCAAAATCGTTAATAACTATTCTCTATAAGCCAGCATGCCTTAGAAATCCCCTAAGTTGTTTTAGGGATGTCCTTAATAAATATTATCTATAAGCCAGCATGCCTTAGAAATCCCCTAAGTTGTTTTAGGGTCGTGAACAGGGGGAGCTTGTCCACCCTTAGCCCATCCTTATTGATATGGTGCCCTAGGACAATTTCCTCCTCCACCATGAAGTGGGACTTCCCTTAGTGTAACACCAGATTGTTCTGTACGCATATCTAAAACATCTTGGTTAAATTAGATAAATGATTATCAAAAGATGAACCAAAGACTGAAAAATCATCCATAAAAAATTATAAGTACTCCCCTACTAAATCAGAAAACATAGCAGTCATACACTTTTGGAAAGTTGCTGGTGCATTGCATAACCCAAACGACAACCTTTTAAATGCAAAAGTACCTACTGGAGATGTAAACATTGTTTTTTCTTGATCCCTTTTGGTAATTTCAATTTGGTTATACCGTGAATATCCATATATAAAAAAAATGTTTTGGCCTGAAAGTCTTTCAGAAATCTGGTCAATGAATGGTAATGGGTAATGATCTTTTTTTGTCACCGAGTTTAGCTTCCTATAATCTATGCACACTATCCTACTAGAAGCCACTCTTGTTTGAACTTCATTTCCTTTTTCATCCTTCGTCACTGCTATTCCTGTTTTGTTAGGTACAACATGTATAGGACTTACCCTTGGGCTATGTGAAATGGCATAAATGAAATCAGCTTTAAGCCATTTGATGATTTCTTTCTTCATAGCCTCTAACATGTGTGAGTTGAGTAGCCTTTGAGGTTGTCTTGTTGCTTTAGAATTTTCTCCCAAGAAAATTCTATGCTCACAAATGTTTGGACTAATGCCCTTAATATCATCTATTGTCCATCCTATAGCAGATTTGTAAGTAGATAAAACATCTTGCAACTCTAATTCTTGTTCGGAGGATAACAATACTGATAAGCCGAAAATAGGGATAAAAATTATGAATTTTTAGCCCTTGTCGTTGTGAATTTTGGCTTAAGCAATAAAATTTATAAAACTCTACTTAAGATGTATAGTGATAAGTACGAGTGTCGTCCAAGGGAAGTTAGTAAGAAATTCAATTTGGTGATCTTTTTGGTATTTTAACTCTAATTAGAGTGAATTTGATCTTCAATGAAGATCAAGTCACCCTAGTTAGATGAGAATTTAGAAAGGGGGGGTAGAAGAGGTGAGATGAGTAGAAGAATTATGGACTCTAAATTGGCTTCTTTGATCCTAATGAAAGGATCCAAGAGGTCAATTAGAGAGGTTAAAAGGGAATTTTTAAATTGAGTTTGGTTTGTTTTTGCAACTTTGGTAATTCAGAACTGAAATGGGTAATTCAATCTCCTAAGAATTAAAACTAATTTTTTTTAGAGTTTTTCTTTGGTAATGCAACTGAATGCCTGGGTAAATCCCTCAATTTCTCCTCTCAATCCTAATCAGGGCTTGTATATGCCGCTCAAGCCAAGTGATTTAGAAGTTCAGATTAGAATCGAGAAGAAGAAACAAACAACTTAACCAATTTCGTTCAAAATGCATCAAAGTTCAAATACAGTGAAAGGAAAAAAGTACCATATAACTTGATCCCGGGTGGGACTCCTCTCTGTCTTGCGGCTGTGAAAGAGAACCATCAAGAATGATCCCCTCCTCTCGAAATTCAGCTTTTATACCTAGGTAAAATGTAATAAATTACCATTTTGCCCCTAATGAGTAATTAATTTATATCTATCAATACAAGCTTGATCTTGATGATCCAACAATACAGATAGAAATAGGGGATAAAGACGAACAAATCCATAAAAAAAATCATCTCAATCGGACTTCTGGATCAAAAGTTATTAATAAATGAAGTTAAACCAATATTAACCATTGGATTAATTCATTTATTAATCAATTTATTTTTTTTAACCGCAGGCTGACGTGTCGCCCGTCTATTGGAGGTGACTTTTCAACTTCTTCAGGCGGGTTCTCTCTCCTTGCGTCACGTACCCCCTGGCGAAAATAAGAAAACAAAAAGAAAATTCAAAAAGCGGAAATTGTATACATTTCGATATGCACCTTTGCGTGCGTCTGGGCGCTGGAGCTCCCACTGAAAATGTGCCACGTCACAGCCCGTGCGTGTGCATCGCATGCGCCGCACGGGAGGTGAACTTAAATCCCGTAGCCTCTCTCTCTTCACGCCCCATCCGATCCGCATCCGACGGCCATAATTGCGCCACGTCGTGCCCCCAAAGGCTCTTTCTGACGTTTTTCGGCGACGTCCCTTACAAAACAATTTCTTGCAATCTGACGCCGCCCAAAAAGTATTTATAAAGGTACCCTTTCTCGCATTCTCTCTCCTCCGCTTTTCTCTAAAATATTAAAACAATTAATAATACATTTGCAATCAAACCCTGGACTATTTTAAATTGGATCTTTACGCCTGCAGTGGCGACCGAGAGCTGTTTTCAGGGTCTTTTTGCAACGAAACGTTGCAAAAAGGCCCTTGAAAGTTCAGAAATTGTAAAAATACTTTTTAATATTTTAGAGACATAAATTAGGGTGTTATGAAATGCAGATATAATTACAGGAAGGGAATTACATGGTCCTAAATAAGCATACTTCAATGACGAAGGTAACGGTTTAAGATCAATTTCAGAATGCGGAGAATTAAAGTTACTACTTACAAATCATGAATGATTTGTCATTTATGCACTCATTAGATTCATGAGAAAAAAAATCATAAGAGCACGGATCAAAACAAAAATTATAATATTCTACCAACCCTAGAAAGCAAACATCCTCACTAGAGTCTTTTGGATATTTCATTTATTTTGAGATTGATAATTCAATCTTCTCATCTCCTAGTCAAAGTTCAACTATGCCCTTATCCCAATCTGTCGTGGCTTTCACCGTAGCTAGAAATGGTCTCCCTAAAATTATTGGTGCACGGCTAAGATTTCTTGTTATTTTCATATCTGCAACTATGAAATCAACATGAAACGTACAGTTTTCTACTTTCACAATAACATCTTCTAATTTTCCATAAGGTTGCCTAATTGATCCATCGACTAATTGTAATTCAAGAAAAATGGGTTCAGGTTCACCAAATTTAAAATTGTCATATAAAGCTTTCGGCATTATGTTAACACAAGCACCTGAATCAAGAAGTGATTTGCTAAAAACAATTCCTCCTTATTTTTCTAGGAATATCATTCAAATGAATTGAACTGATATTTTCTGAAAGTTGTACTCTTTTCTGTTTCCTAGAAGGGGTGCGCAATTCCTTCACATATTTTGCATATGAAGGAATGTTTCGTATTGCCTCAGTAAGGGGAATAATTATGGTTGCATTTTTGAATATTTCAAGTGAATGGGGATTTTCTGGCTTTTGCTTGGTCAAATTTAATGCACTAGGAAATTGAATTTGTAGTCTATAATCAACTGGATTAGGGTCTACCATTTTTGGATGCCTTTCATCATGGCAACCCTCATTTTATTGATCATTATCCATCTCTCCATTTACTTCTTCTTTAGGTTCATGCATTTCTACACCTTTTTCATGTGGGTCAAGCAAAATTTTACCATTTATAAGTTTTGAAATTGCATGCACTTGCTCATCATCATTTTAATTGTTCATATTCCCTTCAAAATTTTAAAAAAAATTATTTATGAAGCTAGTGCATGATGCAACATTATTATCCTTACTAATGCAAGATTGATTTGTATTTTCAGAAGATAAAAAACATGATGATTCTAAATTCCTATCTACACACAACATGATATTCTTTGGATTAATATTAGGTTGAGTAGGGAGTTGACTTGTATGGCTTTCTTTTAGAAGGATGTCTTCCAATTTACCTTTCATTGTGAGGGCAAGTTGTGGTGCTTGTGTGCCTTGTCCCTGCTTGAGCTTTTCAATCTCTCTCTTGTGTGCTTCTAAGGTTTGCATCAACATCTTCCTTTCTTCATGCATGATCTTTCTCTTTTCCTGCATTTCCCTGATAAAATCCATTAAAGTTGAGTTAGTGTTTTCATTATTGTTGTTAGGATGAGAATAAAAAGCTGTAGAGAATAAAAAGCTGTGGCTATGATCTGACTCATCACAAGACATCTTCGATTGAGTTTAGATAATTACAATTTTATTTCAACTTGGCAGATTAATTTAAGATCAAATTAAGATGCCATCTTAATTTGACTTCATCAATAATCCTTCATATCCAAGATACTTCTAAGTTGACTTAGTGTGAAGTAAGTTATTGAATACCTGAGTGATCATTCACCGAAGGCCAGTCCCTGTGGAGATGACCTCAATCACCACTGGACATACTTAAGTGCACATCAGAGTTAGTGCAAATACAATGATAAATTGTCAAACCACTCTGATATTTCCACTTTTTTCAGAAGGGTTTTGAAAACTAATCTTTATTTATACCTTTGTTTTTGTATGGTTCAATAGGCAGCTAAGGGGTCATAACACACTTTTTTAATAGCTTAATCTGACCATATTGACATATTTATTTGTATTAAATGGATCATATATGCGTGTTATGAAGCTTAAAATGAATAATTTTATTTTAGGAATGATATTCACAATTTTATGCCTTTTTATATATCTTTAGGGATTTTTCTTATGTCAAATTCTGAGAGAATATAGTTTTCGAGTCAGAATATATTTTAGCCAGAATTTAAAGCATTAAATTCGTAAAGATATGATTCTTCTAAGTCAAAATACATATTTATTTAATTTGATATGATTATTATAATATTTTTAAAATATGTTTATTTCCATGATGCCATGTGTTGCCGTTCTATTCATCGAACGAAAACCAACCGTGATTAGGGATAATTATTGGGGACACCCATTCATCAACTTAAACATTTTTGCATTCAATGATTTTTTTAAGGGAAACATACTGACGTGGCACATGCTGATGCGTGCAATGTCAGCTGTGACATACTTATTAAATAATATCTTTAAATAATATACCATTATTCCACTAATTAGTGTTCTTCCTATGCTGACATTTGACGCAACAAGAACCGTCAATCATAGATGACGATAACGATCTAAGCCAAGCATTGCATTAGATGCTAGGACAAGACAAAGCCCTAGCAGAATGACATGACAGTGCTGACGAGGATGACAAGAGAGAAATATTTTGATAAACTCAATGTTTAGGAATAATCCAACTTACACACTTGTTATTTGAAGATCCTGAAGTCCCATTGAGCACAAAGTTTAAGGGCACTTACTTCTTTATTTGTGTATTGATATGGTCAAATTTTGGGTGTTTTTACTGGTTATTTATCAGTTAAATCGTGAGAGGATTGAGCTTATGCAACAATACTTATAACCTCACAGCCTTAGGGGAAGGGTCGATCCACAGGGAGCAGAGAAAACAGCAGAAAATTCTTTTCAGTTTACTGTAGATTATCAGTTCAAGATTTTTAATTTCAGCTTTAATGTTCAGTTAAACTAACCTCAGCTAAGTTCTACAAATTATTTTTTGTAAAACTTAATTGAACGGAGCCGTCAGCAGAGAATTTCCTGCTGACGGTGTGCTCTTGCCCTTTGAGGCAAAGGAGCAAACACCTTGGGCGCAGGTGCTGTCTGTGCGCAGGTGAATGCTCACACACGGGGTTGCTGCCCGTGTGCAAGTGCTGCCTGCGCGCGGGCACGACCTGGGCGGTTCGCAGCTAGCTGCGCGCGGCCTTGGCTGTGTGCGGCGGTGCTGCGCACGGCCTTGGATGCAGGAAGCTCGACCTGCTGGCTATCGAAGTGGTGGCCTTGGTTGCTAGCTGCCTAGACCCTCCTGTAGGAGTCGATTTCACAGAATTTGCTGAAGATTAGTTTAGGTTTTCAAAAAAATGAGAGGGAAAATCAATCTGAACAAACAAAGAACTCAAAGATCAAACTAGAAGATGAACAATCTCGTTTGGAACAACAGGGAGGTACTACTCAGCACCTTCCCCTCCAACCTCGATTGTCTTTGCAGGGAGAGGATGCACCACTGAAACTGAAACTCTCACACCACCTTGTGTCACGCCCTTCCGGCTAGATGACGATTGTCGTGCTCCAGCTACTCCTCAGCTTGCTTCTCTCCCAGCTCCAATGCTCATCAGCCTTGGAGGGTCTGCAGAAATCCTTCCTCTCCAAGCCCTAGCTTCCTTGAGAGAAATTCTGGACAACCCCAAAATGAACTCTCAAGAGAGTATTTATAGGTTTCTCTTAACACATGCCCCGGGGGCATTTTTGGATTTTTCTTCTTCTTGAATTTTCGCCAACTCCTCTTGATTCTTGTCGTCCTCCTTTGGTTGTCTTAACCTGTTTCTGAACTTACTAACCAAAAAATGTCAAATATAATCCACTTGATTCGACGAATCAAGTGGGGTTAGTAATTTTATAAAATAATGCATATGTATGACAACTCACATGAATTAACTAAATATTCTTGATGCTTTGATACTTAAAAGTCTAAATATTTGATGACTTTTTGAGAGTCATCATGTATCCATCTACATGTTGGATCTATAAATTGAGCTCCTAATGTTTATAAAAAAATCTTTAGAAGGGCAGATTGAAAGAAAGTGATGTTTTGAAGGTCCATCAAAGTTGTTTTTTGTACCTCTAGAGCTTGGAGAGGGTGAACAGAGAAGTGAGAGGTTGATCTGAATCAAGAGGATGCCTTGATCCTAGCGGAAGAAAGGAGGTGTATGGTTAGCCTCTTGCCTTTACTTTGAATACTTTTCAACACATTAAGGTGACTCATCTGTCATCAACATCCATCACCTCCATCCATTATCAGCCCTATCTATCATCTCCTATCATCTATTTAACGTGTCACCCATTCTATCACAATCCCATAAAGTGTCTCCTCCCTACTTTTTTGACAGAATCTAACACACTTACCTCCCATTTCATGCCTCATTCTACCTCATTCTCACTACCCCTATCACCAAGACTTACACCATCATCTTCGCCCTTTCTCGTCTCTTCATACTCCTGTATTCTATTAAACCCTAAGTTAACCAGGATTATTACCCTAAAGTAGCTACTTATTCTCATTAACTCTAACCTCATCTCATGCTACCTCTACCGATAGAGATATTAGAGATGATGTTGAAGATTATGTGATAAATGAGAATATATGACCGATAGATAGAAGGCAAAGAATAAATGTGTATTTCTTGCCTCTAGGTTTAACACTCCAATTAATGAATGGTCGAATTCTATGATAAATCATCATATGATTTAATTGCTTCCCAGTTTTCATTGTTTATCCAAGGATGAACCTTATAAGCATCTTGAAGAATTCACTCTCATTTGTCAAATTATTCATTTTCGTAATGTCCATAACGATGTAATCAAGATCAGATTATTTCCATTCAGAATTCTTGATAAAACTCGTAATTGGTTCACATCTTTATCCCTAAGTTTTAATAGTTGAAAGAAATCAAGATTTATTTTTTGAAAAAAAATTATTCCATTGGAAAAACTAACACATAAGAGATTAAACTCAATTTCATAGCAATAAAATTTTACCCTAATTTTTAGTTTATCAGAGTCACCCTTAAAGATGTTTATTATTGAACGTGTGAAAGTAAAATAAAAATGATTAATTTAATAAATTGAAGATATATATATATATATATATATATATATATCTATATATATCACTACAATATGATGGAAATATTCGTGTCTGACAAGACAATCCCACATTCCATATTTTGTTCAATGTTCATTAGGACAATATATATTTGCACTTGAACATTTTAATGATTGAATATGTTGTAATAAATTGCTATTAAAAATTTAAAATATTAAAGTAGACATAATAGAAAGAAAATCCCAAAGGTTACACATATTGTGAATTGACTTTGTTTCTTCTCCCGCTTGTAAACTCACCCCACAGAACCTGCTGTTAAGAAAAGAGTTGAATAGTAAGAAGATAATGTCCGGATCAGTCACTTCGCTGCATGCCTTTTTCATCATTAGTCTTTACTTCATAACTTTGTAACATTTGGAACCTTCAGATAACATCTGATACCTCTTTCTATTATGCGCTTTGTCGACAGAAAATTTATTTCTTTAAGGTGTCTAAGTGTTTTCTTGCCAAGAGATACATGACTCTGATGGGTACAGTTCATGGTTGGCCTGGCTCTTGCACTTGAGGATTTCATCCTCACCTCGGCTTGATATATATATATATATATATACACTCCATTATTTCATTTCTTCACTCGTAAACTCACCCCCCCTCGTAAACTCAAACCCTTATTTATTTTTATTTTTTTCACATGTGCTCCATTGCTTCGCTCTTAAAGTTGCGCCTTTGGTTGTGAAATAGAAAACATAAGAAGAAATTGAATCAGAAGAAGAAAGAAGATTTAAATGAATGAAAGAAAATAACAAATCATAAAAGAGAGGCTAAGCACCAACCGATCATGCACTGAAATAGATCAACTATTAGCAATCAGAAAGTTAAGTCCGCATCTCCTGAAACCAGGAAAGTAGAGGTTCTGAGGTTATATTGCAGAGAAAGGGGAGCTGATGGGCAAGTTTACAAGCGGGTTACGAAGTAAAGATTCAGATTAATGTTACGAAGTCAATGAATCTTCATGTTAAGAAATAAGTTCATCTTCATATTCAGAAGGTGCACAGTGACTCAAATGCTCAACTTCAGTAGTTGAGAAGGCATGGAGCCCATTAGTGGAGTAGAGGACGCGATCAAATCTTGTCCATTTACATGATCCTCCTTTGCTCTCGAAGTCACGCCCGGTATATTTGCTTTGGAACCTTGATATCCTGCATTAAAGCAATTAATAGATGTATGCACTCTAGTATGATGAGTATATATATATGTGGCCGGTAAGACGATTACACATTCAATATCTCGCTCAATACTCATTGATACAATATTTATTCATCATAACACATATTTGGTTCTTATGATGAAGTCCATGAATATATGCAATGACTAATAGAATTATGATGAAATAATAATAAAGAGATTTCTAGTCTTTGAAATATATTCTAAATATTATTATTTAAAAGATACTCGAGACGGATATTAAAATAACGTGATCAAATTTTGATGAAACATTAAGGACATATAGCGAGTAGTATTTGGGAAAAGAGTTCACTGAATTGATTGGAAAGAATACCTGAATGTTATTATAACTAACATTAAACATATTGGTTTATCTCATGATTTAGTTAGTGGCTCTTTGACACGAGATACTAAGGACACCTTTTGGCTGGACAATGTTGTTTTGACAGTGACAAACATGTTTCTAACCATGAGATTCCAAACTTTATTAGCTACAATGCAACAACAAGTCCACATAGGTAATTGTATACTCAAGATGGTGTAGTTTTTCCATAGTATAAAATGAGATTGAGTCAAGGAAGAAGATATAGTTAAATTCATGGAAAATAGTGCAAATATCAGGAAAAGTATTTTATGACCATTTTATTAACCATATGTATTAATTAGAATGATCTATTAGGTTTTCTAGTAGGCCATAAGTTAAATCACAATAGGCGTATCAAGCAAAGGGGGAACTAGACACAACTTTATATGGATTTCATATGGAAAATCCCATTAGACATAAATAGGAGAAAGACTAGAATCAAATTTCCATCGGCCAGAAATTATAGATACCCATTCTTCTCTCTATTATCATTGGCTCACCTCAACTCTCGATCCAATATGAAAGGCATAACAACGAAGGTGGATCAATAGTGGGGATCATCGAGATGACGAAATTGATTAGATATGTCAGGGATCATGTGGATACCTTGAGCAGCTTAATATGTCTCACTAGAGGTACAGAAAAATCACAGATCCAATTCATGCCAAGATATTTTCCACTGCACGAATCATAGTTTCATCTCAATCATGACCTCCTACAAAATCTTTGTCAACATTAACTTTCTAACCCCATAACGATAGCGCATATGGGAAAGAGAGCCATCTGAAACCGGCAACCATACGTGACAAAGTCACCACTGTGACACCAACATCTTCATAACCTTTTCCACTATCGATGCCATAGATGCAGTTATTTTCAACTCTTGGAAATTGTTTGACAGGCAGCACCATGAAGCAGTCGTCTCCAAGGATGATGGTGTACTCTGCAAGATTCTTCATTGTTACCCACTCGGGCTTATTCTCCAGTATATGTTGCTTTGACACCTTGTACTCGGGTGTGCACCTCAGTAGCCAGAACGGGCACACCATGCATATCTACCATCGGACAAGGATAAGGTCACCGGTGATCACCCCAATGTGACTCTTGTATTATGGATGGAAGTCTTGCTCCACATCCAATTTAAGTGTCTCGGTAGATGAATTACAGGAAGAAGAGGGAGACTACCAGCTATTGAGGTAAAAAACAATCTCTTTGCTGGAGTTGACAAGTGTGGAAGTCCCCCTTGAGTCAGACTAGATCCCATGGTCATTTTACTTTCCCCCTCAATGCTTATTTATTCTCCTGCAATATGATCCTCGATAAAAGGAACAATGTCATACTTATGAACTCAGAATAAGGGTTTTGATTCTTTGGGGTTTCTTCTACTTTACTTCCTTCTTCTCCCCTTGTTCTCTCCCATCAGCATCCTTGCTGTCAAGGTGTGGCAGCAGGGATTCTATCCCAACATTTGGTATCAGAGCCTGGTCTCTAGTCCAAGATGGAAACATGAACAGATCCATGCCACGACGGGCTAGTGATTCTGTTTCTCAAGCTGGTGGGATGTCTTCACCAGAAGGTGTCTGTACTGGAACATGTGTCATGATGGCCAAGTCTCTGATCAAGAGTGGACATGGTTTCCCCATTCTCTCCAAGCAGAACTATTCTCCAAGCTCCATTTCCATCTTCATCAACATATAGAGTGAAGACATCACTTCAGTTGCTGTATATTGACTTATGTGCTCCAATCACTCTATTGTCATGGGGTGGTGATTCTTATTTTATGTTGATTTTGAATGATTTTAGTCCACTCAATTATGTTGCCTTGCTGAAGAAGAAATGTCCTGGTACGTTCAAAAAGTTTAAGGAGATCATAGAAGGTGATTAGAATGTGAAGGTCAGATTTCTCTAGATTGATATAGTTGGAGATGTTGCTTCGACAGAGTTTACTGCTTACTATGATAATCATGGGATGAAGAGACAGTTGACGACCCCATATTCTCCACAGCAGAATGGTGTCATTGAGAGAAGGAATAAGAAATTATCTCCATGGTCAGATCTATGTTGAATCGGAGAGGCCTACCCGAGGAGCTATGGGGAGAGGTAGCTAGCACTACCGTATACCTCATGAACAAAGCTCCAACTAGTAAAAGCCTGGAAGGTGCTATACCTTTTGAAGCTTGTATTGGGTCAAAGCCTAAGGTTAGACATCTTAGAGTCTTTGGCTGCCTAGCTCATGTGAAAGTGCTAGTAGGGCACTTTAGGAGGACCGAATGAAGGCTATGGTATTCATCGGTTATGAAATTTTGGTCTAAAACTTATGCTGCTATGATCATGTGAGTGGAAATGTGCATGTGAGCAGAGACATCATCTTTGAAGAAGATACCAAGTGGGACTAGGTTGTCCTTGAAGCGAAGAAGATGCAAGGTACCTCACTCGTGATGGAAATATGTGGCCGGGAGGCCAATCACACATTCCATATCTCATTCGACGTTCATTAATAGAACATATTCGTTATAGTGCTTGTTTGATGCTTATAATTCAGTCCATGAAAATATGATATGACTTAGTGAATTATAATGAGATCGTAATATGGAGATCACTAGTCGTGAAGTATGTGCTCTAGATATTACTATTCCAAGGATACTCAATAAGGGCACTAAAGCATCCTAATACAATATCACTATCTAGTCTCACTCATATGATGAGTATGGCTAGTCTCGTAGCCATTAGTATGGAGACACTAATGATAGATAGTGGGTGGTCTTTAGTGGAAAGAGTTCACTGAATTGATCCGTACGAATCCCTGAATGGTATTATACCAAAATGTGAATCAGGTTGTTTCATGTCACGGTTGTGTAAGTGGTCCGTAGACCTGAGCCATCAATGGTGATGAAAGACCATCCAGAAGATCAAGTCTGAGCTCGTTAATAATCGCATCATGGAGCCCGAGCCAATTCAAAGAGCTCGAGCTTCAAATATCAATCTTAATCAGATGTCCTTGGCTTGTTTTTGATGGATTTTATGGAAGGCCCTCGTATTTCAGGCTCCCCACTTCTTTTCCTGTGTTTTGGGTTCATTGGGGCCATTAGGGGAATCTCCGTGCGAAGAACTTTCCCTAATTTGGCCCATTAGGCCACCCCTCCCCAAAATAAGGGAAGGTGTGCCCAAAGGACAATTAGGAAGGAATATTATCAAAATTTGAGTTAGTCCAAAAATCGCATAGAATTAGTTTACCTTAGTTTCTTTATTATTATTTTTCTAGTTTCCCTCAGGTTGGATTGGTCCCTAAGATAACCCTTGCCGCCGCTGGCTCCCATCCTTTGCCAGGAGTTGCGACAAGCCCAGAAGCCCGTGCTCGTTGACCGTCCATCAGACGATCATGAACAGTACCTATTGCATCTTGCGCCATCATGCCTTTTAGGTCCTGCACTGTTGCGCTCAATGCCACTGAAGCCCATACTGTCATACCGTGTGCTGCTGCGAGTCATGTCGTCATGCCCTATGCTGTCGGGCCTTGCATGGTCGAATCAGGGCTGCCTCATCCTGCCCTGCCAGAGCCCTTGCTGCTGTGCTCTTTGCCGTCGCTACCTGCGACTGGCGTGCATCCACAAAAACACTTTCGCGCTTGTTGTGGCCCGCGCCGGAATCCATGGTTGCCTGCCACTATCTCCGACATCACACGGACAAGTCACATCAATCTCGATCCCTTTTGGAGTGGTGATGTAATACGTAGTCAGCCGCGATCGAACGACACGCATTACAACACAAGGAGAGACCGGGAGCGCAATGGATGCAGAATATTATGATGTGAATTTTAAGAGTCAATGACAAGTACTGACAAAGAACTATTAAAGTCAAACGATTGGTTAAATCGGCAAAGTTTGGTTAAGTCAAAATTGATTTCCCAATGACCCTTTGGATGAATTAGACGCGACAAGATGAGAGGTAAATTGAATTACCCATTGACGTCCAATCCCCCTGATGGCGCGGTGCAGCTCGAGCCCCCAGAAACGTCTTCGGAGACGTCACCATCATCATCGACATCGCCACTGGTTCGCGTTTAGCCCTCCCGGCAAGCCAAGGCGACGGTATGTATGCCCGGGTTCAAGTATTCTGGGTAACGGGCACGCCAGCTTTGTTTTCATTTCATCATTTTCATCCGAACTTTTATCTGCATTTCTCGCATCTTTCTTCGTTCTGATCCCCGTTACGTTCATGTTGTAGTGAGGGGAGATCCAATCTCTGAGGATCTTCCCCTCCATCCTCTAAGGGGTTGAACCATCTTTTCCCCTTCTTATTTCTTTTTTTATTTTTGTAGCTTTAGGGGTCCATCCATGTTCCCCTATAAAAGGGAACTAGGGATGCCCTAAAGGACCACCCTTTGATAATTTTGAAGTTTTGAAAGTTCTCGTAAGAGAGAAATGGTCACGATAAAAAAGGATCAGGAAGGAAGAAGGGAGAGGAAGGAGGAGGGAGCGTGCGTACCTTCAGTCGCTGCCGCCATTGCCCAAGCCGCCCGCGTGCCCATGCCGACTGTGCGTGTGCACACTGCTGCGAGCCGCCAGCGGCCGCCACTCCCACTTCCCCTCAGACAGCCCCCATTGCCCCTGCGCGGCACTGGCTGTGCCCACCGTGGTCGCCTTGTAGCTGCGCGGCGACTCCGTCGCCTGCGCTTGAGCTCACGGCACCACCAACCGCTGCCGTCTGCTCGCTCGCGCGTGACATCGATTTCGTCCACCGCAGCCGACCCCCTTGCTGTGCGGTGATCAGCCGCCCGCGCGCAAACAAGTGGCGCAGCCAACTGCCGCTCTCCATCTGCCCATGCGCAACGCTGACTCCGTCCGCAGCGGCCTTCCCATCGTCGCGCGGTGACCCACTGCCCACGCGTGAGCCCACGGTGCAGCTAACCACCGCCATCCGCCTATCTGAGCACCGACGACGTGCCCTGCATGCGAGTCGATGGCGGAATACAAGAAAGTCTTACCTGTTTGGTACAAGTCGGGTTTGCCTGTCCCGTGGTAGCAAAGCCTGGCCGGGTTACCCCGTTTGGCGTCGTAGTCCTCCTCGGACGAGGTTTGAGAGGTCTACCCTACCTTCCCGAGCGTCTCTGTTAATTTCCCAGATGTTTGAAGACTCGCAAGTCGGCACTTGCGCGCACCACATTTTACTGCCTTTTGCATTCTCATCGTTATATCCTCACTTGCATTCACCGTCGGACGACACCCTGCCATAGCCCGACTTCCACTACCTATCATCGGCACCGATCCAACACATTGGGTGTCGATCGGACAACGTCCCGACCACGTTCTGCATCACCCCCTTAGTAAACTTGTAGTGTTTTACCACAAGAGAAGTTCTATATCTCAGTAAAATGGATTGTGTACAATTCTCGGAGGGCGGTTCCTAGCTCTCGAGGCAAGGAATGCAAATCAATAGTACTGTCAGAAAATAATAGAACTACGACAAAGGGAAGACGGTGGAACCTGATGGGTTGATTCCTGTCGATTTTGTAGCAGAGCCAACAATCAGTCTGACCAGGAGTAGGTCATGTCAACAGGGCGTGGTGTGTGAACACGGCACAGCTCAGACAGGGCGCAAGGCACAGCCAAGCGCTGGGAGAAATGGGTGCGCATGCGCGCCAATGCGTGCGCGCGGCTGGGTGACGGGTGCACACATGTGGACGGCAAAGGGCAGCGCGCGACTGGGGAGTGGATGGGTGCACGCACATGTGTGACACTGCGGCCGCACATAAGGGTGGCTGGCACGCAGTGCATTGTCCCGCAGCACTTGGCGTTGATGGTGCAGTCACGGCACAGGGGGGGGGAGAGCGCAGCGTGCATGCTGCTCTGGCGTAAGGCAAGGGGCGAGCGCAGGCAACGTCCTTGAACTAAGAAACCAGAAGATGAGCCCAACCTCTGACGTGGCCGGTGGCTGACAGCAAACCGAGGCCGACCGGCGATGGCGGTGTTTGTATTTGACGACGGTCATGCGAAGACGAAGACAATGGTAGTACAGCAAAAAACGGGCTCCAAGACTCTCCAAGAAAGGCTTTCTTGGGCGAAGTTGAAGAGAAACAGACCAAGGCAGAAGTTCTTGATGGCGAGAACAATCCGATGGCAATGAACGGCGATGGCGACGATCCACAGATGGCATGACATGGAGAGGTGCCCTCGTTCTTTCCCATGATCTAGGTAAAGGCTATCTAAGATAGAAAGAAGAAACTAAGAAAAGAAACGCAAACTTTCACTTGATTCAAATTCTGTCTAAGCAGTCATCTTGGGCATGCCGGCCTTTATATAGGGTCGAAGGCATGCCCAATTGGCCTTAACTAGAGGGAACCGTTTCTTGACGAGCGGCCCCCTCGAAACAATGAAAAAACTGTTTGAAAAGGATGAGGCCCAAAATAGGATAGGCCTTGTCCACAACCTTAGAGGAAATTACAATTGAAAAAAATAACGATAAAATATGACGCGTGCTGCTGTGTCATCAAGCGGAGTACTTGAACGACAAGTCAAAGGTGTTGGCTCGAGCGGCTCGGTGAGGCTGTAGACGTCGTTCCGTGCTGACGGTGGGATGGACCCCATCAAGTGGCCCAATGACTTCATCATCGAAGACGAACACGATCCACCTCGAGCATCCAGACTGAGGTCCAAATTATGTCTATGAACACAATTCAAGTTAAGTGATGTCCTTCGTGAACTGTTATTCAATGAGGAAAATGATAGAGCTTTCGAGGGAGAGATTTCATTACAACGATAATATTGTCTTCTCTTATTGAGTGCATAATCTTCCTCAATAATATTATAGACAAGGGGAGAAGATTCTCAAGGAGTGCATACAATCAAGCCTCCAACGGGGTAGGAACCAGAAGGATGACCTCTGTGGGAAATATATCAGTTTAAAACCACTAGTCATATTGATGCCGGCCGTCATCCGAGTGGGTATCGACACAATGCTTTGATACCAAAATGGTGTCAAACGTCATTCATGATGTCGTTCAATGAGCAATTTCCCTAAAGGGATGTAATTATGTGATGCATAAAGTCCTAGGCAGAGTGTACATGTAGGTCTGACTTATGGGATTCGCCGATTTCTGAGCTCGCGTGCAGGCGACCAATGATGGTAACGGTGACCTTCTGACCTTGTCGGAGTGCTGATGGTGACTATGGTGTCAAACGGAATAATTCTGTTGACGCTCACACGTAACGGACGGACTCAACACATACCTCAAAAAAAACTCAACTCATAATTTTGTCGATAATTTCTCTCACCTAAACTGACCCGAACACGGTGGAGTGTAGAGAAAAATATATTGTAGAGAGTAATGTAACTGAAGAGCAAAGGGGAACAACGTACCTCTTCGGTGGTGGTGTTCCTCGTCGGAGTCTTCATCAATGCACGGGCCTGTACAAGTTGGCGCGGTGGAGAGGTACCGGAGATGGGCACGGGGTAGCTTGACAGGCGACGACGGTGCATCACTAGAGCGATAGCCGGAATTGAGGCTACGAGTCAAGGAGGGAGAGTTAGTTGGCCACAAAGTGACTTGAGCGGTCGGGCGAGCCCCAGCAAGAGCTATCAGGGTTACAATCGATAGCGTTTACCTGCACGACGACTGCTCAAGCCTCTATGGACTGAGGGATTGTGTATCAGTAGCATTTTTTGAATTGGCCTGCACGACGACTGCTCAAGCCTCTATAGACGGTAGTCGCGAGATAGGCCTGTCAACGTAATGCGGCGCGGGGCATAATTGGTACCATGCAGGACACAGCAATAAGGGCATCCAACAGAGTGAACGAGAGGTAGAATGACAACATGACTAGGCTCAAGGTTCCCAAGTAGAGGGTGGCAGGCTGGTGATGCAATGTGATAACGACCGATGTAGCCCCCATGGATGGAGGGAGGAGACTACTTGGAAGGTTCTGACTAGTTGCTTGTGCAGATTTGTCACGTGATAGGCGTAGCCTGGTCAATTTGACCAATTCCTAGTGCAACGATATGTCATGGAGGGCCCTACTTGGTGGAGTAGGCCAAGCGCTCAAGGACACACCCAAATGGTGTGCAGCACATGAGCATGCGTGCTGGTTGATCGGCGGGTCAGCGATCATGCTAGGTGGACGTGCACCTAAACGACTCATTGGATTGGCCGTGCAGATCAAATCCTAAGGTCACACAAGGAACATTCTGATGTGTGGCAATGGGGGCCTCGTCAGACAACTCAAACAAGTCAGGGGCCCCGTCATTAGGGCGAGCTGTAGTAGAGATCGTCGTAGGAACACCCGTGACCTTTGACAGAGCCCAGAAGTTCTGCCTCATGCAAAGTGTGACGTGGAAATTGAATGTGCAGAACCTTGTTGCGGTGGCGGGCATCATGGGAACACATGCAGCATTGTTTGGGCACCAAGGGGATTGTTGCATGTGGCGTTGGTGGAAGTAGATGTCCTAGGAACGCCCACAGATTTTAACCTCCAGTGTGCAACGTGGTAGTCGCTCGAGTGCAACCGTGGGGAGCAGCCTGAGCGCAAGTTCGTGGGAAGGATGGTGGGGTCACTAGACGCACACGCATCAGCAACAGTGATGGTGGTCCTGGGCAAAACTGTTAGGGGATGGAAGAGGGCAATGCCCCTTTCTTCTTTCGCATTCCCTACTGATGGAGGACCATCCAGCAGATGGCGGCTCAGCGACGACGACGCCACCCGAGGACGCCATGATGACGCGCCATCAGCCACGCCGAGGCGCTCGAGTCGACGTCCGTCATCCGGGGTCAAGTACTCCGAGTAAGTAAGCCTTTATCATTCTTTCTTTTATCGTGTGATGTATTTCTTTTCGAATTATGGGACTGGGCCAATATCGTAGGGCCCATTCCCGTCCTCGTCTTTGATTTTATATTTTAGAATTGTATTTGAATTTGTAAGGAGAGACCGAACCACGTTTCACGACGGTTCGATCTCTCCCCCCACGTTCTCTTGGCACCCCTCCTCCCTATATAAGGGGAGGGCATGCCCAAGGAACATTTGGAAGTTTTTGAATGAATTGAATTTTTCAAAGAGCTTCCCCTATCGTAGTCATAGCGTAGGGGGTGTGGCTGGCCCCAACCACGTCGAGACCACTCCGTGGTTAGAGCTCACGATCCACCCGTCGAGATCACTCCGGATGGGTCGTGCTAATCGTGCCGTCGAGATCACTCCGGCACGTTTAAAGATTCAAGAAGTCGGCATCGCCTCACGCGAAAGGAAGCCTGCATCGAGCTTACTCTGGAGGCATCTGAATACACGAGACGCCGTCGACCTGCGCTGCATCGGGAGATTTGTCTTCATCGAGGAGACTCGCCCACGACGATCAAGAACCTCTGTCGCCAAGGTTCTTGATTCTCTCCTCCACCTACACCCTTCTCAACTATTCGCCCCGACCATCTTCTACCCCGGCTCCCTGATTCCCCTCATCGTCCTCGCCATTTCTTGATCTTCTTCCTTCATTCACCCAACGTTTCTTGATCCCTTTTCCCCCCCCTTCACCTTCGTCCTTCTTGATCTTATCATCAACCCCATCCCATTTCTTGAACCCCATCCTCGACCCTTTCCCCTCCCCCTTTCTTCTTCTTGATTCTTGATCCCCAAACCCCGTTCTGGACCCTCTCGCCCTCACCTCTACACTCTTGATAAGCTCAGATTTTATGTGTTTTTTAATGGTTATTTAGCAGTTCAGACGTGTGAGGTTCAGAGCTTATGCAACAAATTTATAAACCTCACGGCGTAAGGCGAGTGAGGGTCGATCCACCGGGAGCAGGAGAAAACAGTAGAAATTTCCTTCTTTATTCAATAGATATGTCACTTATCAATTTAAAATAAATATTAAACTCTGTTGAATGATCCTCAGGAAATCACAGAATTCCTCTTTAATTCCCAGTTTAGTCGAAAGATTTAACTGCTATTGCTCTGATTAAGTTAAAGATTTAACTTAATAGAGGCTGTCTACAGAGGAGTTCTTCAGAGACAGCACTTGCCCTTGGGGCAAAGGATCAAACACCTTGCGTGCAGGGTATATGCGCGCAAGGTGTTTGCGCAGCGGCGCTGTCGCGCGCGTGGCTGCGCTGACGCTGCCAGCGCGGCGCTGCTGGCGCGCTGGCGCTGCCGGCGTGGCTGCTTGCGGCGCTGCTGCCGGGCGCTGCTGCGCAGCGGCGCTGTCGCTACAGGGCGTGGCTGCGCCGCGACGCTGCTGTGCTGGCGCTGCTGCGTCGGGCGGCGTTGCACAAGCGCGGTGCTGTTGCGCCAAAGGGATTTTTTGGGAAGTTTGGGGAGGATGATCAGAACAAGAAAGAAACAAAATTCAACTGAAATCAAATCTAAAATGAAACAATCCTCAGTTGGAAAACATTGGAAGATCTTGTGATTCTTCCAACCCAACCAAAATTGTCTGAGAAGAGAGGGATTACAGGGCTGAAGCTTGAGATTTCCCCACGTCGGGTGTCACGTCCTTGCGGCAAGGCGTGGTTCTTCAATACAAGCTATCTTCAGTATGTTCTTCCTCTCCAACTCCAAAAGCTCATCAGCTCCTGGAGGGTGCAGAAATCCTCTTCTCCAAGCCCTAGTTTCCTTAGAGAAAATTCTGAACACCTAAACTCCTCTCTCAAGAGAGTATTTATAGGTTTTCTCTTAAGTCATGCCCAGGGGCATTTTCGTAATTTTTGCCACTTCGAATTTTTGCCCACTTCTGTTGATCCTCCTCTTCCTTGATCTTCTTAACCTTTTATGAATGTTCACTAGCCATAAACGTTAATATATTCCACTTGATTCAAGGAATCAAGTGGGGTTAGTGATTTCATAAAACAATACATATGCATGAACTTAGCATGAATTCACAAGATAATTGTAATGAATTTAAACTTGAGAACTTGATTATTTGATGACATATTTTAGAGTCATCAACTCTCCCCGCCGTGGCCCCTGCTTCCCGTCTCTCTCTCTCTCGCCGCATGCCTCACCATTGGCCGCGCCGAGACCGAGCGCTTCGCCGTGTCCACGCCCAGCCCCGCGACTCGCCCGCGCCGCTGCCCGCCCGCGCGCGACTCGCGCCGCGCCCAGCCCGTGTCGCGCCCCAGCCCGTGTCGCGCCCTAGCCTTCCCGCCCGCGCCGCGACCTCGCCTCGCGCCACAGCCGCCCCAGCCCGCGACCTCGCGTCGCGTCGCGATTCTGCCAGCGTCGTGAACGCACGCGCCTGCCGTGATCCGACCGCACGCCGCGGACTCGTCACCCCGCCTTGACCCGATAGCGTGCCGCGGACTCGTCACTCCCGCGGCTCGTCAACTCCGCGCCGCGCCGTGACCCGCCATTTCGGCTGTGCCTTGGACTAATCCACCATCAGGTTCGCCGTCTCCTCCTCTTATTCCAGTATTATTACTGCTTGCAGTCCCGTCGCCCGCTATCGCGTCCCCTGCCAAGACCTCTGGATCGAACATCAGAATAGGCGTAGCAACCGACGTCGAGAGCAGGATTCTTTGAGGTAAACGGGTTGTCTATGATTGCTTAAATATCGAACTCTCCAGGGCCGTTATACGCCCCTCCCGTCCTAGTCGTCTAGTAGATTCAACGGGTCAACGGGGGTCTGATTTCCGGATCATTCTACTCCGTGGCACGTCCCAATCTACTGCGCTTACTTGTCCGCGTCTTATCTGCTCGTTTATAAACCTCAGTCCCATAACTTTGACAAAGTTATATCATATCATCATTTCACTTGTGACGTGAAACGCGCCGTTCGATCCCGGCCGTCGTCGTTTCGCATCACCTACTCCTCTCTTCTTCTTCTTGATGAGATCTGAACATGGTGTAGCTGCCAAACAAAGGAATCCCAGATCTGGAGCATGTGCGTTGCTCATCATGGCCTTATATAGGGCATGTGCGGTGCTCATCATGGCCCTATATAAGGCCATGATGGGCAATAGGGCCATGATGGGCCCTTTACAATGAGTTCCAAAAAGGGGGGGGGGTCCAATAAGGGACCCCTTTCACAACATAAATAAAGAACCTAGGAAAATTAAAATGACACAAAAATAAACGATACGGATAGATACGTTGATACGAACATGAAAACACAACGATATGGATGATGAAAAAAAAATGATAGATTGGCAAATGAAACGAGCACGAGCCGGCGAGGAATTCAAATCAGTCGGTGGCGTGGTTGTGCTTCTCACCTGTGGTGTCAAACCTGCATTTCTTCATCGTAGCCTTGGCATGCCAGTCGAGCGGCGCGCGAGCTGGCGGTTGGTCAGTGACGATGATGGCGGCTTTGATGATGTGGCGGCGACCTGAACGGGCACTATAAATCACATATCCCCATCCAATTTCACCACAAATGAGACCAGCATCTCTAAATGCTCCTATTGTTGCTAATGTTGTACATTCCCTTAGCATTTACTTGGGCAAAGTCTTTGACATGCAACAACAAGAAGTCATTGTCTCTGATCATGATGCATGCAACACCCTTAGCACTATAAGACCAAAACCATGAAGTCATCGCCTCTGACCATGATGACATGCAACACCCTTAGGACTATGAGACCAACACCATGAAGTCGTTTCCCTCATGTTTCAACACCATGAAGTTATTTTCTTAATTATCCCCTTGGTTGTCGGAAATAGTTGTAGACAATCAGTCTCATGTGACTTCTTATGTATTCTCTCCTATTACTTTAAAACCATTTATTTGGCACCCACATATTGAAGCATTATCCCATCTTTAGCCTCTTTAATTACTCATCTCTAGTTGTCGCTATGCAAGTAATTTTCATCAAGGAATAATTCAGACACACGCCAGACACACAGTAGAAATACGGCAGAAGCATATGCAAACACACGGCATCCAGTTAGATGGTGGGATATCTGATGACAATGGTGGCTTTTATCATCATTATATATTTCCACCTCCTGTTAAATATGTGACACCAACTCCCTCTCCTCACCATCTATATAAAAATCTATAGACTGTACATGCTATGGTTCATGGGACTTACTTTCCATATTTTCATTCCTTTAAAATCTTCTTCTCCAACTTCTATCATCTCATGTTCAGACATGGTATCACAGACTAAAGATGGAAAAAGTACTCCTGTTAAATAGACATGGTATCATCTCATCTCATCATTATATATTTCACCGACTAGCACTCTGTGCCTATACATGTGTCCAAGAACGTGCCAAGAAAGCAACTTCTTGGTCAGATCTTGTGAGTTCCCTCATTGCTGCTGCCACCACCGCCACCGCCCTTGCCGCCGCTGCAGTCGACTCTCCGAATGACGGACTTTGCCCTCAGGTTCTACCTCTTCCCCTACGTTCGCAGTTTGTTTACTTTCTACAGTATTGTTGAAGTGCTTTACAATTGCCTCAGAGAGTATTGTTGTTGATTAGAAGATAGCCATCATTTGTGAGCGATAGGATTTTCTTCTTGGTAAGTCGCTAGTCAATTACCGTGAAGGATTGGACGCCGTTGGGTAGTTAACTTTACCCCTCATTTTTGAGGCGTCTAATTGGTCCAAAGGGACGTCGAGAAGTCTGATTGTGATCCAATCAAACTTCCTCAACTTAATTTATCATACAAATTTAACAGCCTTTTTCTCGTACTTGTCATTGAATTTAAAAGATTGCAGCACATTATTCTCGCATTATTGTGCACACCTGTTCAGTCTTGTGTTGTAACACGAGCCGTCCGATCCCAGCGCTCATCATGTTACATCAAATAACTTTGATTCCATGCATTTGTTCATATATTATATAGCCTTCATATTCCTAATGAATTTAGCATGAATATGACATAATAAGTATGTTGTTGATAAAGTAGAAAGAAAAAAATGAATACTAATAAAAAATAAAAAGATGTGGTCCCAAAGGAGCTGCCACGGGCTATGGCTGGAGTTTCAGCCTGATGAGTCAATATAAAGTTATTAATTAAGAGTTCATTAAAGCACCTTTTATTCATATTTCATATTAAATCCTAACTTCGAGCATGTGCATTTGGTGAAATATCATATTAGAACTCTCCACGTATATTCATCTTTTATACTAGCCTCCTTCTTGAGAGAAGACCCTAGAAGGAGCTCCAAGAGACCCGTTCAAAGGGTTCAGATATTTTAGAAGGGACACTAATGGGCATATGGGCGTGGCCAAAATCTCACCCATAAAATTGATCCATTATCTAATGCATGGCTATAAATGCTTTAGAGTCCTTTGTAAAAGACATCTTTTCTTGGGTGAGAATTTTCATTTGGAATTTTAGTGAAAGGGTGAGAACATTCTTTCTTGCTCTCTCTCTCTCTATAGAGTTCTAGAGTTAGTGAGGGCCAAGTGAAAGGTGAGCTGACAAAGCCTAGGTGAGAGAGAGAAGTCCTTATCTCTCTACTCCCTCTCCAAAGGGTTCCTTCTCTCTTTCTCTCTCTCTCTCTCTCTCTCTATCTACATCAGAGCTGCCAAAGGATCCAATAAGTGAGAAGCATCCAAGGCTTGTAGCGGTGAAGGAGAGGTCTACCAGCCAAGTAAGCCAATTCTTTCTTTCTGTACCCTTCTCCTTCTTGATTAATCTTAATTTATTGTGGTAGAAATCAAGAGTAGTGGTTCTTACTCTCTCTAGACCACCTGGCCTGTGAGAATTGGGTGTTCTTGGCTCAAGAAAACACCCAATCCCATTGACAACCCTTGGAAGATCCAACAAGTGTGGGATGAAACAAAATATTACAAAAAATACCTAGCAAAATACTTAAAAATCAATAAAATGTATTCTGAACTTTCTTGAATTGTTTTACCCTAATTAAAAATAATTGAAATGGATAAAGTCATAATTCACTGTCATTTATGCTCCATTTAATTAAAAAAAATTGAATATAATTCCTAAAATTCTTACACACCTATTTTTAGCTTCAATCCACTCAGATTTGGTCTAGTGCTCTGTGTGGTTGACCCTTACTCCCCTATCATTGAGGAATATAAATTTATCGCTTAACCAAGGGAAACCCTTAGTCAACCTAGGTTAGTGATTTTTAGTATCACTAACATAAACCCCTAGTTTTCAGATTATAACAGCCCGAGGGCTAAGGGCCCAAAGGACAACAGCTGCAAGCACAACCACAGCCACAACCTCACACGGTAGCAACTCAGGTATGCACAATGTCATGCCTAGTGCATGCGCACACAAGGTAAGTTTTTGACAATTATATACCGATTGTGCATTTTCAGTCTTTTGTTATGGAATTGCGATAAAAAATTGAGAAGAATGTAGGCAGGGCAAGCAAAAATATAAGAAATGTAAACTAAGCCCGCAAGCCGCCTCATAAATAAGTAATTGCTTCACACGGCCCAGGCCCCCCATGCTGGCATGGGCGTTTCTTGAAGCTCATGATTTAATCTTGAATGTTGAACTTCTTTAAGAAGATCGAATGGTCAAGATGAATTTCCAATATTTGTAGAATTTTTTTTAACTTTATTTTAAAATGGCACAGCGATGAGTATAGACGTGGACCAATGATACAATGCCAAGTGGAGATCTGAGCTAATGTGGTGGTGCTGACTATGCATGGCCCACTAAGAGTTAAGAGGGTCCTTGATTATGATTTAATCGTAGCCGTTGAGCCCTCAAAAGCATGTATTGGATGGTGGAGGGGGAATACAATGTTCTTCAACCTCTCAGCACTATCTCCGTTGTTGGAGACCAGACTCCAGCAATGAGAGGGTCGATCTCCACCCATTCGCCGCAATGTAAGAAGGAGGATTGATCCCATGTTGGCCAGGCATGTGATTGGAGCATTCCCACCCCAATAAACAGGATTTTAACTTGCCAACACCTCATCTTTCCCATCGAATTCCAATCTGAAATTTAAAAGACAGGGCTGATCCTCTTGTTCTTCACCTTTTCTCTTGGTTATCTCGGTCAACAGGTGTGACAGACTCATGACCTGAAGAGAGATCAGCGAGAGAGTGGTAGAAGAATATATAAATCGAGAAGGAGTAGTGAATTACCTGGAGGATAACTCAGCCATGACCCTAGTCAGAAGCTATCGGCGACCCCAAAGGAGGTCGACGAGTCTTGGTAAGTTAATGTATCATCAATTTCAATTAATTTCTAAACAAATCTTAAATAACATTTTCATAGAGTTAGGACACAAACATCTCATTTCGGTGAAATTTCCTCTTGTTGCACGATCCATCGAACAATTGGTCTGCATTGATTTTACAAACAATGCCTAAAAACATTTTCGTAATATTTCTAAACCAATAAAATATTCACCTAAGTATGTAATGACTATATACAATCACACATCTTATTCTGTTGCTCTCCTAGTTTGAAAGACATTAAATAAAATCAAAAAGCAGAATATAATTTCCCTCTTTCTTTTAGGCATTTCATCGAACACTCCATATACATACACTGTTGAAACATTTATTTTGAATTTTTTACCATAAATTGACTCTAAGAAATTCTATAAAATTACCTAAATCTCCAACTAACATTTACTTTCAACATACAATTTTTAGCTGCAGATATAAGCGATTTCTTTTAGTCGTTTACACAAACGCCTAGTGGTGTTTGTTATATTCTCTAATTGGTACCTTGATTTTAATCATCTCTTGCTTATTTTCACTCCTTAAATTCCTTCTAATATTATACTCAACCATATTCAGTGAATTCGTCCACATTTTCTTTCATATAATTCAAATAGTAACAAAACTTCGTATTAGTCATATTACTCTAGACTCCCTTATCTCTACCTCCTAACTCTCTAGTTATTTCTATCTCTAAAATCCAATCCCAAACGAGATGACCTTACTCTCTGGTATACATATTTGAGTAAGAATACTAACTCATAAATTTTATTTGATTGAAGTGAGAGTAATAACGATGACACATTACTACAACCCATTTTTGCTCTATGAATTTGTCTTAGGCTATCTTAGTACAGGAAAGGCTGGAGAAAAACCTTGTTGGTCTCTTTGTGCCTTAAAATAATGAATTATGAATTGGAATTCTAAGGTTTACTCTATATAAAACTTAATCAATCTCCAAATAAATACAGTTGGGTGTTCAACTGGTTTTACATGAGATCCTTGAAGCTCAAGATTGCATCACTGTGATGAACATAGTTTTATCATAAATTATGCCATCATTTACGCATATATATTATCATGAAATGACAGGAGTTTATATTTTTATAAGTTTCTTTTGACTAACCCCACTTGATTCTATGAATCAAGTGGATTAGATATCATCTAGGTTTAAATGAGTACAGAAATTGATGTGGAGATAGTGTACATGGGCGAAAAATGAATCAAAGAGGATGCTTGGACCAAGTCAAAATGGCAGTTATGGATCAAGCCTAGACAAAGTCAAATGGCAGTTATGGATCAAGATAAACCAAGTCAAATGGCGGTTATGAATCATGCTGGACCATTCAAAAGATCCAAGCAGTTTAGAGAGAAGAAATCCTATAAATACTATCTCAAAAACAATGTTTAAGTTGTCTAGGATTTTCGTTGGAAGAGTGGAGTGTTGTTTGTTTTCGAAGTTCTGTAGACCCTCCATTGTTGATGAACAATTGAGTTGAGTGAAGAAGCAAAGCTGAGAAGATTCTAAGGACGAGGATCATTTCCTAGCCAATCAGGGGTGTGACACAAGGTAAATGTGATTTCTTAGAGTTCAGTAATTGCTTAATCATCTTTTATAAGACAGATTTAGTTGGGCTGGAAAGTACAGGATTGTAACTTTCTAACCTATCCAACTAAATCTGTTCATTATTTCTCATTTCAATATCATTGTGCGACAAGCAGATCTAGGACTTAGTCGAAATTTTGACAAAGTACCAGATCTTGCATTGTAGTGCACGCGCGCAGCGCACAGCCACGCACTGCGACACACGCAGCGTGCAGCGGCGCGCCGCTATGCACAGCGCACGGCCGTGCACTGCGACACGTGCAGCGCGCAGCGGCGCACCGCTCCGCGCAGCGCACGGCCATGCACTGCGACACGTGCAGCGCGCAGCGGCGCGCCGCTACGCGCAGCGCACGGCCGTGCACTGCGACACGTGCAGCGCGCAGCGGCGTGCCGCTACGCGCAGCGCACGGCCGCGCGTCGCGACACGCACAGCGCACAGCCGCGCACCTCAGATAGAACTGGACTTAGACGAAGTCCAGATCTATCTGAGATAATAATTCAAATTTTGAATTATTAAATCTTCAAACTCCAATTTAAGATAATTAAATCTTTATTCTTACTTTAAAAATTGAAATATTAAATCTATTGAATCGCAAAATAATTATTAAAAGAATACGATAGAAAATATTGGGTGGAAATAGAAATTAAATTGAATTACCTTCTCCTTGAGTGATGTAATACGATGTCGGCCAGGATCGATCGGCTCGTATTACGTCACAGGAATTATGATGCGAATGATGTGAGATGTAATTCAAGTAATGAGAAAACGGTGAATGAGCAGTTAGGGAATCGACGGATAATGGCGTCGGCCGTGCCGATCAATGAGAGAAGAGTGATCCTAAGATCAAACTCCCAATGACCCGCGAAATCAACTAGACGCTTAAGCGGTGAGGGGCGTATGACGGCGTCCTAGTCAAATGAATATCCTTTCAACCACAAGAATTCCCTACTCTCGACAATGGTGGCTATCCTATCAGTGCAGAGGAAAGTTGGGCAGAGGACGCGATAGCAGGTGACGAGACTGGAGAAGATAATAATGCTGGAAATATGGAGGGAAGACGAGACTGACCTTTGGGTCGCTTAGTCCACGGCGTAGAGAATCGTCCCGACTGATAACGAGATGTGGACGAATCGTTGGAGACGACGATCTGAATGTGGCTGACTCCCAGCGGCGTGGTCAGCGGACGCGGGACGACTCTGGCGGGCAAGGTCGACGGTGCACAGTGGGCGGGCGTGTGGCCTGTGAGGGCGTGAGGTGCGCGTACGGGCAGGCCGACATGCGCGCAGAAGTGGCCGCCGCGTGCGGGCGTTGGGCGGGTGTGTGAACACCCACGCGATTGCTGGGTCTCGGCGGGGAGAGGCGTGGCAACGAGGGGGGGCAAAGGCGGCAGTGATTGGACTAGTTGGGGGGGCGGAATGGCGATGTTGGCTGGGTAGGGCGACCAAGAAGGGGTTGGGAAGGGAGGGGTGACGGGAATCCAAGAAATGGAAGGGAAGAACGGTGGTAGATCAAGAAAGAGCGGGCAGAGGGTTAAGCGTACCAGAGTGATCTCGACGGCACGTTTAAGCACGTTCCTCTCGGAGTGACCTCGACGAGGGAGACGTGGGCTCTAACCACGGAGTGATGTCGACGTGGATGGGGCTAGCCAAACCCCCTACGCTACAAACTACGATAGGGGGGAGACGAATTGTGAATAAACTTTTCAACAATGACTCCAAATGTTCCATGGGCGTGCCATTCCCTTATATAGGGAGGATGGGTGCCAAGAGAACGTGGGAGAGGACTGATAACACCCTAATTTCTGTCTTTATTTCATGTTATTAGCATGATTTTATGCATTTAAAGAGCTTAAAATGGGGTTGTTATCATATATTTACATGAAAATAGTGTTTTCTAGTGATTTCTGATTTTCCCCTAATTTTCTGTTAATTCTATGAATTTTAAAGGATTTATTGAAGCTCGAAATAATTATTTTTGAATGAAAATGGCATATTTAATATTTTATTTCGACATTTCTCAGCATGGGAATGAATCAATGAAATTTCTAGAATTTTCTAGAATTTTCTAGAATTTTTTACGATTTTGTAGGATTTTTCTGAGATTTATTTGAAGAGGAAATGTATTTATTTCAAGGAAAAAAAGTATATTTATAATAGAAAAAGAAGTATTTTTATTATTTTCAAACTTTCAAGGGCCTTTTTGCGAACTTTCGTTGCAAAAAGACCTTGAAAACAGCTCTCGGTCGCCACTGCAGGCGTAAAGATCTAATTTAAAATTTTACAGGGTTTTATTGCAATTTTTAATATATATTTTTAATTTTTGAGGAGAAATCGGAGGAGAGAGAGTGTGCCAGGGGCGTATACGCAATTACTTTTGGGCGGCGTCCAAAAGCAATTCCAGGCTTTTTAAGGACTTTTCTGCAAAAAGGAGGATTCAAAATGCGCCAGCCAATGAGAGAGCGACACGTCATTGCGTGTTTAAAAACGAAACTAATAAATAAATCAATTTTAAATCCAATGGATTAAATTGGTTTACAATTGATTTATTAATAACTTTTGATCCTGAAGTCCGATTGAGATGATTTTTTATGGATTTGTTCGTCTTGATCCCCTCTTTCTATCTGTATGGTTGGATCATTCAGATCCAGCTTACATTGATAGATAAATATTAAGTACTAAACGGGGGTAAAATGGTGATTTTTACCATATAACCTAAGTATAAAAGCTAAATTTTGAGAGGGGGAGCTCATTCTTGACGGTTCTCTATCACACCTGCAAGACAGAGAGGAGTCCCACCCTGGATCAAGTTATCTGGTACTTTTTCCTTGATTGTATTTGGATTTGTGCGTTTTGAATGAGATTAGTTCAATTTCTTGTTTCTTCTTCTTAGTTTTGATCTGAAATTCTAAATCGCTTGGCTTGAGCGGCATGTACAATCCCTGATTAGGATTGAGAGGAGAATTTGAGGGATTCAACTAAGCATTTAACTGCATTCCAAAGAAAAACTCTAAAAAAATTAGTTTTAATTCTTAGGAGATTAAATTACCCCCATTTCAGTGCTGAATTATCAAAGTTGCAAAAAGAAACCAAACTCAAATTAAAAATTCCCTTTTAACCTCTCTAATTGACCTCTTGGATCCTTTTATTAGGATCAAAGAAGCCAATTTAGAGCTCCATATTTCTTCTATTCATCTCAACTCTTCTACCACCCTTTCTAAATTCTCATCTAATTAGGGTGACTTGATCCTCATTGAAGATCAAATTCAGTTTAATCAGAGTGAAACGACCAATACAATCACCAAATCGAATTCCTTACTAGCTTCCCTTGGACGACACTCGTACTTATCACTATACGTCTTAAGTGGAGTTCTTATAAATTTTATTGCATAAGCCAAAATCCACAACGACAAGGGCTAAAAATTGCATAGTTTTTACCCCTATTTTCGGCTTATCAAGGACGAACCGTCGCAAGACGTGGTTCGGCCTCTCCTTACAAGTTCAAAAATACAATTATAAAAGTAAAAGGGAAACGATGAGGACGAGGCCCAACAACATTGACCCAGTCCACTACTCCGAAAATACAAACAAACATGAAATGAACATAAGTAAAGATAGGAGTTCTTACGCGGGGTACTTGAACCCCGGGTGGCGAGCATCGGCGCGGGCTGCTCGACGTGGCTGCTGTCGTCCTGGCACTCCGTCTCCAGGATGGTCCTCCATCATTGAGGTTCGACCCTTACTTACCCTAGGTTAGTGAGGTTAATTAAATTGTTGCATAATCTCTAATCCTCACACATTGATAAGATAAACAAAGTCTTAAAATCATTATTTCAAACATTAAATTAGAGATTATCACACTGAAAAACAATGGAGTTTATTTTCCTTCGAGGTCTTTCCTCAAAGATGTGTTTACTTTAGCAAAGGGAAGACCGGCCAAAATGAGACACTATCCTTTGACCGTTGGATTAATTCGCTCAGATTTGAAGTCTCACAAAAAACACATTGGTAGTGATGATGAAGTAGGTAGTCTCCAGCTATATTGCCTATCAAGCTCCATTCTCCAACTGATGTAGAACAACATGACAAGATCGCACGCCCACTCCAACATCAATTAGGCGACTGAAACGCGAGTGAATGCAGATGCTAATGTGACAAGAATCTGAATGAGAAGTACAAACCTGGCGTCATCAGACACCAACGGCTAGCAAAATCACAATGTGCTAATTACCTGAATTAGACAACGGATTTAGGTGTTATCATACACCCCCTATAAATGTTTGGATGATTATTCAGGTTATAATCAAATTGGAATCTATGAAAATGATCAGGATATGAAAAAATTCACATGTCCATTAGCAACCTTAGCTTTTAGAAACAAGCCATTTGGCTTGTGTATTGCAATTGCAGCTTTTCAAAGGTGCATGAGTGCTATGTTTTTTGCTAAGGGACTAGCAATGTCAATGTAGAGGGGTATATGACAATACACTGATATCCATTGAAAATAGTGTAAAATAGGGTTGTTATCATATATTACATGTTAATTACTATTCCAAGTGAATTCTGATTTACCCTAATTTTCTCTTAGCATATTAATTTTGTGGAATATATATAAGCTTGGAATAACTCTATTTAAATGGAAATGGCAGATTTAAAAACCTAATTCAATGCTAATTAATTTGAGATGAATTTATGAATATTCTAGTTTTTTCTAGCATTTATGATTTTTTCAGGAATTTGTTTGAGAGAGAAATAAAACCTTAAATAGAGAAAGGAAACAATTATAAGGAAAATAAGAGTTTTAATCAATTATTAAAGTCGGCAATACTTTTTTGCATATTACGACTGCAAATATACTCTTAAAACAACTCGCATTAAGTGTTGCAGGCGTAAATATTGATAAGCCTAGAAATATGTGTAAATATGTCATTGATTTGATGTTTAGACTTATACAATAAAATTTATAAATATCCTGAATCACTAAATATAGTGTATAGAGCAAGCAACGGGTCAAACCACAGGGAGGCAGCAAGTAAGAATTTTTATCAAATTTAAATGTTTTTAATTATGCACTTAATAAATCTTAATTCAAAGAAGAATTAATTCAAAGAAGAATTAATTATGCACTTAATAAATCTTAATTATTATTAATAGTGTTTTTAATTAATCAAAATCAAGTAAAACTTAATTTTGATTTTAAATATTTCGGTGAGAAAGCTCAAGATAGAATTATTTAAGTTATATGATCAGCTTAATTCGGATTATTAATTTCCCAATTATTATAAAATTTTAAGACAATTTTTATGAATTAAAATTGGGAATTAAATAATCAAGAAAGGGATTTTTAAATTGGAATTCAAGATGGATGAATTTTCAAATCAAATTTTATTTTCAGGTTTTTAATATATAAAATTAAATTCCTAAACAATAAAAATCGAAATATAGAGAGAGAAACTAGAAAAATTAACCTAGAGAGAGAAAGTGAAGAATTTGGGGAAAAGATGAAATCTGACCATAAATTAAAAATCTAATGATACAGAAATGTCCAAAATTGATGTAGAGTTAAAGATCAAAAACCAGATCTTGAATCAGAATCAAAATGCAGTGCTAATTCATTCAAAAAAAACTTCTAGGGCATATACATTTCACCCATGCCTTGGCGTTTTAGAATTGTTCAAGAAGAAGATTGAAATACAAATCAGAAACTTACAACTTTGAGTGTAGAATCAAGAACTGTCGACTTCCAAAGCATCCCTTGTGTCCTTCCTGGCCAAATCCTTGGCGCGAGCTTCAAAAAGTGATCTTGCCGTTTTCCAGACCTCTATTTAAAGATCCAACCGTAGGGATTGTAGAGGGGGAAAAGACAAACGTGCCCTCAAAATTTCAGCCAAATCGGATATCTAGAACTCTAGATAACGTGATTTTACTACAGATTAAGCTAGGCCGTTGGCTTATTTCAATATAAAAATAACCGATTTTTTCTGATTGGTTGAGCCTCTTTTTCCTTGTTTTTGCTGTTCTTGGATCACGTGTCGACATGTGATTGTCCGCGTCCGCCGCCCGCAATGATTGGAAATCGATTCTTATATTTAAATGGCTATAAAAATGCCACGTCACCCCCTTCTCTTTATTTTTCCCCTTGAGCCGCAATTTTTGACCTGCGTTGTTTATTAGGATAATATTAAAAAAACGTGGTAAGGTTACCGTCTCTTTTACGTTTTATGTCGTTTAATGCACACGACGAATCGATGCCGTAAAATGTCGATATCTTTAAAAAAGGTGTCGATTAGCGCGTGCATTAAATGCACGCGCTAATGACTTTAAAAGAAAATATTTATAAGCCATGCACATGCGTGTCGGTTGCCACGTGCGTTAAATGCATGCGGAATTAATGCACGCGCTAATGACTTTAAAAGAAAATATTTATAAGCCATGCACATGCGTGTCGGTTGCCGCGTGCGTTAAATGCATGCGGAAAATCGACGCCACATGCACGCTGATTCACTTGTTGGTTAGCGCGTACATTAAATGTACGCGCTAACGACTAAGATAGATTAAAAAACATTTTTTTTTCTTTTGTTGCTTTCCACGCCATATTTGAGCTAATGATTGGCTCGTTATGGCATCGCGATTTGCGATGCCATAATGAGCCAATAATGCTCATTTCATTCTCTCTATTTTCTTATTTAAATAATATTCATCCATTTATGCGCCCGAATTTTGGGCAAATGACGTGGATGCCCCTTGATAAATATATAAATATATTATAAAATGCCAAATAAAATAAATATTTATTATTTAAATATATAAAAATAATTTCTTGGCTATATAATGGTCAAAAAGTTATATAAAAATATGGAAAAATTCCAGAAAAATTAGGAAAGCCCTTACCAACCTTTAGCCAAGTATTTAAAGTACTGTAAAAAATATTTCTTCAATAAATGAGGTAAAATACTGTGTTAAAAAATATAAAAAATAAAAAATAATAGAAAAATCAAAGTGTAAGTGATTTATCTTCATATTTATATGATAACATGCAAATATAGTCATTAAAACATAAGTATAATGTAAAATTCACTAATTAATCATGTTAATTTGCAAGGTATCAAATATCCAATAAGCAATAATTTCAAGGTCTTATTGAGTTAATATGGATATCTCTATGGTTTTTTATAATTTTCAGGAGGATAGAGAGAGTGGAGGAACACATTGACAATTATTTTGGTACCGCATAGGTTTGCACGCATGACTAGAAGCAGAGGCTTTTGCACTAAAATTCGAGAACGGGAGATCACTGTGCCACTTGGGAAGATCTTGTCGGTCGGAAGAGAATCCAATGGATTGAATCCGGTTGGCAGTCGCATGGCTTGAGGATGATAAGTGAACTACCCGTGACATGGCAATGCATGAGTGGGCGTTAGGTGTACAAAAATACATGCAAGTGTAAAGCTAAATGTATTTTTTTATTCACTTATTTCTAGGAGGGGGGTACGTGGCATGCCGAGAGAGAAGACGCTAGACGTCAATACAAAGAGTGCCAGCCTGTCCAAATTCGACAAGTCAATTGACTAAATTGAAATTTAATTAAATAAATGAACTATTGATCAAATGGCTAGGATTAGTCAATATTCATTTATTAATTACTCTTTATCCTGAAGTTAGATTAAGCTCAAATTTTATGGGATTTCTCATCTTCCTCTCCTCATTCTTTCTATTGGTTGGATTCATCAGATCAAGACTACATCGATGGATAAAAATTAACAAAAGATTGGGGTAAAAGGGTATTTTTTACCATTTAACCTAAGCATAGGACCCAAAATTTGAGCTGAAGAGGTCATTCTGAAGGGAGCTCTTTCAGAGCTACAATGCAGAGAGAAGAACCAGCCTGGGCCAACTCTATTTGGAATTTTCACTTATTTTATTTGAATTCTAGTGTATTTGGGATTATGTTTAGTGAAATTATAGATTGTTCTTTCTGGTCTTAGTCTGAAATTCTAAATCTCTTGGCTTGAGGGACACGTTCAAGCTCGTACTGTGATTAATAAGAGTGATAATTGAATTGAGCTAATAGTTTCAATTCCACATTAAGAACATAAAATAACAAAAAAAAATAAAATAATAAGATTTCAATTTCTAGGTAAGAATATGAACTCTGTTTATATGATAAATTATGTATATAAGATAGTAGTAAGTTAGTTAGGATATCTAGTTCCCCCAAAAACAAATTAGTGCTAAATTTTCTTCGTAACCCCTCTACTTGACTCCTTCGATCCTTTTTATTGGGTCAAAGAAGTCAATTTAGAGAGTCCTCAGCTCTTATACTCTTCCCATCTCCTATACCCTTCTTTCAAAATTCTTCATATAATTAGGGTAATTTGATATCCATTGAACATTAAATTAACCCGTGGATCAATAATTTAATTGCCCTAGTAGCCTCCATTGGACGACCCACCTACACTCATCACCATACATCTTAAGCTAAGGGTTTTACATGTGATGTTGTTGGAAAGGATGGTGCGGTAATGCATGTTCTTGTGGCAGAACATGTGGTGATGCTGCGCGCATGGAGCGTGGTTCACATGAGGATTCATATTCGTGTGGTGGAGGCCACGTAGTGATTGCAAGGGCCAGCGATGTAGGGTGGAGGCGTGATGCACGAAGCATGGCTGCAGTTTGGGGCGTGGGTGGTGGTGCCAACAATATTGGTTGAAGTAGTGGCTTCTTAGTATGTGGCAGCGGCAACAATAGTGGCGGAAGTAGAGACGGTCTGGTACATGGCAGCGACCACACAGGGCAGCCTTAGGTTTTCGAAGGGGGGACCCAAATTTGCATGGGCAATTTTGTAAATATGAGTAAAAATAAAAATGGAAATAAAAATAAAAATAAAATAGGTTTTTTTTTTCCTTTTATTTTCTCACTTCAACGAGATGGACCCCTTACAGAGGGACTGAATATGGGCCTCTTCCTTAAAAATAAAGGGTAAAAACCCACATGTTGGGTCCTATGGGCCCCTCTAGAAAGGAGAGGCCCAAACAAAGGCCCACATAGGCCCATACACACAAACACATGGGGCCAGACACAAGGGCCCGAACATATGAACACACAGGCCTACATACAGGGCCTTCAAAACTAAAAGGAACCCATAAAAGCATGAACGAAGATAACACCAACCTCTAGGGGCCCGTTTACTAGGCCAAGTACTTGAAGGCAGAGTCTTTCACCTAAGCCTTGGCTCCTCAATATGTTGAGACCAGTCTTCTGAGCTAGATGGTCCCCATCACCAACTCTTACTAGATTCAAGAAACTATTACTCCTAGTTATAAAACTAGAGGACATGGTGTCCATTCTTGAGGTTGTGGCAGAAGTTATCTTGATTAAACCTTTTTGCCAACCATCTGTACCGCAACATCGGACAGTATAGAGACATGTGTTGTATTCACCTTCTTACTTATGACATCAATAATTTGTACAACATCAAGTTATATGCAACATTTGAATGCTTTCTAATTGGTACTGCCTTACGATTATCCATAAATTCATGTGGCTCTTCTTCGTATTTTTCTCAGACATGTGTACTCTCTCAAAAAAATGTCTTATGTGCACCTAAGATTTCCAAAAACTTGTCTTATATTCATGAAATTACTTATTAAAATGAGGTCCTGTTGTTTAATAAAGAATCAATTAACAAGGGAACAAAACATGATGGACTCAACGGTAAAGAAAAAGGGAGATCTAGTACCCTCATGGGGGAGTGTTGACTAGTTGATATTTTTGCATCTCCAATTAAGACATCCATCCTTCCATGTACACAAACTAATGGCGTTTTTATTAATTGGCAAAAAACACATGCCGCCTATGGCCAACCCAAGGGTAGTGCCCATAGACTGATCCAGCCATGCCCTGGATGCCACCAAGGGAGGTTTTATGAATTAAATGAATTGTTTATAAACATTGATTGCTGTGGAGTGAGCGTAAGTGTACCAATTACAGCTGGACCCTACTCGCCCACGTCCATGATGCAAAAAATGAAAAAAAATACAAAGGTGATACTGGTACAGCTCTCGAAGAAGGCCGTAGGCGCTCATAGCATGCTCGTGTCCTGTAGAGGTGGTGATTCATGGAGTATAGGTAGTACTCATGCCATCATTAGATATTGTCGTTGAAGTGCGTAGAGGGTAAAATAGTTAGGCGAGAGGTCACACACTCCCACCTCTAGTGCTCCATGCAATACACCACATGCGAGGGCCAGCATTCGATAGGATGCGATGCACGTGGAGAGCGGACAAGCCAAGGCTCTCAACATGATGGCAGCCGCGAGTTGCCTAAGGAAGACCCTACCAAGTGATGTATAGGGAGGGGATGTGAGAGCATGCTACATAGTTGGCAAGGGCATCCGCTGTCTGGCTCCTCTCTAGCAACTGATGACAAATGCAGGCCAAGGGTGGGCGACATCTCATGGCCTTGCTACACTCTCTAGAGATGTAACTCGGAGCATGAGTCTGCCCGGGGCATGTTGACCAAAAACTGTGAGTCCAATTCTAGGATGATTCTGTGATTTGTGGTTTTGTGGTTTGTTTAACTTGTCTCTAGGTACTTTTTAGCCATCCCCACCGATGTCTGACCTACTCATTCTATATCAACCATATTACGAGGCACTGTGAGCATCCGAAAGATAATTTTACGCTTCTGTTCGCCTTCCATTCTTATATCTTTCTAAACGTTATTATTCCCTATCAAGGTTCATACTTTCTAATAGTCACTACTGCCATAGTCGATGTGGATGAATCTTGACCCAGCTTTAGGTCGCTATAAGTTTTTTCTCGTAGGGCATCAGATTTGATACGCAAATGTAGCTGATAACGTTTCAATACATCTCTTATTTTAATGTTTGGGCTTCCCAATGAACCTGCTTTCCCAAATAAAGGTTGGAACAGTACACTCACCTTTCAATATTCGAGTCTTCTATAGCCCATTATGGAATGGGTACTGATGAGAAAATTCGACCAAAATATCAAACTCACCAAACAATTGGCACGGGATCCAAACTTTTGAATTTTTATGAAACTTTATGACCATTTATACTATATACTTTTATTCTCTCTTTAGAAATACCAGAACATGTAGTTTCAACAGCTATCGGAGGATAATTCTGTCCTCGACGAAATCAATTAAGCAATGTAAAAATATGCAATTTTAAACTGTTTTCGGTGGATAATGCTATCCTCAACGGGATCTCTGCCGATGCAACATTTATTTTCACTTGGTCGACTAACGGATTTGAGAAATAAGTTTCCATCTTACCCTTTTTAAACTGTATAATGAAAATAAGAATGAGAGAATATGGGGTAAAACATTAAACTGACACTGCGTGAATCAATTAAGTCATTTCTTCGACTCTCAAGTACATATGCATGCAGGAAAGTAAAGAATGTGACAGAACAGTATTATATCTTTTAACGAGGACTCTGATAAAGCAGGGGGCATAATCTGGCTAGCTTCACGACCATGGATGGCATAAACCCCTTTCGTTATCGAAAGGGTGGTGGTGACCAAACTTCTGATATATATGATAAATCATTCTGGCCACTTGAAATATCATAAAATTTCACTACAGAGCCATCCCTGGACGGTTGAAAATCTTCCATAATCCTCAGTGGGAGAACTCAGCTACGGTAGTTGGGCATAGAAATTTTGCCGGACTCGATCAAAGAGATATCGGCGATCAGATCATCGTAGTGCTTCTTCACTTCGGCTGCAGACTTGCCATTTAAAACACGCGCCACTTTGACCCACCGATCCGGAGTCTCCACGTCGTACACAGCCAACGCTCTTTCAAACAGTTTGTTCTCCTCCACCGTCCAGGAAGAGTTGCCGTGGCGTTGTCCGGAAGACGCCATCCGTCGCCACAGACGCAATAGGGTAGGGTTGAACCTTAAAACCTGCTATAGGACAAATAAGATTCCGCTTAGGAGAAGTTTCACAACAATTGGAGGTACAAGCTTCTTTGAGGGGCAAGAGACGGCATGAGAATAAGGAGCAGCTCTGTAGCTTTGTCACCGGGAATAGGGGTTCAACTTATCCTTGCCTTTTAACATGGAATGAAACTAGATCTGATCATGCGCGGAGGCTTTCCCCCTTTACTTAGAGCCTTTGACGTATATCCTATTTCCTTTTCAACCGGGCACAGCAAACGGATACAATCTGTTAGTATCGTGCCCACTAGGGCTCAAATTGTCGTACAATAATGCCATTATTGGCTGTACGAAAAGATTCTTGATCCGAAGAAAGCTAGGGTATTCTTGAAACAACGGAGCATAGAGTACATGTTAAAAACGGTAATTTCCGAGGTTTGCAAGGGAATCCTTTCGTCGTGATTCATGTCACCACTTGAAGTTCTTATCACATACACAGCATAGAGATAGAATACGATTTAACCTTCAAACTGATCAGACAACTTGTAATAAGATCCATCTCGTGATACACTATTTTATGTGACATGGGCATACTGTTTGTCCTTTACATGGCTGTATTTTGTCCCAGGAGATGGAAACACTGAGCCTGGAAGCTTTTTGATGAAAGCGACGAATAAAGTTTTTTATTGTGATTATTAACTTTGGAACCGTTCGTCTTTTGCCCTTTAGGTCACCCTGTCTTGATATATACGCAGCACGCTAACGACCTCTTACTTACCTATCACAACCCCCGGTCATACACTTAAAAGAAAACAAAGAAAATGCGCAAAGCACCCCATCGGGCCCCCTCCAGTTCTAGCACGAGTCTAATATTGATCGTCCATAGATATTCTGATGGTAATCCTGGGTCGAATAATCCACCTTCATAGAAAAAAATCACTAAAGGACATTCAACCATGACATTTAGGTGATTTAATACGACACGCACGAAAGTGATGGAGCACCCACTCAGCGTTCACGACCACCTTCCGTAACTAATGGAGTACAGTGAAACTGAAAGAAACTCGAAGAGAGACAGAAGAGATCCGTCGAATCCCGGGGGCGTGGACAGACAGTTTACGTGGGTCTTAAGGGAAGTACGAGCGAAAATACGATTACAAATACGTTTAAAATAAAAATAAGGCTACGAATGCACTATTACTACATTGTCGGAGTCATCTACTTTGATACTCTGTCAATAAAAAAAGTACTGGCTGAAATGGCTACAAGCCTCCGCTTAGAATTAAACGTGCTTAATCTTGACGCGTCCTAGATTATTATCGGAGCCATCGTCATACTAATCTCGTATTGGTTATGCAACATCTAATTCAAGACAGGCTGAGTGCATAAGACAGCTTTTGCCTTATTAGGGACTATAGTTCCTTAAGTGTTTTAATTCGCTTCGGGAACGCTGGTTATTGGATTTTAAGACCGTATACAATGTCCGAAAGACTAATTTAGTCCTAAATCTATCTCACAAATATCATATTATGTTCTACAAGGGATGATGTTGTTGGGCGCACACACTCGCGGAAGCGTCCTTGGACGTGAACCAATGCAGAAGATGTCAAGGAAGATCCCAAGACGATACGAGGAGAAACATCAAGGCGTAGTCCTTAGCCTCGTCATGTCCCCGCGTTGTCACCGTCAAGAGAGCCCCAACTCCGAGAGAGAGAGAGAGAGAGAGAGAGAGAGAGAGAGAGAGAGAGAGAGAGAGAGAGAGAGAGAGAGAGAGAGAGAGAGAGAGAGAGAGAGAGAGAGAGAGAGAGAGAGAGAGAGAGAGAGAGAGAGAGAGAGAGAGAGAGAGAGAGAGAGAGAGAGAGAGAGAGAGAGAGAGAGAGAGAGAGAGAGAGAGAGAGAGAGAGAGAGAGAGAGAGAGAGAGAGAGAGAGAGAGAGAGAGAGAGAGAGAGAGAGAGAGAGAGAGAGAGAGAGAGAGAGAGAGAGAGAGAGAGAGAGAGAGAGAGAGAGAGAGAGAGAGAGAGAGAGAGAGAGAGAGAGAGAGAGAGAGAGAGAGAGGAAGAGGAAGAGATTTTTAGTCCAAATGAACTTTCAAGAAACTCTACTCAACTTCAAGGGAGAAAAGAAGAATACATCAAGGGATGTTGGGATGAAGAAAACAAGGGAAATGGGGGGCCTTTTATAGGCACAACACAAGGCCTAAATGCCCCCTAAAAACTAGGCACGGTCCTTTTTTTATTTATTTATAAAGGCACGGTCCTAGAAAGTAGCCACAATCCTATTTTCAAGGATGTGCTAGGTCATCCTACTTTCAAGGATGTACCAAGTCATCCTACTTTCTAGGATGTACCAAATCAAACCCCACAATCCTGAAACTTAGTGCTGGGGGGTTTTGATATTTCCAACAGATGTACATGTTAAGGGACTCAACAACACGGTGTCTGGGAAATAGGGAAATCAGCACCGTTTAGCCCAAGAAGATTTTAATTTAACTTCTACCTCTATACTCGGTCTCAGAATTAGCGCCTAGGATTCAATATAGGTTTAAAGATTGATATGATTAAAGATAGAAGGCGAGGATGAAATTTAGATAGAGCTTTAAAAGGCTAGGATTACATCTTATTATAGCCCTTATAGTTAGCTATAACCGCTAGGATTGAAGTTAAAGCTTACTAATACGACGGCTATTACATACGAAGATAACTACAAAGCAATCTTCCAAGATTAAATTTGTGGAAATTTCACTGATCTTCTAACTGGTTCGGCACTCTCTGTCCTCTCTGTCCTCTCTGTCCTCTCTGTCCTCTCTGTCTGCTTTGTTGTCTTCTCACTTCTTCTTGTTGTTGACCAAGAGTGATTCTTAATGCGTATCAGAGCAACAGCAGGTGTCCAGATGAGTGGGGCGAATTTCTCTACCGTGACCTCTTCTTCTAGAATCTCCAATGAAATCTGTAGGGAAACAATGGACTAAAGAGGACTTACAGACTTGCGAGATAGAAGCGGCCGAATAGGGATCTTAAGCAAGATTAGATGAGTAATAAATGGACTTATATAATTATACTCGTTAGAGATAAGATTGTTAGGATTTCATATAAGTTCCAACATAGATAAGATTCAACATAGATAATGTTAAACATAGATAAGAAAGGACGGCCAGGATTAGATCTATAGTAGCTGTTTTAAACCATTATAATGACTACTATTATAACAAACATTTAAATAACGGATAGGAATGAGTGGCTAAGATTAAATCTGGAGTAGCCGTTATAAACCATTATAACAGCGACAATTATAACAAACTATACGCGTTACTATCTTATAGTATAAATACCAACCTCGTGGAATCTTTTTGATATGGGAATATGACAATCTTAAAATTGTGTCTCTGTGTTCTATTCTCTCTCTTCTCTTCTCTCTCCTATTCCCACTCTGATTCTTGAAGCTTTAAAGAAGACCGAAGGTTTACATGGACCAGTGTCAATGGTAACTCTGTTTGGAGAACAGGCATATCTGAAGATCAACAGTTAGAATTATCAGATGTAGAAAATACAAAGTTACCTATTCCCAAAGGGTACCATCATAGGAAATCAATGGAAGATGTTTCTCCCTCAACCACAATTCCAGGTACTCAATGAAACACGGTAACGAATCCTGCATTCAATAAATTGTGCATAACAGATCAGTAGGTATTGGGATTCCTTCATCAAACTATTTCAGAAACTATTATTTGTTCGATAAGCAAAACTAAGTCAACAATTGAAGCCCAAGAAAATCTAGAATGTTTATTCGCTACGTGGAGTTGATCACAAGTAAGGAAACTTCAATGATAATTCCAAAATATCAAGAAAAGTGCAATGAGCCCCCACGAATGCATAAAACAATTCAGCTCTGTTGTTGAATCATTTCAACTGGTTAGGAAGCAAGTTAATAACCTTCCATCCCATTTACTTTCTTCAGAGGGCTAGATTATCCCTAAACTCAATTTCTTATTCCCATCATCTCTAACGTCGACAACCTAACTGATGCAGGACAACATCTGGGACGAAGTCCAGCTATCACCGAGGGGACGTACTCGGTGTCCGAAGCGTAAGTGCGCGACGTTTCTTCAGCGGAAGTTGTCGTGCACGGGAAAATCCTACGGGGCGATCTACGATGAAATGATCTGGGTAGGGGTGTGGTACGTGCAGCTGCCGACAAGCAGAAGGGGAGCCGACGTCAAGGTGATGACGGAGTCGCCCGGGGATGGGTAAGTAGACTTCCTGATCCTCGTTTGGATAGACAAGGCTGCTACGGCGCCGGACGGGGTGACTCCCGCCGGAGGTTGCCCTCACGTGACAGGCGAACCAACTCGTACCAAACCAGGTATGACACTCAAAGATACATAATTTTCACTCATCCTGTCGCACTCACCTACGTCTAGCCTGAGCGCGGTGGAGGCAAAAGAGAGCATACTGCAAAAGATAAGAGACGGAGGTTAACGGGCGACGTACCTCGACAGCGTCCCACGAGTAGTCGTCAGCCTCGGGGGGGTGGCTCCGCGACGGGTAACCAACGTCGGGAGGTAGGGAGATCAAAGAGGCCCCAACCCGACAAGAGTGGGGGCACTGAGATGGGACGCTTCGCAACACAGGCGCGTCAGTTAGCGGCGGCCTGCGGGTGGGGCACGGCGCAGCTTGCGCGTTCAGTAGGCCGGGGACACAGATTGGGCGGCAGGTTCCTTGCTCAAACACAGCGCGATGCGGGGAGGGGCGCGCGGTGGGCGCGGAAGCAGGAAGGCGCGCACGCGCGGTAGTGGCGTATTCCGCGCACGGTCCAGGGCGTGCCGAGCGCGATGGTTTGCGGCGGGCGCCGGCAGAGACACGCTGTCGGGTGCAACCAAGAGGAAGTACTGGGCAATGACTCGGCACCTAGCCAAGTCAGGGCGACGACCGGGCGTCGGAGTGATGGTGTAATGGTCAAGGGCGTCTGTAGGCCCCGTGGGGCAACTGCTGAATCCTAGCAGGTGTGGACGAGCGCGTTCAGCTGCAGTGGACGAAGGCATCCACGGAGGGGTGAGTTTACGCGACGGCGCGGGTCTGGCAGCCCAGTCGTCAGGCAGTTTGTGGCCGAGCAGAGGAATCTCGACCAAGCGGCTGGCGGTGAAGTCAAGCATTTCCCGGGGATGAGCCGGCTTGCGAATTCACTCCTGGCGTCAGGGGGCGCGGACGGAGCGCCGACGTTGGGCCGAGCGCGGGCGAGTTGCACTGCGCGGGAGGGGGCCGGGACACGGCGGTTGGTGCACCCATGGGGTTGAGCAGACCGGCGGCGACCAGTAGGGACAATCGCGGGATGGGGTTTCTGGCCTTCTTGCTCCTCGCTTTCTCATCCTCGGTTCTCCCAGCTCGCCTTCCACCTTCTTCTACCTTTGGTCGTAACCCTAACTCATCGAGAGAAAAACCATCTTTTCAAACACAACAACAACATTCAAAAATTCATCAGGGCCCTTCTTAGGGCAACCCTACTTCCCTTATATAGGGGGGAAGTGTGGGTGGCCCAGTAGACCAAAAATGACATGGACTTAGCTAAATAAATCCTAAGGACCTATGACCTTAAGGAAAGCAAAACATGCAAGACGAACACATGGAGGGGGGAGGGGAGATCCTTATAGGGTCGAACCTCCCTCCGTACACGTGATCATAGTGCGTAATAAAACAACGAACGACGAAGTACGAGACTGAAAACAACGGATAAACAAAGACGTAAAGACAAAGATAAAGGGTTTGTTACCCGGAATACTTGAATCCGGGCGTGTGTACCGTCGCCCTCGCTTGCTGAGCGGGCTGAACTCGTACGGCTGGCGGTGTCGGGGGCGATGGTGACGTCTCCGAAGACGTGTCCGGGGTTGCTGCCAAAGCTGCCAGGGATGATGATGACGTCTCCAAACACGTTTCTGGTGCTGCTGCTGGCGTTGAGCCATCAATCCTCCCGGGGTCGGAAGAACTCGACTCCGGCGAGTTAGGGGTGTCGAAGGGCAGCGGCTGAAGTAGATCCGGTCGAAGGCGGCGGAGCTCTGCTTCTGATATCCACGTGTCGTCTGCGCTGGTTCGTCCCAGCCATCGTACCAAGAACCTCCTTGAGACCTCGTTCCCTGCATAGTCAATTATCTCCTGCAGTACACCATCGATTGCCTCGTGCCAATCGGGTGAAATAAACAGGGGAGTGGTCACGGCAAGCTCACTCGCACTGAATGGGTCTAGAGAGGCTGGGGTGTGGGGGTGAGAAGGGGTTTGGTACGGAGCCAAATCCATCACGCTGAACGTCGAGCTTATTCCCCATGTAGGAGGAATCTCGACGATGTAGGCATTTTCGCCCACCCTTCGGAGGATCGAGAACGGGCCGGCACTACGAGCGTGTAGCTTTGTAGCCGTCCCGGGAGAGTATCTCTCCGGTCTAAGCCTAACCATCACTAGGTCTCCCACATCGAAGACTCAGGGTCGGTAGTGCAAGTCGGCAGACTACTTGTACAATGCATTTTGGCTCGTGATCCTATCATGAATATGCTGATGCAATGCATAGATATGCTGGGCAAATGCAATGCCATCCTCGAATACCCTAACATGCAAGTCAATAGATGCTAAGTCTAGAGAGGCTGAGTCTGGGGGGTGAGAAGGGGCCCGATACGGAGCTAGGTCTGCCACGTTGAATGTAGAACCTATTCCCCATGTAGGAGGAATCTCGACGACGTAGGCATTGTCGCCCACTCTTCGGAGGATTGGGAACGGGCCAGCACTACGAGCATGCAGCTTCGTAGGTGTCCCCGGAGAGTACCTCTTCGGCCTAAGTCTCACAATCACTAAGTCTCCCACGTCGAAATCTCTGGGGAGGCGATGGAAGTTGGCGGCTTGCTTGTACAATGCATTTTGCTGCATGATCCTATCATGAATGCGATGATGTAATGCAGAAATATGCTGGGCAAATACAAGACCGTCTTTTGACACCCTAACATGCCGGTGTATGGGAGCTAGGTCTAATAGTTGATGTGGGGCCTGGCTGTAGGCGATCTCAAAGGGGCTCAACCCAGTGGTACGATTCACCGAGGAGTTATAGGCAAACTCGGCGCGTGGTATGATCAGATCCAACGTCGCGAGATGTTCACCAACTACCTCCAGAGTAGGTTGCCCAAACTTCGGTTGACTACCTCCGTCTGACAGTCGGTCTGCGGATGGTAAGCAGTCGCGAATTTGAGCTTCGTGCCCAAGAGGATCCACAAGGTCTTCCAGAAGTAACTTGTGAAGCGCACGTCCCGATCGGACACGATCGAAGCTGGCAGGCCATGAAGACGCACAATTTCCTGAAAGAAAAGTTGTGCGACCTTCGTGGTGTCGAACGTCTTCGCGCAAGGCACGAAGTGTGCCATCTTTGAGAACCTATCCACGACTACCATGATAGAGTTGTGGTGCCTCGCGGTGCGAGGTTGTCCTAGGACGAAATCCATACATCGTCCTAGGGACGCTTGGGCGTTGGTAGCGGGGTGTATAACCTGGCGCTCTTCTTGAACTGTTTGGCCAAGGCACAGACGCGACACTGGGCAACTATGTTGCCGACATCGCGCTTCAAGGAATGCTAGTAGAATTGGTACTCCACGGCCGCAATGGTCTTGTCGCGGCCGAAATGGCCATTAAGTCCTCCGGCGTGACACTTCCAAGTGAGGAACTCACGCAGCGACGTGCGAGGCATGCATAACCTGTTATTGTAGAACAGGTATCCATCCGTGATGACGAAGTCCCTACAATCTTGGGACGGCCCTCGTCGGACCTCGGCGATGATCGAACTGAAATTGGGGCAGCTGTCATACCCGTCTCGGATGGTCTTGAACCCGAGGACAATCACCTTCATGACGTTTAGCACGTGGGCTCTCCGGCTAAGGGCGTCGGCGATGACGTCGTCCTTGCCCTTCTTGTGCTTGATGACAAATGTGTAGTCCTATAGGTACTCGACCCACCTGGCATGTCGGTCACTCAACTTCTGCTATGAGTGCAGATACTTGAGCGCCTCGTGGTCCGAGAAGAGTACAAACTCCAAGGATAGGAGGTAGTGCCGCCAATGCTGTAAGACCTTTATGACGGCATAGAACTCCTTGTCGTAAGTGGAGTAACGCAGCTTGGCATCATTCAGCTTCTCGCTGAAGAACTCGACAAGGCGACCCTCCTGACTGACGCCATCAATCCCAACGCCTGAGGCATCACATGTGACCTCGAACACCTTCCTGAAGTTGGGTAGGCGGAGCACCGACGCTTGTGTTATCATGAGCTTTATTTTCTGGAAAGCTTGCTCTGCTGCTGGTGTCCAAGTGAACAAATCCTCCTTGAGGCAGTCGGTGATGGGAGCCGTGACGGAACTAAAGTTCTGTATGAATCGTCTGTAGAAGGTCACAAGACCTATGAAACTCCTAACGTCGTGCAAATTGGCCGGTGTCGGCCATGACGTGATGGCCTGGACCTTCTCCGGGTCCGTAGCAACGCCATGAGCGAAGACGATAAACCCGTGGAAGGGGACTTCCGAGGTGAGAAAGCTGCACTTCTTGGGGTGAGGGTATAGCTGCTCACGCCGTAGGACAGTGTAAACCTGCCGGAGGTGGTTAAGATGCTCGTCTTTCGATCGACTGTAGACGAGGATGTCGTGAAAGTATACGACGATGAACTTCCCAATGAACGCGCGTAGTACCTCATTCATGAGGCGCTAGAAGGTACTCGGCGCATTGGAGAGGCCAAATGGCATGGGACACTGTGATGCACACACACGCGGTACACATGCGAGGGGCGGTGCGTGATGCTGAGGTGTGTGGGCACTCAGTCAGGTAGAGCTGGTGCGCGAGGGTTCGACAACATTAGGCAAGACCAAGAAGGATCACAGTGTACGTGTAGCAACGTTCTTGGACGCCACCATGGGCAATACGGGCAGCGGCGGTGACAGAGTTCCATGATGATGGTTCTTGGAAGTTATTTCCAAGAATCGGCTTCTTGGGCTGATCGGCAATGGCAGGGCTGCCAATGCTCATTAGCACAATCGATTAGGAAAGAGGGAACTAGAAGGCAAGTTCTTGTAGGATGATGAGCAGGGCGCACAATCGATCTGGTGTTAACTTCAAGAAGCTGAGGCGCAATGAAGACAATAACAAGCGATGAAGGTGCGGCAATGTACCATCTTCCCACGGAGTGTTCTCGACGTTGACAAAGGAACGACGTGGAGACCAACTCCCACGATCTACTCTATGAATGCAGTAAAGGTAACTTCCAAGAGGGAGGAGGCGGGAGCCAATTGAAGAACAGCAATTTCAAATTCAATCAACTCGAAAAGGCTTTCTTGGGCATGCCTCCCTTTATAAAGTGTAGGGGGGAATGCCCAATTGGGCCCAACGGGAAGAATCTGTCTTGTGATGAGAGGTCTCCCCTTAACGAACATCAAATAAAACAACAAAGCATGATGGACGAGGCCCAAACACGAAGGCCCATCCACAATTCAAAGAAAACAAGAGACATGAAAATAAAATAAGATAAATGCTCATGACCCTTAATTAGGCCATGTACTTGGAATGTTGGTTACAGACATCGGCTCGGGCGTGTACTTGAAAGGTTGCTGACATCCTTTGGTGTTAGTGGCGAGATGATCCCCCACCATCCTCTCGGGCTGATTGCCTGAGAGTGGAGATAATTTATATATATATATATATATATATATATATATATATATATATATATAATTCCATAACATAGGCATACATTAAACATGTGTATATTTTTTATCATATTATGTGTCGATGGTCAAATCAAAAAATTATCTTATTGCTGTTTTTGGATACTCTTGGAAAAGGATCATCCTTGAAATTTCTTCAAATTACATAAAAAATTCACTTATTCATAAAATAAATGAATATTTTAATGATCAATGGAATCATAAGTGCCAAATATTTGCATCTCCAGGTGCATTTTTTATCATGTGTTTTGGAGAGTAAGTAACAAACAAATAAATTTTCAGTAATTTTGATATAATTGTAAAGCGTAAGTTATTTAATTCTATGTCAGATAGGAAGTCCTGATGGCACGGCACCGTCTGACCCCGCAGGACCGACGCTCGAGGAGCCCGCATCGTCATCGAGCCCACCACCGATGCGCGTCCAGTCAACGCGACAAGCCAAAGCGACGACGCACACACCCATTTTCAAGTATTCGGCGTGGCGACGCGCCATCTTCGACTTGCTTATCTTTTATTTTCCACATCTACGTTGTAGCGAGGGGAAGTTCCCGTATGAGGATATCTTCCCCTCCCGCTAATGGGCCCCAACTCCTTAGCCACTATCCCTTGTTTTATTTTGTTTTTGTTGTTTCAAGGGGCCCATCCTCCTATTCCCTATAAGAGGAAGGGGTGGGCGCCCTCCTTAGGTACTCTTGAATTTCTTTGAAAAAGCATAACGTTTGGAAGTCAAATAGTCACCATTGTGAGGGGAGAAAGAAGAAGAAGGAAGAGGAGGAAGAAGAGGAGAAGAAGGAGCTCGCCGATTGCGCCACCCCACCTGTTCGCCGCCGCACGCCACCGGTTCCACGGCACGAGCCGCCGTTCCCGCCACCGCGAGCCGCCGTTCCGCCGTCAGCCGGTCATCCGTGTCGCCGTTGGGAGGCAAGGCTTCCCTCCACGCCCATTTGCCGACTGCCCACCCGCGCGCTGGCGTGCTTGCCGTCGCCCTACCGTCGGCCGATCACTCCTGTCATCGCTAGGAGGACAAACGTCCCTCCGCGCCCCTTGCCACCCGTGTCTGGTCACGGTGCTCTGCATCCCACGCCCGCACCGCGCGCCCGTGCTGAAATTATACCGTGCTTGCACCGTGTTCAATGCTCGCGCCACGCCCCCACTCTGCACCGTGCAACGCCGTTGCGCTGCCACGCCTGGCTGCACCGTGCCGCACCCCTCGTGCGCGCCTAGAGCGGCACCCTTCTACACAGCCTGTGCGCACTAGACTCGCACACCTGTGCGGTTTCAGCCGTGCGACCCTTGCTCCCCCCATGCGCGCCCTAGCGCCGCGCCCTCCGCGTGACTCTTGAGAACACCAGTGCCACACACCCCGCATGTGTCTGCCCTGCTCACTCACGCCATCTGTCGTTCACATGCGACGGCTGAAGATCAGTGAACTCAGCATGCACACTCGAGTCGTCACCATTACTGCCACGTGCACCCCTCTCTAGTCTACATTGTAACATGCCTTGGGTATTTACCCAAACAGGTATCATCTTCCCATATTTTCACAGTCAAATTATTTCTTTCAGTGCTGTTGATTTGTGTTCCACCGCTTTAAGATTTGATATGTTGCAATAGGAATAGCCACCACTTGTCAAGAGTTAGGACATTTATTTCGATACGGCTAGAGCTTATCAGTAAAGGATTTGGATGCCACTGGTTATTGACAATACCCCTCACTGCTTTAGCGTTTAGTTGGCCCAAAGGGACCTTGAGGAGTCTGAGTCTGTCTAGTCAAACTCTGCATCTTAATTGATCTTCCAATTATTCAGCACTAGCGTGTATTGAGTCATTGAATTCACGTGCATCGTTCGATCATATTAGATTGTTATTGCCTCTTCCATGTGTTGTAACACGTGCCAAATGATCGTGGTGTTCCCCTGTTACATCAATTTAATATTTATTTTTATTAGAATACATATCAATTCATTATTAATATTTTGTGATAAGTATAGCATAGTCCTTAAATAGTTCAAAAAAATAATACAATGACTAGGGGAATATAACCCCATGATAACATAATCATTAATATACTGAAATACATTTTATAAATATTCCTATTCAATTGATACTAGAGATGCATATCAAAATTTGTTGAATGGATATTACTATTGTGTCGTAAACATGACAAGAATAGTTGATATTGTGTCCATTATGGTTAAGACTCAAAGAAATAAAGGAGGCTGCTACTAAGGAAAATGTTTACTAAACTGGTATTATACCTATGACTAACTAAATGGTATTATATACAATATCAATCAGGAATATTGATGTTTTTTATGCAAGTGCTCCTCGGCATGAAAAATCAAAGATGCCAATTTGGCATTCCAAGGTTGCCAACTGAACCAATTGGTTTGTTTAAATAGATGTCAACTTAACTAGCCTATGGGTTGATAAATCTTTTTAATAGTGTTTGTTAGTTTAAGTAGCCAAGGAGAAACCTGAGGCGGGGGGTGAATTAGGTTCTCTATTTAGCTTATATTTTTAATGAGCCTAGGATTTTTACCCAAGAAACGAGGTCAAGGAAATGGGAGACACAATTCTTTTTTTAGACAGCTTAGGCTAATCATTAATGTTGTTCGGGGGATATCCGTCCCGAGGTGATGTGCCCTAACTGAGATTATGTGAATGCCTCCCAAGAAAATCACTTGGAAATAGGGATGAACAAGGATAGTGAGGAAAATAAAGTTTGATGAAGCTTTGTCATCCTCAACCCTCATAGGCTCCCATAGAATGACGTTGCTTGATCAACTTCAACTTGGCCCCCAAAGCCGTAACCAAAGTGATCACAAATATCTAGCAATAACAATATATTTCTTAAGATGTCTTCTCCTCAACAACACTTAGTATGATAGCTAATTTAAAACAAGGATCAATTTTATGTATTTGAACAAGAATACTTTTATGTCAAAATTTTATTAATCCAGCAATAAATATTAATAAATATAAATATGACTTCCCTTCAGTGATACCTACTTTTTGTTGTTCTTCTTCAGTCCTCTTCTCCATGTTTTTCTTTGAATGAAATTCTTGATTCGTGTTTGACAATTGATGCTTAAAACTTAATTATCATTTTCAATCCTATACTAAATGTGATGATTTCACTTGGAACAGTTTTGTAACACAATTTTACACTACTATTATATCACACGAAGTATTCAAAACCAAAGCAGATAAATATCTAGAGATCAATATTTCCATGTACTTTTTTTACTGCTCCAAGAACCACCATTCCAACTTCTATGGACTTGGATTGATGTTAAAACAAATGATACCTTTAAAGATTGCTCAAAAGTGGCTTGAAAACTGCTCTAGGAATTGAGAGATCTCTCTAGCTTTTGAACTGGAATTTGGGCAAGGGGAAGGGAGTTTGAAATTAGGGCTCAAAATTGTATATATGGACTTAGAAAGCTTAAAGGGCATAATAATAGTCTTTCAAAAGTGAAACAGTCATATGCACTGGTTATGATTAAGCAATACATAATAATAATTTTAACTTCGTTTATTTACATGTATAATTTTGTAATCAGTTCAAAATACCTTTCAAGATTTATGAGCAAAAACTAGGTGTTATGTCAATGATTTAAGTTTTACAATAATCTTAAACTTTTAGGTATGTTACCACACTATTTAAATAAAGATATCATCATTGGATGATAATATCTTCATGTAATTCATTTTCATTTAATCATCAGTAAATTAAACCTTAAATACTCGAAGGTAGTAAATAGCATTTTGAATAAGTTATTGAACAAATAAAATGAAGACGAATTCACACAAATACCGAAGTAGTGTTAAAAAGCTATGTTTATCTCCATGTTATATAAAATACAAGTCCTAAATACACGATTAGACCTGTTCTGTGTATGATCAAGCAAATAGCCTTTTAATATATCTAAGGCTCTTATTTTATCTTCAAATACAATCAGTCAACTACTTGACTGCTTTAATCACAACCTTTATTGAGGCATGCATCACTTTGAACATTCATCAAAACACACATCATAGCATTGTGCTAAAAATACCCTTAAAATTTAATCTTCAGTGTTCTAGACTAATATTAATTAGAATGATACTCTAGACTAGAGGGTCACTTACGTTAGATAAATGCTTGATGGTAGATATAGTCAAAGGGAGATAAACACTTATGTAAATGATAAAAAATAGTATAAAAGGGGCACCCATTTCAGGTTTTCGTGCAAGCTAATTTTGATGTCCCTCTTTGATCATTTATCCATTTAAAGCTATATGACATATTCAAATTCATGCATGCATGCACTTTATTACTTTGAATATCATATGTTATCTATGAGATGGAATTGGGACATATTTTTCTTGATATGTGATGAATAAATTCTATTCCATTCATCAACTCATATATTATGTAAACTTTCATATTTTTTGTGAATTTAGCTTGATTATGACACCAGATGTGATCTAAATTTGATAAGTAAAAATGGTTACCTGTTAAAAAGGTTGAAAAAATAAAAGAAACAAAATAATGTGGCCTTGAGGAGCAGCCAGGCAGCACTATAGGCAGTCACAAAAGTAGGAGAGCGTACACCATTCCATGGCTAAAAAAGTACATAAAATCACTTAATGTGCGGTCACGTGCGAACAACTAGAGCTTTCTAAAACGTTCGGGTTGCCTACAGTAGATGTAACAAGTTTTTACCAAGCCCATGCGCCGCTGCGAGAGTAAGTCACCTAAAATGCAATTTTGAAGCGAACATGTAAAAATGGGCATTTATTAAAGCCAACATTTTAAAATTTATGATTTATCTTCTATAAGAAGATTGAATGGTCAGATTCAAGTTACATACCTAAATATATCTCTCTTTTTTAGAGGAGGCAACTCAACGTCGGCTGCTGATGCAGACCAATGATGCATGATAAAATGGATAATACTGACTGGCATCAATTGGGAGGAACTTAAGAGGGTTCATGGATATGATTTAATCATACTATTGAACCCCTAAGGAACATATCAAATGATGAAGCACCAAGATCATCTTCTAGTAACCCTCGTCATCATCTTTGTTGTTGACGACCCAATTTGGGCGATGATCTTTGCCCTATTGATGCCATAAAGCAGAAGTAAATGATATCATATCAATGAGGAAGGTTCTGGGATCAGTTCTCACCTATAAAACCTGAATTAGCCTGCCAGGAATAGAAGTTGCAAGCCGTTGTTGAAATTGAATCCGAGAACAAGAAATTGGAGAGTATAACTCCTTTAGATCCTTTTTCTTCTTCCTGGAAACTATCGGTCTAAGCGGTGACAGCTCTTGATCTGACGAGAGAAGAACAGAGTCGGGGATTCGAGAAAAGAACTGAGGACTCATCTAGAAGAAAACTCCTCTGTTGAAAGGTGTGAAGCCCTCGATACGTCCAAAACGGGAGAGAATTCTGTTAAGCCAACACATACCCAAAATTATTACTTGAAAATTTTTATAATTTCAAATGAACCTATGATGTAATCACATATGACAAATCACAAATTTCAAATCTTTCGTGAGATGTTTTCTTATGCGCAATTCATTAAACAGTTGGTCCATATCGCTTTCCAAACAATTTCTTCTATTATTTTAAAATACTTCTAATCCGATTGAAATCTCCAAAAAATACCTAGCAACCATGAGCAATCACAAGTCTCATTCTTTGATTTTGCAATCAGAAATAAACCAAAAATCATCTGCGTATTGTATGAAAAACATCATCTAATTACACCTATTCACTTGGGCATTTGCTCAATCACCTTATACCTCAGTCTTTTCAAAAGATTATTCAGTAGTTTCTACTGCAGTTTTAATCCTAAACAATGGATAGAAAATATCTTAATTCTCTAATCTCTTTAGATTCTAGTAATAAAACTAGTAGAGTATAAGTTGTTTCTAAAAGCTTATATAAAATTTCTCTTTGCCTTGGACATTTTAACAAAAATCTATTGAGGTCTTTATATTTCATCAATTGTGGTTTTAATTTTGGTTGTTTATTGTTAATCATGATTTTCCTACTTACGTCTCTACACTCCACTTAACTAACATCACAGACACCCTCCACATTCTCCGATCTAGAATTTAAACAGCAGTATTCCAGTTTCCTATTAGTATTACTATCAAATAATCTTTCAATCTAATAATCTTTCAATCTTATCTTCTAAACCACTGGCTACTTCTATCTTCGAGAGAAAATCCATGGGGAGACCACTTTATTCTCTGGTGTACATATTAGAGGGAAATGAAACCTTCACACATATCATTGATTTAAGGTACCAAAAACAACATAAAATTTACACATATAGCTTGATTTATCCATATATCATTTGCACTTGAATTAATGTAGAGGGGAACAAGCATGTTTTTAACGAGAGCTAAAGTGACTCAAAAATATATCCATCACTCAAGTGGTCATGTGTATGGTTGTAGAGGGTGTAAATTGAAAGGCTCGAGTGTACTCACCGAGGGAACCAACTCACAATGTAATGTATTGAATCATGAGTAATTTAATGATTTGCTGGTTCAGAGTTTTATCTGATTTGATTTTTAGATTTCATTGTAAAATAGTCATTTCAGATAAACAATATATTTTAAAGAATGCATCAAAGACTTCCATTGATTTCTTATATATTCTTTAATTATTTACCGAAATACTAATGCTCATTCCCCATAAATTCAATAACACTTACCCAAGAAGTAGTTATTGGAATCCACGAGTTTCCCTTATACAAAAAACCATAGTTTGGGTAAAACAAATTGTTTTAAGGCTCTGATTTCTGCAACAATATTTATACAATTTTCCTTCCTTAGAATACGGCATGCAAGTTTCGAGTCCTCTAGGAGCAAGTAATGAGTTAGTAAATTGCAAATCAAATATAGTTTAGAACAAATAATGTTTTTATCTGATTTTATATATTTTATGTATCATTAAGTATTCTTTAAATACAAAAATTGATGAATAAATGAAAACTAGTCAAAACTATTTTAAATAAATGAAATACACATTTATTTTGTTTTATATCAGTTCTAATTATTAAATGTGATTTGAGGAAGTTTTGGGGCCTTTTATGGCAAGAAATAAGACTTCATGTTAAAGACAACCTTTGGCTCCAATTTCCAGGTGGCCTGCTCCACTAGTGGGAGAATTGGGCACCAACGTGATATATGCTGAAAATATGAGAAGTTTTGTTATGGGATGACTTTGTAGTGTCATTTGATGGGTTAGAAAGCTTGAAGCCTGGGATTTTCAATGAAATGTCTAGAGAAAATTTGGAGAAAGTTCACATGAAACATTTAAGAGATTCCACAAACCTTGTTGTCACTTCCTATTTGTATTAATCGTTGATACTAAATAAATCCACCGAGTGCTGAATTACATAAAATTTCATGTTTTACGTTTCTTTAGTAAGAAAAATCAATATCATAATACATTTTTTTCTGAGGCAAATATAAATACTAAGGCAGACATCCTTACAATAGACATGAATATGTTTCAAGTTGTTTCCCCTTGAAAGGTTTTGCAGTCATCGTCTCTTTTTTTACACTTCCTATTAGTCCGCCGACTATAAATGTAGAAGACTGATTATTTGAATGAAACATTCCAGATCCACTTTATGTGTCTCAAAATGATAGAAACTTGGGTTTACTGAAAATTAAAATTTCATTTGACCCTGAATTTTCACACTTATTTCATACCACATTATTTTACTTAATAATGAAGGTAGGAGCATATTATGAGGCTCTTATAGCATGCATGTAACAGACCTATAATCTCTTCTCAACCTTGAAGTTTCGGATATTTCTAAATACTTTAGTGACAACCAAGGTCCATAGTTTATACCAGTTGCCACTGCAATAGCCCATCAGAATGATTCTGAAACTAACTCTATCTAGCTATAGTTTTGTTCAAAAGCGTACTTATAGGTTTAACCTGCCATATTCGGTTCCCAAATATAGTTGATTGTATGGGTTCACTTGTTCAACTCTCATGTTCTAGAACCTTTCAAAGTAATCTAGAATTTTCTATACTCCTTTATAATATTACAGATGCTTCAAGAGCCTTCAAAATTCTTTTAGATCCTTCTCAAATTTTATAGAGTCCACTAGAGTACTTTTGAAGCCTATGGTTTTTCTAGAGGCCTGTGGAAGTTTCTAGATGTTCGAGAATGTATTGGAAATCTTCTAGAGAGGGGGTCTCTAGAAGTCTCCAAGGAGCTCTGTAGAAGGAGGTGTCGGCCTCATCTTGAGGTGGAATTCTGAGGGACTTCTAGAATGAATTCTTGATAGCATCCTGTGAGAACCCATGGAGAATTTAAACTTAGCAAATTGGAGAATTAGAAAATTGTTGGGGACAATATAAGACATTGAAAAGAGGTTTTTGTGAGAAGGTGATACCAAGTGTGTATCTTTTTTTGGTTACCCCATTTAATAAACATGTTCTATGTTGTCTTTTGTTCTTTCTGTTCTGGATCACTATTCTTAACATTTTTCATCCCATTCAAGAAGGTTGTTTGTTCACTATTCGGAGTGTGGGTTATGATTAGTCTCATCCCTATACTCTTGGTGGAATCATGGGCTTGGTCAGATAGATATATTATGCTCCATTAAGTCAGGATCCTCAACATTGATAACGTCAAAATGGTTGACTAAGTCCTTCCCAAACTTCAATTCTTCACATACTTAAATGTTTGGATTTACAATCAACATAATGGTTTGGACTGTTATCAGAAGATAATCGTGTCCTCAATGTTATCTTAAGAAATATAAAAAACATGTAGTTTAAATTGTTATCGGTGGATAATGCTGTCCTCAACGGGATCTCTGCTATAGTAACATTTGTTTTTATTTCGTGGACTCACGGATTTAAGAAATAAGTTTCCATCTTACCTTATAGAAACTGTATCATTAAGTATTAGAAAACTTGGGATAAATTGTTAAACACGCACTATGGAATCTACTAAGTGATTTCTTCAATTCTCAAGTACTTAAGCACGCAGGAAAATAAAGAGTATAACACAATCCTAAATTTATTTTTTTTAACGAGGATCCTGATAAAACAGAGGGCATACTCTAGCTAGCTGTATGACCAGGGTTGACATAAACCCCTTTCATTATCGAAAGGGTTGTGGGGACCGACCTTGGATGTCTATGATAAATTATTCTGGCCACTTGAAATATCATATAAGTTCACTACATTGCCAATACAACCGAACGACCAAAAATCTTCGGCAATCCCCATTGAGAGCACTCAGCAACAGTTGAAGGGATGTGATCCTCGCGCTAAGAAGATTGTCAAAATCTTTCTAGAAGAAGGAAGCTCACCATCTATAGCTAACAAAATGATTCATGTTTCATGTTTTGTTTTTTCAGGAATTAATTATGACGCTTGGACAGTGGGCGCTGATATGCCCCTACCTATGCAGAAGAATCAAGTATGGTGTTGGGATAGAATCCTTGCTGCCGCTCCTTGGCAGCACATGCTCGGGTGGGAGAGAACAAGGGACAATAAAACAAGAAAAAGAATCTCTCATTCAGAAAAAGACAAATGTCCAATGTGTTCCTTTTAATAGGGAACATTGAGCAGGAGAGAAAAATTGCTGAGTGGGAAATAAAACTGAGTGGGACCCATTTAAGGTTTAACCCCACAATCTCATCCGTGATATTGACATTGTTCCTGCAAAAGCCTTGCACTCCCATCTTCACACACAACTACACAAACTTCAGTCATCTGAGAGCTTTCGTGAATATGTCAGCCAGCTGATCATCTGACATGACTTGATTCACATTAACTTTACCTTCTTTAATGTACTACTTGATAAAATGAAACCTTGTGTTGATGTTCTTCGAGTAAGTATGGCAGATGGGATTCTTGCCAAGTGAAATGTCAGATTTTTTGTGGACCATTAGTCTTACAGGCTTCCAAATTTCTCCTCTCAAATCAGCAATCAACCTGGCCAACGAAAGTCCCCAACACGCCGCAGAATTCATGGATGTATACTCAGCCTCGTGAAAAGAAAGAGCTAAGATCTTCTGCTTCTGCCAGCCCAACTTCTTGGTTTTGGCCCGAGGAAAAATGCCATACTAGTGGTGGTCGTGCGGTCATCAAGGTCCCCACTGTGGTCACTATTGCAATATCCAACCAACTCATGTTGTCCCAAATGCTTTCTCATAACATAAACCAATTTCAAATGTTTCTTTAATATACATCAAGAGCCTCTTCACTGCCATCATGAGCTCATGATACGATCTCCCCTTTTCGTATGAAACCGCATTCAAGAAGAAAAGTAGTCCAACAATTGAAGCTTGTTCACAATGAAGAAAAGAGAGATAGCACCAAAGAGAAGTGCGGGATTGGTCCGGGGGGAGGATAATTCAAACAGACGAGAGCAACCTGCATTGGTGTTGCCCCATTGGGACTTAGTGGATCTCCCAATACCCTTCTCGAGCTTCAGCCCTAACGCCTTCCATGTCCCCTTGCTTCCTTCAAAAGCCCTTTTTATTTCTTAGGTCAAAACTGTCCTAGGCCCCCTTCACACGTGGCCTGAGGAGGTGGCCGTCGTCATCTTCACACGTGGCTTGAGAACGTGGCCATCAGTGTTGTCCTCTATTTTTTCCTCTTTACCAAATAGGAGCGAGTGAGTTGTGTGTGAATACTTCCCCATTTGAGAACCAAATTATCCTCAATTTGGAAATTAGGAAACTGCTTCTCCAGCATGGGGACGTCTTCCTAGGTGGCTTCGTAATTTGGTAGATTGTGCCATTTGACTAGGACTTGCATGCAATCATGGATTAACCTGTAAGATAGAATAGCTTCTGGGAAACCTTACATTCCAAATCAGCCAAGAGGTTAATACTCAAAGGTAAAACATTTGTAGTATTCCCTATGGCCTTGTTAAGATGAGAGACGTGGAAAATAAGGTGAATAGTTGTGGTAGCAGGCAAATCTAATTTGTAAGCAACAGGACCAATTATTTGTATAATCTTATATGGGCTGAAATATTTTGGTGAAAGTTTCTCACAGAGCCTTTTTGCTAATGTCTTCATCCGGTAGGGTCAAATTTTTATGTATACTTGGTCCCCCACTTGCAAGTTGAGGTCTCTTTGATGTTTATTGTGTTGCTTCTTCGTGATGGATTGTGCTTTGGATAAATGTGCCTTGAGGACCTCGAGAGTGGTGTCACGTCCTTGAAGCATTTTATCTAAGGAATCAACAGGCGATGGAGTGGGCCCATATTTGATCAAGTTTGCTGGATTGCATCCATAAACGGCCTTGAAAGGCATTGTGTTGATAGATGAGTGGTGTGAAAAATTATAACTGTATTTGGCTCAAGGGAGCCATTTGACCCATTGTTTAGGACATTGAGAAAAAAACAACGTAGGTAGAATTCTAAACTTTGATTAGTGACGTCTGTCTGTCCATCTGTTTCTAGATGATAGGAAGAACTCATTTTTAATAAGGTCCCTTGTTGTTTTTGTAATTTGCACCAGAATGAGCTTGTAAAGACACTACCTTGGTCAGATAAAAATGAATTCAGAATGCCGTGGAGGTGAACAATTTCCTTAATGAAAATATCAGCAATAGATTGAGCTGTAAAAGGATGCTTGAGGCTGATAAAATGACTATATTTGGAGAGTCTGTCGACAGCCACGAGAATTGAATCATACCCATGGGAAGAGGAAAGCCCTTCGATCAAATCAATAGAAACATCATCCCATATTTGACTCGGAATAGGCAGTGGCTGCAACACACATGCAGGACTAAGTGTAGAAGCTTTATGTTGCTGGCATTGTGATACATAAGACTTGTTTCATGTCTTCATTCCAGGCCAAAATAATTGATGAGAAATTCGCTTATAAGTCTTGTGAAACCCACCATGTCCCCTTATCTTGGTGTCATGAAATTTTCACAGAACCAAGGGAATGAGAGAGGATTGTTGTGGCAATAACAGTCAATTTTTATAAAATAATAGGTCGCATTGTAGAGAGTAGTGTGGTGGCGCTTGATTGTTGGTGTGCAATGATTGTACTATGGCAGAAAGTTTTGGTTCTTCACTGATTTCTTAAATTAGTATCCGTCTATCCAGCCAATAGGTAGTTGGTAACGAATGACCTTGGATGGCCATAACCTCCATGGAACGAGATAAAGAGTCTGCTACAATAGTTTTTTTCGCCAGGTTTATATTTGATCTCAGAATCATACCCAATAGCTTAGCAATCCATTTATGATATTGTTGCGGTATCTCCTTCTGATCACTTAAGAATCGGAGACTGAACAGATCCGTATGGATGTAGAATTTTTGAAATAACAGATAATGCTTCAATTTCCTGATAGAAAGTAGGACGGCCATTAACTCTCTCTCTCTCATGCTGACTTATGTTGATGTTGCCCTGGTAAGGTCTTGCTGAAATACGCAATGGGATGAGAATGTTGCAGAATTACGGCACCAATGACAATACCTGAAGCTTTCGTCTCCACCACGGAAGGTTATGAGAAAGCCAGTAGTTTGAGGATGGGCGCCGATGAGAGTGCTCGTTTCAGATTATTGAAAGCAGTGGTAGCATCTTCAGTCTAGTGGGAAGCATCTTTCTTCAACAATGACGCCGACGGATGAGATTTTGAGGCATAGTGAGCCACAAACCGGCGATAATAATTTGTGAGCCCCAAGAATCCTCATAGTTGTTTGACTAATGCTGGTAAAGGCCAAATTTGAATTGCTTCACTCTTGATGGCATCAGTGGCGACTCCGTGGTGTGATATGCTATGGCCAAATAGTCAATTTGATCTTTTGCAATTTGACAATTTGAAAAATTAACCCATAAATGATTGTCTTGAAGAAGTTGAAGAAAACTATGTAATGCAGCTTCATGTTTGTCAGAGGAGGGGCTATACACCAAGATGTCATAAAAAAACATGAGCACACATATTCTCAATAGAGGTTGAATGATGATATTCATGAGAGCCTGTAATGTAGCTGGTGCATTGGTTAATCCAAAAGGCATCACTGTGAACTCATAATGTCCCAAATGAGTCTTGAAAGCTGTTATAGGAATAGCCAGTTTGTACATTTCTAATTTGATAGTACCCAGATTTAAGATCAAATTTTGTAAAAATTACTGACCATGGAGTTCTTCAAGAAATTCGTTAACTAGTGGAATGGGATATCGGTTGGGAACTGTAATTTTTAATCATAAGGGCAGGACTCGAAAATGGACTGGTGAATGGTCAGATGAATTTAGAATTTAGTAATTCCTAGATGATTGTTTCTAATTCATTTTTATGTATATGGGAATATTTAAAAGGCCAAAGATTGATAGGTTTGGAATTTAGGAGTAGGCGGATTCGATGGTCAACGGAGCGTTGAGGAGGGAGTTGAGACTGTTGGGTAAAAAAAGTTGGGTAATGGCATAGGAAAGCAGAAAAAGGTGAATGAATTTGGAGATGAAATACCCTGGGAGTAACCGGATGGCACGCTTGCAGAACCTCCCTGAATTGGCATTTGTTATTCATGATGTCTTGAGCCAATGTAATAACCGGGAACCCTCCCGGTAGGAGATCAGGATCAGTTTGTTGTAGATGCACTCTATTATTCCATAATACCTTCAGCATCAACAGCTTATAATTTCTGTAGAACCATTCTAAAGACTTCAACCATTGTACCCCCAAAATCATGTCCATGGTCTTGAGATGAATAGGAATGAATTTTGGATAATATTTAATCCTTGTAAGTTGATAGGGACATTCAGACCGATACGAGTCGACTGTTGAAGAAGGTCATTTGCTAAAATGATGTCAAAAGGTGGTCCTTGGAATACCTTGATGGATAAGGCTGCCACAAGATCAGTGTGGAAAAAGTTATGTGTGGCTCCTCCATCAAGTAATGCTCTAACATTGTGTCCCTTAATAACTCCTACAACTTCGCCAGTCTTTTGGGAGATGCAGAATTTGAGAAATGAAAATAAATTTGGGATGTGAATAAGGAACCTGAGTTGATAGGGGCTTCATCATTCTGCATATAATCTGGTTCTTCATCAACTCGAAGAGATTCATCTTGGTCCTTGCATATAAGGTTCAGATTTTTCTTGCATTGATGTCCTAGAGCAAACCTTTCATTGCAATAACACGTTGAAATTCTGTTTTCGTTAGCTTTGAATTCCGGCGTCTAGTAGTGCGATCTTGGTCCCTTGCTTGATACACAGGTGTGGACTGAAGTGCGGTGGGCATGATAGACCTATGTTGGAATTGTTGTTTGCTGGAAGATGCATTAGTTGCCACAAGGCCATATGTTAATCCTGGTTTCTTAACCGTGTGATCAGTGATACAAGCAGTGGGATAAGACGGATTGTTCTGCCATGCTGACCACAATAGTCCTAGATCGAGCTCAGCTTGAAGGGATAATTCCATTATCTCCTGTAATCCATAAGGTTTAGATTTCAGTACCTCTCGGTGGATTTCGGCCTTCAAACCTCTGAGATATGCATTTTCCTTAACGTTTCTTGCTAAATTCGGAATTTGGGCTATGAGTCTCTCAAATTCAGCTCTGTATTATGGTACAAAACATGTCTGTTTGATTTCAAAGAGTGCTTGAAAAGGGCATGAGAAGAAATACTATAGTGCCCCCCAAAGTGCTCTTTAAAATCTTCCCATGTGGTCATGTTAAATTCTTTCTTAGCATAAATGAACCAATCTTGGGCAGCATTGTCCAAATGGAAGGACAAGAGATGCATCTTTCCTCATCCGGCATTGGCTGCAGACAGAAAAACCTTTCTACTCTCTTGATCCATCCCTCGGGATTATCCCCCAGAAAAATTGGCAAATCTCCTCGTTTAAAAATTGAATCAAGGCCCAACCTTGGGTTAGGACGGTGGCGTGGTTCTTCCTGCAGATCACATAGTTAGCGTAACTCTCCCCTTTGTAGTGTGTTCGTACCCTTCTTCATTGTCTCCATCTGGATACACATTTCATTCATCTGTTCCATGATATGATCCAGGACATTGTTGGTGCATTTCTAAAACTCGAGCATGCTTCCTTCACCTCTTGGATATTGCTCCATAGGTGTTGATCACTAGTCACTAGATGACTCTTTGAGAATAAGAATATTCTGCTGGTTGGTGATCCCGTGCCCAGATAGACACTGACAAGTCCAGATGACATCTGCCGCTGGTCGAGCTAATTAAGGGCAAGATGAGGCTCTGATACCAGTTGATATGATCTCCCCTTGTCCTCTGAAACTGCATTCAAGAAGAAAAATAGTCCAATGATTGAAGATTGTTCACAGTGAAGAAATGGGAGATATAGCCAAAGAGAAGTACGAGATTGGTCCAGAGGGGGGGGGGGTAACTCAAATAGATGAGAGCAACTCGGATCAGTGTTACCCCAATGGGACTGAGATGATCTCCCAATACCCTTCTTGAGCTTCAGCCCCAACGCCTTCCTTGTCCCTCACTTCCTCCAAAAAGCCTTCTTATTTCTTAGGTCAAAACTGTCCTAGGCCCCCTTCACACGTGGCTTGAGGACGTGGCCGTCGGTGTCATCCTCTATTTTTTTCCTCTTTACCGAGTAGGTGCGAGTGAGTTGTGTATCATTTCAGCCATTGGCCTCTGCATATACCTGCTTCTAATTATACAGAACAATTTAAGTCAGGCCTGGTATGAGTCAAATATCTTAGGCTGCCGATCAAACTTCGGTACTCCATGGAGTCAACCAGAGGGGACGGGCCTTCAGTGGTAAATTTTTGGCTAACTTCAAGTAGCGTACAGACTGGGTTACAATTCATCGTCCCACACTTTTGTGGAATCTTCAAAGCATAACCTTGCTGACTCAGCTTGATTTGCCCATCTAACTGAATCACTTCTATGCCCAAGTAAGAGTTGAGCACTCATCTCAAACATATCCATCATCTTGCCTTGAATGCTTGGATGGGATAGCTCTTTTGCCCACTCACGATCAATTCATCAATATATACTCCCACAAGCAAGTGCACATCAGCTGCCATCTTTATCTAGATTTTATTCTCTTGGACATTCCTCATTAAACCAAGGAAAATCAGAAAGTTATCCAACTAGGAACCCCTACGGTTGCTTCACTTACACTTCTTCCTTTATCTCTCCATTGAGAAAAGCTAACATGACATCAAGATGATGCAAGTCCCATCCTCCTTGCACTGCTAGAGCTACCAATACACAGATGGTGTAAATTCATGCCCCTTGCACAAATGCCTCGTCAAAGTCAACTCCAAGCTTCTGGACGTAGGCCTTCACAATCAGCCTGGCTTTGTATCTTACCACTTCTCCTTGTGAGTTATTCTTGAGCTTGAAAATCTACTCAAGATACTTGGCTTGGAGCCTTAAGGTGGATTCACCAGCCCCCATGTTCGTTTCTTCTCTATGGAGTCCATCTCCTTCTTCATGGCACGTCTCCAAAACTTTTCCATGGAAGCTTCTAGAAGACTTTCTGGCTCCCCCTCTATCATGAATCACTCCTCCTTTCTGCCTTTGTAAACTCATTGTAAACATCTGAACCTTCTAGGCGAGCTTTCTTTAATAGTGAGAATTAAAGTCTTGGATTGTCCAGGACGTGAACGATGGACGGGATGGACAAAATTCATCCTGTCCTACGCCCATATTTTTAGAGCTTTGTATGAATCATCCCCCTAGGGTTTGATGCATCTCATTTTTTTTCCTCCGCGTCCCGTCTCATCCAAAACCATCCGGTCCAAGAAATTGCAGTCCCATCCAACATCTCAAGACGATACAAGGCATACATCAACATTAGTCCACTCAGAAATAGACGCTTAGTGCAGCATGTGCCTTGGAAGGTAGACCTGTCAGACACATAATATAATCCCATATGACAAAATAACTATCCTCTCCCATCTAAGGCCTTAGCCGAGACGGATATTTCGTCTATGGAGTAAGCAATCGTCCAAATGGGGACGTGAGGATGATTCTTGGTCCCGTCAATCGTCAATAGTCCTGGATGGGAAATTTTTTTTTATCCACATGCAAAATTAATGTCCCATCCACATCCCTGCACTATGTCAAGCTCACTGAGAACAAGATCTCCTTCCCATGGTACAGGGCTTATGTCATGTGAAGGTGATCCAACATCAACTTCCTCCACCAATGATGTCTCATCTACCTCACCATCACAATCATCAGTTAACATTGGAAAATCATGAGAGAGCAGGGCATGTTGCTTTTCCTTCACTTTACGGACATCCCAATGCCACTTGACATCTTCTTCGAAGATGATGTCTCTAATCACATGCACCTTTTCAATGACGGGGACATAACAACAATAAGCTTTTGACCCAATTTCATAACCGATGAAGACTATAGGCTCGCTTCCATCATCCACTTGTTCAAGTGCCCTCAGAGCACTTTGACATGAGCTAGGCAGCCAACATTTCTAAGGTGTGCAACCTTAGGCTTTCACTTAGTCCAAGTTTCATACGGTGTATAGGTTGTTTTAGGCTTCTAGTCAAAGCACAGATCATGAGGTACACATCAGTGCTTACTGCCTCTCGTCATAGTTCCTCGAGTAGACTTCTCCCATTCAACATAGATCACACCACAGACATAGTTTTCTAGATAGATGGTCTACAACAGGATTATCACACCCATGCCTATCTTTAATTTCTAGATCGAATTCCTGCATTAATAGAATCCATCTCATGAGTATAGGTTTACCTTCCTTTTAAATTGGCAAAAATTTCAAAGCTGCATGATTAGAAAAAACAACTATCTTAATACCTAATAAATAAGAAAAAATATTGAATTAATAATACCATAATCATTAGAATTTATAGCCATGATGTGCAAAATTTAGAATTTATAGCTTATGCATAAATATTTAGGTGATTCAAATAGTATCATGATAAAATATAAATTAATAATACCATAATATGTATCTAAATATAAATTAAACTATCATGTTATCCGCCATCAGCTTGATATCATGTTGAGCCAATATCTGATGGGATATTGCGCTACAGATACCAAATAATGCTTCTTGACCCTTCTTGTTTGTCACTATCTCTGCCTCAATAACTTCCCATAAGCAATTCGTGATGGCGAGGACGCCAACATATCATCGACGAAAGCGTCACCACGGTCAACAGGAGTCAACACGCATACTTTGGACCGCGGTCAATCGGAGTCAACCAAAATCAACACCGAAGCCGACACGCCACGACCGCCGACGAGCACGTCTCCACCCGCGCATGTCTCTACGCGCGTCATGACACGAAGCCAAAGGCAGATCCACAACTGCCCTTTGGCGTGACACGGCGCACGTCTTTACTTTATTGTCTTTATTTTCTCGTCAGTTTCTCTTTCCTCCAAGGCATATATAAAGGCCAATGTTTTCAAGAAACACTTAGGCAGTCATTATTTCAAGAATTGAGTTTTGTTAACTCTTCTTGGAGGACTGCTCAGCCTCCCCTATCCCTCTTAACCCTAGCCTTCGTCGCCGCCACCGCCGCCTCGCGACGTCAGCCTCCTGTCTCCTCTCCATTCTCTCTCTTTCTCTCTCTCTCACCCTCTCTCTCTCGCCCAAGGCTGCCCAGGTAGCCAGGCTGACCGCCAGCCGCTGCCGCTCGCGCGCAGCTTGCGCGCCACTCGCGCCGCGCGCCCGCGCGCGCTCGCGCGCGCGCGCGCGCGCTCGCGCGCCGCGCTCGCGCCCTAACGCGCTGCTTGAGCTGCCCAGGCAGCCTTCGCCAAGGCCGCCCGAGGCCGCATTCCGGCTGCCCCTGTCCGGACGCCGTCCGCGTGCGCGGGTGCTCGCCCACGCTTGATGCTGCGCCCACGACAACCGCACTCAACCAGGGCCGTTCAACGCCCGGAACGTCCAGCCACGTCCTCGTCCAGTGGGCCGCTCAACGCCCGGATTCGCCCAGCTTCGTCACGATCAGAATTGCTCGCAACCTCTTCATGCACTACGGTGCCGAGGTACACCTGAACTCTTTGGTGTCGAAGTGTTCCTCGTTCAGTGTTTTCTCGAGAAGTTTCCACCGCCGTCAGATTTAGATTTGGTTTGAGATTCTATCTCTTCTCTCCTCTTCTCGAGTATTCCCTTGCGACGTGAATTCAGGTATTGATTTCGGTACTTAGGCATCGTCGCGGTGGGGGAAGATAGTACTCTCGCCCTCGAAAAGGGTCGGAGCTGCACCACCAGATTTTCATCGGTTTTTTTTTTAATCCGAATCGGATCATGAATTTCTGTGGATTGTTTCATCCCTACCTATAATCCGTCTATTACCCTTACCTGTCGTCAACCCATCCATCCCCTCAGTCACCTTTTCCTTAGTTGTCCTACGTCAATTCGCCTCCAACAAAACTTGCATTCCCATAGCCCATAGAGAATAGTTTTCCTTGGAGAAAATAGGGAAACCATGTCCAGTCTTGACCAGAGACCTGGGCATCATGACAAATGTTCCAAAAAATTCACCTTCTATAGAGGACATCCCACCAACTTGAGAGGCAGAAACACCAACCCATCGTGGCATGGATCTGCTCCTGCTGCCTCTTTGTACCACACTCCAAACTCTGACACCAAATGCTGGGATAGAATCCCTACTGCCATACCTCGGCAGCAAAAATGCTATTGGGAGAGAACAAGGGAGAAGATGAAGAATGAAGGAGAAATCAAAATAGAAGAAACCCTTGTTCTAAAAGACCCAAATGTCCAAAGTGTTATTTTTATCAAGGAACTTAAGCGATAGATCAAAAATGTCTTGGGGGAAATTCAATTCAAGTGGGACCCATCTCAAGGTCAACCCCATAGGGCCGACATCAGAGTTGCAACTACCGCCATTGTTTTCCCCCTATTTTCCCACCTTCTTCTTCTCTATGGATCTATAAAGACCAAAACCTGAGCTTTTTCCTAGATGGTGAAATTTTTTTCAAAAGAATCTGCTTTGTTCAAACATTCCCCCCCATTCTCCCAGCTGACGTCGCTGCGGGCGCCATAATTGAAGGGTACCATCCTTATTGCTTTTGAAGCTAGTCTCCCGCAATCAATCATAATCTTCTTCCTTTTTTATCCCATTTTTTTGATCGATTTTCCAACCCATCTATTTTATTTCTTTCTTCATCTTTCGTTCAATCCATTCTCATCTCTCACCTTCTTTCTTTCTTCATCTATCCCCCTTTTTCTTTCACCTCTCTCTCTCTCCCCTCCAAGGCTATTCCATTTTCTTGAACTCACACATGACTGCTCACCTCTTCACGAGGACCATGGGTCAATGATCACGAGGTGGTCAATCTGGTAAACAAGGTCAACCCCACGAACGTGGTCAATATTATCAATGGTCACCATTGTTAACAGTCAATGGTCAATCTAGCTCCACTACCAATCAACTCAAATAGGTTAAGAGTCAAAGGTCAATTTGATTCCCAATCAATAGACTACTCAACTTGATTAATGATCTCCTTGACTCGGTCAATGCTCCGATATAGAGTACCAACCACGGTTATCCGACCATTAAGTGCACTCATTCCACCGCTCTCATAAGTCACTTAATTTCTTTCATACTCTCTCGTATGTTTGACTTTGTCATTGGACTAGATAGAAAAGTTGAGTGTCTAGCTTATCCTAACAGAGACCTAACGATCATTGAATCTAGGGCCAAAACTACAGTGGGGTGCTTACAGAAAGTCTTCTCGTCCTCAACCGAGCAAATGGACTCTTTCCTTACTAACATCCCTGGATTTACACAATCAAAGACGCATTTGTGAATGGTAGCTTGTTTGTGTCCATCTTTGATCATCATTTGTCATTCTTCCAATATCTTCATAGCTGTCCTGCATCAGAGAAACTGAAAGACACACAACAAGAGACATGGAATATAATGGATATGAGGATGGAAAAATGGAGAGGGAGCGCAGAAAAAAAAGGCATCGAGGATTAAAAACCATTGAATCCTGTTGGCATGGACAAACAGTTCACATATGCCTTTAAAAAACTACAAGAAAAAAGAAAAATTACAAATACCTTTTAACAAAAAATATGGTGAAAGATGGTGATAAGCTCAAAAAATACGTTGTTATTTGTCGTTATTTAGGGAGTTTTTCGAACTTAATGACTAAATTTATATATCCCTTAATACTTGAGTAAGGGGTCGATCCTAGGGAGGCGACAGTGAATTCAAATTTTCTCTGATTAGGGTTTTAGAATTTGACACCTCAATGAAATGATGTTTAACTATTTATTTAAATTCAAATACTTGTAATTAGCAACTAAAATTATATCCTTTTATGAAATCATATGATTTGATAATTCTCTGTTATTAATTAACAGAGATTCAAAATCACTTAACCTTATCTTTTATTTGATTTAAAGTCTTTGATTATTTTGGTTATATATATATATTTATTCTTTTTAATGAATTTCAGATCTATTTCTAAAATAAGTTTAACTCTAATTTAGTGTATTTCTTTAATTCGTTTTGTTTATCAGGTGCTTTACTACTTTTTAAGAATAAAAAGAACTAATACATATGCTATTATTAAGAGCATTTTTTATATTTTTTATTGTATCCTATTTAATTCTAAATTGTAGATATGTCCTAAAACAGCAAATCGTGAATACGACTCACGATTTGCTTATTCCAGAAGAACGGAATCGTGAATCTAATTCACGATTATATACGATTCAAGCAACTGGTAGGATTCCAAATAGAAATGTCATAATAGATCGACTCGAACTGCTTTAAAAACGACTAAAATCTATCAATAAAGACGATTAATTTCGCAAATAAAAGAAACGGCGAACGTGACCGAGATTGAAACTTTGAGAACACTAAAATGCAAAATGAAGTGTAAAAATGCGTTCAAATTCTGCCTAGAGATACCAGAATCAATCAGAGTCTCGATAGGGCTTGATTCCGCGCAACGAATGCACAGAAATTTTGATGAATTTGGCTTGAATGAGCTGGAAATGGCGGCGCCGGATCTGCAGAACTCTTCAAAGAATTGAGCTCCAACTTGTTTCCTGGTGGATTCTTGAGACTTCGAGGAGGCTAGGCTTCTTTCCTCGAGCTTGAAAATCAAGAATGCCCTAATAATCTTCATTTTTCTGCCTTTTATCACCGCAGAATCGGAAGAACAAGTTCTTCCGATTCCGTTAGAAATGTCATCCATTTCGTGTTGTACGCAGCGCGTACAACGCGACACAAATGGCTTTGGAGCCTTCGTGTGTCTCCCTTTCGTGCACGATACGCCTTTGCGTACGCATTTGCGTACGTGTGTGTCGTGCACCGAAGGGGCTAGCGGTCCTTCTGATACGCCTATGCAGCGCTGCTTGCGGTGGGCTTCTTCGTACGTTCTGTGGATTCTAAAAGAAATATTTAGCACTCAAACCAGCCCACTAAGGGCCGATTTTAATAAAAAAAGTTTTTTTTAAATTTTTTATTAAATGAACACATAAAATAAATTGTAAAAATCATTTCTAAATGCATAATAAAAACTAATTTATTCATTTCGAAAAGACCTTTAATTTTTAGCTTCTTTTTATTTATAGAAAAAGGTCAATTAAAATCATTTAAATTGTTCTAATCATCATTTTAAGCCATTTAAATGTGTAAATTGACCTAAATATTGATTAAAGGTATTGTTTAACTTGAAATTCAAGGAATTTATTATTTTAACATAAAATCATGATAACATGCGCTAAAAATAAATGTTTTATGCAATAAATGCCCAAAAAATATGATGAAATTAGCACTTATTTTAGCTCTTATTTGCATGTTATCATAACCCCCCACTTTACCTATTGCCAGTCCCTTAGCAATAACTAAGATGTCAAGGGTGAGACAATTCCACGATCCTCGATGCATCATAATTCGGGTATTTTAAGTTTCCCCTTTAAGTGTCGTGTGAATTGTTCTTACAAAGAACATACCTTGTAAGGAAAAAGATTAAGTAACTCATAAAGGGTCCTCGTTTTGCTCAACAATAGTCATTGAATCTCAATGCCTAAAGAGTAAAAAAAAATTGAACAATTCTTCTGTTCACATGATTTTTCGCCCTTATCCTTTGGTGTTTGTATCAAGGGTTTAAAGTGGACTCCGTTTATCTCCTGCCCAAGTGCAAGAATTTTGCATAAGTAGATAGGGCTTGTCACCGTTTATTGTTTAGGCCATTTATTATGTGCAGAGCACTTGATTCCTCACTACTGTTAACGACTTTTGTGCAGAGCACTTATTTGCGGCTGACGCCACTTATTGGGTATGTGTCATCATGCAGCTTATTTCACTCTTTTTTTGTTTCTTGCACATGGTCACAAGGATATTTGGAGTGATGATACCCGTAATATTCACCATTGGTTATGGGCTACTCCCATGTTAGAAGAACGTTTGGATTGAGGAAAGAATTTTGGACTAAAAAGAAGAAGTGGGCGAAGAAATTCTCTGACTATGCTGAGCTTAAACCCTGAAGGGATTCGCCTACAGAGCCACTCCTTACAATGGTATTCTACGGCACAAAAAGGTTACCCAGTCTATCATTTAGCAAAACTTGGAAGATCATCTCACTTTGTCGATCTCAGTTATTCCTATGGTGTAGCAAGGTAAAATTTCCTTATTTATGCAAAATTCTTAAGTGACGAAGAAAATCTAGTCCTATGACCTCTACCCCCACTTTTGTTTGTTCATGGGTGTCACCAAAGAATGTAGCTACATGCACTTCTAAACTAGAAAGAAATAACAAAAATAAGCAAATCAGAAACAGAAGTTAGAGAAACACACCTTGGGTATAGTGGCATTGTTGTACCTTACTATTGAGATGACGCCACCTCTTGGATGTAGGAACATACTTCCACCATGCTTGGATATGGTGATTTGCTTCTTCCTTATTTAACTGAAATAAAGGAAATAAAAGCCAAAGTTATGCCTAACTTGGCGCTCTCTCTTTTTCTTTTAAGAAAGTGTTTTATGAAAAGCAAACAAAAAGCATGCCCTAAAAATCAGATCTCATGCTGAAAGTTATGAAACTACTATACTAGCACAAGTAATTCAATCCCCATATGGATGTATTTGTATCTCATGGTAGTGTTCATGCCTAGGTGACTCCTTGTATTTTTTATAGATAGTGGAATTTTAAGCATATAGATACCAACGTAATAAGATTTTGATTTAACCAAAATGAAATAATCCAAGAAATATCCATATGATCCCCTGAAAAGATAGTCAAAGATGGTTTCCTGACAGGATATGTCAAATTGTTTAGATAGGATATTATAGTCAATAACCATATGGGAAAGACTTTTACTTTCCATAAAATGATCATGCCAATCTGAAAATAAAATCTTTTTAAACAGAAAACATGAACCTACAAATTGATTAGGCAAGATTATGTGAAAATATTTACCTTTGAAACTTATTTTCTCATTATTGAAAAGATGATTATGCCAATCAGTATAAAAAAATTTAGTAAGATTTGGCATAATATTTACTCCCTTATTCATTTTCCTTTTCAAAGATAGGGAATGAGGAGACAAGTGTGTAGCATCAAAATGCTCATTCATCGATATTAAAGGTAAATCATCAAACAAAATTTTTTCAACTATTTTAATATCATGAATGAAATCTATTGCTTTCTCTTCATCATCATCACACATACTCATATTTTTATTCTCCCATAACTCCTTTTTATCCTCAAGTAATTGTTCATCTTCCTCCTCAATAACTCTTCCAAAATCTTCAAATATCATATGCATATCAACGAGAATTCCCTCCAACTCCATTATATCACCTTTATCCTCTATAATAAAATCATCTTGTCTCCATGGAGCTCTAGAATAAAGTGCTTGTGGAAAAGGGATCGGTGGACAATAACCATCAAAATCTAATTCTTTTTCAATCAGTAAGTCATTCTCGATCTTACTCTCATCTCCATTAATCAAATCTTTGAAATCATTTACCAAATCAGAAAATGATTCTTCCTCTACCCCATTTGCATCACTATCAAGCATGATATCCTTATATATGTTTCTATGTTCATGAATTTCATTAACAAAATTAAATGGTGCCTCACTAGGTTCAAGTTCATGCATAATATCATTTTCATGGTATGAAGATGATGAATTAGAAATTTGAAAAATCGTAAAATATTTGAGTGAAGATTGATCTTCCCTTTCATTAGCAGGTTGTATGGATTGGAGTTTGGCTGAATCTTCAAAAAACTCATAGCTCATCTTCGTCTGTGTTGATTTCAGCATGTCTATCTGCATCATAATGAGCTTCTTCTCTTCCTCCCAAGCTTTTCCCTTTTCCTGCAATCTTATCAATTCCTCCCACAATTTGTTTTCATCATATGAATTCAACAAAATTTGGTTAGTTTCATCATGAGAAATAGATGAAATCGCGTTTGAAGAATCAGAATTACCATAGTCATATGGATTACACTTCTTAGAAAATTTAGTGATATTCAAAGCACTTTGCATTTCTTTCTCTATCATCCATTCAAACAAAGTCTTACCATGAAGATCGGAAGTAGAAGGAGAAGAACACTCTGAAGATCGAAAATCATAGGATGAATGTATGTCAGCAATTTGAGAATTCTCGTCTTCATTTTCTTGCATATTTTTCATATTTTTCTCAATCATCCATTCAAACAAGGTTTTATTGCCAAAATCGGGAGTAGAAGGAGAATCACACTTTGAAGATTCAAAATTATCATGTGCATATGCATCACAAATTTCAGAAAAATGGGTGATATTTGAACTATTTTGCATATTTTTTTCAACCAGTAATTCAAGCAAAGTTTTCTTACCAGGATCAGCAGTAGAAGGAGAATAATAATTTGAAGAGAAATTTGAAGATCGGGATACATACGAAGCAATTTTTTCAGAAATTCTAGAATTATGACATTCATTTTCTTTAAATCCATTCGTATTCCTTGAAATAGGAAAATTATCATGAAAATTACGAGAAATAGGATAAAAATTAGAAGGATTACAAGAAAATTGATCATATGAAAAATAAGTTCCTGAGCCGTATTGATTATTTTAAATTCCATTTCTACTATATGGAAATTCAGTCATGGAAATGTCGATATGATTACATGAAGGATTACAATACGAGTTTAAAAATTGAGGATTAAGACGAGCATTTGAGTAATAGTAATTGTAGTAATCTTGATGGAGGACCATAGGGAAGTTCCAGCTCGAGTTCGCCAGCAACCGCGTCGTGAAGCCTGAGCTGATGCGAAGGATCCAAGCTTCAAGTACACTGTTTGATGGTTGGTCTAATAGTTCGTTTATTTTAGATTTCTTTTTTTGTTTTTTAACCATTTATGGCCATCTTTTATGGGCCCGTATCTTCTTTTTTTTGTATTTATTTTAATTTGGACCATTAGGGGAATGTCTCTCATTGGACAATTCCCCTAATGGCCCATTAGGGCAACCATCCTTACCTATATAAAGGAATGTATGCCCTAATGCCTGGTTGGACTGCATTGTAAAAGAAAACTTCATTGTTTCCTACTTCCTTGTGGGTCTCATCAGTCTCTTGCATGGAGACCGGTTGGTTTGCAATATAGATTGATGTGAATAAGAAGAATATCCTGGAAGCAGAAAACTTCTACCTTCTCTAGCCGCTACTATCATTGTCAGACTTACCTGTTGTCACTCAACTTCGTCGGTAATTGTTCCCGCCTTTGGTTTCTGGAATTCAGACGTGGTGTTCATTGTTTGGGTTGCTTCTGAAGCGATCTACGTCTTGCCCCGGGAATAGTCATTGTTGCTGCCGAAGTATTCACTTCGTGCGTGGGAAGGTTTATCAGTGCTTGCGAGGATCATCACCAGTGCATCGGGGGCAAGATTTTGCGCCACCCTCTGATACCCAGGTTCAAAATGAGATCTTCATTTTCAGTTATTGTATCGGCACATCACGACTCGATGAAGACTACTTGCCCGTTGATCAACGATGACGACCAACCCCTTCATTATTCCTTCAGGTCATCTATCTCTTCGGCACTCTCGTTCGTTTAGATGGTAGTCGCTCGTACTGCCCATACACTTGCGGGCATCCATCTCAACAATCTAGTACTTTTGTGACGATTCAGAATGTGAAAAAAACCAACCACGTCAACCAGTTGGTCGTCAATTGCTCGATTCTAGTCTCTTCTAAGATTGTGTGCCCTCGATCTAGATTAGCGAACCGAGTACTCCTCTAACTACCGTCAATACCAGCCCTGGACAATCTTCGCTGTTCATATTTGCCTCGTAACTATCAAGTTGTGCCATTCTTGAAGTTCTAAAATTGTCAACTACAGCTTCATCGCCGATACAAGTTTGGGTTTGATGTGTTCTCCTCTATACGATCAGAGCATTGCCAACATGTCAACTTCTCTCCAACTTCCGTGTTACTCTGGTGTTGTTATCTATTCCAGTACTTCCTAGACGCTCATCTGCGAGAGAGCTACTATATAAGAATAGCCACCTTTACTTGTGAAGATAGGAAGCTTCGTTCTTGGTGTCGGACTAGATTCGCCATCGACGACGGTTGGGACACTTACGGACACTGATTGTCTTCCTTCCACGTCAGTGTTCTAGCGGGGGAATACTACCAAACATCATGAACTCACGTTTTTGTCAGCCCAGCAGCACAAACTTTCAGTCTTGTTCAAAAAATAGCAGGGGAAAATAAGAAGACGCCAAGCGGCGTCTTCTTATTTTTTTTGTCAGCGATGGTCAACTGCTGATTTGGTAGCCACCATGGCAGCCAGGTGGACTCCACGGTGGTATCCACGTCAACAGCCACCGCCGACGCCGCCCGTCTCTGTTCGTCGACGCCCCCCGTCTCCGGACGTCGACGCGGCCCGTCTCCGTCCGCCGACGCCGCCCGTCTCCGTCCATTGACGCCGCCCGTCTCCATCCGTCGACGCCGCCCGTCTGTGGCCGCCGCCGACGCCGCCCGTCTCCGGCCGCCGCCGACGCCGCCCGTCTCTGGCCACCGCCGACGCCGCCTGTCTCCGTCCGTCGATGCCGCCCATCACCGGCCGTCACTAACGCCGCCCTTCTCCGTCCATCGACGCCGCCCGTCTCCGGCCGCAGCCAACGCCGCCCGTCTCCGGCCGCTGCCAACGCCGCCCGTCTCCGGCCGTCTCTCTCTCTCTATCTCTATCTATCCATCTGTTTCTATCTCTCTCTCTCTCTATCTATCCATGTCTTTGTATCTCTCTATCTCTCTCTCCTCGGAGATATAAATAGCATGTGAACATCCCATCAAACCCTATTTGCACCGTTTTTCTCCCCTCTCAACGCCGCAACATCGTTCTCTCTCTTGAATATCGATTTTCACTCCTTCCTCAACGCCGAATCATCTTTCTTCACGTTTGATTTGTCACAGCACGGTGGCCTCCCCATGTATTTCTCTCTTTATATTCCTCTCTTTTGATAATGGCGTCGACAAATGTCAAACCCTAGAGAAGAAGCAGGTATCTATTCTTCTCAGTTTCTGATGATGGGTGGTCCTTCTTCACCGGGCGGCATCGGCGGCGGCCGGAGACGAGCGGCGTCGGCAACGGCCAGAAACGGGCGGCGTCGGCGGACGGAGATGGGCGGCGTCGGCGGCGGCCACAGACGGGCGGCGTCGGCGGCGGCCGGAGACGGGCCGCGTCGACGGCCGGAGACGGGGGGCATCGGCGAACGGAGACGGGCGGCGTCGACGGCGGCTGCTGACGTGGATGCCACCGTGGAGTCCACCTGGCTGCCACGGTGGCTACCACGTCAGCAGTTGACCATCGCTGACAAAAAAAAATAAGAAGATGCCACTTGGCGTCTTCTTATTGGCCCGTGTTATTTTTTGAACAAGACTGAAAGTTCGTGCTGCTCGGCTGACAAAAATGTGAGTTCATGATGTTTGGTAGTATTCCCCCGTGTTCTAGCAGATCCTTGGGTCAATGGGAGCCTGTCCGATCCCTGGACTCTTCGTACCAGTGTCTTGGTCTTGACGCCCTAGTCGGCGGTGACCAATGTATTTCTTGTTGTTTTAAAGATCACATCTCTCATTCGCTGCATAACATTGGATCATCTTTTATGGTGGAATCCGACCCGACGAATTCCATCGTATTGTGTTACATCAGTTCTTTAGATTGATACTCTCTCAATCATTAAATAATTGTTGAATGGGGTACATGTCTGGTTTACAAAGTTAAACATACTTAATCTTGACATTTTGTAGGTTACTAAAGTATATATCATCATATTCATCTATTAGTTAGTCAACATATTATTCAAGACATCCAGAGTGGATACGATTGTTTTTAACTTATTATAGACTATAGTTTCCAAACTTTATTTGTTTCATTTCCATAACCCTTGTTATTGGATTTGAAGACTGTACACAATGTCTTAAAAACAAACCTAGTCCAAAATTTATCCTTCATTATATTAAGTGACAGCATTTTGGAGCCTGCTCAGCAGCAAAATCTGCACCATTGGACCAAGATTTTTACTTGAACATATATCTTAATAATTTTTCTCAGAATTACCACTTAAGATTCCATCTTTTTGGACATCTAGATAGGACCAAAGATAGATGGCAATTATAAAATTTATAGAACTTCCAACGGCTTAGTATAACTCTTATATTTAGTGCTAACCAAGAGGATTAAGATTTAGAAAATTAATAATACAATGGCTATTATATAATATATATAAATATGAAGGAATCTTTAATATTCAATTTGAATAAATTATACTGATCATCAAATTGATTTGGATCCCCCTTCTCTTCTCCCTATTTTCTTCACTCTTCGCTCTGGTAATTTTGTTCTTAAGCAAGGGTGATTCTTTATGTTGTATAGAAACCTCTAACAAGATCTACATGGCAACCATGGACCCGTGCTAGTGAGAATTCCAACTGCAGCACTGGCCTGTTTCAACAATGTCATATCCTCTCAAAGGGTATGATCCAATTAAATTTATGGAATATGTTCCTTCACAATCTTATTTACTTATGACCAAGGAAACTTGATTGAGAATTCCCGATCCAAGAAATGGTGGAGAACAGATCAGCAGCTCTTGAGGTTTCTTCATCAGTATATTTCAGTGTTTTGTAAGATGCAAAAAGCCAACTCAACAAGGGACTCTTCAGAAAAGCTGTGTATTTTCTGGATGGAATCAATCACAAGTAATGAAGCTTCAAGGAATATTTCACCGTATAAACTAAGGTTCAATCCGTACCAATTAATACATAAAACACTTCATGCTCTTGGTGAATCATTAAAATTGGTTGGAGAGCAAGCGAATGAGGAGTTATGTTTTTGATTGCTTGAAGGGGATGGGTCCCATATAACCTCAATACGTTGTTATGATTAATGGTTGTATCAAGCTGATAACTTGCAATTTATAATGTTAAATTGATGTATTTTACATTACATTTATGTGTTTTGATGGCCGTATTTGCATGTTATCATACATAAAAAGATATAAAGGACTTGAAATTTGATTTTTTTTATTGTTTCTATTTTATTTAGTATTTTAACATGGTATTTAACCTCAGTGCATTGAAGAAGTATTTTTTACAAGACATAAAATACTTGGTTAGAGGTTGGTAAGGATTTACTAATTTTCTGGAAATTGTCCATATTTTTTCATAATTTTCTGACCATTATTTTGCCAAGAAATGAATTTTAGAAGCAAAAGAATATTTTTTTACGATTTACTTAAGATTTTTAAAATGAGTTTTTATTGAATTTCATGGCATCCACGTCATTTGCCCGAAAATTTAGGCGAATGATTGGATCCCTTCTATGAGCGCTTTATTAGCTCATTATGGCATCAGAAAGCGCAATGCCATAATGAGCAAATCATTGTTTCAGAAAGAACAACTGGCGTGGGCGATGAGAAAAAGGTATGTTTTGTTTTTTTCTTATCAACTTTTTTATATATTAAATGCACGCAGAGAATCGATCTCCCCGTGCTTGTATGACGTACGATTATTAGACGTAAGTGCAGTTGGGTAGCCGCATGCATTTATTGCACGCCACAACCAACACCATGTTCCCTATATTTAATACACGCCATAAATGATTTGCCGCGTGCATTAAATGCACGCGGCAATCGAAAATGACGTGTAATAATGTATAACAAAAAAGCATTTTTGTCTTTTGTGATTTTTTTAATATAGGGGTGACATGGCGCATTCTCCTCTGTTCAAACACAACATCATTTCGCGATGATTGCAACCTGTGGAAGCACACAAACACGTGTCAGAACAAGATATGAGAATAGCGAAAACAAGAAAAAATGTTTCAGCCAATAATAAAAACCATTTTCATAAATAATCAAATGATCCAATAGTTGAGATTAAACGCCAGTAAAAATGGCGATATCTTGTGATCTAGCCGCCTGATTGAGCTAAAATTTTGAGGGCATTTTTGTCTTTCCCCCTCTACAATTCATATGGTTGGATTTTTAAATAGAGGTCGAGAAGAAGGTGAAACTCACTGTTTAAAGCTCTCCCCAGGGTTTGGCCACGAAGGATACAGGAGTTTCTTTGGAAGTCGGCACATCCTGATTCATCATTAAAAGTTGTGAGTTTCTAATTTGGTTTTTGAATTTCTTCTTGAAAGATTCTAAAACGCCATGGCATGGGTGAAATGTACATGCCCTTGGAGTTGATTTGAAATGAATATAGCATTGCATTTTGATTTTGATTCAAGATCTGGTTTTTAATCCTTAGTTCAACATTGATTTTCATCAAATTTGGCATCTTAAATCTTTAGATTAAGGTCAAATTTTGTCTTTAATTCATTTTCCCCCAAATTCTTCTACTTTCCCTCTCTAGGTTTATTCATCCACTAAATTATCCTGGATATCAGAAGTCACCATCTCCTAAATTCATAAGTCCAGGTCTACGCTCTTCTACTAAAGTCATAGACGTGAGTAGAAGCTCTCAACTTAATACCACCACTACTAATATCCCTACTAGATCAGGTTCTCCAATAACCATGGAATCACCTATGAGTGCTCCTATCCCTGATCATTATCAAATTGTTCCGGTTGTCCAAAGTATGATATCCATGTTATCTCAAGTGAAGGATCATATGATGGAGTTCAATGAAAGAATTACAAAAATAGATAATGATAGGTGTGAAGGATCTATAGGTGACATAGTAAGCAAATAAAATAGTGGCTTATTAGTCCAATTAGGAGATAAAGTAGGAGAGCCAACACCCCAAAACCATCAAATCCCTGTGGGGAAACCTATAGGAAAACCTCCTAGAAGAAGGAACTTATATAAGAAGACATTGGAACAAAGAGAATTTAAAATTACATGTGAAATTGCAGGAACAAAATTCAAGAGTGTGGTTATAGATCATGGTTCCAATCTGAATATCATACCTTCTTCTATGATGAGAGAAACCCAATAGGAAAGGTAATGCCCTCATCTGATGTTGTATGTTTTGATGATGGAGTCCAGATAGCTTCTAGAGGGAAAATCTCAAATATTTGTGTTGATATAGAGTTGTGTCAATTCAGTTATGATTTTTTTGATCCTCGAAGGAAAATCAAAGAAAACACCCTTAGTTTTTGGTAGATCTTTCTTTAAAACAGCTACAGCTATGATTGATATTGAGGAAGGAGAGGTAATCCTTAGAAAAGAGGATAAGATTGTGTCCCTTAGTTTAGGTATTTCTGATAGCAGAAGTGTATACTTTGAAGATAACATTTTAAAAATTCCTAAGCAAGAAACTGAAGTAGGCGATTTATCTTCTCAACCTAGTTCTATCCCTAAGTCAACGGATTCTTCATAACCATCCATTAGTCCACTACCTCAAAACTTATGTAAACCATCATGCATGTCATCTCAAGTGGGATTTTTTGCTTTAAAAATACTTAACCTCCACCTGAGAAATGATATCAAGAAATTAAATCATCAAAAGAGTGAGATGCATGAATGGATGGAAAAGTTAAAAATGGAGAATGAACCATTTACTAAAAAGTTAGCTGCACTTACATTTATATCTCTGCATTGAGGACATTGCATGTTTTAGTGGGGGCTGAAGAACATTTCATGTGTTTAGAATTGCAAATCTTTGTTTGCATCATTATGTCAATAATCATTGAATGGGTTTTTGCCATATAAATTCCATTTATAATTGAAAACCCACCTTTAGGATGAACATTTTTTTCATGAACATTTTTTTCTTTCATTTCGTCAATTCTACTTTAGGGTGGATGATAGGCATCTCTCAAAGTCTTAAAGCACCAAATTTTCCTTTCCTTCATTCTCCATCCACTTTGCCATTCCAACTGCCATTCCATTTGCCATTCCACATGCCATATTCCTTTTTGTTCCCTTGAACCTTTGATGGGGGACCATCTCACCGCCGACACAAAAAGACGTCAACAACCTCGTCCAGCAGCTCGAGCTGACGTGCGTGACCCGTCGTTCAAGTATTCTGCTTAACGACAAGTCACCGAGCGTCCGTTATTTTATCGTTTATTTTGAATGTAATTTTCTTCTCGAATTATGGGCATGCCTATCTGTGTTTTGGGCCTCATCCTTTGAACGATTTATCATTTCATTGTTTTGGGAAGGCCACTCGTCAAGAGATGGTTCCTTCCCGTTTTGGCCAATTGGGCATACCTTCGACCCTATATAAAGGCTGAAATGCCCAAGAGGACCCCTTAGAGCAAGTTGATTTGAAAATTGAAGTTTGTAATTTTCCTTTCCTAGTTTTCCTAGCTTTCCCTCTCTCCATCCAGGAGATAGTTCTTCTAGTTAGATCTTGGGAGATCGTGGTCACCTTTCCTCGTCAAAGATTACCATGCAACGTCGCCATCCCCCCCCTCCCCCGCCTACTATCGTCAAGCATCTCACCATCAAGAATCTCTAGATCTTGATTAGTTCTTGCTACAAGGCACATCCAAGAAGCGTTATCTTGGGATAGTCTTGGAGCCTATGCTGCTTGTTTGCTGCCATTGCCACCACTGCCGTCTCTACCTCCACCGTGGATGCCGTTGTCGTTGCCTCTCGAGTGGCATCGCCTGTTTGGTCACCGTCATGTTGTCTCTCCACCGTCACCACCGTCACCAAGTCCTCATGCTGCTTCTTGAAAGAACTGGTGCCAGAACATACGACACTCGGCACATCCGTCCTTTCGCCTGCTCCCAACAATGCACACCGCGTGCCGCGTCCCTGCGTGATCCGAGCACCGTGCGCCGTACGCCCCCTCACGCTCCAGCGCGCAACGCCCTGTGCATCCTTTGCGCCTCCTAGCACATTGCACCCTGCACAGCCCACAAACACGTGGGCTCCAACGCGGTTCACAACCCTTGTAGTCCTATGCCCTGTGCAGCCCTACGCCAGACGCTTGACCCTGCACCTTAGACGGCCTTGCACTCTAGCACAGGCTGTGATCGCTCACAGATCCTGCGCCTTCATTCGCCCAGACAATTCGGTGCCTCGTGCTGCTCTAATTCTCCACTTCCATTGTCGCCTTCGCCCATGCAGTGCATTTGGATCTTGCACGTTTGCTTATTGCTGCCATTTTGCTCCGTCGACAGATATCGTCACCAGGCTCTACGACTATCCCCTACGCTCGCAGATTGGTTATTTCTTTCAGTGCTGTAGCTTTGTGTTCCATGCCTCCAAGAGTTAGAATTTTCATACGTCATATAAGAATATGGCCCTCGTTGTGAGATAGGAACCTCTTTGTGGTAAACCGCTAATCACTTACTAAGAAGGATTGCATGCTGACGGGAAATTAACTTTACCCCTCAACTTGTAGCATCTCATTGGTCCAAAAGGACGTTGAGGAGTCGATTGTGATCCAATCGAACTTCATCAATTTAATTGATTGTACGAGTTCCATAGTCTCTTGTTGTACTTGTCGTTGGATTTTAAAGATCACGTCATATTAATCTTGTATCATTTGACATACCAATTTCGTCCTTGTGTTGTAACATGTGCCACTCGATCCCGGTCTGTTACTGAAATCTTTAATTTACATTTTTGTGAAGATGAAGTCCATGGGTCTGAAGAATCACAATCAGAATGTTATACTGCTTCTGAGTTATTGTTTCATAATGAAATGAAAGAAAAGGTGGAAAGAGATGAGGAAGGTCAGCTGGAACACACCCATCCTAATCTTGAAGAGTATCAACCTCCTACTCCATTTTCAGAAGCAATGCATACTATAATTGTATGTAAACCCACATATAGTAGGAGAGGAGAAGAGATGAATGAATTTTCGAGACATGATTCTTTTGGCGTATTGTGAAGGGATAATTTTGGGGAATCAAGAATTGGACGAAATAATCTCTCACGTTTTGAAATGAATCCTACAACACTCAGTTAATAGAATTGAAATTCAATTGAATTTCCTTAGTGTTGCTTCCCCGACGATGATGCCAATTGATAATCAAAAAATAGGGCTGAATTTTGCAATTTTAATCCCTTGTCGTTTTTGATTTTAGCTTATACAATAAAATTTATAAAACCCTAACTTAATAGGTAAAGTGATAAGTATAGGTATCATCCAAGGGAAGATAGTAAGGAATTTAATTAGTGATCCACTTGAATAATTGGACCCTAATTAGAGTTAATTTTATATTCAATAAAGACCAGAACACCCTAATTTGATGAAGAATATAGAAAGGGGGGTAGAAGAGATGGGAAGAATAGAAGAGCGAGGAGCTCTAGATTAACTTCTTTGATCCAATAAAAGGGATCACAGGGGTCAGTTAGAGGAGATAAGAAGATACTATGATTTGGATTTAGTTTGTTTTGGGCGATTTGGTATCAAAATTTACTAACTATTAGATCATAAAGGCAATCTAAAATCTACTTGAAATTAAACTTGTTTTATAATTTTTCTCTTATTGTGCAAATGGAATAGCTAGAATCAATTTCATAATTTCTCCTCTCAATTCTACTACGGGCTTGTACATTCTGTTCAAACCAAGGGATATAGAAATGAAGACCAATATTAAGAATAAACATTACAACATTTACAAACACATAATCCAAGTCAGAGTAAAAATCAGATACCATAAAATAGAAAGCACCTAATATAGTTGATCCAAGATGAAGCTCCTTTCAATCTTGAAGCTCTGATAGAACCACCTCTAGAATGACATGCTCCTCTCGAAATTGGGTTTTCATACTTAGGTTACTTGGTACATTTTTATCTATCAATATAGGATTTATCTGAATGATCTACCATACAGATAAAAAGAGGAATTCAAGACGAGCAAATACATAAAAAAAAACACCTCAATCGGATTTCAGGATCAAAAGCTATTAATAAATACAAGTTGACCAATCATAGCCATTGTATCTATATTGATTTTTTTTTTTTTCATACACGCAATGACGTGTCGACCGCTGATTGGCTGAAATTTTTTGATTTCATCTGGCATGCCACATACCCCCTCCTATAAATAAGGAAAAATAGAAAAAGCAACTTTGTAAATAGCGATGTGCACTTACCTGTGTGCTTGCAATGCTTTGAGCCACTAATAGAGCGCCACATCATCTCCTGTGTGCGCACTGTGTATGCGTGGGCCCGGCAGCAAACTTACCTTTCGGAGAGAAACTATCCTACAACTTTGTGCACAAATTCTCAATTCAACGGGCGCGCACAAATGGACGCCACCCAAACAATGTTTGTGTTTGTGTTCCTTTTGCTTTCTCTCTCCTCCATTTTTTCTTAGAAAACCATTAAATAAATCCTGATGTGTTTCAGTTAAACCCTAGTTTAATTGCTTCAAACCATGACCAAGAGCTGTTTTAAGGGTACATTTGCAACAAAAAATTAAGAAATGCCCCTCCGATTTTAGAAATTGCGTGCAAACTCATAAATATATCCTATGGCTCCTTGAAAATTCATTTCATTTCTCTAATAAATTCTGAAACAATCCAATAAAATTCCATAAAATTATAGAAAATTCAGTAATTCGTCCCCACATTAATTAACATTAAAATAAATGTTTAAACCTGACATTTTTATGTAAACATAATTCTTCCAAGCTTATATAAATTTTCCTAAAATTCATAAATTAACAGAAAATTAGGGAAAAATCAGAATTTACTTGGAAAAAATGTTAACATGTAATATATTATAACAACCCCATTTTAAACTCTTTAAATGCATAAGATTTTGCTAATTACTTGAAATAAATACCAGATATAGGGTGTTATCATAATATTTTATAAAAAAAGTTACTTAGCATCAAGAATATAGTGTGAGTAAATTAATAATAAGACAAGTTTAGAGATTTCCAAAATTAATTGATGTTAAGTACTAAAATTCTATATCCATGGTTTGACTAGGGTGGAGAGTAATGAGCTTCTTATATTCGTGGTTTGACTGGGATGGAGAGTATCATTCCACTAAAACACTTTTAGTACTAAAATGCTTTCCACGCCTATCTCAAAACTTAAGAAAATGTTCATAGTTTATGTTGTCAACATACACCTCAAAAAATTGGAATAGTAGAAAGGAAACATAATCTATGAACAATTTTTGAAGACACTTCACAGAGACTTACCTCTCTTTCTCGATAAGCATGTATTCATAAAAAATATTGGATGATATAATTGCCACTTCTGCATTATTTCATAAATCACATGACCATGCTCAACGTTGGAAAAAAAATATTCATATAAAGTTCTATTTAAGGCAACTAGTGATGGGGAACCATCTCGCCATCAACACGGAATGATGCCAATAGCCACATCAAGCCACTCGAGCCGATGCCCACGATGCGTCGTTCAAGTACTTCGCGTGAGGATGGAGCCGCATGTGTTTTCATTATTTCTTTTCTATTGTAATTTCTTCGCTGAATTGTGGACAAGGCCTATTGTGTTTTGGGCCTCGTCCTTTTCGAACATTTTATTTTTTTGTCATTATGAGAGAACCGCTTCTCTCGAGATGGTTCACTCCAGTTACGGCCAATTGGGCATGCCTTCAACCCTATATAAAGGCCGACATGCTCCAAGAGGACAAATAGATTGGAATTTGGAAATCAAGTGGAGTCTTTCTTTCCTTTGAGTTTTCCTGTCATTCTAGTTTTCTTCTAACCATAGATAACTAGAGATAGCTTCCTACTTAGAACGTGGGTAAGTAGGAAGCTATCTCTGTGGATCGACACCCACGCCGTCTAGTTGCCACTCGTATATCTTCTTGCAATCAAGAACCACATTCTTGATCTCGTTGCTGCTGTGAGAACTCATCCAGGAAGTCCCTGTTGGGCCTGGTTTGTGGAATTATCATCACCTGCTCTAGTGCCCACGACATAACACTGCCCCGCACCCGAGAGGTTCAAGACATCTCTCTTCAGAGGAGGCCCCGGGGCAAGAAAGCCCAAGAAACCGCTTCTTGGACCTCTGTCCCAGAATTTCAAGATCTGTTTCCCTTTGGAGATCATCGCCGCCATGCCCACCTCTGAAAACCATCGCGCCGCCCCTCCTCTCCCCCTTCTAATCGAATCATCACCGTGCGCCCACACGAGCGGTCACCGTCTGGTCGCACCTCACTCTCAACCGTGCAAGTCATGCACGATTGCCATCGCACATGCGCGCACTGGAACGTCACCAAACCTGTGCGACCCTTCAAGTGCCTCGTCGTGCAGGCATTCTCTGTTCCATGCATGCCGCACGCCCTTCTGTCGTGCCAGCACACGTGCGAACGCCGCCCACCGCAGGTGTACACGGCAGTGCGGCGCGCACCTTCAGCAGCCTGTGCTGCACCCTTTGCCTCAACTTTAGCAGGCGCGCTCGCCGGCCGGCCTCTCGTTCATTTCTGTCGACACTTGTCTCAGACCCACTCCTGTTGGTGTGCTGCCTTTGTTCGAGGCTGATCTCATGACCTTGTCACGACATCAACGGGAAAACGCTCCACCAGGTTCTATCATTCCCTCCCTCGATGCAGATCCTTACTTTCCTCTCAAGCAATTTAGCACAATTTTATGCATTTAATGATATTAAAAGAGGTTTTTTCATATATTTACATGAAAATAACGTTTTCAAGTCATTTCTGATTTTTCACTAATTTTCTGTTCGTTTTACGAATTTTAAGTGATTTATGTGACCTTGAAATAATTATTTTTCAATGAAAATGGCAGGATTAAAATTTAATTTTGAGGTTAATTATTATGGGGATGAATTACTGAATTTTCAAGATTTTTCTGGATTTTTCTGGATTTTTAAGTATTTTTTTAGGATTTAATTTGATGTTTTGGTATTTATTTAAGTGAGAATGAATTTTTAAAGAGGAAAATGATATATTTACAAGGATAAAATGAGTTTTAAAGCATTTTTTACTCTTCTAGGGGCTTTTCATAATTACGAGTTGCAATTATATCCCTAAAAACAGCTCTCGTTAGTGCATAGACACATTATGTAAAAGTGGCAGGGATTGATTTGAAAATTGGCTTTGTATTTTTGTGATTTCAGGAAAATTCAGAGGAGAGAGAATGGGGAAGGGCCATATACACAATTGTTTTTGGGCGTGTCAGATGGCAATTTTCTATCTGTAAGATGGACTTTAATGCAAAACCACCAGAGATATTCGGGCGATCGACATGGCCTCATGTCGGCCGTCGGATGAGAATCCGACTGCGCTTGATGAGGGAGGCCACCGGGAGGTAAGTTCACCGCCCACGCGGCACATACAACGTGCACGAATGGGCAGTGATGTGGCATCTTTGTACTCGCATGTGCGTTGAAGAACGCACACGTAGATGCATATCATATATACCACTTAAACGTTTTTAATCTTTTCTCTTTGTTTTTATTTTTCGCCAGGGAGTACATGGCTCTCAGCAATCAAACCCAAAAATAGATTCAAAATTTTTGCATTCAATCCGCATCCAAAAAATCATGGCGTGTTAAGAAAGAAATTAATAAATAAATGAATTTAAATCCAATGGTTAAAATTGGTTTAAATTCATTTATTAATAACTTTTGATCCTAAAGTCTGATTGAGATGATTTTTTATGGATTTGCTCGTCTTGATCCCCTCTTTCTATCTGTATGTTGGATCATTCAGATCAAGCCTACATTGATGGATAAAAATGAAATTCTAATTAGGGGTAAAATTGTAATTTTATCATTTAACCTATGTAGAAAAGCCAAATTTTGAGAGGAGAGGGTCATTCTGGAGTGCTCTATCATAGCTGCAAGATAGAGAGGAGATCCATCTTGGATCAACCTATTTGGTACCTTTTTTCTTCTTTGTATTTGAACTTTTAGTGCATTTTAGATGATGTTTTAGTTAAATTTGTTCTTCGTTCTTCTTGATCTTGATCTGAACTTCTAAATCGCTAGGCTTGAGCAAACTGTACAAGCACTTACTGAGATGGAGAGGAGAGATTGAGAGATTTACCTAGCTATTCCTGGTGCAAATTAAAAAAACTATAAAAAAAACTTTAATTTCAAGGAGATTAAATTTCCCTTTTTATTATCTAAAAGTGTAGTTATTTCTAAATCATCAAACCTACAAAACCAACCAAACCAAATCAAAATTTCCCTCTCAACCTCTCTAATTGACCCCTTTGACCCTCCTCTTTGGATCAAGGAAGCCAATCTAGAGCCCCTTATTTCTTCTATTCCTCTCATCTCTTCCACCCCCCTTTCTAACTTCCTTATCTAATTAGGTTGACTTGATCTTCATTGAAGATCAAATTAACTCTAATTAGGGTTGAATTACTCAAGAAAAGCATCGAATTGGATTCCGTAGTAGCTTACCTTGGATGATACCTTTACTTATCACTACACATCTTAAGTAGGGTTTTTATAACTTTTATTGTATAAGTTGAAATTGAGAACGACAAGGATTAAAATTTAGTAACATTTACCCCAATTTTTGGCTTATCACCTATATACGATCCTGACGTTGTGGACCTTCCACTAGAAGGTCCACACTCTGAGCATCTCCAGGACGTAAGTCCTACGGACGTGGAGGGTGTATTATTTCCATGGATAGTTAGGGATACCATAACTGGGGTCCCTACCCCTACTAGTGGGTTGCCTCAACCCGTAGTATCAACACGGTCTGAAGATAGTATTTCTTCCACAATGGCCCATATTGATAGGTGATATCGAACGTAGTCTAGGACCTCATCCGGTCGACACCGAATATGATCGTATTTCCAAACGAGGATGCGATGCAGAAATGACGTCTATGCGGAGTTGGAGACGTGTTGTGAGCGTCCACAGCCGGGCTCTGATACCAAGTTGATGTCGGACGTCGTCTAGGATGTCGTCCGGTCGACACCGAGTATGATGGTTCGGTGTCGATAAGTGATGATGGTATCGGACTACAACAGTATCGTCGTCAGACAGATCAAAACCCTAACGGGTCGATGTAACTACGATGTGTTGAATGCCCTACGTGTCATACGTGCAGGGTCCGACTCGAGGGAGGCGCTGAGCCCCAAGCTTGGACAGGGTCGCCGGGTGCAGCGATGGTAGCCTCTCGAACCTTGTCAGAGCGACGAAGGCGGCTATCGCCGAACGGAATCTATCTGTAGGGCTCGCACGTAACGAACGTACTTGATAACACCCTAATTTCGGTCTTTATTTCATGTTATTAGCATGATTTATGCATTTAAAAGGCTTAAATTTGGGTTGTTATCATATATTTACACAAAAATAATGCTTCCAAGTAATTTCTGATTTTTCCCTAATTTTCTGTTAATTATATGAACTTTTAAGGATTTATTGAAGCTCGAAATAATTATTTTTGGATGAAAATGGCACATTAAAAAGTTTATTTCGACATTTATCAACATGGGAATTAATCAGGGAATTTTATAGAATTTTCTAGAATTTTTTACGAATTTTTAGGAATTTTGTGGGATTTATTTCAAGAAGAAATGCATTTATTCTATGAAAAAAGGGCATATTTATAAGAGAAAAAATGTATTTATGCAATTTCTATACTTTTCGGGGCCTTTTTGCAACGTTTCGTTGCAAAAAGACCCTGAAAACAGCTCTCGGTCGCCACGGCAGGCGTAAAGATCCTATTTAAAATCATTCAGGGTTTTATTGCAATTTTTAATATATATTTTTAATGTTTTAGGAGAAATCGGAGGAGAGAGAGTGCGCCAGGCATATAGGCAATTACTTTTAAGCGGCCCAAAAGCAATTCCAGGCTTTTTAAGGACTTTTCTGCAAAAAGGAGGATTCAAAATGCGCCAGCCAATGAGAGAGCGACACGTCATTGCGTGTTTAAAAACGAAACTAATAAATAAATCAATTTTAAATCCAATGGATTAAATTGGTTTAAAATTGAGTTATTAATAACTTTTGATCCTGAAGTCCGATTGAGATGATTTTTTTATTGAATTGTTCGTCTCAATCCCCTCTTTCTATCTGTAGGGTTAGATCATTCAGATCTAGCCTACATTGATAGATAAATATTAAGTACTAAACGGGGGTAAAATGGTGATTTTTACCCTATAACCTAAGTATAAAAGCTAAATTTCGAGAGGGGGAGCTCATTCTGGATGGTGCTCTATCACAGCAGCAAGACAGGGAGGAGCTCTAGCTTGGATCAAGTTATCTGGTACTTTTTTTCCTTGATTGTATTTGAACTTTTATGCATTTTGAATGAATTAGGTTAAGTTGTTTGTTTCTTCATCTCTATTCTGATCTGAACTTTTAAATCGCTTGGCTTGAGGGGCATGTACAAGCCCTGATTAGGATTGAGAGGAGAAATTGAGGGATTTACCTTGGCATTCAATTGCATTCCAAAAGAAAACTCTAAAAAATTTAGTTTTAATTCTTAGGAGATTAAGATTTCCCTTTTTATTTCTGATTTAGCAAATTCTCAAAACCAACCAAAACTTAAATCAAAAATTTCTTACAACCTCTCTAATTGAATTCTTTGATCCATCCAATTGGATCAATTAATTCAATCTAGAGCCCACATTTCTTCTTTTCATCTCATCTCTTCTACCCCCCTCTCTAAATTCTCACCTAATTAGGGTTACTTGATCCTCATTGAAGATCAAATTCACTCTAATTAGGATCTAAAACACCAAAAAGAAAATCAAATTGAAATTCCTACTTGCCTCCCTTGGACGACACTCATACTTATCACTATACATATTAAGTAGAGTTTTATAAATTTTATTGCATAAGCCAAAAATTCACAACGACAAAGGCTAAAAAATTTGCATAATTTTCACCCCTATTTTTGGCTTATCAATTCACTCAGTTGATCGTAGTTTTCTCAATTCATTCGCTCACCTACCTAGCCAAGCGCAGTGGAGTCAAATCAAAAGTATACTTAAAAAGGTAATAGATGAGCGACACGAGAGGATGGCGTACCTCGTCGGCATGACTCGCGGTGCAGGACCTCGATGACGTCGTTGGCGACTTAAAGCGGGTGGAGCGGAGAGATGTCGGAGAAGTCACGGCAGCTCGACTGGCGATATATCGCAGGAGCACTTGAGTTGAACTCGAAGGTGAAGAATCCAAGGGAACGAGGGGCACTACTTGAGCCAGTACAAGCGGAGGCAGGTGGGTGTTTGCTACCCAGCCCGCGATCACATGAGCAGAACGTACAATACAGTATAGGTCGGCTTGGTTTGGTAGTGGGACGGGTACGCAACATAGTTGATTCTCCTCAAGCGGTGGGGAGTTCACGATCTGTTCCTTTGGGAGGTCGTATAGGAAGGATCACCGAAGGCTGCAAATACACCCGGACAATTCGTATTCCTGTCGGAGGCTCCTCTTCCCCATCCACAATCACTCAACCAGTACCCGGTAGGTCTCGGCAGATCAATCAGATTCTCTATCAATTGATTGTCGCTTAGCGTCAATCCAACTTGGGGAGACGGGATGGTCTGGCAAATTCTGTTGTCAGAATTATGAACTAGAGGTGTCATCAGCATACAATGGCCAATCGACCATGGCACGCCCAAACAGTTTCGTCTCGACCAGGGCTCGGCATCCGCAGAGTGGGACAGTCCGCAACGGAAATTCACTGGCAAGTGCTCGCAATTCTCCACGGGGTGGATACGGTCCGCCTGGTCGTCGGCTTGTTCAGCGCCCTCAAAGGGGAGATCTGTTCTGTCCAAATTTATTGAGGGTAACAGCAATGGTTATGTCAAGGCACGCGAATCGGCTCAGGCGGATTCTGGAGAGCTCGTTAGGCTGATCATGGTGAGGGGCGGTGATACTCTTCGCTGCTTCCCGGTGACAAGTTGTCTTTCCGTTCTTTGCCCGATTCTCCTTCTTCTCGTATCTTCTTCATCCTTCCTGAATGCAACTGAGACCAAGCAAAAACAAAAACAAATCCCTTCCAAAATAATACCTGGTCTAACGTTTAGGGCGCCCATCTCCTCCCTTATATAGGGGGGGGGGGAGAATGGGCCCCTTAATGGGCCATAAACGGTCCTTTTGGGGAGCCCTTATAAATGGGCTCCCCGTTACTACCAAAGAAGAAACTAAAGAAAGAAGATGAAGGGGGGGGGGGGGGCGGAGGGGATTAGGGGAAATAAGAAAAGAAACGGGAAACGGGCAAGGGGAGAGGGGGTCAAAGGAATGCCCCTCCCCCTTGACGGTAAAAGGGCGGACAAACGACGTGTCGCGGATGCCACAAACACGCGACAAAAACATAATGACGAGAACGGGAAAGAGACAAACACGTAGAAAAAATGATGAAAACAAATGATAAGCAAGCTTTTATCACCCGGTCTTCGATGTCAAGGGCGGGCAACGCAGACAATGTCGTATACAAACTTTAATAGTGTATGCCCTCAATAGGCAGCCGTCTAGTGAGAATTTAGTAGTTTCATTGGCGGATGAAATTCACCGCTGGCTGGGCAAGGCTCCGATACGGAGTAGCCCCACACCACCGCTTGTCAGAGGAGCTGCACCGACTCAAGTCGCACGACCCAACAGACCACCAGCACGCTACTACTATCAACAATGTGAGCAATAGTGGGAAATTCATCGTCGGCAATCTACATCACCTGATCGGTATTGTCCTCCACGATACCATGAAGCCAAGAGCTACCCAGCACAGGGAAGTTTCTGCCCCGCTGAAATTCACTACCCATCGCCACAGAGTGGCCCAGCTTACTCAGAACGTCCTTGGAATGACATTCCCACGTACCCATACGGCGCTGCCCCACCGCTAGTACTTGAGGCCAACCATACGTTGCGCCTCCAGCACAAAACTACCCGAAAGGTCCAAATGGACCTACATATCCCAACGGGCCGACCATCGTGCCCGGACCATATGGCCCAATCCAGAATGTAGCCCCTAAGCATGGGCCTTTTACCACCCCAGTGTCTCACCCATATAGGGCACCGCCAGTAAACACACCCATGCTCCTCCGTATGCGCCGGCACCTACCTATGTGCCGCGTGACGTTTATCATGCACATGGACCAAAGCAAGAGCCGCACACGGCGTAACAGGTGGAGTCTACCACAAGGCCTCCATACCAGGCAGCCTATGGGCCACCACCTACCTAGGGGCCGACTGCCCCTGTGGCCAACCAAGTGGTTCTGCCAACTTACGTGCAACTGATACAATATGGATATGGTGAGTATGCCCCATTGGCAGCTCCTTATGTGGCCCCTACACACGAACCCACCGATTAATACAGGCCACGTCTGCCACAGCATCAACATCAATATGAGGACGATGAAAGAGACCGACGTCATGAAGCCCATAGGGCTATGATCCAAAAACGTGTACGAATGGAAGCCCCAATTTATGAAGGTCAAGGAACCCTAAGGACTATACGGATTGGGAATCCGATTTAGAAAGCTACTTCTAGTTGTATGACCTGGGCAACGATCTATGTGTGTCATACGCTGAAGCAAGACTTGGTGGACAGGCCAAGATCTAAAATGAGAAGGAAGCGGCTCGACGCCAAGGAGAGCCTTCTCCGACATGGGAACAAATGTCTAGAAGACAGAAAGACAAATATGTTCCCAAGTTATACATGACCCGTTTACTCTTGAAATGGATGGACCTTAAGCAATGAAGGCATAAGGTCAGTGATTATATTGAGGAATTCGAGGAATTCCAACTGCAATCCAAATTTGTGGAAACTCCACAAGTCCAAATTGCATTTTTCATTCATGGATCATGTAGTGATTTAGGCGTAAGCGTGCTGGAGCAGAATCCAGCCACGGCTGACCAAGCATATATCCTCGTCGAGGGTAACGAGTACTCCATTGAGGACGTCACTCCATCACGCGCGGTTGCCACATAGACGACAACTACTAACAACAACACTGCAGCCACAACTACCAAATTGTCGAGTAACTCATGATGGACTAGAGGAACTATGATCCCCTCCAGAGTTACTCCACCACTAGCTACAATGGTGACCGCAGCCCAAACAACATCATCAAATATATCCACGGCCTGAGCCCGAGCCGCTACACGAGAGCCCATGCAATGCTTTAAATTGAAGGGCTTGGGACATCGTCGAACCGAATGTCTGTCACTTCTTCACATGGACATTCATTGAAACCCGGTAGAACCCATACCGGAAGATGATTTAGAGGTAGATGAATTTCCAGGAGAACTTCCCGTAGAAGAAGGGTACGACGAGCCCTTAGGGTACATTCAGATTACCTTGATAACATCCGCACCAGAACCACCAGTAGTAAACTTGCAGATTCAGCAAAGCAGAGTAGAAGCCAGCAGCACGAGCTCCGCCCAGCCAGCTCCTAAGCGATCCCCAGTTCCTAGCCCTATAGTGGCATTAACGACCCCTCAGACCAGGTCCAGCTAGTTGAAACAGTTGACCATCCGCACTAAGTTAAATCAAGGTCAACAGAATCCTACTCCCATGGTCATCCTACCGCCCTCTACGAATTCAATAGGACCATCACACGTTGACTCAGCTCAACACACATCTATTTTCTACTTGTACGTCAAAATTGGAGGACGTACATTCATATTGATAGTTGATAGTGGCAGCTGCTTTAACGCAGTCTTTCACGAAACTGCCACTAAGCTGGGATTAACTCACATACCACATCCCACTCCCTAGAACATCTCGTGGATTGACGCATCGACCTTATCGGTCAGATCTGAGTGTTATGTCCCATTAAAAATGAGCACTTATGACAAGAAAGTGATGTGCAACGTACTACCGATAAAAATCGGTATCATCATCTTAGGACTACCATGGTTATTCGACCATGCCGTCCAAATTTCTGTGCAGGCCAACACCTACACATTCATCTATGGCGGTCAACAATTAATATGGTACCCGTCGACCAAGAAACTGAACCCTTCCGCATTGACCATGCCAACTCCTACCCGGCAACCTCGGAACACCCTGATCATGAATGGATGCATATTTCATCGTCAACTAGATGAAGACACATCAAGTATGCCTGTCTATTTTGCGCTTACCTTAGTTGTTCCCAATAAGGAACCTGAGCAGGATATCACGACCCTAGAGGCCACTCAGCTAGTGGACGAATTCAAGGAGGTATTCCTCGAGGAACTACCCAATGAATTAGCTCCATTGTGTGACATACAGCACCATTGTGTGACTTAGTACCAGGAGCATACCTCCCAAATTTTTCGCACTATCAGATGGATCCAGTGAACTACGAGGAGCTTCATCGACAAGTCAAATAGCTTCTATCTCAAGGACTTATTTGAGAAAGTCTTAGCCCTTGTGCCGTACCAGCACTTCTCGTGCCAAAGAAAGACAGAACTTGGCGAATGCCATTTTGTTGAATAGGTCTTGGACTCGAGAGCAATCAACAAGATCACTGTGATGTATCGGTTTGCAATCCCTCGAGTCCAAGACCTATTCGACGAAATGGCAAGAGCCACCATTTTCTCAAAGATTGACCTGAAAAGAATATATCATCAAGTAAGAATCCATCCCAGCGATAAAATGAAGACCTTTTTCAAGATAAAAGACGGTCTACTTGAATGGAATGTAATGCCATTCGGGCTATCTAATGCCCCTAGCACCTTTCAAAGATTCATGAATGAGGTACTTCGCCCATTCATTAGAAAATTTGTCATCGTCTATTTCGACGACATTTGCGTTTACAATACTAGCAGAGATGAACATATGCAGCACCTACGAGATGTGTGCTCTGCACTCCAATGGGAAAAGCTCTATGCTCACCCAAAAAAGTGTACCTTCTTCACCTCGGAGGTATCATTCCTCAGATTTATCCTCTCTGCTCAATGAGTATCAGGCGACACGGATAAGATAGAGGCCATCACCACCTGGCCAAAATTAAAGGAGGTGCACAACGTCTGAAGTTTTATGGGATTAGCCACATTTTATTGTAGATTCGTGCCAGGATTTAGCGGGGTTACTGCCCCTATCGCAGATTTACAATGCAAGAAAAAAATTGAATGGACCCCGGCAATCGATAAGGCCTTCGAACTCCTAAAAAGGCTTATGACCAAAGCACCGGTCTTGACACTTCCTGACTTCATCAAGGTATTCAAAGTTGCATGTGACGCCTCACGAGTACGCATAGGAGGAGTACTTTCCCAGGAAGGACATCCAATTGAGTTTTTTAGTGAGAAGTTAAATGACACATGCCTGAAATACGATAAGTATGACCGTGAATTTTATGTGCTAGTCCAAGCCCTCTGACATTGGAGGCATTATCTTCTACCCCAAGAATTCAACCTATATTCGGACCATAGTGCTCTTCGGCACTCACACAATCAGCGGAAAGCCAGCAACTGTCATGCCCGTTAGATAGCGTACCTCTAAAATTACATATTCGTAGCTCGGCATAAGAAAGGAAAAGATAATGCCATGGCTGATGCCCAAAGTCGACGGCCACTAGTACTAAACATGATACAAATGCAAATAGTGGGTTTCAAACATATCAAGACCAATTACGATGAATATCCAGATTTTGGACCTCTTCTGCATGCTCTAAATGATAGAATGAGCACAGAATTTCGTGGTTATTATCTGTTAGATTGTTACCTCTTCTATGGAAAGAGATATGCATCCCACGAACGTCACTAAGAGACTATCTCATTTGGGAGACTCACGCTGGAGGCCTTAGCGGCCATTTTGGCATCAACAAGACTATACAGGCCGTAGAGTATCAATTCTACTTGCCCTCTCTTCAAAGAGATGTCGACAAAGTCATATCATGTTGCCTTATGCACTCACGAGCCAAGATGATGAAACAGAATTCCGGCCTGTACACGCCACTCCCAGTGCCTATTAGACCCAGGGATGATCTTAGTATAGATTTCATCTTAGGACTCCCTAAGACCACGCAATGACATGATTAAGTCATGGTCGTCATGGATAGATTCGCTAAAATGGCACATTTTGTGATGTGCTCCAAGACCTCGGACGCATCCTGTGTCGCGAAACTCTTCTTTGACAATATTTTCAAACTGCATGGAGTGCCAAAAACCATAGTCTCGGATTGCGGTGCGATTTACGAGCTATTTCTGGAAAACACTTTGGGTCCTCAAGGGGACCCAATTGAAATTTTCCACCGCCTACCATCCCCAAATGGATGGCCAGATCGAAGTTGTCAACTGCAGCCTTGGCAACTTATTACAGTCAATAGTTAGAGAAAATACTAGCTCTTGGTATCTTGTGATACCCCGAGCCAAATTTGCATATAATTCTTTGGTCAACCGTACTAGCGGCAAGACCCCATTTTAAATTATCTATCGTCAAATACCCCGCCGACCCCTAGACGTCATGCCACTAGACGAGCATACTAGAATTTCAGAGGAGGGGCTAGATTTTGCATTGGATATTAAGATTATGCATCACAACACTCATTCTAGCATCGCATTGAAAAATGACAAGTATAAATCACTAGCTGATAAAGGACGATGGCCCATTAAGTTTGCCAGGGGAGATCAAGTCATGATCCAATTACGGCCTGAGATATACTCTCTTGGGGTCGATACGAAATTACACCCTCCTGGGGTGATCAATGACAACGCCTATGAGGTGAGCATCCCTCCAGAGTGGGGGATATTTCCAACCTTCAATGTAAGCGACTTAGTGCACTACCATCCTTCTTCACCCGACGATAAGCCTCACAGCCCTCCAAACATAACCAGAAGTGAGCACCTTACACACTTGTCCCGTCCCTTCCATTTAAAACCCATGAGGCTGGAAAATATTGAGACAATACTGCAGGAATTAATTAATACTGTAGGGGAGCGGTTGGACCGCAGATTCCTTGTTCATTGGCAGGGTCGACCAACTTCAGAAGATACCTAGATCTCAAAAGCTGAGCTATATATGATTCGACCAGAGCTAGTGCATCCGCTCGAAGACATCGTCGGCGTCAACTTGTCGAAGCCGAATTCCTCCCACCCCGGGAGAATGATGGGGGACCATCTCGCCATCAAAATGGAACGATGCTAACAGCCACACCAAGCCACTCGAGCCGATGCCCACGATGCATCGTTCAAGTACTCCACGTGAGGATGGAGCCGCACGTCTTTCATTATTTCTTTTCTATTGTAATTTCTTCGCTGAATTGTGGACAAGGTCTATCTTGTTTTGGGCCTCGTCATTTTTGAACATTTTATTTTTTTCATCCTTATGAGAGAACCGCTCCTCTCGAGATAGTTCACTTTAGCTACGGCCAATTGGGCATGCCTTCGACCCTATATAAAGGTCAGCATGCTCCAAGAGGACAAATGATTGGAATTTGGAAATCAAGTAGAGTCTTTCTTTCCTTTGAGTTTTCCTGTCATTCTATTTTTCTTCTAACCATATATAACTAGAGATAGATTCCTACTTAGAACGTGGGTACATGTGGCCTCCTTCCACGACACCAGATTTCCATGGATCGACACCCACGTCGTCTAGTAACCACTCTTACATCTTCTTGCAACCAAGAACCGCATTCTTGATATCGTTGCTGCTCTGAGAACTCATCGAGGAAGTCCCTCTTGGAGCTAGTTTATGAAATTTTCATCGCCTGCTCTAGTGGCCACGAACGTGACACTGCCCTGCACCTGAGAGGTTCAAGACATCTCTCTTATTGGGAGGCCCCAGCACAAGAAAGTCCAAGAAATTGCTTCTTGGACCTCTGTCCTGGAATTCCAAGATATGTTTCCCTTGGGAGATCATCGTCGCCACGTGCCTCGGAAAACCTTTGCACCGCCCCCCTCTCCCGCTTGTAATCGGACCATCGCCGTGCACCCACATGCTCAATCACTGTCTGGTTGTGCCTCTGATGTAGGACGACTACGGGGTAGGCGAGGAAGGGCGGGACGACAGGACTAGGGGTACGATAGGCGTGAGGGATAAAACAATCTATTTGACGTAGGATGACTACGGGGTAGGCGACGAAGGGCGGGACGATAGGACTAGGGGTAGGATAGGCGTGAGGGATAAAACAATCCACAGAAATTCACGGTCGGATCCGGACTTTAAAACCGATGAAAATCTGGTGGTGCAGCTTCGACCCTTATCGAGGGCGGGAGTACTGTCTTCCCCCACCGCGACGATGCCTAAGCACCGAAATCAATACGTCGAATTCGCGTCGCGAGAAAACACTCGAGAGGTAGGTTGAAGAAGCAGAGAATCCAAACCAATTCAGATTCTGACGGCAGTGGAAACATCCCGAGAAAACACTGGACGGAGAACACGTCTACACCAAAGAGTTCAGGCGTAGCTCAGCACCGTAGTGTGTAAAGAGGTTGCGGGCAATTCTGAACGTGACGAGGCTGGGCGAATCCGGGCGTTGAGCAGCCCACTGGACGAGGACGAGGCTGGACAATTCGGGCGTTGAACGGCGCTGGTTAAGTGCGGTTGTCGTGGGCGCAGTGTCAAGCGTGGGCGAACACCCGCGCGCGCGAAGCGCGCAAAGGGTGCGCGGAGTGCACGAAGTGCGGCGGAGCGCACCCGTGCGCGCGCAGCGCGCGCGGCTTGAAGCGCCGACTTCGTCTGGACAGGGGCAGCCGGAGTGCGGTCTCGGGCGGCTCTGGCGAAGGTTGTCGGGGCAGGCGAGGGCGGCGCACGGGCAGCACGCGGACGGTGCGCGGGCGGCGCGCGGATGACGCGCGCGGCGCGCGCGGATGGTGCGCGGCGGCGCGCGGACAACGCACGGCGGCACGCAGGCAGCGCGCGGCGTACGCGCGGCGCGCGCGGCGCGCGGTGAAGCACAGGCGGGGCGCCGGCGATGCGCGGGCAGGGCGCCGGCGATGTGCGGGCGGCACGTGGGCAGTCTGGGTGGCCCCTTGGCGGACTACCTGGGTAGCCTTGGGCGAGAGAGAGAGGAAGAGAGAGAGAGAGAGAATGGAGAGAAAGAGAGAGAAGAGAAAGAGAGGAGAGGGGAGGCCGACGTCGCAAGGACACGGTAGTGGCGGCAGCGGCGACGGCGGCGGCAACGGCGACTAGGGTTTGGAAGGTGGAAGATAGGGGAGGCGGGGCAATCCTCCAAGAAGAGTTAAACAGAAAAACTCGATTCTTGAATTATGGTTGCCTAATGTTTCTTGAAAACAATGGCCTATATATAGGCCTCGGAGGAAAGAGAAAATGACGAGAAAATAAAGACGTGCGCCGTGTCACGCCAAAGGGTAGTTGTGGATCTGCCTCTGGCGTCATGTTATGACGCGCGTAGGGACGTGCGTAGGTGGAGACGTGCTTGTCGACGGTTGTGGCATGTTGACTGCGGTTGACTCCGGTTGACCGTGGTCCATAGCGGGCATGTTGACTCCGGTTGACCGTGGTGACGTGTTCGATGCTGAAGTGTTGGCGTCCTCTCCATCAGCCTCGCTCTTGACCATGCAAGTCAGACATTATTACTGTCGCGTGCACGCACACCGGAACGTCACCGACCACGTGCAACCCTTGCAGAGCCTCGTCGCATAGGCATTCTCTGTTCCACGCACGCCGCACACCCTACTATCGAGCCCGCGCGCGTACGGACGCCGCCCATTGAGCGCGCACAAGGTTGTGCTACGTGCACCTTCACCAGCATGTGACGCGCCCTCTGCCTCGACTTTAGCAGGCACACCCACCGGCTGGCCTCTTGTTTGTTTCAGGTGACACTTGTCTCGGACCCACTCTCGTTGGTGCGCTGCCTTTGTTCGGGCTGATCTCACGATCCTTTCATGACATAATCAGGTTCTATTGTTCCCTCCCTTGACGCAAATCCTTACTTTCCTCTCAATGCTTGTCGATTTGTTCTTTCGTTCATTGAGGGATAGGCACCTCTTCGTCAAACTGAAGTTACTCCACTTAGTGAGAGTTGGGATTTCTCTTTGTGGTAAAACATTAATCGTTTCTTGGAGGATTGGATGCCGACGGGTAATACGACTACTCCTCATCTTACGTGTCGAATTTGGTCCAAAGGGACGTTGGGAAGTCGATTTTGATCTAAATCGAACTTCGCCAATTTAACTGATCATTGGACTTTGACAGTTATTTCTTCGTACTCTGTCATTATTTTTCGAAATTTGCATCATAACATCTAGATAATTTCATTGCACATGTTGACTCCTGTGGTGTAATATGTGTCGATTGATTCCGGCCGACAGTGTTTTACATCAACCAGATTACTCATTATACATAACTTTTGGTTGTGCTCCATATTTAAAATTGTATTCACAAAATAATCTTGACCCAAGATGTGACAGATATACCTTGTTGGGATACAGCTATAGCACATGGATTACAGATTCCTCTCATTAGCACGTGTAAAATTTTAATCTACAGGTGGGGTTTATTTCTATAATAGATACTTTTGTCTTTTCATCTACACCTAAAATTAGTGATATTGGGATACTAAAATCACGTCATATAGTCCTTCAGGAAAACATTTATATTCATGTCATTCATGACATTCATGGATTGTAATAAATACCTAATCAGACTCAAGATACATCAAGGGATGGTATGTCGGAATTGTCTGCACATACAGAGTCCAATCCGATTAGGGCATTAGAAACAAATCCATCTCAACAAACTGCTTTAAGCCCTTGAATAATTTTCATCTATAGACATACCAAAAAATGCTCTAATGATTAGTCCTGTTACCTTATGATGTGATACGATGTCGGCCGGGATCGAGCGGCTCGTATTACATCACAGGGAATGAATGGATGCGTGAGATGCAAGCTGATGAAGTGAAAGAACGAATGAGCAGTTGTAGGTATCGTTGGGTGAGAGGTGTAAGTCACGCCGGACAACAAGGGGAATGATCCTAGGATCAGACTCCCAATGACCCGCTAGACCTACTAGACGACTAATTAGTGAGGGGCGTTTTATGGCCCACGAATGTTCGGCGTCTAAAAATCAAGCGAGAATCCTTCAACCTCAAGAATTCCTACACTCGACGACGGTGGCTATCCTATCCGAGATTTATGATGACAATAATGGCAGAGGACGCGATAGCGGAAGACGAGACTGAAGAAGATAATAATGCTGTAAATATGGAGGGGAGACGAGACTGACCTTTGGGTATCGCTAGTCCAAGGCGTTCGTGTAATCCCGTCGAGTTGAAGGCGAGATGTGGACGGCTCGGGTCGTACGATCGACTAGCGACGACATGTTCCGTTCAGCAGGTTTCCCAGCCTGGTGGCGAAGGCACTCGGTGATGCTGGGTCGGCCGACCTTTGTCGCGCACGCGGGCTGGCGCCGCCGCGGGGCGCGCGCGCGGGTGGGCGCATGGCGCTTGTTGCGCGCAGCCAGAAAGGCACGGTGGCGCGCGCGCAGGGGAATGTGGCCGGGTGGATGACGCGGGCGAGCGAAGGAGAAGGATCAGGGCGCGAAGGGGTGAGGACGGTGGGGTAAGAAGTTCAAGAAAGAGGGAGAGGGCGCACAGTCAAGAAAGGTTGGAAGGGAAAGGGGAAGGGGTGCAAGGGTGAAGAGGGTCAAGAATTGGGTGACTCAAGAATATGGGGAAGGGGGGGAAGAAATGGTCAAGAACGTGGGAGGGGATCAAGAACGTGGGGAAATGGATCAAGAACGTGGAAGAAGGGATCAAGAATGCAGGGAAATGGATCAAGAACGTGGAAGAAGGGATCAAGAACGCGGGGAAATGGATCAAGAACGTGGAAGAAGGGATCAAGAACGCGGGGAAATGGATCAAGAACATGGTAGGAGGGATCAAAAACGCGATGGGAAGGGGAATGGATGGTGGAGGTGGGAAAAGGTACCAAGAAATGGCTTTCTTGAACTGTAACAACCAAGAACCCTCCAAGAGAGAGGAGTTTTTGATGGATCTGGGGTGTGCTCCCTCGGCGGAGCAGATTTCCCCGGTTGATGGCGCTTCTTGAATCTACCAAGACCCCCAGAGTAATCTCGACGAAGGCCTCTTTCGATTCTTGATGGCGGCGGCTTCTTGAAACTCTTTCCTCGCACCGGAGTGATCTCGACGGTGCGCTTTAACACGTCTCCCTCGGAGTGATCTCAATGGGAGAGACGTGGGCTCTACCCACGGAGTGATCTCAACGTGGGGTGGGGCTAGCCAAACCCCCTACACTACTCTCTACGATAGGGGGGGAGACGAATTGTGAATAAACTTTTCAACAATGACTCCAAGGTGTTCCTTGGGCATGCCATCCCCTTATATAGTGAGGATGGGTGCCAAGTGAACGTGGGAGAGGACGAACCGTCGCGAGACGTGGTTCGGCCTCTCCTTACAAATTCAAAATACAAACATAAAAAGTAAAAACGACGAGGACGGGGCCCAACAACATTGGCCCAGTCCACAAATCCGAAAATACAAACACACATGAAAATGAGCATAAGTAAAAAGATAAAAGTTCTTACGCGGGGTACTTAAACCCCGGGTAGCGAGCGTCGGCGCAAGCTGCTTGGCGTGGCTGATGACATCCCGTCACGTCATCCTCGAGATGGTTCTTCGTCATCGTGGCGTCATCCTCGAGATGGTCCTCCATCACCTTATTGGAAACAAATTCACAGATTGCTCATAGTCTAGACCATACACCTGAAACAAGGAATTATCTTGAAAACCAAGGGCCCTCAAGATGTATACCATCTAGAAAACATAAATATCTGATCACTGCATAATGAGGACTATTTGAATTCAACAAAGTATTATACAAAATGATTGAGTTCTTTCTGTATTATACATAATATGCCTCAATTTTTTACAGCAACCGTAACTGAAATAATTGAACCTACCTCATTCACCATTACATTCAAGAATCTACACTAGATGGAAGGTATGACAACAGAGTATCGAGTCTTAGTGCTCAGTACCACATTCAAATTAGTTCTTACGAATCTTAATTTCCATGTTATTCAAGGTTAATGAGTTTATAGGCTAGAATGTAAAACTATTGAAAATATTGAAGAATACTATCATTTCACCTTAATAAAGTGATGTAATACGATCGGCCGGGATCGATCGGCTCGTATTACGTCACAGGGATATGATGCAATTCCGTGAAATGCAAAGCGAAGAAGTATGAAAACAAATGAGCAGCGGAGGATCAACGGATAATGGCGCAACCCGTATCGATCAGAGAGGAGAGAATGATCCTGAGATCAAACTCCCAATGACCCACAAGAACTACTAGACGACTACGACGAGAGGGGCTTTTGATGGCCCTGGAGTGTTCGGCATCTAAGAAGATGGTTATCCGTCAACCACAAGAACTCCTACACTCGACGAAGGTGGCTATCCTATCCGAGATTCGTAATGAAATTATGGTAGAGGACGCGATAGCGGACGACGAAACTGCAGAAAGTAATGATACTGGTAGGATGGAGAGGAGACGAGAAGATACCTGAGTAACGCTAGTCCACGGCGAACAGGTTCCTTCCAAATAATCGATGAAGTACGGGTGATGCCGACGGAGAAGACCAATCGAACACGGCTGATTCCGGGTCGGTGGTGCCAACCAGGTGATCGCTCGAAGGATGTTCAGTAATCACGATGAATGGGGCGAAGGAGCGGTTCGTGATGGTGCAGAGTCGCAGACACCGAGCGCCGCGGGCTATCGGGAGCACGGCGCGAGCACCAGCCGACAAAGGCACGGAACGTTCAGGGATTCAGCTTGCCATGCACACGGTCGTCGCACGGGGGAAAATCACAGAGACAGTGAGGCAAGCTGTCGTCCGCAGGGTAGTCAGTCCACGGCCACGTGCAGCGGGTGCACGCCAAAGATAGGAACGGTGGACGGCCACGCGAGCGCGTGAGGCAGGTTGCGGCAGGGCCGCACGCGCGCGGGGCTATGGTTAGCGCGTAGGGGCGGAGGCTGGACAGACGGATGATATGTCGGGAGGGCGTGAAATGCAGGGGATAGGGTGGGATGAACGGCGAGGAAGGAGGGACAATGGGCCAATGAGTGAGGGTGGCAGGGTGAGAGGGCGGCGTGGCGAGGACGACCGGCGGGAATGCATGGAAAGCAGGAACGGGGCAGCACGAGAGTTGCATAGAGGGTGAGACGGGCGAGGGAGGAAGGGGCGACGACGGATGGGTAAAGGCGAGGATCAAGAAAGGCGGGGGACGGCAGGTATGGGCGACAAAGAAAGAAACGAGAGGAAAGTGGGAGGATAGCGGTGGGCAAGAAGATGGGTTTCAAGGGGCGCGGACGTGGATGAAGGTTCAAGAAACGGGAAGGAATGGTGGTATGGACGGTGGAGCAAACCAAGGATGGATGGGAGATGGATGGAGGTGGGGAATGATCAGGCGAGGGGGAGGGATGGAAGGAGACAGGGATCGGTGATGAACCTGGTGCCCGGTAGGGGTTCTTGATTCGTAACAGCCCCAAGAAATCCCCAAGAAGTGTTTCTTGAGGGGTCTTGGAGATGCTCATGGTGGTGGCTCCGAGGGGATTCCTCGATGCGGGGTGGGTCGACGGCGGTCTTGGACCTTTGGGCTCCTCCGGAGTGATCTTGATGACGGAGTCTTCTTGACCAAGCGCAGACGACGTTCTTGAATCTTTATACCGTACCGGAGTGATCTTGACGGCACGCTTGAACACGTTCCCTCGGAGTGGTCTCGACGAGAGAACGTGGGCTCTAAACCACGGAGTGATCTCGACGCGGGTGAGGCTAGCCGGGCCTCCTACTCTACTCTCTACGATATGGGGAGGCTAAAGCTTGAAATTTTCAACAAATGACTCCAAAGAGTTCCTTGGGCATGCCATCCCCTTATATAGTGAGGATGGGTGCAAAGTGAACGTGGGGAGAGGACGAACCGTCACGAGATGTGGTTCGGCCTCTCCTTACAAATTTGAAATACAAATGAAAATAAAAGGAAAGACGAAGGACGGGGCCCAACATTGGCCCAATCCATAAAATCCAAAGACATAAGCAAAACGTTAACGAACACAAGAAAAGATAGGGACGCTTACGCGGGGTACTTGAACCCCGGGTGGCGAGCGTCGGCGCGAGCTGCTCGATGTGTCTGATGACGTCCCGGCGTGTCGTCTCCAAGATGGTCCTCCATCATAAAGTCTTCAATCTAGTTCTAGCATTTGGTTCTACTGGATTTCAAACAGATACATTAATGTTTTTCAAACTTCAGAGTGATCCTAATTTTAATTTAATTTGTTTTTATGATATTTTAATAATTTGTCCTAATACCTCTAAGATTACAAGTCTTGTTCATCATTTACATTATAAACATGCCTTGGGAGATTTTCTTCCTGCATATTATTTTATAGTAATCAAATTTATAGGACAAAAAAGTAGTTGCATTTTATCTCAATCCAAATATGTGTTTCATATATTGCTTTGCTTAAATACATAAAACTGTAAACCATCATATACACCGTACACAGTTTACATTTTTCTTATGCAAAACACTATTTCAAACAATGAGCCAATTTGTTGTCAGATTGTTGGCTCTCTTGAATATCTTACACTTATTCAAGAAGAAATAGCCTTTCATGTGAAATTATGCTTCTCAAAAGGTACATTCACCAGCGTACAATGTCTGGCAAGCTTTGAAGTATCCTATGTCAATAAGGACTTCACATTTAACTATTAATGCTTTAAGGGGCGCAGATTCAGCAGGAGATGGCATATTTAGATGATCAACATATGCATTCCAGTTTACATGGGCAAAAATATCATGTTGTGGATCTCCAAAAATGATGCAACAGTTGAAAGGTTAAGCATGGAAGCAGACTGCAATGCCCTTGCCAATTGTGCTTTAGAAATTCTCTAGGTACAGTCACCTCCAAAAGAAATCTGTGCCATCCCTGCGGACGAAACAATCATGGTGCGTGACTATGTAGGGCAACATTTCTTGCTGAAATTTTGGTGTTTCATGACAGGTCAAAACACATTGTGAAGAAAAACATTTCAATCAAGTTAATGTTCCCTAAATAATAACTCACTGATGAATTAGCGAACCACTCTCCGAACATCAGTTCAGTATGCTCGAGGATAAGGTCAAAATCTTCAAGCTTCAATCGGACTCAATGGGGGATTTGAAGTGAGTCAGACTCCCTACCAAGTCAGCAGGGAAATGAACACTGTTTCGATTGATAGGCTTTGTAATAAAGACTTGCTCGTAAAAATTTAACATATATTCCTATAATTGTGGTTATAATTAAATCCTAGGATTCAATATAAGTTTGAAAATACATATGAAACACTTTCTTAAGCTATGATTAAATCTTACCTTAGTCGTCATATTTAGTTAGAAAAAATAGCATAAAGTTATAGAAACTTAGTATTTTAATGGTTTTTATATACTAAGATAAAGACAATCAAATTATGCTTGATTCAATTTTCAAAAACTTTACTAGTCTTCTAACTGATTTATCACTGTTTTGCCTATCTCAAGCTCCCTTCTTCCTTCTACTCTCACATTTTTTGTTCTTGATAGAGGGTGATTCTTTACAATGCATAATCCTATATAGTTTCATGTTAATCAACTGATTCATAATCTCAAATGGTTCACAAAATATGGGGAAATGAACTTTCAGAGCAACAATAGGTTCATAGTTCTTAAGACACAAGAAAAGCCTCGAGCATGAACACAAAAACTGATTTGCATCTTTGCTAGATATAGTAGAGTGTAAGATTCTACTACATTTTAAGATTGTATGAAGGAAACATGTGAGAATACCTTGAGATTTATGGCACTTACTCGCAGCCAACTCCTTTTCTCTGGTCGATACCAAGAGGATACTATGAAAAAAAACCTTGTGGATCTAGAGAACGTGAAGAAGATATAGAGAAAGTACATAAACCAATGGAGAAAACATTTCCAAAATGAAATACACATAAAATAGGTACAAAAAAATTTAATTTGTTGGCAAGGCTCTGTAGATCTCAGTATCATTAATGTGTAACTGGCAACAGATGTCGTTAAGGAATAACAGGGCAGCAGTTTCTATTAAGGCTAATGGGCGATGACTATTATAGTGATTCCAATGTTCTCCTTTTCATTTTATGATCTTTGCACTTCTGTTTTTTAGGTCTTTTTTACTGGGTGCAGCTTCTTTGATTATTGGATGTTTTGTTTAATGTTTCCTGATTTTTTGGTTTCCTATTTCATTTTTAACCTATTTCATACTCTATTGGAAATTGGGTATGTAGCCTTTTTGTTATCCATTACTTGTCTTGGGTTCTCCTCTTTGTTGGCATTGTTTCTGTCATTTTTGATCCAGGGCTATGGATCCGAAGCCCAAACTCTGTTTGAGAGGCTATAAGTCTGATGTCGGCATTGGAGTCAAATATCATACCTTGGCTCGTTAATACCCTTCCTCAAGCTCCGGCACAGGTAGACACTGAGCTTGGCACACATCCAACTGAACTGATATGTTCGCGTGGGCTTTGTTAGTGTATATGCTACTTGTTCTTTGATGGAGGTGAAAAACATTTTAAGATTCTTTAAGGCCACCTGCTTCCAAACAAAGTGAAAGTAAATCTCCACATGTTTGTTGTTGCATAGAAGAAGGGATTAGCAGCCATTTATGTTGCTCCAATGTTCTCATAATAAAGAATTGGCTTAGGCTGAAGTCGAAGCTCCACTACTTAAATAAGATATTTTAACCATAGGACTTCAGATGTAGAATTCTTTAAGGCTTTGTACTCAGCCTTAGTGCTAGAGTGCACTATAGTTGGTTACTGCTTGGCACTCCAAGATCTAAGATTACATCTTAAGTAATTGAGGTGGCCGCTAGTTGACCTTGAATCAGCCTCACTTGCTGCCCAATCAGCACACCTGAAGGCATTTTTACAAATTAGAACTTTTAAATTCCATAGTCAAAATTGAATCCTTTCCTTGAGACAGTATAAGAGTTGTTTCACTTAAATATAGTGATTTCCAATGGATCTTGCATTTTTTTAAGCTCCATCCACCGCATGAGAAATGCCAGGCTGTATCAAGTTTGCATATGGTAGAGCTAATACAGTGCTCCTAAATGGTTTGGAGTAAACACAGTTGGTGTCATTTTAACTTGTAGGATTATCACCTCATAGAGTTGTTACTAGTTTGCAATAATTTCATATTAGATTGTTGGATCACAAAAGTTAAATATTTTTATTGCACAAGTTCACAGCCATCAGCACCCGTGATAAGTCATATCCAAAGAAAATATCGTACTCTTACTGCATCCCTGATCACAAACAAGCTAAAAGTCATAGTGAATTATTAGGTTTGAATTTTGCCACTTTTAGTGTAAAACAATGGTGCTTATTCTGAGATTCTCATTGTTGCTAGACTCTTGGATTGGGGGACTGGAAACTTCTAAAGATTCAGGTTGGGACGAGACCAAAACTACAGAAATTTCACTTAATTGCACATGTTAATGGTGTGACTTGTTAACTGGATGTTGAAAGACCTCGTGTGTGGAAATATTAGAAATATGATGTGTGGGAATCAGGTAGGCACCTAAAATTCCAGGATGGATAATAAGTTTTATGTTTGAGGGTCACATGTATTAATTTCACAATGCGTACAAGAAAATGTACTTTAATAAACAACATCTCTGAAAATAAAAGTTTACCATAATGAAGCAACAGCCATCGGGAAAAATTGTGCATTCCACTGTATGCAAAGAGGATATAGTCGAAGGTTAATTACATATAGAAATTAATGGAGTTCTATAATTTTTAAAGTAATATCATCTCCAAGAGGTTCAATTATGGTCCATATTTCTTTGTGTTTAATTGATAAATCAGGTTCACCCATTAATTCACATTATATAAACTAAATATTTGAATTGCATTTTAATGGTTAGTTTAATTTGTAACACAATTCTAAAGGAAAGAAACAAAGCACATTGACAGCCACCAAGGAAGGCTCGATCGTGTGCAGCCATGGTCCAAGCGCCTACACTCACTGCCAAACACTCAAGACCAGCCATCCAAGGCTAGCTCAGGCATGACATGTGGGAACGCAAGGTAAACTCATGATTGCAATGATTTGGTATTCACAGGAGATAGGATGTTTAAAATTCAATTTCAATTCCTTATAGCACCTATGCCAGTGGAACATGCCTTCCAGCTTCCTCATGACGAAACAAATGCACAAGGATATAACAGGCTTGTCCCTGACCCAGCTACAACCCTTCCAAAATTGGGCTCTCATTTAAAAGATGGAATAGTCATGGTTAAATCTTTTTCTTGTTTTATTTTATTTTTCTCTTATTTCAGGCTCTAACTTGCCCACGGGTGCTGAAATGGACATATAGAGCCGTGAAACTAGGCACAGATGCTAACGGGACATCATGACAAGAAGAATCACCGAACATGATTGGGTCCACTGCTAGGATTTCATCACTAGGCTTGGATTTAAAATGATCCTGAGTTAAATTTTTTGCTCTTTTCTCTGACTATCTTTCAAGTTGCCATAAAAGCAAATCACGATGCCCAAATCTAGAATAAAGTTAGACTCCACCTAGGAAGCACCCAGAATATCCCATATTAGTAAGAAGGAAATGTAGACCCTCTCCTAAACCATTAAATGCTTTTTTTCCTTTAAAGAATATTTTTTCTCACCAATTTTGAAACCAATTTCTGAAACTTAAACAGGGGAAGATTCTCCCAATATTTTCAATAAGGGGTGATGAAAGGCCCGGGCTTTGGGAGAGGTCTTTGAGAGAGTGGTATAAGTGAATTGACAAAAGTGACAAACCATGAGGACCATATCATCAATCATCGGAGGTCTAAAGCTGATAGAGACCATCTGACATGGTGTCCATATCTAATTAATCATGCGCTCTAATCACAGAGGTCACTGTTATGTTAATGGGATTTTGACAGGATTTTGATAGTAACTGAGAATCATATAACAGTATTTTGATTCTTTTAGACCTTTTCACCAATATTTGTTCTGCATGTTCTTTCAAACAAACTTTATTTCATTTTGTATATGCATTCTTGATTCACAAAAATGTAAAAAGTTACCAAATAAAAATTCTTCGAGTTATGCATGAAAAATACTGATAACTATCTGCTCTCACCTGGGCATTTCCATGAACACCTTGAGTCCCCACTCAATTATTTCATATTTTCTATCTATTCTGACAATTCATCACCTCTCAAAGTTCCTCCTCCTATTCTACTCATTCATGTTCATAGAAATCTTGCGGCATCTTCCTTATGCAGAATTTAAATCATAATAATAATAATTAAATTTCCAATTATTATGAATATCTTATTGTATTTGATCGTTCTATTCTAACTCAAACTAATTCGACCACTAAGAGCCCATCCCTTTGGACATAACCTTGCTCTATACAGTACGTATTTAAGAAGGGTTTAAAATTTTTAATATATTATTTGATTGAAGTAAAATTAATAACAATGGCGGGTTAACATGCAAAAGTTTTCTTTATCAGTTAGAATAACAGAGACACCTAAAAGCTTTGAGAAATCCATAATCAAGTGACATAAGGGACACATTTAGCATATTGGTATCCAGGTAATGGGGCTACTCATCATCTCAACCATACTCATCACAAATTCCGCATTTTTCTCTGTACCAATGCTCCAAGAAACTTTTCATAGTTAATGGCTCACATTTGAGTATTGTCTTTTATTTTTCACCAGAAACTAATTCAGCAGATTTTCCTATTGAAATGAAACAATATTCCACCTAAGTGATCAAATGACATAAATAGCACACTTAACATATTTGGCATCAAGACATTGGGGCTAATCACCATGTCAACCATACTCATCACAAATTCAGCATATTTCGATGTACCAAGGCTCCGAGTAGCTTTTCATAGTTAATGGCACAGATTTAAGTATTATCTTTTATTGTTCATCAAAACCTAATTCAGCATATTTTCCTATTAAAATAAAAACTATTCCATCTTACAAAGATTATACTATATATTAAAATATTAATTTCAGATAGTAATATTATTTTCACTTTCAGGAATCTCTCTCCTCGATGAAGGACAATGCCATAGGCCGAGTGCGATGCACGTGACTTCATAAATTTACTCACTATCACTTGATGACGTCATCAGCTGTCCCAACCACGCTTATACGAGAAAAATCCTCACCTGAAACCTGCCTAATCCAATTTATTTATCCACATTTAGAAGTTTCCAAAACTTCATAATAATATATGTGCTGCCTAAGAATAAAAAATACATGCTAGATTTGTTGTTTATGTTGCATAGCTAAAAGACATCAATTTCCTTATTACTGACCTAACATACATCCTACTAAATGTTTAGGTCTAGTGCACTCAGGTCTTTGGGGTTCTTTACCTATTTTGTCTCATTTTGGTTTTTCTAACTAGGTTTCTTGATTATATTAGTAAGTATTGATGCCTCTGTCATCTTCAAAGAAATAGTTGTGTACTATAAGTTTTTATCATTTTTAACTTAACATGGAGACAAAGCCCTCAACTAAACATACATATTTTTTATCTGATTGTGCCAGAGATTACATGCACTTACATACTTATCTTTAAATCAGACGAAGGTCACATTAATAAAATGAGGCCGAAGTGGCCTTAAATTGTGTACCTGATAAGCCTAAAAATTGTGTGTAAATACATCGTTGATTGAGAGTTTAGACTTATACAATAAAATTTATAAATACCCTTAATCACTAAATACAGAGTATAGAGCAAGCAAGGGGTAGAACCACAAGGAGGCAACAAGCAAGAGTTTTTATCCAATTTTAAGTACATTAATTCAAAGATGAATAAAATTTTCAATTAATAAACCTTAATTATACTTAATGATATTTTAATTAATCAAAATTAAGTAAAAACTTAATTTTGATTTTAAATATTTTTGAGAAAAAAGCTTAAGATAGGATAATTTTAATTATAAGATCAGATTGATTAAAACTATTAATTTCCCAACATTATAAATTTTAAGACAATTTGTATGAATTAAAATTGGGAATTTAATAATCAAGAAAGGGATTTTGAAATTGGACTTCAAGATGGATGAATTTTTGGATGAAATTTTATATTTAGGGTTATTATATATTGAATTAAATTTCCAAACAATCAATTTTGAAATCTAGATAGAGAAACTAGACGAATTAACCTAGAGAGAGAAAGTGAAGAATTTGGGGAAAAGGTGAAATCCAACCCTAAATTAAAAATCTAAAATTGCATAATTGTTCCAAATCTATTTCAAACTAAAGATTAAACATCATATCTTGAGTCAGACTCAAAATGCAATGCTAATTTCATTCAAAACAACTTCTAGGGCATGTACATTTTGCCCATGCCAAGGCATTTTAGAATCTCTCAAGAAGAAGTTTAAAATACAAATCAGAAATTTACAAATTTGAATGAAGAATAGAGAACTGTCAACTTCCAAAGCAACTCCTATGTCCTTCCTGGCCAAATCCTTGGGGAGAGCTTCAAAAACTGAATTTCACCCTTTTCCAGACCTCTATTTAAAGATCCAACCGTCTGGACTATAGAGGGAGAAAACAAAATTTCAGCACAAGTAGACATCTAGATCTCAAGATATCAAGGTTTTACTGAGGATTCATCCTAGCCATTGGATTTATTTATCTCTCCTCCAAGAAGCTAGGAAATGCCATTTTCTGATTGGTTGCCACAATTTTCCTCGTTTTCCCCTTCTCGGGTCGTGTTCTGACAGGTCGTTGTGTGCGTCCACAACGCACAATCATTGGAGAAATGATTCCTATGTTTAAATGGCTACAAAAGCGCCACGTCACCGTGTCAGCGCCATTTTAAAAAAATAAAAAATAAATAAAAGGTACAACAGTGAGCTCACGCTGTTTAAGAATATTCGCTAATTGATTTCCTCGTGCATTTAATGCACACAGAAAATCGACACTGTGTATTATATCGGCCGTATTTTCATTAAATTCATGTGGAATCAATTACCGCATGCATTTAATGCATGCAGCTACTCGATCCCCGTATGAGGAAAATATATATATTAATGCGGAAACAATTCCCACGTGCATTTATCCTCAATTCTGCATATATATATATATATATATATATATATATATATATATATATATATATATATATATATATATATATATATATATATATATATATATCTCGTACGCGGTTATCGATTCCCAGTCAATGATTATGCGAAGTAAAAGACAAATTTTTACGTTTTTTTTCTCGCCGACCGCGCCATTCGCTTCTTTCTAGCTAATGATTGCTCACTATGGCATCGCATATTGCGATGCCATAGTGAGCTAATAATGCTCTTCTTATTCATATAAAAAAAATGCATCCACTTATTCGCTCGACTTTCGGGCGAATGATGTGGATGCCACGTGATATATTTATAAATACATTATAAAATGCCAAATAAATAGAATGTGTATTATTTAAATAAGAAAAAATTATTTCTTGGCTATAGAATGGTCTGAAAATTATATAAAAATATGGGAAAATTCCAAAAAAAATAGGAAAGCTCTTACCAACCTTTAGCCAAGTATTTAAGGCCCTGTAAAAATATTTCTTCAATGAAATGAGGTTAAATATCATGTAAAGAATGATAAAAATTAGAAATAATAGTAAAATCAAAGTGTGAGTCATTTATCTTCATTTAATATGATAACGTAAAATTCATTAAAACACATAAAATATAACATAAAATTCATCAATTAATCCTGTTAATTTGCAAGTTATCAGTAACATGTCATGCCTCATTTTTGGTTCATCAGTTAGTATGTTTTCTCTACACACCATTAGATATATTCATCTCAATTTTCTTTGGCAGCTTTTTGAATCAGCATCTCCTTTTGATCCAGTTAACTATTTAGTTGTAGCTCAACTTTGAATGAACCCCTAGTCTACTCCCTTGAAAAATAAGATTGGAATTTAATTCCAAGTTTGCATCGTTATTAGATATATTTCTTACTGCGTTAACTTCATGTTTGATTAGATTTAAAGACAAATTTAGATCATACTGATCCTATATTGACTTATAATTCACGCCGTAATGTTATAGTCTTTATGAACATTTATACAATGTTAACCTCCAGTTTAATTCAAATAGGCTTGGTGATCTTACTTTATGAAAATTGAATCTATTCTAGTTAAAAATCAAACTTAAAACTCTGGCACAACACAGTGGTCAGATCATCTAATTCTAATATTACAGATCACGTTTCATTAAGGTAGTTATAAGAGCACATCATCTAATGAGGGAGAGTACGAACATATCAATTACAAGGAAATGTACATTTAAATCAAACTAATTAAATTCTAGAAAAGGTAACCCTACCCACGAATATCTTTCATCTGACAGGAATCAGGAAATTCATCATGGTCAAGGTTTGGCATCACATGCGACTCATCTAGACTTTAACTTAGCAGTTAAGTTCCCTTGTTTAAGTTATTTATTATTTATGGTCAATACCTTTTATGATGGGGTAGGTGGGGGTACACATTGATTTTTATGGGACTCTTAATACTCATGCCTTTAAGGGAAAGGACCTAACGTACTTGGGTCCCTTGAAACTATTGTGAAGATATCAATGGAAATTGGTTTTGCACAATGGAAATTGGTCTTCTCCTAGCACAAGCTTCTCTCTCTCTTTCCCCTAACTGGCACGTGGGTGCATACACTCACTTATGCTCACAGTCTCTCTAATGTGTCTATATTTTTCTTTCCATCTCTCACAAAAACCTCATACAAAATGATATACACAAAGAAAGAGGACCTGAATGCCGGAAACACTATTCAACAAAGGTTCTTGTACAAAAATAAATGTTTTTTCATCCATTATCTGATACCCTTGATAAATGAGGTAGTATACATTATAGATATAGTAATATATATAGATAATTTATTTCTTAGATGATCCATCTATATTTCGATGGGATCATCCATGGCAAATAATGTCTCTAAGGAAAAGTCAATTAAAGTGATGCCCTACATGGACTTTCTTGAGTCAAGACCATGATAAACTTTACCATGGAGAGGTTTGATAACAACAATAGTATTTTGTTCTCTTATTAAGTATAAATATTCATTAAATTATTCTACTTAAGTGGAGAAAATTCTCAATGACAGGATACCCTCAAGCCTCCAAAGGGTTACGAAACCAGAAGAATGACCTCGGTAGGAAAGAGAACAGTTCTAGACTAACAGGCATATCCCTGATAAGACTAAAAATGGTGTGATTAAATTCTAGTTTAATCATGTTTTTTGGATTTAAGATTATAAAATAAATTTATAAAATTCCCTTTTTCCAAATATATAAAGTATAGAATGAGGAAAGGGTTCGATCCACAAGGAGGAAACTTTTTTGTTCTTAAAATCTGGAGCTATAAATTGCATGAAGGAATGGGATGCCTAATAAATATAGAGAGTATGTTTAAGGAGAGAAGGGGATCAAGCAATTTGAACCTTCACCTGAAGATTAAGATCACCTGAATGAATGATGAGAATGATTGCGGTGTTTAGGCATTGATCCTCTAGAAAGGATCAATACCTACATGAGGAAATGGATAAAAATAAATTATACCCCTGGTTGATCTTGATTCTCCCTAGGGGAAGCAAGAACCTGAGGGAAACTGACTATTAGTGCTAAATAGGATATAGGTACTAATAGATTCAATCTAAATGAGATCCTAGCAATGGTAAATGCCCTATTTATATTGTTTTTGAGTTTAGATTCCTTTAACTAAGCTGATGCTCTCCCCTCAACAACTCCTCCTAGAATATTAATATTTTGATCATGCTCGGCGTTTTGGCAACAAACAAGAAGAAGATCAAGAGCGGAAGAAGAAACACACTAGATTAACTCAATAGCTGTACAAAAATTTAAGTTTAAAAGCTTTTTGTGTCCTTCCTCGTCAACTAGGGTTGGGCCAAGTTCGAAGGGATTTTCCCCTTTTCTTGACATTATTTTGAAAATTACACATGTAAATGGAAAGAGAATGGAAAGACACAACTACCCTCAAAATTTCCGATCGATCACATGGTCTGCTCTAGGGATATCAAGATATCAGTTTTCATGAATCATGGCCATTCAAATTCTGCATTTTCTCTTTCTCACAGCTGTCACAAGCTCATCTTGCCTTCCACATTAAGAAAGGAATCTCTCTCCGAATCGGGTGTTGGAAAATGCAAGAAAGTATGGAAAAAGTCTAGAAAATTTAGGAAACACCATTAGTAATTCTAAATAACTAGTATTTGCCTTGTAAAATTAATTTCTTCATGAGTCTGAAGTCAAAAAATACGTAGAAATTCCATTAAATCTTGAAAAATCAGAAATTCACACTAAAGGCGATTGTTATAAGTTTAAAGAATGATAACATGCAAATATGGACATTTAGATGCAGATATTCATGATTATGCATGATATTTCTACAATAGTCTGCATGTTATCAATTCCCATCCAATTTCATCTCTAAATCCTACTAGTGTTGTTATAGTGAACATATCCTTAGCATTTACGTGGGGATCATCTTTGACATGCAACACCATGAAGTCATCACCTCTGAGCATGATGATGCGCTCTATGTGATTTCTTGACCATTACCCAATGTGACTTCTTATGCATTCTCGTATATATCTTTATGACCTTTTACTGGGGCAGACAACTAGTGAAACATTATCCCATCTTTAGCCTTGGGAAGCTGATTTTCACTCTCCAAGTACCTCTGATAGGGATGACTCAGAAACATAATCATACATGCGGCCACCAGTTAGCTTGTGAACCTTTGATGGGAATGTGGTTTCTGTCATCACTATGTATTTCTACCACCTGTTTAAGGCGTAACACCAACTCCCTCTTGAAACCATCAATATAAACAGGTGTAGACTATATGCGCAATGGTTCATAGGGCTTTCTCCCCATATCAAAGGTTTAGCTGGTACACGTGGTTATACCCATTCAAGCTAAAGTTTTACCTATCTTCCTCTATTTTCATCTGGTTGAATGGTACTTTTTAATCAAAATCAATAATATTGGATTTGATTTTAAAAATAAGTTTTAAGATGTTCATAAGTGCTTAGAACATTTGGTGTTAATCATCTGGTGATTTGCATTCACAATTTTGAGTAGAATGGAATCACTAAAGCAAAGCATCCTCACATTGTAGAAATTATCCATCGTGTGCACCGTCAAGCCCCAATTCCAAAAAGGTTTTTGTATGAGACTGTACCAATGGCAACATATCTCATTCATCACACTGTTTCACCTACTTTAGGTAACACATACTTATTTGAAATACTATATTAAACTACAACTATTTTCCTATGTCTGCTCATTAGGGTTACCATCTGCGGCGCTTTTAGGAATTCTTCAACATTTAACAGAGGGAACCAAAATCCTTTTTAAAGAGGATCTCCTTCCATCTAGAGGGGATAGATAATTATATAATGCTGGGGGAACAATAGCAGTTGTATCCATTTTAATATGTTATTTAGTAATTCTATTTGGATATCACGTACTGATTTCATACAAGAAAAGCCAATGTATGCACAAGGATTTATCATGCACATTAAACCCTGATACCTCAAGTTGGGAGGGGTGTGGGGGGGTAGGTGTGCCAGTAGAAGTTATAGATAATTTTCCATAATTTGTTTTTGGGGTAGTTCAATTAGTTTCCTCTACAGTTTAAGACTTTGGCGGTATTTATCATGCACTTTTGGGACTTGAAACGTTTGAAAAATGTTTTCCATTCTTTGGTTATGTATAGAAAGATAGAGATATAATGACCAATAATTTAGGTAGTGTCTTAATTTTGTTAGATTTAGGTGCTTTTCTCTTACTGTTTAAGGCAGTTTATTTTGGTGGTGTATATGATACCTGAGCTCCAATAAAGAGAGATGTAAGAAAATTTTTCAACTTGACATGTAGCCCAGTGTTATATTTGGCTATTTTCTATAATCTCCTTCTTGTTGCTACTAATTGAGTTCATATTTCTAGGGCTTTTACTTCTATGATTTTTCCCCCTTCTTTTACACTACTTCATCTGGACTCTAGGACCAGCACATTGAGAAACATCTTCCCTGACCCACACTTTTACTCAAGTGTATGACAACCCTGGCCGAACCCTCCTTTGGAGAAATGATGAAGGAATTTCAGCTCTTCATCATAATGGGACGTGGATTCTTGGACCTAAAGAAGCAGGGGAAAATATTATATAATCCACGCGGATAGTTGGGTAAAAGTGAATCCCAATGGCTCAACTAACCATTTCATGACTGAACTTGTCACTCATGCCTTCAGTCAAATACAAATTGATTACAATGAAACACTTTGGTTACTCATCAAGGTGGCTGATATTGGGTTTCTCTTATCTTTATCTATCTCTCAGAATCAGAGAATTCAACATTTTGGCATTTGAACTTAGTTTTTTCAGGGCCATATAATTGACCCGTTCATATGAGTCAACCTCCAAGATTTGAAGAGTCCTAGTTGCCTAACCATGTTTGTTTCCTTAAGAACTCTATGAATTACCTGAAGTAGGATTTATGTGTCTATTGTCCAGAGTTCTCTGTCTCTTTAGTAGAATAAAGATTTCAAGGTTCTTATACAGATGCATTAGTTGACTTTAAAAATGGCTTTGAATCTCACCTATCTCTACATGTATAAGTAGATTATGTTAGATTTGCCTGCTCCGATTTCAAAGAAAGCATTTCTTTTGCATCATCTAGGCCACTCTAAGTTTTTTCCTGGCATTCCAATTTCAAAAGTTGTCCAACGTACAACCTTAATCTGAAAACATCTCCCAAATTTGTTAAATCTCAAAGATGGATCAGTCTAAACTCACCCGCACCTCATGTATTAATATAACTCACTAGAGAATCATGATTCAAAGCTTTTTCATGAAATGGTTGGGGTTTCCCACAATCTAACAGTTGCTACATCCAGCCTATCTTTTTTTTATAGCAAGGCATGCCAAAATATGCATCACCCATTTCCTTCCCATTGGGCTGTTTTTAAGAGAAAACATGCATATTTTGTACTTTAATATGATCATATTTAATGTCCATTTGCATTAAATTAATCATATTTGCATATTATCAATTTTAAAATGATTAAATATATTTTTAGAATGCTTTTCTGAATTTTCTGCATTTTTATGTATTTTTTTAATTTTTCTAGTATTAGACTCCAAAATAACATACTTTTTGAGACAGAACATGATTTTTTTGGAATTTGCCGACATTAAATTTGTAAAGAACATGTTTTTTTTTGGATTTTTTTGAGTCAAAATATATATTTATATGTATTTTTAGGTTTGATTTTAATTAAAATGAATTTTCAAAATATTTTTTTTAGCCCCTTATTTTGTGTTGCCACGTGTTGCCATTCATTTGTCAAATGACGACAAATTAAAACTGATTATAATGATTGGCGACGGCCAATCATTAACTCAGTTAATGATTGGTGTCAGCCAATCATTTGGCTAGCATTATGACATCGTGAAAAGCAATGCCACAATGGCATTTAACACTAATAAATATTATTCGAGGTTTTTTTGATGTAGATGATGTGGACAAATAAAAAAAAGATGCAATTTTTGCTATAAATGTGTGTGGACCAAGGCAGAAAATGACAAACTTTAAATTCTCTTTTCTTTTCTTTGAAATAGTAGGGGTGACGTGGTCCCACAACATGATGCCACCGGTACTCGTGGGCCGCACGGGTGAACATGGCGTGCACATGTATGCAGCTGAATGGATGAAAAGAAAAAAAAGAGAGCAGTCGTGGCCCTCGCCAATGTGCCGCCACGTCAGCTATGAGAAGATATTCTCTTTTGCTTGTTTGGATTTTGTCTTTTTCAAAGACAGGTACACGTGGCGTAGAAGATGAGAAGTTTGAGCATGCAAATCGAGAAATCTTAGCGTGGAAGATGAGGAGATGTGGAATCTTGGAATGACGTGATTATTTAATCAAAAATGGAAAATGAGGAAGCAGACGACGAGGAGAAAAAAATCAGGGTTTAGGATTGCTCCGACTTCAAACTGCCTTATGTTTTGATTTACAACTCCGATTAAGCTGAAATTTTCAGCACTACTTCATCTTCCTATCCTCTTTCCATTTACCGTCTGATCTATAAATAGGTTCCTGGATCGCAGTGAAATTCATCTTGAACTTGCTTCCTACTTGTGTGGGTTGATTGAAAGATAGTGAGTTTTGAGATCCATCAAGTGTATTGGTGGTGTCCTAGGTGTGTGGGGAGAAATATTGGAGAAGAGAGGGAGCTTATGGGTACTCATAAATTGTTGTGATGCTAGCGGAACGTAAGGATTTAAGGTAAGCGTCTTCACCTGACATTTTTTATTTTCCAGACATCATAGTTAGCTTAATTAGGGTTTATCCTCATCTTCGCACGCGTATTTTACTTCTTTATGTACTCTTGTCTAGTCTCTCTATCCCCTCCATCACACCGCTCTACATTCAACCACTGCTATCATTCACACACTCGACCACCATTGTGTCCTTCATGTTATCTAACTCAGCCCCATATTCGCTTTGCACAATTCACGTCACTTACTCTTTTCTTTACCAAGTAAATTAACATATAACTTACATCATTTTACTCGAGAGCAGTAGCTCACACACTCTATTGTTGTCTTCATCTCTTTTCGCGTTGATCATCACTAAAATAAGAAATTAATTCCTCAATCATTGTTCCCTATGGAGACGATCCCTACTCATCGCCACCTAAATATTCTTAAGTACGGTTAAATATATTTTTATTACATAATCTCAATTACCAACAAAGAATTAAAACCCTTAAATTTGATATTATCACTGAGCACCTTCTCTTTTGAGGATACATATCACTATTATATTCATTGGGTTGTTGTTTAGCATCTTCTCTGATATCCATGGATATAAATCCTTTTAGTGACTCCAGCAATGCTGGTAACTCAATCAATCAAAATTGTATTTAGGGATATCTAAATTTTCCTAGACCTAGTATAATTATTAGGAATTTAAAGAAAATACCCTTTGTCTTTTATTGTTCACTGAGTGTAGTAATAATATATAGACAATGTGATGTCGAACGTCGTCAAGACGTCGTCAGGTCGTCACCGAGGGTACGGACTCGGTATCGAATCGGGGCTAGTCAGACCACGTCGTTCAACGTCGTACGATGAATGCTAAGGACAAGTAGATATGATGACGTAATTTAAAGAGATCCTACGTGTTGTACGTGTGTGCGCCGACGAGTGGTGGTTGCCGTTCCAGAGGTTTGACGGGTCGCCTTGAGTGAGGCGGGACGGGCCTCCTGAACCTCGCTCGAGGGGGTCAAGGGCGAGTACATTGCCGACGGGGAAGCCCCGCTGTGATGCTAACACGCGTCGGGCGAACCCGACTCGTACCAGGCAGGTAAGACTCTCGTTGAATTTGCGTCGTTTTCTCAACCTGTCTTGCTCTCACCTATCTAACCCAAGCACGGAGGAGGCAAATTGAAAGCATACTGAAGGACGTAAGAGACGTAAAAGAGCACAGGGTAAGGAGTACCTTCGTCGCGCTGGTGACGGAATTCTCAAGTCAGTAGGAGATTCAAAGTTAGCAGGAGTCGGTGGGAGCGGGGCGGATCGTGACCGGAGGAAGTTCCTTGGCGGGCAGTAACGGCAGAGGACGAGGCGGGCAGCGGTTGCGGTCGCAGCTGATGGTGTGGCACGCGGGAGCAACGTGCACAGGAGCAAAGCGTGCGAGCGGGCACCGCTTGGCGGGCGTAGCCGTCGACAGGGTCGCGCACAGGCACACGCGCGCGAGCGTCGCAGGCGCGGGGTGCGCGTCGCAGGCGAGCGCGGTCCAGCGGGCGCAGCTGTTGGCGGGGTCGGCGTAGGGCCGCATGCGCGGAAGTCGCGGGTGCTACGGCGCCGGGTCGGGGGACCGGGCGCCGCTCGGGGGTGCGGCCATTGGAGGGCTGGGCACAAAGCCGCGCGCACGAGAATTCGCGGGTGCTACGGTGCCGATCTGGCTTCCCGACGGGCGGTCGGCACGCGGCCTCCGGCAGGAGGGCGGGTCTGCAGGCGAGCGGACGGCGGAGGTGGCCTCCGGGCTGTGGTGCGACCGGCACCGGCGGCGAAGAGGATGTGGGCGGCGGCGTGACCGGCGGAGGCGGTGGGAGGGTCGCGGCGGCGGCGGGATCAGTTGCAACGGCGGGATCGGTTGCAACGGCAATGGAGACGCGGGTGGCAGTGAGATCTGGCGGCGGCAAGCGGTGGAGGGCGAGCACTCCTCCTTCTCTTCCTCTTCTCCTCTTTCTTCTTCTTCCTTCTCCTTCTTCTTCTTCTTCTTCTTCTTCTTCCTCCTCTTCTTCTTCTTCTTTCTTCTTCTTCCTCTTCTTTCTTCTTCTTCCTTCCTCTCACGAAGTGACTCTTTAACTTCTAAGATAAACGTCCAAAATTCAAGAGTGCCTTCTTGGGCGCCCCCCCCCCCCCCCCGTTATATAATGGGTGAAGATGGGCCCCCTTAGAACAGCAAACAAGAGAGAAATAAAAAGGAAAACTAAAAGGAAAATGGCTTGTCAGGCCCCATGAGAGGGGAAGATGTCCTCATGGACTCTTCCCCTCACTACACGACAACTAAGGAGACGACGATGACGAAGATAAATAAAGTAATGGTATGAAAAGAAAACAAAGGGAAAAGTGGGCTGCTCCGATGATGAAGTGGCGCGTGCGTCATGTCGAGTATCTGAACTCGGGGTCGCGCGTCGCTGCGGCGGCTCATCGTGTCGGCTGGACACGTGTCGGTGGCGGGCTCGATGACGATGGGGGCTCCTCGCGTGCTGGCTCGATGACGCCCGGCGATGCTGCGCCATCACAATGCTATGTCCAAACTACTATGGTTTCAATCACTAGCTCCACCAAGCCTCTGTCTTACTAGGGCATTACAAATGTAGTTTAAATAATATTAATAATTATTATTGTTACATCTTCTTGGATCCATTCAAGAAAGTCGCCTCGCCCTGACCACCGGCCTGCAAGAAGGATGCTCTCCACTTCCATTTGTGCACGCCCGCGCTATGGTGTTGTTCTATGCAGCCGTTGTTCGCCTCGTTTCCCCAAGAATCATTTTCTTGGGTGGACCACCTTCCAAGAACGTCATTCTTGGACCTTTCTTGGAGATTCTTGGAGTCTTCGTGGAGATGCTTGGAGCAGATTCAAGAAAAGGCCCTCTCTTGAAGCTTTCTTGGAGCTTCTTGGAGTTTTCTTGGAGTTTCTTGGGGCAGATTCAAGAAAAGGCCCTCTCTTGGAGCTTTCTTGGAGTTCTTGGAGCAGGTTCAAGAAAAGGCTTATCTTGAAGATTTCTTGGAGCTTCTTGGTGCAGAATCAAGAAAAGGCCCTCTCTTGGAACTTCTTGGAGTATTCTAGGAGGTTTTTGTAGCTGATTTAAGAAAACGCCCTTCTCCTGGAGTTTCTTGGAGCTTTCTTGGAGCTTATTGGAGAAGATTTAAGAAAACGCCCTCTCCAAGAACACGACACGCAAGAAGCATGCCAGTATTCTGCTCGTTATTGTCCCAACTCCATTATGGGCCATCACCTCTCTGCCTCACCGCCAGAACCCCTTTGGGTCAACAACCCCGCCAGGTTCTACCATTTCCCTCACTTTTAGCAGTATTATTACTTACTCCAGTGTTGTTTTCCACTACGTTCTCCAAGGCCGGTTTTATCAACGATTAATACAAGTAGCCACCTTCTTGTTGAGAGGTATGGATTTCATTGATGAGGACTAAAGTCCCTGGAAAAAGTGGACGTGGACGCCTTTGGACACGATGTGCCCCCCACCTCGTACACGTCTAGTTGATCCAGTCGGGTCATTAGCAGTCTTTCTGTGACGGTCCACTCCTAAATCTTTAGTCAACCGTCTTCCTTAGTCAGAAATTGTAACTACTTTCCTCATTTGACTTTCTCGATACATTGCATCAACTATTCATTTCATCCATCCACCACTTATGTTGTGTTGTAACACGAGCCATCCGATCACGGTGTTCATTATGTTATATCACCATGTATGGTTTCTAGCAAGGTGACATGGCCTCTAATATCATCATATCCCCTCATCACGATGTAGTTCAATTGCTTACCAAATTGATGACACTTACTCCCTATCTAAGCTATCTCTTTAAATATGTATTGAACATCCTTTCTGCACTTGTGGTTTTGGGTTCTAGAGGCCTTGACATAGATGAAGAAATGAAAATGATTCACAATGGAAGGCTTGAACGAATCGAAAGACATCAACAAAAATATTAAAATGAAGTACCTTTGCACGGATCCCATCCGTGATTTCTTGGATCCCGGAGTGAGTGGATCCCGAAGTGAGACAAGTCGAGCTGCTCACAAGTGCAGCCTCTAGACATATCCACATGATCCTGGGCATGTCGAATCTCCTCCTTCTCCTTGATGAGCCCCATTCTACCTCCACGGCCGTCGTTACTTCTTTTCGATCATATCGCGCATGGAGAGGGGGTGTGGGGAGAGTGGAGAAGAAGCGGAAGGCCCCTGAACAATTCTGGCCTGGGTGAATTTTGTTCAGGGCCTTCTCCTATTTATACTAAGTGGGTATTTTTCATAAAAACCCCCAAAACTTAAGTATATCTTTGGACGTCCAAAAAACCATTTGCGTGTGACCCTCTTGGCCCATGTATCAGTCTATTTAAGGACTCTAGCAGTCCAATAACCTTTATTGGCCTTCCAAATTAATTAACTATATCATCATATAGATTAATTAATGTCGGATTGATTTAACCCAATCGATAGGCCGAGTTTCCAACACGTGGGGTGCCAAGCTACACCTCGTGTTCTAGAAGATACAAAGGATTGTGTATCGACTCACTCTTGGAACCTGTTCGTCATGGGTTACCATGTATGTATAATCCCTCCTCCACTTGAAACTCCTTGGACGACTTAGGATATGGTCAACTGTCAAACCCTAATCTGTCATCCGAGTTAGAAATGATGCATTCGGAAATAATCGAAGAACCTCTTCTCTGATATTTCACTACCTTGGCCAAGGACTTCATCACATCGTCTTCCTTGAGCTGTCACCTCTTATACCGAGGGTGGACGATCCCATCTTGACCACTCAATCATCTTCATGAACTTCTTGTACCAAACTAAGACCGTTTAGAATCCCATGATTAGAGACTCGTTGGCCATAGTCGAAGTATAACCGTCCATCCACAAGACGTCTTTGGTGTCTCATGTCTTAGGACCACTTACACAACTGTGACGTGAATCGACCTGATTGACAGTTCAATATAATACCTTTCAGGGGTTCACACAGATCTATCCACTGAACTCTTTCCACTAAAGAGCACACACTATCTATCCTTAGGACCATCTCGAGGATGACGCCACGATGACGAAGAACCATCTCGAGGATGACGCGATGGGATGTCGTCAGCCACGCCGAGCAGCTCGCGCCGACGCTCGCCACCCGGGGTTTAAGTTCCCCGCGTAAGAACTTTTATCTTTTTATTTATGCTCATTTTCATGTGTGTTTGTATTTTTGGATTCGTGGACTGGGCCAATGTTGTTGGGCCCCGCCCTCGTCATTTTTACTTTTTATGTTTGTATTTTGAATTTGTAAGGGAGGCCGAACCACGTCTCGCGACGGTTCGTCCTCTCCCACATTCACTTGGCACCCATCCTCACTATATAAGGGGATGGCATGCCCAAGGAACACCTTGGAGTCATTGTTGAAAAGTTTATTCACAATTCGTCTCCCCCCCTATCGTAGAGAGTAGTGTAGGGGGTTTGGCTAGCCCCGTCTCTTCGTCGAGATCACTCCGGAGAGGGTAGAGCCCACGTCTTGTCCGTTGAGATCACTCCGGGCGGGACGTGTTCAACCGTGCCATCGAGAACACTCTGGCACGTTCAAGATTTTCAAGAAGTCGTCAAGTCAAGAATTGAGAAGGCTCCCATCGAGATCACTCTGGGCGTCCTCAAGGTTCGTGACATCAACGGCGCTGTGCGGCATCGGGACATCAGCCTCCAGTGAGGAGGAACGCCCACGACCCCCTCAAGAACCCAATCCGCCAGGTTCTTGATTCCATCCTTCATCCTCATCCTCCTCATCCCTCCATCTCGATCATCTTCCTCCATCGTTCTTGGTTACCCTCCACCATCTTTCCTTGTTTTCTTGAACCAACCACCTTTTCTTGATCTCCTCCCGTCGACCTCCCCTCACTCTTCTACCTCGCCCTCACCCTTCCCTGATCCTGCCATCCTTTTCCCACACCATCCTTGATCCCCAACCTTGCCATTGTCCTTTCTTGATCACAACCCCCCCCCCCGTTCTTGCCACACCCCTTCTTAGACTCCTTATCCCTACCTTCTTGGTTCCACCGCCGGCCCTCCCGTCCTTCCATCTCCCAACTCCGATCCCCTGAACACCCCGCCTTCTCGCCCGCCGTACGGACTCGCTCCGCGCCAAGAACTCACGCCGCGCCGCGGGTTCCTTCCCGCCGCGACGCACGCATTCTACGCCGCCATGACGCCGCTGCGCGCGATGCTCGCGCCGTGACGGTCGCGCCTCAACGCCGCGCCGCGCTGCGGCCTTCCCAGCGCCGCGGGGTCGCACCCATTGGTGACCCGGCCGCGCGCCGAGAGAACTCGCCCGCCGTGATCTATCTCTGCCCTCGATTCTACTCGCGCTGTGGTCTCTCCTCCGCCTCGTGGCCTCCCCCCCCCCCTCGCGTCGACGACCGGTCCTGCCTCGCCGCACCCGATCCGACCGTCAGCGGCGCCGTCCCCTGTCATCGCCGCCGGCGTCCTTGAATCGTGAGGTCCCAATCGCCGACGTAAAGCTCCTCGGTGTTCGTCTCCAAACTGCACCAAGCGCACTCGCCCACCACCATTTCGCCTGATCGAGCACTCCGTGGACTACATATCTTAAGGTCAGCCCGTCTCCCCTCCATCTAACCCAGTATTATTACTACCTGCAGTGCCGTCGTCCGCTATCGCGTCCCCTGCCCAGATCTCCGAAACGAGCTATCAAAAATAGGCATAGCCACCGACGTTGAGGGCAGGATTCATTGGAGGTAAACGGACTGTTTCTGATTGATTAGATCTCGAACTCCTCAGGGCCGTAAGACGCCCCTCCCGACTTAGTCGCCTAGTAGATTCTGCGGGTCAACGGGAGTCCGATCTCGGGATCGTTCTACCCCGTAGATCGTCTCAATCTACGACGCTTACTTACCAACGTCTTACCTGCTCGTTTATAAATTCCATTCCAAGTTTAGACAAATCATATCATTCCATCATTCTTATCTGTGACGCGAGATGCGCCGTTCGATCCCGGCCGCCGTCGTTTCGCATCATCTACTTAATGTAATCGTCATGTCATCATTGTCGTTCACCAATACGATATAGCTTGGAATAAGACTAATAAGAATCATATTTTTACCATACACAAACTATCAGATTATTATTTGGGAGTCATTATCAGCTAAAAGATAGATTTATAGGATTAAATATAGGTGTAAAGATAGAAGTACCAGTCATAATCAATGTAATTTTACTTGGACCAAAATTCATCAATTGAAGACCCATATTTTGACTCAACGTGGAAAAAGTATTATATTACGGGTTATTATTAGAACTATGAAAAAGGAATAAGTATAATAATTTTGAACCATGACATCATATATCCTATCAGTTTGGATATGGAGAAGGATAATTTGATGAGACATTCTTAGAAATGGTCAAGCTTGGAAGTCTACTGAGATTCTTAGAAATAGACATTCTTAGCTCCACCACCGTAACCTCAATCTCAGCCTCAAGTTTATATGGTTAACTCAAATTACCCATCGATAGGTTGTCATGGTATCTACAAATGGTGCTGCATACTATGTTAGTTCAGATGTAGTGGAATGAATCTATGAACAAGTTATTAAGGAAACGAGCATCTTCAAGTGGGAAATGGTACATGTTTGAAAACTTATGTACTGGTTTTGCTGATTTTGTTACGCATGACAGAAGTACTCAAATAAAGCTGTTCTATAGGTTCCTGAAATGTGTAAAAATATGTCATCATTCATTTATCTAATTGTCTTATGCCATAAAAATATATCCCTTTTCAGATGCCAATAAAACCAACATAACCCTACTCCAAGGATCAAAAGGAAGGCTTCTATTTCATGGAACCTCAATCATGCAAACCCACAGCATGCCTTGGACAAAGAGCCTCATCAGAAAACTGGCACACTCCACATAGACATCCTAAAAGTTTAAATTACAACATGTTAAATATAAATTGGATCTACCTGTCTCTCATATCATAAATGCTGTGAATGAATCTTATTGGATTCCCCAGTTTTAATGAAATTTCCTTCCTTTCTATGTGCCATCGTTCACAACAACCTCTTGAAATTACCATCTCAGACCCATATGGACTGTCATCTATTTTATTGGATTGTGATTTTTCGTGTTATTCAATTTTTTAATGATTTTATTTAGTTCACATGGACATATCCTCTTCAAATTGAGATTGATCTATACTCTACCTTTATTGAGTTTCATAGATGAGTGTAAAATAAGTTTTCTGCTCTAGACAATTATCTAATGTAACTAGTATCATTTATTAGGTGTCTTGTTCATGCACCCCAGAACAAAACCTGACGTAGGACGACTACGGGGTAGGCGAGGAAGGGCGGGACGACAGGACTAGGGGTAGGATAGGCGTGAGGGATAAAACAATCCACAGAAATTCACGGTCGGATCCGGACTTTAAAACTGATGAAAATCTGGTGGTCCAGCTCCGACCCTTATCGAGGGCGGGAGTACTGTCTTCCCCCACCGCGACGATGCCTAAGCACCGAAATCAATACGTCGAATTCGCGTCGCGAGGAAACACTCGAGAGGTAGGTTGAAGAAGCAGAGAATCGAAACCAATTCAGATTCCGACGGCGGTGGAAACTTCTGGAGAAAACACTAGACGGAGAACACGTCGACACCAAAGAGTTCAGGCATACCTCAGCACCGCAGTGCGTGAAGAGGTTGCGGGCAATTATGAACGTGACGAGGCTGGGCGAATCCGGGCGTTGAGCGGCCCACTGGACGAGGACAAGGCTGGACGTTACGGGCGTTGAACAGCCCTGGTTAAGTGCGGTTGTCGTGGGTGCAGCGTCAAGCGTGGGCGAACACCCGCGCGCGCGACACGCTCGAAGGGTGCGCGGAGCGAACAGAGCGCGCGCGGAGTGCGGCGGAGCGCACCAAAGTGCGCGCAGCGCGAGCGGCTTGAAGCGCCGACGGCGTCCGGACAGGGGCAGCCGGAGTGCGGTCTCGGGCGGCGCGAAGGCGCGCGCGTGGCGTGCGGGACGGCTCGCAGGCGCGCGCGGGCGGCGGTGTGCGGGCAGCCCGCGGGCAGTCTGGGTGGCCCTTGGAGAGAAAGAGAGAGGAGAGAATGGAGAGAAAGAGAGAGAAGAGAAGAGAGAGGAGAGGGGAGGCCAACGGAGCAAGCGCGTTAGTGGTGGCAGCGGCGCAGCGGCAGCGGCAGCGGCAGCGGCGGCAGCGGCGGCACCGGCGGCACCGGCGCAGCGGCAGCGGCGGCAGCGGCGGCAGCGGCGGCAGCGGCGACGGCGACTAGGTTTGGAAGGTGGAAGATAGGGGAGGCTGGGCAATCCTCCAAGAAGAGTTAAACAAAAACTCGATTCTTGAATTATGATTGCCTAATGTTTCTTGAAAACAATGGCCTATAGATAGGCCTTGGAGGAAAGAGAAAATGACGAGAAAATAAAGACGTGCACCGTGTCACGCCAAAGGGGAGTTGTGGATCTGCCTCTGGCGTCGTGTCATGACGCGCGTAGGGACGTGCGTGGGTGGAGACGTGCTTGTCGACGGTTGTGGCATGTTGACTTCGGTTCACTCCGGTTGACCGTGGTCCATAGTGGGCGTGTTGACTCCGGTTGACCTTGGTGACGCGTTCGATGCTGAAGTGTTGGCATCGTCGCCATCAAAACCTTGATGCGTAAAGACAATACATCTTTTTGAGACAGCTCTAACTTTGCTTCTTCTTGCTCATATGCATAAAACCTTTAGGTTCAAGCTGTTGTATGTGCTGTGTATTTCATCAACAGAATGAGAACACCTAGACTTAAGCATAAATTCCCAAGTGAGACACTTTTAAAACACCACCTTATTATGCCTAGTTGAAAACATTTGACTTCTCATGCTATTTATATATAAGGTCATGTACAAGACACAAAATTAGAAGATTGATCAAAATGATAGTTTCATGGGAAATATGATGTAAAACGAATGTCGGGATTGGTTGGCTCATGTTACAACACAAGAGATAATGATGGAACTGTTTGAGACTGGTACGAATGAATGCAGAAGCCTTTAAAATTCAATGAGAAAAATGTTATAGCCACTTACTAGTTCAATGATCAATTAAATGACCAGAGGAGTCTAGGCAGCGATCCCACTCCCAATGACCCAGTTTTCTGGTTCGGCGGCCTACAACGCAGGGGAACAATGAGGTGTCCAATGGCGTCCACAACCTTTTCAGAAAGTAACCTAGTTGAAATCTCAAAGAAATCCCTATCTCCGTACAAAAGCAGCTAATCATGTAAGTACGTAATTATTCGTCTACTCTAGGCAGTGGAGCAAATAAGAGGATGCCACTAGAGGTAGTAATGATACTGCAATTATAAGGGTGGAGACGACAGAATTTGGAGGGATCATAACTGAAATCTGTTGCAATGCATATCAACACAATGGCATATTGTTGTTGACGACATATCAATTAAGTGTGCAGCTTGGACTTGCATGTGAGGCCGGATGCACTGGCTGGTGTGATGAGAATGGGCAAGCACAACGTAGGGCTGGCTGTGCAGGTGCCTAGCACACGGGCGCTGGGCTCGCGGGCGCTGTGTGTGTGGAGTAGGGTGCGGCTACGCTCAGGCAATAAGTGGGCAGCGCTACATGCACAACATGGTGTAGTGGTGCTCGGGCACTAAGCGGGTGATGATACGTGCACATGTGAGGGCCTGAGACGAGTGTCACTGGAAGGTGTTGGGGCACTCTAGGATGTCGGGCACACAGGCTGGACACTGGTTTCTGGCATGCGGCCGCGCGTAGGGGCGCATGGGGCAGCGGACAGCACGCAGTTTGGATGCTGGGTTGTAGATGCCTGGTAGGGCACCCAGGGCATTTGATGTTGGGCACATGGGAAGGGAATCGAGGGCGCGTGCAAACATTTCAGAGTCCCAGGTGTGGATAAGGGCACATGGATGCCAACAAGACAGGGTGGAAGATGAGTTCAACAACCAGATTCTTGGAGATGCGGGGGCACTGCCCAAGCGAGGCGACTTGACGGGCGGTGATGTAGGGCAAAAAGGCACTAGCAAGCGATCGAGAAAGAGATGTTCTTGGAGAACGATTCCAATAAAAATCAAGAAGAGACTATGGCATTCAAGAAAGGACACGATGGTGGCGACTGTCATTCTTTCGGCGAAGGTCCAGTGGTGAATCTGACGGTTGTGGAAGTTGTGGCATTGAACACGGGTTGCACTAGAAAAACAGTAAATGATAACTCCCAAAGGGAGGAGGGAGGGAGCCCTGATGAAGAAATCTTCAAATCTTGAACTTATCCTCCCTTTATATAAGATAAGGAGGATGCCCATCCGGACAAGCAATTTCCCCTAAACGTATAACAATACATGAAAAGTAAAATAACAACAGACGAGGCCCATCGGACAATTCAGAAAGACCAAATATATGAAAATAAAATAAACCATTGCGACCTGTTTCTAGGCCGTGTACTTGAAGGTTGTGTTGCGGCCATCGGCTGGAGCTTCATGGCGAGGTTGTTCGCGAACCATTGTCCTGATAGTGGGATGGTCCCCCATCAAAAAAATTATGAGCATGTTGTGTACACATACCTTTCTCTCTCGACTGGTAAGTTATTCATTTCCAGATCTAGTATTTCATTAACATTCACTTGCTTTTTTACATGTTTTAAAAATTCATATATCTTCCAAATTTCTGGATCTGTTCAGATAGTCTCTATCAACAAAACCAATGTAAGCCCTTCTTCATCTCTTGAAATTCATGATTGCAACAAAAATCGTGATAGATTTAATGGAACTTAGACTTCTAAACGATTGGGCCTATCTGAAAGTAATCATTATTCAATGAAATACTATCCTTTCCCATCAAAACTGACGATCTCTCCTCCTCTCAATCCGAGGACAAACACTAATCGAAAAAAAGTTTCAAAAGTACTTTGTGTTGAAGAAGCTCATATTCTTATTTTTTATTTTACCTTTTTTCTCATTTTATGTAATGGGCCCCTCTCTTATACAGGCCACTCTCTCTCTCTCTCACAAATTGTATATATACATATATCTCATCCTATGGAATGGATTAACGAGTATTTTTCTCCTCTCTAACTCCAGAATTCTTCGTGGTATTAGTGATAAGAGGAGTTTTACTCGACTTTCGGATGCCACATCAGCAAAGCGGGACCCGGAAGAGTGGAGTCAGCAACACATGGACCAATAGGGACTTTAATAAAAGATTAGCTAGTAAAAATCGAACACGTACCCTGTATACTCGTTAGAGAAATAGACGTAGGATTCAATATAGGTATAAACATAGTATAGGATGAAATATAGATTGGAATACATATCAATAGGGTTCATCTAGTTAGGAATAAATAAACATAAAGATCCAACGGCTAACATCTGTTGGAAACTAGCCGTTATTTCCAGTTATAACGGCTACGATTATAACAAACTAGTTATAGTTACAACCATATACAATATAAATACGAACCAACGTCTGTGTAATGAATTTGGGGAATACAACGATCGTATCTGTTCTTGCTCTTGAGTTCTCTTCTCCTCTCACTCTCTCTCTGTCTCTCTCTTTCTCTATCTCTCTAAAAGCTTCTTCTTCTTTCAACTGTCCAAGAACATGGATCGTCTCAACAATTAGAGCATTATCTGGATTAGCTTGTTCAAGAAAAAATTGAGTGTTCCTCCGTTATTTCTGCTCGGGATTTCTCACTAGAAATCTGCTCGGTCTCAGCGGTTTTTCAGTTTCTCAGTGGTCTGGTGATTCTTCAATTGGTCTTCCCAGAGATAGTCTGCTATCTTTTCTGATACTATGGCTTCCACTAACTCCACCACTTCTGCTACTAGCCTGCCACCGGTAATGTCATCTGAGTTGAACTCTTGGCACTATTCCCTGCCACGGATACCTTCTGAATTTAGATTTACTGGGCTAAATCTTTTACAATGGCGTCAGTATGTTCAGATTACCATGAAAGGTAAACTTATGAAACATCTTGTGGAAGAGCCGCTATCTCCCAATGCCTCTAACTATGAAAATTGGCTCGACGTTGAAGGTTTAGTTCACAGATGGCTTCTTGACAGCATCAGTTCGTCCCATGCTGCTGAATTCTTATCTCTAAACTCCGTTGAAGAGATATGGGACGATGCTCAAGAATCTCACTAACTTGGTCCAGGGTCCACGATCTGTTTGGGCTTATCACCTGGAATTGTCATCCCTTTGGGCTGAGCTGGATCACTACATGCCACCGGATCCTCACTCAGTCGATCATGGGTACGTTATTCAACTCCAAGTATTCAAATTTCTTATGGGTCTGAATCCCGAGTACGAGTCTTTACGCAGCCAACTTCTTCATCGGGAAAAGGTTCCTACCTTGAAGGAAGCTCTTGTGGCCGTTCAGATGGAGGAAACACGTCTCAGCATATTCCACTCCGAACCTGTCTCAGCAATGGCTGCTCAGCAATTCGGAAGATCACATCCTACATCTGTTCAAAGTGTGTCACCACATATATCCTCTCTTAAGGTGATATCACCTAATATGAACCACATGGCCCAGAAATCAGCGTCCACAGGACATGGTATCCACGGTTATTCTTCCCTCTTCTACAATTACTGCGAGAAAAGGGATCATACGAAGGAGACTTGCCACAAATTACAAAGGAAAAATGCTCATCAAAGCCACTTGGTGACTCATCTTCCTACCTCCTCCAGACAATTCAAGACTCTCTCTACTCCTCTTCCTGAAACATCCCAACCAACTGCTGCTCCAACACGACGAAATCGACCAACTTCAACACTTTGGACAAATCACCAGAACAATATATTGTTCTTATCGCACACCCTACAGCAGATATAATTGCTACAGGGTGTACACCTTTAAAAATAATTTTTTGTTTAAAATGAAGCAAATCCAAATGCTTTAGTTTTGGAGTAATTAAACATTCCATGCTCCCGAAGAACCAACCTCATTCCCAAGTGCATTCAATGACAAAAGTCTGACGCAAGCCTTGTCAAAAGATTTTACATCTATGATGGTAAATGATGCGTTGGACTCTACAAAAAGGAACTTGAAATTCCTTCCAGAACACCACCTACTCTCCGATATGACAAAAATCGTTATCTTGCTGCAAATCGATTCTCGCACGCTGGGATAGAGCAAATCAAGATACGTATTCATTTTGTTCGCGAATATGTTGCTCCCAAGAATCTATACATGGACTATGTCACCAGAGAAGGGCAGCTTGCGGGTGTCCTAACAAAAGACCTCTATTGTTATCAGGGATAAGTTCAACGCCCCCAACGGCACCGATGATTGTTATAATTGTTATAACAGTCACGATTAATTTAGCTAACTAACTTCTTTATGGTTACAACTATATCCAATAAATACCAACACATGTACAGATCAATTTTTCACGGAAATCCAACGATCTTAGAGGGTTATCGAATCTCACTCCTCTCTATCCGTCATCTCTCTCTGGTTCATATTTCATCTTTCTTGTTCTTCTTGGAGCGCCAATCAATTCTGAACATCCCTCCCTCAAGAACGGCCACCATGGTGGATGGCCGGTGGAGAGACCCGCGGCGCCCCGCTTCGAGCTGCAACACATGGCGGGTCGGTCACTGTTGCCTTTCCATTTCCTGGGACCTGTGACGGGTCATCTGGCCGTGGCCGACCAAGCCAGGATATTCTCCGTCTGAAATGAGCGGCAGAGAGTCATGGCCTACGGCATTTCTCGCGTTCCACCCTTGCCGTCCATCTGGTTCCTTCTCCCTCGACGCAGTTAAGATAGCAGCTACGATGACGTCTTCGACTGTGCAACGTTTTCGGAAGAGGGGACGCGGAGTTACGGCTTTTCTGTCCCCAGCAGAACGGTGCCCTCTCACATGCTTTGCGTCTTCGGGATGTCGAAAAGATGGGTGATGATGGAGGCTGAGCTCACCTACCTCAACGCGTTCAACCCCATTGCAAAAACCTCGAGCTCATATCCGACGACCTCCGGCGTTGCTTCTTCAACTGCTTCAGAGCCTTCGTCGACAGATAGCGTTCAGAAGCCGTCTTTCTTGACAGTCCGCTGCGGCGATGTCTTTGAAATGGCTTCCCGATGGCGTTGTGAGGTTCGTCCATGTGTCTTCCCCCCCGACAGCGAAGGCTGGCTCCGACGCGGCTCTTACATGAATTTTCTTCCTCGAAGAACCCTTACCATGGCGGTGAGTCGCCGTTGGCACTGCGGCCCGCCTTTTTCGGCACGAAGAGGCCTTCCTGGTAGGCGCTGAGTTCGTCTTCCATCGTCACCCATCCTCTCGGCGTCCCGACGACGGAAAGGTTGTGAGGGGACACCGTTCTTCTGAGAGGGGGGAACACGTAACTGTGCGTCTCCTCTTCAGGAAACGTTGGACAGTCGAAGACGTCACCGTAGCTCCCGCCTTCTCTGCGTAGAGCAAGAAGAAGCCAGATGGACGGCGAGGGTGGAAAGAGAGATAAACTGTAAGCCATGCATTTCTGTTACTCTTTGAAGATAATCGCAAGATCTCCTGCAACTCGAAAGGGGAAATTTTATCTACCATCTCCTGCGATTCGTTCCAGATACAAGAATTCAAGTGTGTGAAGAAATATTAAATTCCTTACAGAAGTAAACCGAGGAACCGAGTAACCTGGAACAAAACTCAAGAGAATATGAGTTATATAACTTCTCCTTCTAAATGAGTGACCAAGTATTCTTAGCTTCCTGGTTTAAATGTGTCTGAGCGCTTGAAATCAATATAGTTGAGGTTAGGTAATTAAAATCAAACTTAGGGAACTCATCCTTTGACTTGATCATAGGGTTACGGCTCATCTTTACGGGTATTCACGTAATTGTAGCGTAGAATCCTGATGGCCGCTTCTGGTTTGTGCGCTGTCTGATCTCAGTTAGATGCCATCCTTTCGTTCGTTTCATCAATTTTCGCTGCGGGCCACAAGTAGTGGCCATATTGGCCAATTCATCTATCTGTCGGACGGCCTACATAGATTGTGGCCACCCAAAATAGCAAAACGTTGCTGAAGTATTTAGCAAATATCCCGAGCAAAGCCAGCATCTTTATCAAGTATTTGGTAAAGGGTATGTTGGAGGTGAAAAGAATCTTCGACAGAGATTGAAGAGAAGGAGAAGAGATGGAGAGAGATAAGAAGAAGAAGAAGAGGAAGAGGAACACACCAAGAAGAGAGATGGGGATTAGATCATTGTATTCCTCGAATTGTTTTGATAACATGAGTTTGATATTTATAATGTAATACCATAATCGTAAAATAGTAAGTTTCCATAACCGTTGTAACAGATACAACGGTTATATATTTTGAATAGGTCGATCTGATCTCGACCGTTATAACCGATGTGGGTGCACCGATTATAACTGTTGATCGGTGCACTAGTCTGTCTTGTTATAACGGAGATTAGATCCTGACCGTTATAATAAAATTAGGTGCACTAATCTCGACCGTTGAGTCGATCTCGTGCTCCCTCTATCTACGATTTGATCCTAACACTCTAGATTTAATCCTGGCCCTCTATATTGAATCCTAAGCTATCTTTGAACCTATATTGGATCCTGGCCACTAATTCTCTAACGAGTATATTTATTTATTTGATTACTAACTAATCTTGCTTAGTCCCTATTCAGCAGGCCTCTGATTTGAGCGAGTTTTTTTTTTTTTTTTTGGCAAAAACACGGTGTCGGGTACGGCCAACCCTAGGGTTGTGCCCGTAGACCGATCCATCCGTGTCCTGGACGCCACCCAGGAGGGTTTTATTTATTAAGTGAAGTGTTTTTCAATGTTTTTAGGCGTGGAGCGAGTATATATATCCCAATTACACTCGGATCCCACTCGTCCATGCCCATAGTTTAGAAAAAGAAAAAATACATAACTGATACCTTGCAGGCGCTCAGGGAAGTGTGGTCGTCATTGTCCCTCCAGAGCCACCCGGCGGTATCGGTGTAGATCGGGAGAAATCCTTGCCTTCATGTCATCAAGTGGGGGATGAAGTGCGTGGGGGGCGCTAGTCGGGGCGGGTACATCTGTTCCTCAACAGATTTGAGCGAGTTGGGCACTTGGTGCTGACTCCTTAACAGGAGGAACGCTGGTGCTTTCATGCCTTCCGATAGGTGTTCAGAGTGAGGAAAAAGACGGTTGATCAATGGAAGAAGACAGTAGTGAAGGAAGACTTTTCAACTGTTTATTTCATCAGAAAAAAGTAAATACTTATAGAGAAGGAACAAGAGTGAAATTGTAGCTGATAGCAAGATCTACATTCCAACGTACCTCACCATGGTCGGATAGAAAACAACCAGAAGAATGAGAAATGGGGAAAGTGGGGATCACGGGAAAGGAGCATTTTAACGAACTATAAAAATATCGCATGCCCTACTACTGGGATTTGCGCCGATCAGCTTAGGTTCATTTGATGAAGTTTGATACCAAGTTCAGAATTCAAGTGTAGCAATGAAATATTGGACTCCTGACAATAGTAGATCCACATGAGGAACTGATAGAAACCCATCATCTAGTCACCGACTCCAAAACTCTGTAATTATTCAACACGATGGATCAAAAATCCTTTGCTTCTGGGTTTGAAAGTGTCCAAAATCCTCAAGAAAGATAGGATTGAACTTGGGTAATCCAAGTCAAGTTTTGGGTTACATTTTCTCATCGTTAGAATAAATCACAGGATTAGGACTCATCTTTTAATACATCACAACATCTTTACGGATATTCATTTAATTGTACCATGTGATCCTGATGGCCCATTCTCATTTGTAAGCTATCCCATCTTAATTAGATATCATCTTTGCGCTCTTTCCATCATTTTTTGCTGCCGACCACAAATAATGGCCAAGGCCTCTGTCTAACGGCCTGCAAAGATTATAGCCACCCAGAAAAGCAAAAACTGCTTAAGTATTCAGCAACTATAGAGACCAAATATAGCACATTTATTAACTATTTGGCATGAACCGTACATACACTACTCTGGTCTAACATTGTAATGTATATGAAGAAATATTCTTTGTAAACTAAAATATTTTATAAACATAGTAAATAAATACTACTATGGTCACATGTTTTTTTATAAATCTTAATATTTTAGTAAATTGAATCTATATTAATGCTAAAGGTAAATTATTGTGAAGGGAAAAAGTATGTGTCACTAAACGCATGGAACCCTTGAGTCTACTATATCAAATTACCCAAGTGCCATCATTTAAACTTTAACAGATATGTCCACAGTTATTAAGTTTATTCAATGACTGAGTTCTAGATTTACATTGGGGATCCAAATTAGTTTAATTCCAACCCAATCCTGCCATCACTTATTTGCTTTGTCTCAACAAATGACTTTTAATTAGTCATCCTGTCACCACCAAATAGTTTTATTATTATTTTTCCATATGTGACTTGATTTGAAGTGTCCATTATTAAACACCACCAAATTATCAAACAAGATTATTATTTTTCCATATGTGACTTGATTTGAAGTGTCCATTATTAAACACCACCAAATTATCAAAGATATAAAGAAATAGTTTTACAATAAGAGTGATCAGAAATGGAATATAAATTGAGTGTATAACTTCACCCTCTCGTATGTAAGTCTCAGTAGTTTCAAGTCAATTAGAACACAGTTTACGTTAGGACATGCATCTGAAGGCGAGACAATCGATAAAGAAAAATAGGTGCTTGTATAAGAATATACCGTGTAATTCCATAACATGTTGGCCATTTGGTTTCCCTGCATCACTAGTGGAATATGTGAACCATTAAATTATTAGTGCATTAATTTTATGCATTACTTGAATTGGTTATACATGACAGCGAGTCTCCTTAGATACCTCACGATAAACTGCCAAATGTGTTGTGTACTGATGTTTTTATCCTGTCTGATATTCTTAATCAAAATTAATAAAGACTTCCTTTTTGCGCACGTTCCGGGGACACGCACTATGTGCTATAAAGCGTTTGATGGTTTTGGGCCTTCCTACTGCCTGCCTCTGCTCCTGCTGATGCTTGTGTGCCGACACTCTCAAGCCATGTTGGGCTTGAGTGCTCTACACTCGCCCAACTATGGCTAGCATGGTTGCTGTTGTGCTGAGCAGCTGTTCAGCCGCTGGCACAGCCCCCTTTTTATTTTTATTCATGTCTCCCTTGTTTTCTTATTTCTTAAATAATGACATCATCCCTCAAAATTTTAAAATAAAATAGTAGGTAGAGAAGAATTACAATATGTTTTCAAACATAATTTCAATGAGAATTAATGGGCTGGTAAATCATGCAGAACATAAAGTCAAATATTTTGATGTTTAAAATATATTTTTAAACATATCACACATCTTGTTTAATCTTGGAATGAGAGTGCATAGCAAAATGCAGATAATATATGTAAAATATGTAGTGTTTCATGCATTATTTTTTGTTGATCAAATCTCTTCCTACTTAAACATTGCTATTTCATTAGCAATGACCTATAACCAAGCCAAAATAGTTTCTCATGATGTAGCTTTCCCTTTGATTTTAGTTATTTTTCAAGTGGGTTAGATACCTCTTAAGGTGGCAGACTTGGTGGAGGATTTTTTCACCAGATATCAGTATCTCTGCTCACTTGGGTTACTTAAGAGCTGGGTCATCCATAAACTTCTCTGTAAACTAAGAAAAATTTCAATGGCTCTTTTGATTTTTGTACTATCCAACACCCATTGATCCAGCCATTAAGCAAAGCATGCACACCAGTAGAGAATCTCTTCAAGAAAACATGAATGTATATCTTGACGCCTCCAAATCCCTTTTTATTAACTTTCCGGTTGATAATTGTCTTCGCCTTTTTTGTAGGATTGAAAACATACGGCATATAAATAACACACTTCGTTGGCCTTCGCTCCACATCATGCTTAACACACTACTCTTTGATAGCTTTGACCATTTTTTAGGTGTTAAGTCATTATAAATTTCCAGGATGAAGATATACATGTGAGGAGCTTGGGCATGGGAAATGAGATTTATATTACAATTCAAAGCTCTTGAATAAGAATCAATGACTGAATGATATGCTCAAAAGATCTGATTTGTCATGTTCATCCATTACATATTAAATCTAATCACACTCTTATTCGCCATCTAATCTCAAATGAGATACCACAAAACTATGATCATGATTGTGGTGATAGGTTCCAAACCTTCACCATTCTATCTTGTTAGGTGGTTGACTACACTTTTCCAATGATGCTACATCTCATGGTCACTCTACATCTAGAAAAATACTTAGCTTGGGAATTTAAGATGCAATAATGTGTATCCACATGAATGGGTGGGAAATGCAGCACAGGGTATGAATTATGATTATGAAAGTTGTGCATGAAAATGACTAGTGGGGACAGAAAGAACTCAAGATCTTGAACTCCTTGATTTCATGGCGGCTTCACTTATTCCTCGTCAGCTTGGTCGACAACTCATAAAACAAATTTTATGAGGTGGACTTCAGATATCCCTTGACTTTTGACTAATATGGTCTCGGTATTAGTGGGAAGTCATTGTTGTGGAGTGAGCAGTCCCAGTCCATCAAAAAAAAATGTCTATGATGTCAAAGCTCACACCGTCATCATTGACAGCCACAGGTTCAAGCCCAGCCTGACTGTCATGCCAAGGCAAAGGCGAAGATACACCCATGCTCATAGGTTTTGACGTGTTCCGGACCATACCCACCCGCACGGCCCCTTTTTTTTTACAAACCTCTGTTTTTGTATTAAACGGAGCCCCATGCTTATTGCCCCCCCCCCCCTTGTTGGACCTCTTCTAAGGGGCCCATCACCATCCCTATATAAGGGATGGAGTGGGCGCCCTAAGAACTTAGTCAAAGTATTATTTTTGGAAATAAGGATCTCCACAATCTTGTGAGAGTGGTGCGCCCAGCACTGCACCGCTCGCCTGCTGAGGATCACGCTGCTGACCATGCTGCTCGCCCACACAACATGGCAATGATTGCACCGCACGTCGTCAACCGCATTACCTACCTATGCCAAGCACCAGCACACCGCTGACCGCGTCGCTCGCCAGGCGCTGACTACAGCGCGCGTCATTAATCATATCGTGCATTGCCCGCCCGTGCCACACGCTGCTGACCACGCCGCTCGCGGTGCTGTACATCACTATCCACGCGTCACTGATCGCACCGCTCGCCCGCTGCTGACCACCTTGCACGCCGCTCCCCCACACCGTGCATCGTTCACCACACGTCACTGACCATTCCACTCGCCCGCCGCCAGATGGCCACCGCCCACCGCTGAACGTGCCGCACCATCGTGCCTTGCTCACACTACCATCGCGTCGCCATGTCAGCCGCTAGCCTTTGTACTTGCCCCCCGAGCTGTCACACGCGCACGCCCATGTTGCTCGCTCGGCCCGCCCCGCCGCACCCACACAATTTGCAGCTGTTATTGGCCGCGCCGCTCGTGTACTGCCTGCCATGCCACCATGGCCTCATCATGCCATTGCCATCATGTGGCATGCCGTCATGCCTTTTGCCATTTTTTGCTTCACCACGTGTGGCTGCCGCTGCGCCCCATGCCCCTGCCTTGCCTCTCCTACTCTAGCGTCAGGTCTCTTGAGCCACGACTCCACCACTAGTCGAGCAACGCAGTGCGCATCTCTAGTAGAGCTCCACCGAATCCACTGCGCGGCTCCTGTGTTGACGAGTATTTCGACTTCAAGATGATGCCACCAAAGAGGTACCTCGCTCCCCGAGCTCGCCAAGTTAATTTATCTTCTGTCGTATACTTTTCGGCTACACTCAACCACGCTCAAATTTGAATAGGTGAGAGGATAAACTACCACGAGAGATTTTACTCAAGTGATTTCCTAGGTATGGGCCAAGCCCGTCTATTATGTGTGAACTCCAACAGACCTAGTCCGCTCGGTGCCATAGCCACCGCCGTCGCTCCAACGAGGGTCAGGAGGTCATCAGCATCGTCACACTCTCTCACCCCTGAGCTTGGAGCTTGGCAAAACACCACGACTCGGGGCCTGCACGTACTCCCGCCTAGGATATCGCATCACGTAATCTCATTTCCCTTAGGACTTTACCTGTCGGATGACATAACCAACGACGTCCGACATCAAAGGTGCTTTTCGTCTTTTAAAGGTTCTTCATGTAGTGTTTCTTCTAAAATGATCTCCAATATACTTCAAAGGTTCAAGTCAATATTCATAACTACTATCCTGAAGTGTTTCATCTCAATTAGGCTTTTCGTCCACCTCACCCAAGGAGGGTCTCCAGATTTGTTCCCTCCTTTACATATATCATCCTTCAACTCATAGGTGACATCTTTTCCATCTATAATCATGGAGTATTCATCAATATCTTCATACTCAGATTTAGGTACGTAGTTTAGTCCTACAACAATGATGGAAATATATGTGGCTGCCAAGCCAATCTTACATTCCATATCTCGTTCCATGTTAATAAATAGAACATATTCATTATAGTGCACATGTGCTGCTTATAATGAAGTCCATCAACATATGATCAGACTTGGTGAAATATGATGAAATTTTAATATAGAGATGATTATTCTATAAGCATGGGTTTAAATATTCCCATTCGAAGGATACTCGAGAAGGACATCAAAGTATAAGGATAAAATAGCACTAGCTAGCCTCACTAATATTATGAGTATGGTTGTTCCATAGCCTTTCGTGTGGCAACACTACGGATAGACAGTGGGTTATGTTCAGTGAAAAGAGTTCACCAAATTTGGTCCGTACGAATCCTTGAATGGTATTATACCAAACTATTAATCAGGTTGATTCACCTGGCGGTTCTTTAAGTAGTACTTTGAATATGACCTACAAGTCTCTAATCATCAGATTCTAAATAGTCTTAGTTGGGTGATGATAACGTGCAAATTAACTTTGAAAACTCATACATATTGCACAAAAATCTTTGTCCAAATGTCCATATTTGCATTTTATCATGGATAAACTAACCAAAATGGCATTTACTATAATTTTATGATTTTTTTCACATTTTGAGATTTTTTACATAACATTTTGACTTAAGTCTCATTGAGGAATTAAATTTTCGGGTCATAAAATAATGTTTCAGAAGTTATAAAGGCATTTCCTAATTTTTTCTGGATTTTACCATATTTTCTTCAAGTTTTCTGATCGGTATTTAGTCAAGAAAATATTTTTTGGGTATTTTAAACTCGTCGCCACGTGTTATATACAATTCACATTTATTTTGGCCAATGATTGGCGCTCCAATCATTCACAATAGAATATGGCATTGTGATTCGCGATGCCATAATTATCCAATGAACACAGTCTTTTGTAGATGCAATCATTGAGATTGACTTTTATTTTTATTATTAAATGCAATCATGATGCGAACGTGGCCCACTTAAAAAATGCTTCGCTTTTTCGTGCAATAAATGCATGTGGAAGAATGATGACTATTTTGAATAGAAAATTCAAAAACATCTTTTTGCATTGATTTTGTGGCACCACCAATGCAGTTGGTAATATGTGGTGCACTCTCAGCTGTCCAGCAGCAATATTCTTTGAATGACTTAACTATCTATGATTGCATTGCTTTTAGCGATCACAGGAGGTGGCGCCACAGGACTGAATGGCGGATAATGTCACTTTTTTACTAGGGTGGTGCCTGTGTGGGGGAGGTAGAAAATGCATCCAGCGGTTGAGATTAAGCCATTTTAAAATGACGATATCTTGAGATCTAATTGTCGGATTGGGCTCATATTTTGAGGAAATGTTTGTCTTTTTACCCTCTACAACCCATATGGTTTGATCATTAAAAAATTATCGGGAAGAGGAGGAAAAACACCAAGTAAGGTCTCCCCAATTTTATTGGCCAGGAAGGATACAATAGCTGCTTCTAGAGTCAAATTTTATTGATTCTTCAACTGATATTGGAAGTTTCTTTTTCACCACTCTAACTTTTTTCTTGAATGTTTCAGAAATTCCAAGGCATGGGCCAAATATACATTCCCTTGGTGGTTTTAAATGGTGAAGAGCATTGCAACTTGATTCTAGTTCAAGATTAAAATACAATAAGATCTTCCTATTATATTGCTCATCTCACCCACTATATTAGATTTGAATATCCAAATCAAATTCTACCTAAAACGTATGTTCCCCCAACTTTCTCTACTTTTTTCTCTATGTTATTATCTCTACTTTCTCTCTCTAGATTTGGAAATTAACTTTTTTACAATTTAATAATATCTATGTTATCTAACCCAAAACTCTTACACAAAAACTTGTCCATCTTGATCATTAGTTTTAATTTCTATCGTTCTCCTAATATTTCTCAAACAAATACAATAAGAAAAGTCTATACAATATTATTGTGGCAACACGTGATTTTGGTTTTACTAAAAAAATAGGTCATCAATTTCATCTCTGAAGTTCTTTAATCACAAATTAAAATACCAATAAAAAAAAATATAAATACTCTTGTCAATGCAAATAGAAGAAAACTATAAATAGAAATTACAGTTCAGTAATTTTATGCTTCCTTCAGCTTTAATCAAGACATAAATTCAGAATTATTTTTAGATAGCTTCCTCTCTATGGATCCACCCCTTTCTCATCCTATTCTATATGTATTTTAATAAAGCGTAAATTTACAAATTTTATTGTATAAGTGTATCAAGAAATATATGAAGATAATTGAGTGGTCAAGATGGGGTCATCCACGCTAGGTATAAAAGGTAACAGCTCAAGGAAGATGATGCAATGAAGTCCTTGGCCAAGGTAGTGAAATATCAGAGAAGAGTTCTTTGATGATATCCAAACACGTCAGTATTAACTTGGATGATTTATTAGGGTTTGACAATTGACCATACCCCAAGTTGTTCTAGGAGCATCAAGTGGATGAGGGAGTATACATACATAGTAAATGATGACTAACAGGCTCCATGAGTGAGTTGATACACACTCCTTTGTATCTTCCAATACACGAGGTGTAGCTTGGCGCCCTGTGGGTTGGAGACTCAACCTATCGATTGGGTTAAATTGATTTGACATTAATTAATCTATATGATGATATAGCCACTTAATTTGGCAGGACAATAAAGGTTATTGGGCCATTGGATTTATTAACTAGACTAGTACATGGGCCTAGAAGGTCACACGCAAATGTTCTTTTGGACATCGGAAGATAAACTTAAGTTTGGGAGGTTTTATGAAAAATACCTTGTACGTATGAATAGGGGAAGGTCCTAAAGAAAATTCATGCAGGACCAGAATTGCTCAAGGGCCTTCACCTTCTACTCTCTTTCCCCGATGGCTCATCTTCATTCTCGATGTGATCAGATGGCGTAATGACGGCGACGGAGGTTTAATAGAGCTCACGAAAGTGAAGGAGAATATTTGATATGTTGAGGATCATCTGGATATGTCTAGTGGCTGCACACATGAGCAATTCAACTTGTCTCACTCTGAGATCTAAGTAATCACAGATGTGATCGATGCATAGGCATTTCATTTCAATGTTTTATATATGATGCCATTAAGATTCGAAAGTCTTCCGCTGCGGATCGTTTTAAATTCTTCATCCATATAGAGGCCTCTAGAACCTAACAATCTTCCCATTGTACATTCTTCTAAAATAAGTTGAGTCTAAACATGTGTTCTCCCCTCTACATATATGATCATTCAATTCAAATATGCCTTCCTTTTCATCTACAATCACCATGAATGCTTCAGCAATATCTAAAAAATAGGTTCAATCTCGTGTAGAATCCTACACCTTTCCTTTGTCGGTTTTATAGTGTAACACAAAGAAAGTCTGAACATGTGTTATCTCCTCTATATGTATGATCATCTGATGTATATACCCTCCTTTTTCTTCAATAATCATTTTGGCTACTCCATCAATCTCATCATGTAGTGGAAGCCCAAACACTATGTCCACTTCTATATTTTCCCCTATGAGAATTTTCTACTGTATGATTAGGGTAAAATTCTGATTCATCCTCAAAATTGTTGACTGCAAGATTGTCCCCAATATATTCCCCATAATCATATTCATTCCCTTCTCAAGTGATCTCCTGCATTCTCTTGACTAAGTCCTTGTCCTCCTCATGAACAAGGCTTTCAAGATTCCTGAGCAAACTCCTCAATTTCGACATCTCATGGGCTTCACATTCCCTACATATCCTTGGTCATGTCCCTACACAACTCAATCATTCCCATTATTGGAACATGTAGTTCATTCACATCATCACTCTGCAGTATAGGCCACAACTCATTCAGAAATGTATGTAAATCATCATCAAGCAACATGAAAAACTATTGTCTTATATCGGCCTCGCAAGACAACAGACACCTTGATTGTTGTGGGTCTAGTGCATAAAAATCAGGTTCAGCTATAGATTTGGAAGTAATGTAGGTGACCATTTGATTTCAATGATCATATGTGTAGGGGACCCACCATTCATATATTGTGTGCCATGAGAGTGCTGGGGGAAAGGGTAATCATCCCCACTAAAATGATCGTCGGTAGTATTGTGGAAAGAGTCATCTCTACACTAGCAACGCAAGTGACGCTTTAGAGAGGAGCCATGGTGCGTAAGGTGTTGGCGATGATCATCCTTGTAATACCCAATAGGTATGTTGTAGAGATGTCTAGGGTCATTTTGTTGAACCTCTGAATGTAATATCTGATAATCATTTAATGACTCATACCCATCCCAACGTGGGAATGGGTATTCATACTCTGAATAAGGATGGCCGCAACTATAGTCTCCATCCATGATCAATCAAGAGAGGGTAGGTACATAGGGATTTTCAATAAGTTTTGGTTCTAAAATGTAGAATATAAAATCATTAAAATAGAAATTTATAGAATATAAATTATATATATTGCATCAGAAAAAAATTCATGTTACTCTTAGTTAATTTATCAACTTGCAACAAGGTTAGCAATAACACAAGAAATTATAAAATTATTTTGGTTAAAATAATTTATATTATGAGACATAAGATGTCACCACAAATTCCTCCTACTAGGTTATATAAAATGAAATTTCCTTTCATATCAGGTTAAGCTCAAGTAAATAAAATACTGACTGAAAATTATTTCCACCCAACAGGATGCCAGTCCCCATCAATGACACAGATTTGATGAGGAAAAATTTTGATGTTAATTTTACTGGTGTTGTAATTTTAATTTTCCTAAATCAAATAGATTTTTTAATTATAGAAAAATCACTCAGGTTTGTATAATGGGAGTAAGGTCATCTCCCTAGGGGCTGGTCTTTATAGGTGAATTTAATACATAAATTAGGTTAATGGATAATTTGGGATAACAATAAGGGTAATCAAGGATATTAGTTATAATTTGAGTAAGTAATAATAATACTCAAGATACTGTAATATTAAAAATATTAAGTAAAAATAGGAGATACGGAAGTGGAGAAATTAGGAGTATATATGATAATGAATAGTAATGAGTAATTAGAGAAAGTAGCAGTAAAAGGAAGAGGTGAGATAGTTAGAAGTAGGATGTTAAGTTTATTGTTTAGTAGGATTAATAGTTCTAGAGATATCTGATATACTAAGTAAGATGATAAAATTTAATTATAATATTACAATTAAGGGATGCATTAAGATAGGTTGTAGAATATTTATACATGATTAATAAGCTGGAGGTAGCAATTAATAAATTAAGATACACGTTATATTTAAGATAGCATATAGAAATAGAAATGATGGATATTAAGATTTAGTTGGATAGTAGATACAATTAGTTAATTTAAGGAATGATGTAAGAAGAATAAGAATGAAGAAGAAAGGGATAATATGTATGATAGATAGAGGGAATAATGGATTAAATGTCAAGATATAGATTAATTAAGTAGAAAAATATGTATATATAGTTAGAATGTGAGAGTAAGAGATATATGTATGAGAATAGGGATTATCTAAATTCTTAAACCTTGTTAAATTAGATTAAGAGAGAAGGCTAAATTCAGATGATATGGCGAGAATATTTTTCATTTAAGTTAAGAAGAGTTTAAGGATTTTGATTGAGAGAGAGAGGGTTAGAAAAGACAGAATTATGAGGGAATATATGTATTAACATATGATTAACTGGAAGATTATAATTAAAGAAAATGTATTTATTGGTATATATTTAATAAGCAGTTTATAAGATGAATTTGAAAGAAAAATAAGATGAATTGGCAGAAATTCCTCACTGCGTAATAGGTGTTTGTGAAAATGCAAGAACAACATAGATCTATGACACTCTGTCTATGATTTGAACTAAATTCACAGTTCTGAAACTGATATAACACAACTAGATCTATCACATAGAGTCTGTAAGCTCCTCTGGATCGTCCTAGTTTAGATGGGATAAGATGGAGGTGCCAGTCCTCATCCCCTAACTTTAGTATGGTTTTCTGCCAACCTTCCTCCATGCTGACACGAATCCAAGGAGCCACCCGAGTCTCTGTAAAGCTGTGACAGGCTTCAACTTGATGGGACAATCTCAAAATGGGTCTCCAACCACCATTGAGTGTCTTGGTCAGAAGCTATAGAATCTGGTGCCTTGAGCCCCATTTAATTACCAAGAAGGATGTCCCATGGCGGTGGACTTCTTGTTGAACCCTTGGGGTTCATCCCAGGGTGGTTGGATGGCTTATGGTTCCCCCATTCTGGCAAGAAGCTGTTCTCTGGCCTTTAGAGCCAATGGCACATGGCCCAGTTAGATAGCTCTACCCTTGGCCTTCAGATCCCCTTCATGTAGGATCCAAGGGCTGCAATTAAATCACAACCGTGGACCTCTATAAGCAATGGCCAACCCCTCATGCCACGTCAGCCATCCTTGTCAGCATGCTCTGTCAATATCCTCCTAAATCATTCCTATGCCGATAGGTATGGCCATCCAATCAAAAACTTGAAAAAGAAAAGAGAGAAAATATTTTTGAATAAGAAGATCTCACAAACCGATCTTCCTTGTGAAGATTGGACAGTCAAGATTATATCACTCCACTTACAGCAACCCTATTATGGCATGGGCTTCAAATGGGTTTGGTCTTGAAGCAAGGTCATACTTTCTTTCTCTTTTATCTCATCATATCGCAGCCGCTTGGGCCATGATTCATTTCTAACATTCTCATCCTAGCATGTGCCATTCTGAAACTGAAAAGGCCATCATTAATCCCATATAAAGACATTCTATGAAATGTAATTCTATAAGTCTTGTCTCATGTTGCAGATCAAAAATAAATAAAGACTCTCCTCTTCCGAGCGTGCGGGGCCACTCTCTAAGTGTTATAACGCCTTTCATGGTTCTGGGCCTTCATGGTATATGCATCTCTCTATAGCTGCTTGTGTGCCAGCCTACCCAGCCGATGTGCTTGAGCACTCTCCGCTTGCCCAACTATGGCTAATGCGGCTGGTGCTACGCCAAGCCGCATTTCAGCCCCTTTTTTTCATTTCTTAAGTATTTAAATCATCCCTAAAAAATAAAAATAAAATACTAATGATAAGAATAAAATAAAGCTTTAAGACATATTCTTAATGACAATTAATCATCTGGTAAATTATGCAAAACATTATGTTAATAGTATTTTTTTGACAAAATAGTCCAATTATTATTTTAAATGAGAATTCATACCAAACTGCAGATAATATAAATAAAATAATCCCAAAAATTCCCTTAAATATTAATTGTTTCATGCCCTACCTTTGGTTCATGAGTACCCTTCACTTGGGTGGGTCACGTCGATCTGGTCCCTTTGGTCTGACCCAGCACACGGGTCGGTCACATCAAACGGGACACATTCTTAGTTGGCGCATAAGAAATTGCTTTCAGTCTGAGAAGAAGTTGACCCTAGACGAGGCAAGATGGCAATACTTTTTTGCAGAGTTTGACTTCAACTTGAAGTACAAGTTGGGACGCGCCAACCAAGTGGGCAACGGAGTCAGACGCAAAGAGCTAGATGTCTTTGTGGAATCATTATTAGTAGTACAAGGGAACATCTAGAACGACAAAAAGCTAGTGTAGAAAGATGATACACAATTTTTTCACATTAAGAAGCGCATCACCACAGGCAAGACGAGATAGTTCAAGAACAAACATGATGCTATATACACGAACGATAACCTGTTTTATGTGTGGTATAGGTGGGTTGTGCTGCAAACTCCTTTACGAGGAGCACGATGCGCCCCACATTGGGCTCCTATGGCGGCTATGCACGCTAGCATTTTTGTCTAGTAGCTACCATTGGTGAGGAATCGAAGAAGATTTTTATGCTAGTCTGCAATCATGCCTAATGTGCTAGCAATACAAGATCAAGAAGGCTAAGGCAGCTGGGATGTTTGAATCTCTCCCTAGGGCAAGCCGAACATGGGAATTCATCTCTATTGACTATATCACCTCTCGCCCACCTGTGCATGGACATGGTGCCATCTTTATAGTCGTGGGCCACTTCTCCAAGTATGTGACTTTCATCCCCATAACCTCAGATGTGCATGCTAATAGTTGGGCTTATGATGGGGGACCATCCAACCTTACATGCGTATCTTCCGTGTTTTTTTTTCGCTGCGTGTATTTTTTTTTTCCTAGTTGGGCCCTCCCTCTTAAACTTTTGGGCCTTCTTCCCTTTTTTCTAAGGGGGAAGGCCAATATTCCTCGTATAAGAGGGGAGGGGTGTCCATCGTAAGAAGAGAGAGCCAAGTGAAAAAAAAGAGTCAAAGAATGTAGTCATTTGGTATTTTTGGGTTTATTTTTAGGTCTTTTTTTATAGTTTTAGAGTTTGAAGGAATTACAAAATTACCACTCGAAGATGGAAAATTAGGGCACCCATCATCTCCTCGCTGGAACGCCGCCGCCGCCATCGCTGGCACCGCCCTCTCCATCGCGGTCATCGTCGGTGTATCCGCCAGACTAGAGGGCAACCCCGTTGTCAGATGGGGCCCCAGCCGCGAGCAGCGTGCGCTGCCACGAGCAGCGGCCATAGCCGTCGTTGCCGCTAGCAGCGGTGGCAGCCGCCAGAGAGACAGCAGCCGCTCATAGCGGCAGTAGTTGCTAAACCGACCGCAGTCGTCGGAGCAGGTCGAAGCCGCCAGAGCGACCGCAGCCACCGAAGCAGGCCGCAACCGCCAGAGCAACCGTAGCCACCGAAGTAGGCCGTAGCCGCTAGAGTGACTATAGCTGCCTGAGTAGGCCGCAACTGCTAGAGCGACCACAGCCACCCACAGCGGCTGCAATTTCCAGCAGCGGTTGTTGCTGCCAGAGCGACCGCAGCCGCCAGAGCAGGCCGAAGCCGCCGGAGCAACTGCAGTCACCCGCAGCGGCCACAGCTGCCAGAGCGACCACACTTGCCCGCACGGCTACAGCCACCGGAGCGACCGCAACCGCCCGCAGTAGCCGCAGCCATCAGAGCCGCCACAGCCACCACAGTGGCCGCAGCCGCCGAAGCCGCCACAGCCACCATGCAGCCATGCAGCCGCAGCCAGGCAGCCGGGCAATCGAGTAGCTGAGCCACCACGCAGTCGTGCAGCCATGCAGCCGTGTAGCCATAGCCGTTGCGTAGCCATGTAGTTGTCGTGTAGCCATGCCTACCTGCGCTGCCACCGTCCTCAACCTTGCGCTCGCCTTCAAGCCCGTGACCGCACCTAGTTGCGTTGTCGTCCTCGTCACCATGCTCGCCTCTAAGCCTGTCGCCGCGCCTAGTGGCACCATCGTCTTCGATACTGCGCTCGCCTTCAATCCCGTCACCGCGCCTAGCAGTGCCATCATCGTCCTCGCCTCTGTGCTCGCCTTCAAGGCCGCTACCTAGTCTACCCATGCCACACGTGCGCCTAGTGTTCCCTAGAGTAATCTCAAGGAGAGCAATCATTGGACGACCCGCGGCTGCTACTTCACTACTGCGAAGTACATGCCACTGCAGGATGAACCACCGTCGATGTCGCGGCCATTGCCTACCTCCATCCGCCAGTATTTAGCTGACAACCCTAGAAGTGACGCCAGACATCATCGCCGCCAACGTCTGATAGTACCTAGATGCAGCCGCCCTATGTCACTGCACCTTTACGCCGTCCTATGCCCGCCGCTACAGTCTCCTAGAGAAGCTTCAAGGGAGACGATCGCCGGATGACATGCCACCGCTAGTTCACCACCGCGAAGTACAGGCTGAAGCAGGATATACAGCCATCGCTCTACACCATCGAGGCTTGTCTTTGTTGCCTATAGCGAGCTGTAGCCGAGGCTCAACCTGCCACTGTTACCGATGCGGCCGCCCTGCGCTGCCGCTCCACTGATCAACCCTCCTCTCCTTGTGCTGTAACATGAGCTGTTCGATCTCAACGCGTCGTGTTACATCAGCTTAGCTTGTCAAGTCCCATGTGGTGAAGCATTTAGGGCTTCCACTAGATATCATCAACAACCGCAACACAAGGTTCACGGCCACATATGGGAGTTGTTCAAATATGTGGGCTCAAAGCTCAATTTCTCCACAAGCTCTCATCCCTAGACGGATGGCCAAACAAGGGCTGTCAATGTGATGCTCGAGGAGTACTTACCACACTATGTATCTCTGCTAATAAGGAGAACTTGATTGAACTATTGTACGGAGCACAATTTGCTTGCAACACCAATTGTAGCTCCACTATGGCACCTTTTATGTTCAAGAATGTGAGACGAAAATCGTTGACCCCTCTGAAAGTGGTGAAAAGAAAGAGGAATTGTCATTTTCCTATGGCCTTGTACTTTGCATGCGGCTATCATGCCTGCATTGGGGAAGCCCACAGAGTGCTGGAGTGCCCAGCTCAATGCATGAAGGCAAGGGCAGATCAAAATTGGTGGGACATGGAGTTCCAAGTGGGTTATCTCATCATGATTCACACAAACGCTCATATTCTCAAGATCAAGCAAGCAAAGCAACAACACAAGGGGTTTGTATTATGATGTGGACCATTCAAGGTGGTGAGGAGAGCTAGACAATTCGCCTACTAAGTCAACATACCCCGACAAATGGCAGTCAATCCTATCTTTCATGTCTTAGTACTCCAGAACATGAAGCCCAACCTAGAAGAGCTAGACAAGAACTAGGCTTCGAATGCATTACCAAATGTGTGAGCACAATTTGACTAAGAAGTAGTGTCTGTCCTGGACAAAGGAAGATGAATTAGTGATGATAACATCAAATTTGATCAATAAAATTATGATTTATTTTCCTACGCTCTATTTTTATATATTTTATTGATTTTTGAGACTAACCCAACTTGGCTCTATAGGGTCGAGTGGATTTCTCACATCTTCTTGGAGTTTTATTTGAACAACAGGACTTAGGTAAATACAATCGTGAATTTGAGATACAAATAGAAGGAAAGTATAAAACCCAGGCCATCTAATATATAACAAGAGGAGGCCCAATACACAAGAGCCTCATTCTAGAAGCCCATTCAAACCTCCTTAAAACCTGGACCGGTTCAAATAAAGGCAAGCATTGTGGAACTAACCCACAATTTAAATTTGAAAGGTCTATATTCAAATCTTAGGACGACACGTGTGTCCCATTTGAAAATCAAGAAATCCTAGCCCTCCAAGCCCTTGGAACTAAATCCAATGGCTGGGAGAGTTTGGGCACTTTTGTTTATTCTCTTCTCTCCTCTCTTTGTATCTCATCTTAGATTTATGCTCCCAACTTCTTGTTGGAGGCCTAGTGCGTCAGATTTATTTGATACATTCTTGTTCTAGAATACTGAGAGAGAAAGAGAGTTCAAGGGTGATCAAGATTCTTAGAAAAAGATCACCACTTGGCCCTTAGGAGAAATGACAACAAGGTTTTTGTGAAATATTGAATTTTTATTTGCCTTTTCTCACCATTTTTTATTGATAAAAAATCCAAGGACAGCCTGTACTTCAAGCTTCCTAACCCATCAAACAACACTCAAAAATTCCTCGTGTAGCCAAAGTTACAGTGATTTTCATCCACTGCTCATTTCTACCACAATTCCACTCTAGGAAGTGCGGCCTAAGGTTCTATTGTCCTTAAACTTCACTTATTGCCCTAAAAATAAATAGCCATTAAGTATCATAATAAATTGTTATAATTTATTACAAATAACATTAATATTTATTTTATTGATTTAAAATTGTTTTAACTCATTTTCCATCAATTAGTTAATTTGCTCTTTAGAAAATAGTTTAAAATCCAACAATATATAAAATTACCCAAAAATTATTTTAAACTACATTTGAAATAAAATATACTGTCATATTACCTACTCCTTGTGGATTTGACCCTTACATACCCTATTCTAAAGAAAAAATTTTAAAATATTGTTGCGTAAATCAGAGCCTTAAAACGACTCATTTAACCTAAATTCTGGTTGATCAAGGGTGAACATCATGAGTGCCACCACAATATCAAGTACCTCCTGAAGTGGAAGAACCACTCGGAGGAGGAGTCACGTGGGAATGTGACTCCGACCTATTGCAGTTCGAACACTTGCTGCAAGCTTACACGGCACAAAAAGCATCGACGAGGGTGTTGACAAGTTTAGATAGTGGGTCGAGTAAGGCCCCAAAGTAGGTGGCACTCATGCCAAGAGTCATGTGTCCTAACCACACGAAGTGTGTAGTCACACCTGGCCAATAGGAAACCCCGCATACTTGGACTCGAGTTAGGAAACTGAGTTCCTCGTGTCACCACCTCATGCACCATGGGTGGTGAGGCTTGTCCCTAATCTTTAAATACAATGCCCACACGACACTCGTGTTTGCTGGCATGCATGCGTAGTGGATCAGGGTAGGTTGGGTATGTTTTCAATCGAGGTCATGCAATCTGGCTGCCAAGGTTGTGTGTGCAAACCATCTTCTACAAGGGGTTATGGCATTCAAACACCACAATGGGAAGTCATGGTGTATAGAGTGTGTCGAGACTATTGCAGTGTACTTGGCGTGTTCCTACATATAGTGTTGCATTGCTCAGGCACCGAGGCTTGGGACGCCAAGCATGGTGGTGTAATATGCATCAAAGTAGTAGAGGTGTCAACATGGGTGTTGGAGGTGTGTAGAGCATCAAGGCTTGACTTTGAGCATGGTGGTGCTACGGATGGACATTGAACTGTGGGGTACAACTGGGTAGTGGACATGCCAAAAGTCATGGACCATGGGTGAGCGGCATAGGGTGGGGGACGCTTAGAGCAACACTGATTGCAAGCGCATATGTAGGACTCCAAGACTAAAGCCACTGGAATTCTGCCACCTAACGGTGAAGATTGTGCCTTGTCTCGACATTCTTATAAATGGACCTTTTACCTAATGTAATGGTTATGGCCATCATTGTATCCTTACTCATGAGGTAGGTTCTAGCCCTTCCTTGTTCTTAACCCCAAGCAATATCAAGCATTCTAAAGAGACTTTCACTGCCCAGGCGAAGGTGGCTATGTGTTCCCGGCAAAGTACTTGAGCCGATGCGCATTCAATCCGAGCATTGTTATTAGCTTTTGATTGGACCATGTGACACACTGACATAGATGATTTGGATGACACTCGTGAAGCTGCAGCAATCTAGAGCAACATAGTCATTCATGATTGATAAGTTCAAATTTAGGGGTTTTATGTCGTTGTTTTGATTTAGACTTAGCCAACAATATTTATGAAGCTTTTCCACTTAAATACTCTATAATTAATATAGGGCAAGTAAGGGGTCGATCCACAGAGAGGCAGAATATAATTTCAGAATTTCTTCTCAAGCTTGGGATGAAGAAAATGATTTTAAACCTGAAAAATACAATTTTTGGGATTTTTCTAGATTTTAGGAAATTTTCATAATTCCCTATGCTTTAAGTTAAGCCAAAATACAAGGAGGAACAAAAAATCATATTTTTAAACTACTTTTTCTATTTTCTCTTAGCAAATTAATCAGAAATAAATATTTTTAGAATTTTCTGGAATTAATTTACATAAAAAACAACTATAAATATTAAAAACGAGAGATAGAGATTTTTTAGAATTTTTTAGGTGTTAAAATGACTTTAAATAGATTATATGAATTTTATAGATTTTTCCTAATTTTTTTCGGATTATTTCAATGCAGAAAATAATTTTTCTGATTTTTTTCTATTTTTAAAAATTTTTAAATACTCAAAATATGGTACTTACCTACTCTGGCGATCGCCGAAGCGGCGGCGATGGTTGCGGCGGAGTGGCGGCGCCGGTGGCAGGCCAGATGGGCCGGCGGGCCTGGTGTGGCCCGTATAGGGCTGGCCTTAGTGGGTCAGCCCACTAAGGTTAGCCCAATTTGGCTAAGTGAAGACTTAGCCAAATTGGGCTTAAGCCTTATTGGGCTTAACCCAATGGTCAGGACTTAGCCGATTTGGCTAAGTCCTGCACAGGCCTACCCTGTGCCCTGCGGTCATGTGCGCTGGCTGTGCACGGACCGGCGGGCAGAGGGCTGTCCCTGCTGCACGGGCACCGCACGGCACCGCACGGTGGCGGCTAGAAAACAGAAATTTTGAGTTTTGAAATGATTAAAAATGATATTTTAATGTGATTTTTTTGGGTTTCGAATTAGGGCATGCTTGAGGATCTAGAGATATATAGGGAAATATTTAAGAGGGGGAAACAAACTTTTTTAGAGAGATAAAATGCCAAAATGAGAGGATAGAGAGAAAAAATGAAGAGATAGAGAGAGAAAATGTAGAGATGGTGTAGAGAGAGTTTGAGAGGGAATTTGAAGGTGTAGATGAAGGAGATTTTTTATGGAATTTTTAGGGGGTGAACTATGGATATGGATTAAGGTCTAGAGAGAGAAATAACATATTCTAGAGAGAGAAAGGGCCAAAATAAGGAGATAGAGAGAGAAAATGAAGAGAGAGTGTACAAAAAGTTTGAGATAGAATTTGGATGTGCAAATGAAGAAGATTTTTTATGAAATTTCTAGGGGATTAAATATGGATATAGGGGAAGCTTTAGTGAGAGAAAAAACCTATTTAGAGAGAAAGTAGAGAAAATGAGTGTTTAGAGTGGGAAAGTGATGGATTTTAAGGGTAAATGGATGGGAAGTGATGGGGAAAGTAGAAATCTAAGATCCTAAAGCCTCAATGCAAGTTTACTGAGCCCTCAATGCTTCCTCTCAAGTATGGATCCTTATATTTTGCCAGGATCAGGCATTTTTCAATGCAAACAAGAGACAAGATTAAGAGAAAACTTCAATAAACTCACATTAAGCAAGTTGAACAACCTGGATTCTGAAAAATGCCTTGTCCTGCTGGCCAGCCACTTGCTAGAGCACGACCAGAATGAGGGAAAATGAGGGAGAAAAAGTCTATTTATACATTTTGAGAATTACTAAAATACCCCTTTGGGCATTATCTATTCTGTTTTCTTGCCATTTTGCCTCTTTTTCTCCATTGGTTGAGAGCTTTGCCTTCTAATTTCCAGTTTGTTTCTTTTGGAATGTGTTTGCAGGCCCAATAGGTAGGTCAGGTCATGGTCCAAGCCCCTCTGATCTCTCCTTCAAAAGCCCACAATACTGTTTCATCATTTGCAGCCCATTTTGATAATCACTAAGCTCCCAAAAATCCTCCAATTTTGCTCAGAATGATATCTTCTAATTCCTGTAAATTTCTGCACATTTGGAACTATAAAATACTCATCATAAATCAAACTTATTGACTTCATAGAAGTCAATGAAGTTAGTGAAAAATAATCATAATGTGCAAAAGTTAGAATTTCTAGCTAATGCATAAATATTTGGTTAATTCAAATAATAACATGATAAATTATAAATTAATAATACTAAAAACATCTAAAATGTATACAAATATAGGTTCATTTATCATGTTATCAATGATCATAACCTTTTCTTGGGGGATGCCATTATACAATTCAGGGCCTTGGTCATTGGCATCCAAGTATCAACTCAGGAGCACCAAAAATACATAAAGACGTCGAATGACATTGAAAAAAGATTAATAATGAAATCCTATTGTATTGTCCAACACAATGGAGCAATAATCATGACATGTTATACACTGCATTAGATAAATGAGATATCATTGATTTCACAGCTTTTCAAAGCTTGGCTACAATGAATAAGGACATGAGAGTATCTCATGAGGAGTTGGAAATGTTAGCCAACTTTTGCAACATCCTAGTGCCATTTTACAAAACAATGACCTAACTCAGTGCCTTGAAGATAGTGAGAGTCACTGAAGTACTTTGTATTCTTAAAATGTTGATGAGGCATGTTGATAATACACTAGACAGGTTTGTTGTGTCTACTATGTTCACCTTTGGACGAACGCTGATTACTAGACAAGTCACATAGATTCATCAATTTTGAGAGAGTATGGAGATAAAGTTATTGAAATATGAGATGATTATATTGAAAAACCATGCCACAACAAGTTGCATGGATGATTAAAATAAGGGAATGATCACTCAATCTTTGTCTCAACAACCATGTTGTGGTATTTGTTTGATGACTAGTACCCTTCACAGGGACCAAGATCTAGCCTCAAATAACTATGACTTCACAGAGCGGCAGACATCGACCGCCTCGACTAGAGACCTCACCACGCTTCATCGACCGTACTTGACGGAGGCGACCGAACTCCATCGTCATCGCGGGGCTGCTCTAGTGGGACGACGACGTGCACATCTCCCGAGCGCCTGCACGGTATCTTTTATGTATCTTTTCTATTTCTTAACATGGGCATGGACGAGTGGGATCCGAGTGTAATTGGGATATTTATACTCGCTCCACTCCTATAAACATTGACAAACACTCCACTTTATAGATAAAATCCCCCTGGATGGCGTCCAGGGCACGGATGGATCGGTCTATAGGCACAACCCGGGGTTGGCCGTACCCGGCACCGTGTTTTTTGCCAATAAATAAATAAATAAATAACTATGAGGACGAAGATTGGCTCATTCAACTCATCGATGGGGGTCACCCCTACAGAACAGAAAAGAGGAATACTCACCCCACTTGAGGAAATGGATACTTATCTCCGAGCATCATAGAGGAAGGATGCACACATATCACTTAGATGGGGGGGCACACATAGGCATACAAAGTTACCCTCGACCAGCTGCACTAGCAAAATAGTTTCTTTTTGTATGTGCGACTAGTGCAAAAACAGGGCACTTGTTCTCTGTGGCACATCCAGCCATGACATTCAAAAGGGCATGCCTTAATAGAGAAGGCATTGAGCTTCTTGTCATTGTGAAGTGTTAGTTACTTTTTGAGAATGATCAACTTCGTCATGCCACTAAAGACAAGGGGCTCTCTGACAATGACTTGTATTGTAAGGTAATGGTTCTCATCTTTTTCTTACCACCCCGTGGATTTTATTTTTTTGTCATTTACCGTTTTTTTTTTTCAGAGAACAATATGTGCCTCACAATACAAGTAGGAGGGAGCATACCAAGGTGGAGGTGAGCACTTATAGCAATAGAGGGAGTTTCTGTTTGAAGTTTACTGATGATGTGTCTATATTTTCCATTGGAATAATCCATTGGAATATCTCATAGTCTTTTATCCTTATCCCAACTTGTTTCAATACATAAATCGGTTATATTTATTTGGCAGCAATATTTATAATTAATCTTTATTTGTTGCCTCTATTTGTACACTTTATAATTTATTTCATTTATACTCTAATAATTTTCAAAACTTTAATTTCGACCATCATATATCTATTTTCATTTTAAGCGTAAAACATTTTTTAAATTTTTCCATAAATTTAAAGTTTTGATAAATCATCAGTTCTTAACCTAGTCCCACAAGCTTATTATACAAAAATATTTTCTATATATTTTAGCATTGTCCTATTCTAAATATACCCCATTTCATTAATTTCACATTATGGAATAAATAATCATCCTTTTTTTTTGTTTTCATCTTTATTTGTACATATGAATATATAAAATATTTTAATATTTTTAAAATTTTCATTATGACTACAAAATCTCTCATTTAATTGTAAGAAAGTTTTATTTCACCTTTTTCTTATTTAATTTTTTTTCTTCATCATCATCTGTAACAGGTGTGCCTTCACATCATCCATCCAAGACCATCACTGTCACGTCACCAGTCACCATCACGAAGCTAAAAAATGTCATCTGTCGCAGTCACAAGGCATAAAAATGTCATTAGTCACCAACACGTCTTCCTCCACGGATCTGTCATTGTGACAATTGACGTGACAGATTATGTCTGCCATTCCATATAAGGGAGTTCTCCCTTGGGGTTCCTCTTAGGTTTAATAAGAAAACCCAAGAGGTTAGGCCCAAGAAGCACCCCTCCTTAATTTGAGGGGGTGCTTCAAAAAGACCTTTCTCTTTCTCAGTCCAACATCACATTTATTTCACACTAAGATCATCATGCTTCAACAATCCAATTGTCAACTTTTTGGTAAATAATGAATGATCATGACCGAAAGCATATGTTAAGTTTAGGTTTATCATGGTCAGACCAGTCCAACGCCTAACCAAATTTAGATACAAGTTTAGGTTTTCATGAAAAAACTGAGAGCAAGGTTGAGACTGTTTATCCCTATGTAGAGGTATGTAGAGGCATATGCAAGGACTTACCCACAGCTCAGATGCACTCATTGCTTGAAAATGTGGATCACCATTTCAAAATATGCTATATTTATAAATGACAGTACTCCTAGCATGACAAAAAATCTGGCAGATATATTATTTGCCTACGTTGTTAAGCTATGTTGTTTGCTAAAAAATATTGGTATAAAACATAACTGAACTTCTCATCAGAAAATCACCCTTATTTATGTTGGAACCTAGATCTCTATCTTTATAAACTCACACAGAGAATGGAAAAGGAAGCTCTCACACTCTTGATCTCACATAGAGAAAGACGAACAAAGACCACTTTGAGAGAGGTAGGAACCAGTTGATGAACATAGCATAATACAAAAAAAGAACTCATACATATTTATAGGCATTCCCCCATAACTGCCTATGGACTAAAACAAAGCATGGCTACATTCCTATCCAAGTACTTGGTCTTTTATGACACCCAGTCGCTGCTCCTCAAAACCAGCTCTTGCCTCCACATCTCCCTACAGCTTTGTGATCCATGCTGACTGGGTTATTTCTTGACTTGTTCAAAACTAACTCCCTAAATTAACTGACTCAAGATCTATTATCCAAAAATTAAGATAGTCAGATAGATAGAATGATCAACACTAAGAGGGTGCTAGCGCTCCCAGATACCCCCCGGCTAGTGCAAATCAGTTGACACAAGAACATTGCCGTAGGCTTAAAAAATTATAAAAAAAGACGCAAACAGGAGCTTCTAGGATTAGCACTGAAAACCTTATGTATTTAGAGAGAAACGCTAAAGAATCTGCCAACCGCGGACATAGAGAGGTGGAGCTTACATAATATGCACGGAGATCAAGTATTACTCTACATTTTATCATGACATGATTGGTCATCCACCTAGTGTGTCATGTATCATTAGTGAAGAACTTCTGCAAAAAACCTGTAAGTAACGGAAGTACAATGAATGTTGCACCGCTTGCTCACTATTGCCACCTAAGACAGAAAGTAAGTGAATGAACCGATGTGGGAAAACTTCGTTAACATGTGGCAATACAAATATATCCTTCAAGAGTATAACGTTAACCGACCTCTGACACAGCAGAATTATCAACCAAAGCACGGTCAATAACTGCAAGAGTAAATGACCCAGTTGAGATAGTCGGCATATACATGTGGCGGGAGATCCAGCTTCGGCTTGGTGGTTGTGATGGTTTCACTGCTATAAATGATTGTCAGAGAATGAAATGATGCAATAAATTTGCTTAGTATTTTGGCTCTAGTTCTTCTTGATAGTCTTGGAGTCCTATCTCAGGGTTGGTAGTGATGGAAACTACTTAACTCAAAAACAACCTTTCTGCCCAAGACTACCAAGCTCGTCTCCTACTTACCTGTGGTGGCCAGTTCTTTGCCCCCCACGAGCGCCATCTGATTATACCCAACCAAAATTGAGGCTGTATTCATTGAACCAAAACTCTTGCGATGAATTCTTGTTTTTTCCATACTTTTTAAAAGGTGAACGCTTTGTTTTTACCCTCTCTTAATAGTCTAGATAGATCTTACTCAAGCTCAGACTCTTGAAGAGAGAGAGAGAGAGAGAGTGATGTGAGGCAAAAAAACAGAATTTTTGAAATTGATAAATTAACACCAATATAATATTAATCAAGTGTCCCTTGAGGGTGACCCAAATTCAGTTTAATCCTATATAAGGGGACTAAATCGATGGAGCAGGGATGTAACAATGACACTTTGGTAATACTTATGCTATTCCTAACTAAATGGAAGTAGGAGATGTGAAATGATCAACCAAAGTTTAGCATACAGAATTCTAAAGTAAACAACCATTTGGAGAAAATTAACACTTATCATAAACCAACAATTATCTCAAAAGTAAGGTGTCACAAGGTACCTCATAGATGGGAGCCAATTAGCTTGATTGTTCTGATATTGAATGGCCTTGATTGACATTGATCTGCAGCTGATAACTTTCAAATTATAATGTGAAATTGATGAATATTACATTACATACATGTGTTTTATAAGCCATATTTGCAAGTTATCATACATATATGGACATAAATAACTTGTACTATGATTTTATGATTGTTTTTCATTTTTATTCTTTTTTAGATGCCATTTAAACTCAATGCATTGGAGAATTATTTTTTGCAGGGCATAAAACACTTGGCTAGAGGTTGTTAATGGTTTTATAATTTTTCTGGAATTTTTTCATATGTTCTTATAATTTTCTGACCATTATATATCCAAGAAATAATTTTTAGAATTAAAATAATATTTTTATGATTTATTTAGTATTTTTAAAAAATGATTTTTAATTAATTTTTTGGGGTCCACGTCAATCTCCCAAAAATTAAGGCCAATGATTGGAAGCGCCAAAAATAAGCCTTTTATAGGCTCATTATGGCATCGCAATGGGAGATGCCATAATGAGCAAATCATTATTCCGAAAAGAACAACTGGCGTGGGCGGCGAGGAAAAGGTATGTTTTGTTTTTTTCTTCATTGTCTTTTTCGCGCAATAAATGCATGTGGAGAATCGATCTTTGTGTGCATTTGTAAAGCGAGAATATTCCCCGTACGTGGAATCGATTAGCTGCATGAATTGATTGCATGCAGCAACTGACTCCGCGTGCATATAATAACGGGTAAGTTTACTTTTATTATTTATTAAAACAAAAGAGACACATGGCGACGTGGCGCGATCCCTGACACGCAAAAGTTATATTTTTAATCTCTCTTTTGACAGTTATGATTGCGCATTTCAGCGCGTAAAAATGTGGCAACGTGCGATCCGAGGGTGGTGTAAACGAGGCGACAAATCAGAAACAGCCACTTCTATCTGCGTGGAGGATAGATAAAATAAATCAAATGGCCATGATTAATCGCTAGTAAAACAGCCATATCTTGAGATCTAGTCATCAGATTACGCCCCAATTTTGAGGGTAGGTTTGTATCTTCACCTTCTACAATCCATACGGTTGAATTTTTAAATAGAGTTCGGGATGAAGTGGAAATTCATTTTGGAAGCTCTCCCCCAAGAAATTGGCCAGGAAGGACACAGGTGCTGCTTGTGAAGTTGACATATCTTGGTTCATCATTTTAAGTTGTAAGTTTCTACTTTACTGTTTGAACTTCTTCTTGAACGATTCGAAAACGCCAAGTCATGGGCAAAATGTACATGCCCTTGAAGTTGATTTAAATGGTGATTAGCATTGCAATTTTATTTTGATTCAAGATTTAACTCTTAATTCTTATTTCTACATTAGATTTCATCCCATTTTTCATCTTAGATCTCTAGATTAGGGTCGAGTTTCATCTTTAATTCAATTTCCTCCAAATTCTTCTACTTTCTCTCTCTAGGTTAATTCATCTCTTTTCTCTCTCTAGTTTTAGAAATTGATTGCTTGAAAATTCAGTTCAATATTTAAAAACCTAAATCCAAAATTTCTTCAAAAAATCTGTCCATCTTCAAGTCAAATTTGAAAAATCCCTTTCTTGATTAATAATTCCCAATTTTAATACATAAAAATTGTCTTCATAAATCATCTTGATTGGAATATTGGTATCCTATTTAATCTGATATAAGAATCATAATTATCCTATATAGAGTGTCTTGAGCGAAAATATTAAGATCAAAATTAAGCTTTTGCTTAATGTTGATTAATTACAAACAAAATTGAGCACAATTAAGGCCCATCAAATGCAAAATCAATTCATTCTTGAATTAAATCATTTGAATGAGGATAACAATTCTTGCAGAGTGGCTCCTTGTGGGTCGACCCCTTGTTTGCCTTATACAAAGTATATAGTGATTAAGAGTTATTATAAATTTTATTACATAAGTCTAAAAGCAAAAATAACGACATATTTTACATACCAATTTGAGGCTTGTCAGGAGCTCCACAAGAAGATGTGAATAAAGAGAGGAGAAGGTGTGGGAGTATCACACCAGGGAGGATATTCTTGATGGCGAGAACAACCCCGTCGATGATGAACGGCGAGAGCAACGACCCACGAGGAGCACATAGTGGAGTGGTGGCTTCAATTCTTCCCACGATCTTACAAAAACTATCTAACTTCCAATGAATAGAAGAAACTATGAACAAAGAAACTAAACTTCACTTGATTCTGAATTTCCAGTCTAGTCTGTCCTCTTGGGCATGCCGTTCTTACATAGGGCCAAGGGCATGCCCAATTGGGCGTAACTGGAGGGAACCGTCTCGAGACGAGCAGTTCTCTCAAAATGACAAAAATAAATGTTCGAAGCGGACGAGGCCAGAACACGACAGGCCCAGTCCAGAATCTGGCGACTAAATTACAATAATAATAATAAAATAAATAAACGAAAACAGATGCGGCTTCATCTTCATGCGGAGTACTTGAACGACGCTTCACGGGCGTCGGCTCGTGCGGCTCGGTGAGGTTTCTGGCGTCGTTCCATCTTGATGGCGAGATGGTCCCCCATCATCTTATCTTTGATTTCTCTAATCGCTCTCATAATTGATTCTCTTGTTTCTAGTCTTCCTTCCTCTTCTTCCTCTATACGAATATAAATTCAACATTGTTAAAATGTTAAATACAACCAATCAACACATTGTGAGTAGGCTTTGACATTTTGGACTGGTGATCGGCCGGACCGGACCGAACCAGAACCAGTGGTACACCATTTCTTGGGGGACCGGCCGGTCGGTCCGGATTTGGTCTGAAGGTCAGACCAGACAGGTACCAGGTTGCCGCCCCCCGTCCTCCCCCCTGCTCTCACTGCTGCCCACCCTCCCTTCTTCCTCCCCCCACTCTCCCTGTTGCCCAAACCACCCCTCCCGACCCCCGCGTGCTTGCCGTTGTCCCCCCTCCCGCGCGCTCGCCGCCGTCCCCCCTCCTGCGCTTGCCGCCGCGCCCCCTCTCCCTCCCTCGCAGCTGCCCACTCCCCCCCCCCCCCGCCGCTGCCCAGAACCCCCCCCCCCCTTCCCCCCCCGCTGCCCAACCCACCCCCCCAACACTCGCCACCGCCCTCCACACCCCCCCCCCCTTCTCTTCTTCTTTTCATATTTCTTTTGCTCTTATCTTTTTCTTCTTCTATTTACTATTCTTTTCTGTGTTCTTCTCTTCTTTGTTGTATTCATGTTTTACTTTTTCTTCTCTTCTGGTCTTCATTACTTCTTTTCCTCCTTTATTCTTCTTTTCTTCTAATTTTCATTTTCCTTTCTTCTTATCTTCACTTTTGGTCTTCTTTATTCTTCTATTCTCTTCTTATCTTCATCGTTTTTCTCTTATCTCTTATCTTCTTCTTCTTTTATTCTTCATTTATTCTTCTTTTCCTCCTTTTTTCTTCTCTATTTTTTTCATTTTGTTATCTTCTTATTTTTTCTTCTCTTCTCCTTTTATTCTTCTTGTTTTCATCTTACTTTCTTTTCTTCATGTTCTCTTCTTCTTTTATTCATTTTATTTTCATCTTCCTTTTTTATTGCTCTCGCCTTTTTTATTCTTCTTTTTTTCATCTTCCCCTTTTCCTGTTCTCTCTTTTTTCCTTCATCTTTTATACTGGAAGAATATTTTTTTCCGTGTTCTATTTGGCTTTGTTTTGGTACTCTTATTTATTTTTATGTTTGTTAATAGTCTTGCACTATTGCCTCTTGATTAGTTTTTTACTTTCCAAGATGGACATTCTAAATTACATTGTAATGACATATTCTTTTAGGAAAAGTTATAGCCAACTTTTCATCTTGACTTTGATTTTGACTTTGACTAGTCAACATGACTCAGACAAGGACCAGACCAGGACAGAACAAGACCAGACCAGAATCGGACCTAACATCAGGTAAGGTTTAGGTCCATGCCAAAAAACCGGTCCGGACCCGGACCCTCAAACCCTAGTTGTGAAGGTGTTCTCATCTGCCTGAGGACTGCTGACTACTAACTTTACTCTTCTGCGAATTTTTTGGTCACGCACCAAAACACTTGTGTAATGTTAGGTGCTAGTTTTTCCGGGAAATACGCATCCCACATATTCTCACAAACTAGAACAAAGGATTGGGAGAGAGGGGGGAGAGAGAAGAGCCAGCGAGCGAGCGAGAGAGAGAGAAACGATAAAGGATGAGAGAGGGAGAGAGGACTGAGATACACGAGAGGGAGGAAAGAGTGAGAAGGAGAGAGAGACGAACGATAGAGAGAGAGGGAAGAGGGAGAAAGAGGGAGAGAGAGGAGGGAGCGACAGTGAGAGGAGCACGAGAGGCAGAGAGAGAGAGAAGAGCGTTAGGGAGAGAGAGAGAGAAAGAGGGAGAGAGGAACGAGAGAGAGAGAGAGAGCACGAGATAGAAAAAGAAGAGTGATAGAGAGGGAGAGAGGAACAAGAGAGAGAGGAGGGAGCAAGAGAGGCAGAGAGAAGAGAGAGAGAAAGAGGGAGAGAGGAGGGAGCGAGAGTGAGAGGAGCACGAGAGGCAGAGAGAAGAGCGATAGAGAGAGAGAGGGAGACAGAAAGAGGGGGAGAGAGGAGGGAGCAAAAGTGAGAGGAGCAAAAGAGGAAGAGAGAAGAGCGAGAGAGAGAGAAAGAGGGGGAGAGAGGAGGGAGCGAGAGTCAGAGGAGCACGAGAGGCAGAGAGAAGAGCAATAGAGAGAGAGGAGGGAGAATGAGAGAGAAAGAGGAACAAGAGAGAGAGGAGGAAGCAAGAGTGAGAGGAGCAAAAGAGGAAGAGAGACGAGCGATAGAGAAAGAAAGAGGGAGAGAGAGGAGGGAGCGAGAATGAGAGGAGCACGAGAGGCAGAGAGAAGAGCGATAGAGAGAGAAAGAGGGAGAGAGAGGAGGGAGCGAGAATGAGAGGAGCACGAGAGGCAGAGAGAAGAGCGATAGAGAGAGAAAGAGGGAGAGAGAGGAGGGAGCGAGAATGAGAGGAGCACGAGAGGCAGAGAGAAGAGCGATAGAGAGAGAAAGAGGGAGAGAGAGGAGGGAGCGAGAGGGAGAGGAGCACGAGAGGCGGGGAGGAGAGCGACAGAGAGAGAAAGAGGGAGAGAGAGGAGGGAGCGAGAATGAGAGGAGCACGAGAGGCAGAGAGAAGAGCGATATAGAGAGAAATAGGGAGAGAGAGGAGGGAGCGAGAATGAGAGGAGCACGAGAGGCAGAGAGAAGAGCGATAGAGAGAGAAAGAGAGAGCGAGAGTGACAGGAGGTCAGGAGCACGAGAGGCAGAGAGAAGAAGACTGGGAGAGAGAAAGAAGGAGAGAGAGAGAGAGAAGAGCGCGAGAGAGAAAAAGAAGAGCGATATAGAGAGAGAAATAGGGAGAGAGGTACAAGAGGGAGAGAAGAGCGCGAGAGAGAAAGATGGAGAAAGAGGAACAAGACTGAGAGAGAAGAGCGAGAGAGAGAGAGGAGAGTGATAGAGAGAGAGAACGAGGGAGAAAGAGGAGGGCAAATACTACGAAACGGCACCAACTCCATGTTTCGTTCAAAAAGTAGCCCGAACTTTTCATTTTGTTCAAAAAATAGCCCGCGCTAATCAGAAGACGCCATTTGGCGTCTTCTTTTGTTTTTTGCCAGCGATGTTCGAACAGCTGACGTGGAGTCCACCTGGTAGCCAGGTAGACTCCACGATGGCATCCACGCCAGGTGGACTCCACGTCAGCTGTTTGAACATCGCTGGCCGTTGCCGTCGCTGCCCGTCGCGGGCGGCCACCGCGGGCGCCCCTCTCTGGCCGCCGCCGCCCGTCGCCGCCCGCCGCCGCCGCCCTCTCTCTTTCTCGTTCTCTCCGCCCTCTCTCTTTCTCGTTCTCCCCGACTGTCATCACCTCACTCTTTCTCGTCCTCTCTCTTTCCGCCCCTCTCTCTCTCTCTCTCGACCTCTCTCCCCCTCTCCTGCTCCTTCTCTCTCCCTCGCTCTCTCTCCTCTCCGTCTAACCCTCGCTTCCGCGAGTTCTCTCCCTCTCTCATCCCTCTCTCGCGCTCTCTGTCTCTCGCCCCTCTCTTTCTCGTTCTCTCCGACTCTCATCACCTCTCTCTTTCCGCCCCTCTCTCTCTCTCTCTCGCCCTCTCTCCCCCTCTCCTGCTCCTTCTCTCTCCCTCGCTCTCTCTCCTCTCCGTCTAACCCTCGCTCGCGCGAGTTCTCTCGCGCTCTCTGTCTCTCGCCCCCTCTCGCCCCTCTCTTTCTCGTTCGCTTGGTCTCCCGCGGTCGTTCTCTCCCCCAAACTCTTTCTCGCCCTCTCTGTCTCTCATCCCCTCTCTCTTTCTCGTTCTCTCTGTCTCTCATCCCCACTCTCTTTCTCGTTCTCCCTCTTTTCCCCCCCTCTCTCTTTCTCGTCCTCTCTGTCTCTCATCCCCTCTCGTCTCGTCTCGTCTACCTCCATCTCTCGTTATATCGTGGCTCCCCATCTCTCTCTCCCATCTATCTCCATCTCTTGTTATGTCTCTTCTCTCCATCCCTCTCTCATCTATCTCAACTTCTTGTTATATCTTGTCTCCCCATCTCTCTCTCTCTATCTATCAGTCTATCAATCTACGGTATCGATGTGCATCTCTCTCTCATTGATCTGAGAGAACGACCGCGGGAGACCAAGCGAACGAGAAAGAGAGGGGCGAGAGGGGGCGAGAGACAGAGAGCGCGAGAGAGGGATGAGAGAGGGAGAGAACTCGCGGGAGCGAGGGTTAGACGGAGAGGAGAGAGAGCGAGGGAGAGAGAAGGAGCAGGAGAGGGGGAGAGAGGTCGAGAGAGAGAGAGAGGGGCGGAAAGAGAGAGGACGAGAAAGAGAGAGGTGATGAGAGTCGGGGAGAACGAGAAAGAGAGAGGGCGGAGAGAACGAGAAAGAGAGAGGGCGGGCGGCGACGGGCGGCGGCGGCCAGAGAGGGGCGCCCGCGGTGGCCGCCCGCGACGGGCAGCGACGGCAACGGCCAGCGATGTTCAAACAGCTGACGTGGAGTCCACCTGGCGTGGATGCCATCGTGGAGTCTACCTGGCTACCAGGTGGACTCCACGTCAGCTGTTCGAACATCGCTGGCAAAAAAAAAAAAAGAAGACGCCATTTAGCGCGGGCTATTTTTTGAACAAAATGAAAAGTTCGGGCTACTTTTTGAACGAAACATGGAGTTGGTACCGTTTCGTAGTATTTGCCCGAAAGAGGAACAAGACTGAGAGAAGAGCGCGAGAGAGAGAGGAGACTGACAGAGAGAGAGAACGAGGGAGAAAGAGGAACAAGACTGAGAGAGAAGAGCGCAAGAGAGAGAGAGAGGGGAGAGTGATAGAGAGAGAGAGAACGAGGGAGAAAGAGGAACAAGACTGAGAGAGAAGAGCGCGAGAGAGAGAGGAGACTGATAGAGAGAGAGAGAACGAGGGAGAAAGAGGAACAAGACTGAAAGAGAAGAGCGCAAGAGAGAGAGAGAGGGGAGAGTGATAGAGAGAGAGAGAACGAGGGAGAAAGAGGAACAAGACTGAGAGAGAAGAGCGCGAGAGAGAGAGAAGAGTGATAGAGAGAGAGAACGAGGGAGAAAGAGGAACAAGATTGGGAGAAAAGCGAGAGAAAAAAAGAGAGAGAAGAGCGATAGAAGTGAGAGGGAGAGAGGAGCGATAGAGAGAGAAACTCCATAGAGAGAGGGGAGCGAGAGAACATTGTTCTCTTTAAAAAAAAAAATCGTACACACCCGCACATTCTCATCGCATCAAAATCGTACCGGTCTGATCAATCATGATTTCTTGGTTCATGATCGATCATTCGATGTGATCAGATTACTCATGCATGATAGTGCTTTGATCGAATTCCGATCCAATCCCGTCAGGGTATTTCCGATTGATCCTCCGACCCTTATTAGAAGACTGAAATCTAGATAAAAAGATGCCAGATATACCAACGAAAGTACTTAGAAAGCATGAGAAAAACAACGGAAAAGAGAGAAACTGAGACTGTGAGAGGAGACACTGATGGGGGGAAGAGAGAGATCGAGGTAGAAACAGAGTGAAAGAGAGAGACAGTCATCAAGAAACAACCTCTCTCTTGTGGGGCTCATTCATGTCGCCAGCAACGATGCCGACGGACTCGGACGTCTCAGCCCGGTACTCGTAGAACTTGCAGACGACGAGGAAGAAGACGAAGTTGATGACGTTGAGGACAGCGAAGAAGGCGTAGTAATAGTCCAAATGGGAGACGTTCAGATTGTTGAGGATCCAGCCGCGGCGACCATTCCGGCGGGTGATGCTGGCGACGCTGGAGAGGAGAATACTGCTAAGGAAATTCCCCACGCCGAGCGTGGTCATGGCGCAAGAGGTCCCCAAGCTCTTCATACTCTCCGGCGCCTGGTCGTAGAAGAACTCGATCTTCGCTACCTCAAGGAACGCGTCGGCGACCCCCATGAGGACGAACTGTGGCAGGAGAACGAAGATGGTGAGGGGGACTTCGCCGCCACTCTCCGCTACACCGCTGGCTCGGGCCACGGCGAGCCTCCTGTTCTCCGTCAACGACGCGACAACCATTATTATGATGTGCAGGACGAAGCCGGCGCCCATTCTCTGCAGCAGAGAGATCCCCCTCGGATTACCCGTCCACCTTCGCATGAATCCGACGAAGAAGCGGTCATAGATGACGATGGAGATGAGCATGGACAGAGTCACGAAGGCCGTCAGGCTCGCCGGCGGGATTTTGAAGTGAGGCCCCATGCTGCGGTCTAGAGTGACCCCCTGCTTGATGAAGAGGGTGCCAATCTGTGCTAGCATGGCGCTGGGAATGAAAGTCGTGACCAGAACAGGGATCATCCGCAGAATTTGCTTCGTCTCCTCCACCTGGGTCACCGTGGCCAGCGACCAACCCTCCGTGGAGCCCGTCTTCACGGCGGCCTTGTTCAGCAACCTGTCCAGCAATGGCCGTCAGCGATTTAGCTTTCATCACGGAGCGTTAAGCGCGAAGAAGACTGTTGAAAATATCAAGCGCGAAGAAGACCGACCTTAAAGATGGAGTTGAGTCGATGCGGAAGCTGGTCTTCTTCGCGTAGGACTCCGCGTTGAGCTCGTAGAGCTCTTTGGGGTCGCCGGGGAGCGGCACCCGGGCTTTTCTGACGGCGGCGACGATGACCTTGGCCATTCTCTTGAACGGGCTGCCGGCGGGCAGCCTGTGCCTGTAGAACGGGGTGCCGGCAAGGAAGAGGGCGATGGCGAAGAGGAGGCCGGCGGTGGGCAGAGCATAGCCCACCGTCCAGCCGACGTTGTCCTGAATGTAGACGAGGACGGAGTTGGCGAAGAGGGTGCCGATGAAGATGCTGAACATCCACCAGTTGAAGAAGGACAGCTTCTGGGTCCTCTCCTTGGCGTCGAAGTCGTCGAACTGGTCCGCGCCGATGGTCGATATGTTCGGCTTCGTGCCGCCGGTGCCCACGGCGATGACGTACAGCGCGAAGAAGAAGACCCCGAGCTGAAGCTGCGACGCACTCGGACAGCTTCCCGGGTCTACCGGGTTGCTGCACGCCGGCGGCTTCAGCGCCGGCAGCGACACCGACAGCACTAGAAGGCACATTCCCTGTCGTTCAAATCACCATTTAGTCTCTTGACTGGGATAGCGTCTTGATCTATCTTGACCTCGGACTTAAAGAACAGCAACGGTACGAGATAATCACCGAGAGATAGATGATGGAGGAGACGAGGAAGGTCCGATAGCGGCCGAGGTGGGCGTCAGCGACGTAGGCGCCGAGAATGGGGGTCATCCAGACGGTGCCGACCCAGTTGGTGACGTTGTTGGAGGAGGCAACGGTGCCCATGTGGAGCTTCCTGGTGAGATAGATGACGAGGTTGGTTGATATGCCGTAGTAGGCCATCCTCTCGAAAACTTCGTACGCTGCGCAAACCATAATAGATGCGGGTCATAAATGCCCGTCCCCTGAGTCGATGTTATTTCAATTCTGCCCTGCCCTGCACGCTCTCTGCTCTGTGACTCCTGCCCAATTTGAATGCTTCGCAGTTCACAGCTGCGTGCCGGGGGGAGAGAGGGGGAAGTATCGCCATGATATAGAGAGAGAGAGAGAGAGAAAGAGAGAGAGAGAGAGAGAGAAGAAGCGATAGAGAGCGAGATGGAATGAGAGACTGAAACGGAGGAGGCCGATGACAGAGAATGAAGGAAAGAGAAGCGGAAACGAGCGATACTGGCGATAGATAGCTACAGATAGAGGGATAAAGAGAGCTTGGACGGAAAAATCTAAAGGGCTGTATGCATATCGGAAAGAAGCATCGAAGAAGCTTACCTACGACGAAACAGCAGGCGGACCAACCGCCAGTCCGTGATCTACGGGCTGGTTTGCCGCGCAGATCGACTGAGCCGTCCTTGGTGTAGTCGTCCCCGCCGGTTTCCAACATCTCCGCCATGGCTCCCTTCTCGCGTCGCCGGCAGATGCAACTTCTCTACTCTCTCTCTGGGTGGCTCTCCTAACTTCTCTTTTTTGGGTTTTATAGCATCTCTCTCTCTCCCAACCCTCTGTCACTTTCTTCGCCGAATAATGGCCGACGCGTCCCGCCCGTCTCTTTTCAACTCAGTCCAACTCACGTGGGGCTTTGCGTGGAAAAATACTGGAGAGAGAGAGAGGATGTGGAAGCGTTAGAGAGTGAATACAGAGAGTGAGAAAGAGATAAAAGAGAGGGAAGATAGAGGAAGAGAAGATGGGTAGAGAAAGATAGAAGGGAGAGGGAAGATAGAGAAAGAGAAGATAGGTAGAGAGAGCTAGAGGGGAGAGGGAAGATAGAGAAAGAGAAGATAGGTAGAGAGAGATAGAAGGGAGAGGGAAGATAGAGAAAGAGAAGATAGGTAGGGAGAGGAAAGAGAGAGGGAAGATAGAAAAAGAGAAGATAGGCAGACAGAGAGAAGGGAGAGGGAAGATAGAGAAAGAGAAGATAGGTAGAGAGAGAAAAGAGAGAGGGAAGATAGAGAAAGAGAAGTAGGCAGAGAGAGAAAAGCGAGGGAAGATAGAGAAAGAGAAGATAGGTAGGGAGAGAAAAGAGAGAGGGAAGATAGAGAAAGAGAAGATAGGTAGGGAGAGAAAAGAGAGAGGGAAGATAGAGAAAGAGAAGATAGGCAGAGAGCGAAGAGAGAGGGAAGATAGAGAAAGAGAAGATAGGTAGGAAGAGAAAAGAGAGAGAGGATAGAGAGAGAATATTGATAGAACGAGACAAGATACAAATGCGAGAGAGAGAAAGGGAGCGGGAGCGAGAAAAGGGTCAGATCACTTCGAGATATGTCACGAACGATTGAATGCGAAAAACTGAAAGACCATCTTCAACCCACTAATTTTGACTAGGATGTCAGCATATTGGTGGGCCTGATTAAATCGGGAGACCTCGTTGATACTTGTAAGCAAATCCGTCTTCATGAATTCAATTCAAGTCTTTCCTTCAAGTAAATTCCGGCACTCTAATATTTTGACACGACTGTGCGCTCTCACTGTAGAGACTTTTCATTGGACTGACTCAAAGTTCACGATTAAGGTTATCTGCATTGAATGAAGGAGATCGGTTGGAGTGCGGTTCCAAACTTAGGCGGGCCTTCTGCAGGAAATGCGCGCCTTCGTTTCCTAGTAAGTTCCGGCGTTGAAATTGAAGACACGGGCGACGATATTATGGATACTCTTTCCCTGGCTACCTCGGAGGCAAGAGTAGGTAAGGGTCAACATCGGATACAAGGGGTGTTTAGGTTAGCGAATAGCGAAGTTTCAGACTTAAATAAAAGCCAGGGATAGTTGGGCAGCTTGAAGAAAACTGTATTGGCGTGATGTGACGCCGGAGATTGGCCAGATTTGGGCAGGCCGGCGTACCATGTCCTTCCTTTCGTCCCAAGCGGTGGCCGCAAGCGAACTCGGTGGGACAGGACGACGCGGTTTTTCTTTGCTCTTTCAGCTCGGCGTCTCTTTCCGGAGCATTGAAGACGGAGAGTAACATTCACCGCCAGGATAATATTATTAACAATAGGGAGAGAGAATCCAGTCGCAGAATCAGTAAATAGAGGAAATTTATGTCCCATTTCCTTTCACGTGTGACTGGAACACCAGCAATGTTTTGGAATACACCATCTAATTGGTGATGGGCCATTGAAATGTGCGAATCAAATGTAACAGTATACACCATCTAATTGGATGATTTGAGCCAATCAACATTTTGAACACTTGGGTCCTGGACTGGTCAAGGCCAGTGAAAGTCAAGTCCTGTTTTGATGGGCCAGATCTTACTTGTGGTAAATAGTTAATGTGTAGTCCGATGTAGAGGCCATCAGATAACAAAATTAGAGAGTTCAAGTAATCTAATTGCATACCAATCGACCTGAGTATGCGAGTAGATATAAAATAAGTCTATAACCATCATAACCACACACCTGACTTAATCGATCTAAATTTTAAAAATGCAATGTCAGGAAAATCTAAATTATTTTTAGCATAAAAGGCATTTTTGCAAGAATATTTCAGAATTCCATGTACAGTTGAGTAGTTCGATGATCGTCCAAGGGTGATTTTTAGAAGGGGCTTTCACAGGTTTTCTTACCTGAATATATAAATATATAATCTTGATCAATATATCTATATATTCAGGTTTTCGGTTAGCGTTATAGTTTAACACATATCCCTCATTTTATTTTCTGAACATGACATCTGAACAAGTAATTTCAAGCATTATATTGAGATATAACATTTCATGTCTTTTTTTAGTAAGGCTGTGATTATTCACACCATCTAAAACGAAAAAATATATATTGAAAAACATTGGAAAGAGATAATCCATGTGTAAAAACTTAATGGAGCGCCTCTGGCAAAGCTGAGCCATTTTAACCTTGGATCTCATTTAAATTTCAAAAACATTCCTTCATGTAGTATCTAGTGGGTATAAATCCATAGAGAAGTACATCTGACGTTTCATTATAAGGAACCCTTCATTTAAAAATATAGATTATAAAATTCAGGTGTCAAAAATAATTAAAAATAGTTGTGCACAGATATCTCCATGTAATGTCTCCAAAAAAGTTATTTTACTATATGGTTCACTCAGTTCATTTATTAAAGATCCAATGGATTTTTTAAATATCCAACTCTAACATTTATTATCGATGAATCAACATACCTTGGTGAAATAGCCATCTAGATTATTGGATTTATTGATGAAATGAGCTGTGACAATATGATCTGTAAGGTTCCACTTGAGTTTTGAATATAGTGTCGATGAAATTATATTGGTAATAATATAAAACAAGGGATGCACTTAATATTAGTAATGATATTTGAAGAAGAAAATGGTAGCACAAAAGATGGAAAAGTGTGTCAATTGGATGATAATCACAAATGCCATGCTAAATTTTATATTAATGTCAACTATTTATTGTTTATTTTCATTTAATGCTCTTCAATGCATGTTATTAAGATTTGAAATGATTTAGTGCATTTAGATGAAGTTCAGATTTTTATCCATTTAATGGTATTTTAACACAATGTTAAGACTTTAATATCATAAAAATATGTTTTCAAGTCAGACTATGTACATAAATATTTACTTATTATATATTTCTAGTGCTTTATTTGTTTTTTAAATGAAATTCTGATTTCCCCATTTTCTGCTATTTTTATGGATTTTCTGACATTAGATTTGTAAATATAATAATTTGTCATCCAGAAAATATATATTTGGATTTATTTCATACTTGTAAATTTTTATTCTCGGAATGAAGCTATGAAGTTTTCCAAATTTACGGTATTTCTATGGAATTTTTGACATTAAAATCATTAAGAAACACAATTTGATAAGTCAAAAATATAAATTTGATTTTTTAATATTCTAGGGAGCTTTTTAGTTTTTTCAGTCTTCCTAAATTTGTTTTCCATGCCGGTTATCCACCACATGGATAAAAGATGAGAGAGAAAATAAGAGTAAATAAAATCAGATGGCTCATATTGCTTTTAGTTCAAATAAAGATACTTACAGTCCAAAAGGTGTTTTGAGTTGAAATTTTAAGGTTACTTTTATATTTAACTCCTATATCCACCCACCATCTCAAAGCTCCCTCACATCCTTTTAACAAGGCCCAATTGGATTGTGTTTCTTATTAAAATTAGTAGAGTGATTTGCTAATTCAAAATCTTGTTTCAGTCTGTTATTGTGTTCCAAGAGCAACGGATTTAAAAAGTGACTTTTTATCAAGACTTGTACATATAACACATTAGTCAGCCTGTTGGGCATGTGATGAGGAGGTTAGTGTGATCTTCCTATTTTTACAACTCAGTCTTTATCTTTTTTCCTTAATTTAATCATCGATGGCTTATTTTTTGCCATCATTCCGCTTGGATTCGTGGCACTGTGATCGATATTTTTCTCTCTCCATGAATCACAAAGGAGACATGCACATATTGATTGTGAATGGTTGCTGAGATTTTTAGTTATTTTGATTTAAATCCCCCTTTTTCATTCTAATATGTGTATCTACTTTCTCGAATTTTGAAATGCGCATTGAATATAGAATTAAGTCTGTGGATTCTTTTCATTTGTCCACATCTTGTTGTGTCATTAAAAAAATTGAAATGTTAGAAATAACTTTTATAATTAATTTTTCATACAATGGAATAAATAATTAATTAGGTTGAAAAGTAAAGCTTATTGGACCATTACAGTTATTTACGAGACTGATAAATGGGCCTAGGGAGTCACACACATGAGATTTTCAGACACGGGTAGATATTCTCTAAGTTTGGAGACTTTATGAAATATTTTCGGCCATATGGACTTAAAAAAATAATGAGGAATTTTACGAGGTTGTCCCCCATAGAGAATGAATAGAGAGATCACCCACTTCTAGAACCCACTTCTAGATCGGCCATGTGTGTCATTATTGAGTGCCGCTCCCTTTGTCCTCATGATTCTCCCGAGTGTTGATTCTCTTTAGACTAGATGGGGAGAAAATCTGCTTACAATTCTACTTGCATAATTTGAGAGAACAAAGAGGAGATCCAGTTTGGAAGATCATCAGGATATGTCTAGAGGCCTGACAACTAAACATCTAGAAGAAACTAATTAGAGGAACCGAGTGATTGTGAAAGTTGTTCTACTCCAAGTGATATGAAAAAATATCTTTTTTTATTTAAGATCCATTTTTAATTAGCAATTCTGATGCACAATTGATTTTGAACCATTGATCAAAGCCATGAAACTTAACACTAGGGTGTCCTCGTTTAACTTTATCAACCCCGGTTCCATGAATCAACCTGATTGATTCTTGTGTCATAAAATAATTTAGAAACATAGAAATCAATGCAATGAACTCATCCTGTAAATATCACCCACTATCTCTTTTACTTTCTCTGATGACAAAAAAACATGTATTCATTCATATATAAATTAATATCATGCAATACATAGTTCTATGAGATTATTCTTTGAAGGTGATCTGAGTGAATTTAATCATGTAGTGGGGAACCTTACTCTGTGAACTAAGTACATGCCTGACCAACCAATAGAATGCTTTAGAGGTTCCTAATTTAATGGAATTATAAGGTACAAGATTATCTAATCATTATTCATAACATAAATAACAATCAGATCTCACAACCACTCAAAGAAAATAAAACATTATCATTAACAAAACAATTATCTCAAAGTAAAGTGCCAAAAGGTACCTTGGAGAGGAAATCCAGTATATTGGTTGTTCTTTTAATCATAATGTTGAATGGCCTTGATTGATGTTGTTTGTAGCTTCATTGAAGGGTTTTAAAGGATAAATGAAGGTATGGGAGTGGTGAGTTTGATTAGGATGTTGATAGCAGTGAATGAACCGAAATAATGAGAGAAGAAGGTCATATATAGTGTTAAGAGTGTAGGAAAAAAAGGGTGAATGTGAACGAATTGATAAGATGGGATGAGAGGAGAGAATGAATAAATAAAACAGTATGATTAAAAGATGATGGGAACATATGAGAGGCGGGATGGATGAAAGAAGGGTGAGACTTGGAAAGATGTCAATGATGGTGAGGTTTGAACGCTGAAGAGGGTGAGGGAAATAGACAGAGAATGAACGAGATATTGAAGAAAGGCAGAGAGTGAATTGAGAGGGACTAGTTGCTGTAGAAGATAAGTGATGATCGATGATACCAAAATTGTCCCTTTCATTGTCATTCTTGACATAATATCACTATTCTTCAAAGAAAAATCACTCAATTATAAATTTGAAACAAAGGTGATCTTACAATGATGTTGTAGCCTTTTTCAAGGGAAAACATGTGGTTTTTTTGAAAAAAAAAATAATGAAATGTGGATGGTTAAAGAGTGATGGAAGGAGATTTGGGAGTGATGGGATATGTGGAAAAGATCAGTGAATCATGGGAGGATTTGAAGAGAAGAGAGACTTTGGGAAGAGAGAGAAAAGTCAAATATGGCAGTTGTAGATAAAAAGGAACCGAGATAATTAAGAAGTTAATAATGGTAGAATAATCAAAGATGGTGAGCCATTATGAGATTGAAAAAGCAGATAGAGAATAGGTGGAAGAGAAACTTCAAAGAAAGTGGCTCAGTGAGGAGAGAGAAAATTAAACAAATAAACTAAAGAAACATAGTGGAGAAAAGTCAAATAAAAGAGAGATAGAAAGGGAGCAACTAGGTGGGAGTGAGAGAATGGAAAATGGGCCTAAAATGGGAAAAACAATTCCCATTAGTTTCTGCACTACTGATTATGTAGTTAGCCATGTTCATCAAATGAATGCGATAAGATGATGCTATTCCATCTAAGTCATCAAAATACCAAGATAAAATAGCACTATATTCTCCCAATCATATGAGGGTTATGGTTAATCAGAATTGACTAATCATTGCATTTCCCATTAGTTTCTGTACTACTGATTATGTAGTTAACCATGTTCATTAAATGAATGCGAGATATAGTGCTATTCATCTAAGAAGGTCATCAAAATACCCAGATAAAGTAGGAATATATTCTCCCAATCATGTGAGGGTTAGTGATGCCGGACGTCGTCAAGACGTCGTCCGGTCGACACCGAGGGTAGCAGCTCAGTATCGAATAGGGTTCTCCGTCGGATGACGGCGGTAAGTGTCGTCCGATACTGCGGATGGACAGATATGAATAATGACGTAGAGGTGAAAAGTCCTAACTGTGGTACATGCAAGAGCCGAGGGAGTGGTGTGCCATTCCAGAGATTGACGGGATCACTTATGGTGAGGTCAAACGGACCTCCCGAACCTCGCCCGGGAGGGTCGAGGGCGAGTACGTCGCCGAATGGGAATATCCCGCTAGTATGCTCACACACGTCGGGAGGACCCGACTCGTACCAGGCAGGTAAGACTATCGTATAAATTGTCGTCGTTTCTCAACCTGTCTCACTCTCACCTACGTCTAACCCGAGCGCGGAGGAGGCAATACGAAAGTATACTGAAAAAGGGAAGAGACGTAAAGAGCAATAAGGGAGGGGGTACCTTCGTCGCGTCCTGCGACGGTTATCTCGTATCCCACCGGAGATGGTAATGGGGGGCAATGCAGATGCGTCGACGTGGAGCATGGCCGGCAGAGGGGGCTGGTGGAAGTGGTGGCTACGTGCAGCCTGGGCGGATCATCGGCAGATGGGGGTGGTGCAGGCTGCACGACTGGGCGCCCGGTGGTAAGGCGGAGGTGGTCGACGTGTGCGGGAAGACGCACTACGGCGCGGGCACGCGCGGCGTTTGTGCAGCGCCGTGCGCGGGCGTGGGTGCAACGCACGCGGGTGCACATCGGTGGGACGGCCGGGCGGGGCAGTGTCCGGCGCGGAGCCGGCCGCGTCGGGTCGCCGGTGCGCGGAGCCTGCGCGGGGTCGTCGCTTGCGGGCGCCGGGTCAGTGGACGACCGAGTCAGAGCGTGGGAGTTGGCGCGACACGCGGGCGAGGGCCAGTGCGGTCGCGAGCGGGCGATGCGCGTGCTCGCGATGCGGCGAACCTGGTTGCACGAGCAGCTCGGCGGCTGTAGCTGCGGGCGGAGCAGGAGCAGGCGAATGGCGGCGCGTGTTGGCGGCGACAGCGATGGGAAGCGGTGGCGGCGGCAGTAACGGTGGCGAGCAGCGGCGGGAAAGGGCGACGGCGTGACTCGAGACGCGGCGGCGTGGCGCGGCTCGGGCCGCGGCGGCGCGGTAAGGTGGCGGAGCTCGAGGAGCGGCTGCGGCGCGTTAAGCGCAGGCGGTGGCGTGCTGGTGGGGGGGGGGCGTGCTGGGGGGTGGCGACGGCGTCGGCGACTTCTTCTTTTCCTCTTCCCCTTTCCTTCCCTTCTCCTTCCTTCTCCTTCTTCTTCTTCCCCTTCTTCTTCCTTCTTCTTTCTTCTTCTTCTTCTTCCACTCCTCAACGAACGTGACTCTTCAACTTCCACGTTAAACTTTGATATGAAATTCAAGAGTGTCTTGAGGGGGCGCCCTCCCCTCCATTTTATAGGAGAGAGGTAAATGGGCCCCCTTAACTACAAAATGGAAAGAGAAATGAAAAAGGAAAGATGGGTTTATGAAGCCCACTAAGGAGGGGAGGGGAAGATATCCTCATGCGGGAACTTCCCCTCTCTACATCGTGGATGAGACGGTCGAAACTACGAAAGGATATAAGAAGCGAGTAAATAAAACGATCCGAATCGCAAATCTGAACCTGGTAAGTCCTCCCGGTTTTGGTTTCAGCGATTTCATTTTTGGGTTTCCCATACCCATCCGGGAGGAGGCCTAGAGGGAGGGAGCCTTGCGCGCACGTGTAGAAATAAACTAACTCCCGAGTTAGTTCGACGACAGAGGACCGCCCGTAGGGGGTTTACTGCACAAGGCCCCTGCAGAGGAAACGAAGTTATCCCAAGGTAAGGAGTCAGGGAAGTCGGGTTAGATTAAATTAGGCTTAGTCAAGAAGATCCAGGCGTGTCGTCACGCCGAATATCTGAACCCGGGTGTACGTGCCGTCGCTTTGGCATGTCGCGTCAAAGGACGCGCGTCGGCGGTGGTTCGATGACGATGCGGGCTCCTCGAGCGACGGTCCTGCGGTGTCGAACGGTGCCGCGCCATCAGTTAGGGTTAATCATAATTGACTAATCATTGCATCTATTATTTGAATTCATCATAAACATCGCACGTAAATAATAATGAAGATAATTATATCAATGAGCTCAAATGAGCCATAGAAGTGTGATTAGCTCGTAGGTCATATAATTCCATCATACTTAGCTTGAAGGCACCAGTTAAATCCCCACGTAGAAGACTTAGTATAATAAAGTTCATGGTGAAGAGAACCCTTTATTGAACGATTGCTTGAAGGGATGATCTGGAAAACGACACTCATGCATACATGTTCAAGAATCATTTCTTGGATAGAACTGAGACTCAAGTTGTCCCTAAATGTCAAAAAATGTGCCAAATGTGGAGAGCAATCCCAGAAATGGAGTACTGTTAGATTGGCACTCTACTATGCGTGTTAGCTGATATACATGATTATCAGTGATCAGATTACACACAATGACACCACGGCTTTTGGCATCCAAGCTTACTTTGAAAGTTCACGAAAATGGTAATTGTAAAAAAAGCAAGCAGATGACTCTCAATGAATGGCGTGCGATGATATATGGATGATACCACAAAGGTGGGTTACTAATCGTGGTGTAGAACCAATTGAAGCAGATACTTCTAACTTGAGAACTATAATTTAGCTCTAATACCATTTGAAAGAAACTGCCATGCATCACTTATTAAAAAAGTCAAGACCTACTGAGCAAGGGACATTGGTAAGAGAGCAAAACTGATAGAACTTATTTTTATTTTTATCTCTCGCATTTCCTCTTTCCTCCAAAGCCTATATATATAGGCCAATGATATAAGGAACGCTTGGCAAGTTTTATTTCAAGAATTGAGTTTTTCTTCTTGGAGGACTTGCCCTAGCCCTCTTCCCGTCGGACCGTCGCCGCTGCCGCCGTCGCCGTCGCCCCGAGCCCTCGACCACCGCTCCTTCTCTATGTCGGTTCGTGTCTTGCCGTCCAGCGCCTGGTAGCCCCAGCGCCAGGCCGCTCACGCCAAGGCCACACAGCGCCAGGCCGCCCACGCCAAGGCCATCCTAGCGCTAGGCCACCCCGCCAGGGTCGCCCAGCGCCTGGCCGCCCGAGCGCCAGGCCGCCCATGCCAGGGCCGCCCAGCGCCCGGCCACCCCTAGCGCCATGCCGCCCCGCCAGGGCCGCCTCGCACCGGCTGACCTAGTGCTAGGCCTCCTCGCCAGAATCACCCTAGCGCCAGGCCACCCAGCCAAGGCAGCCCTGCGCCTGGTCGCCCTAGCGCCTGCCCGTCTCACCAGGGCCGCCAAGTGCCTGGCCACCCAAGCGCCAGGTTGCCCCTCCAGGGCCGCCTAGCGCCCGGCCGCCCAAGCGCCAGGTCGCCCACATCAGGGCCGCCTAGCGCCTAGGCGGCCGAGTGCCTAGCGTTGGCCGCCCAACGCTTAGCTGCCCCTAGCGCCAAGCCGATCTCGCCAGAACCTGGCTCTCCCAGGCTCCCGATGCGATCCGGTTGCCCGCCCCTTGGACGCCCTCACTCCTTGATTGCCATCCACGTCCAGATTACGCCCACTCTCGTTAGCGACACGATCAGAATTCCCCGCATCCTCGTCACGCACCCCTAGTGCAGAGGTACCCCTCAAACTCTTTGGTGTCCGTGTTCTTCGTCCAGTGTTCCGCGAGAAGTTCTTCCACCGCCATTGGATTTGTTTTGGATTTTTTTTGGAATTTTCAGCGACTAGTGGATTAGGTTTTTCTTGAGTTTTTCTGCATACGTGAATTCGATAGTATTGATTTTGGTGCTTGGCATCATCGCGGTGGTTGAAGACAGTACTCCCGCCCTCGACGAGGAAAGGGGCTGCACCACTACCATTTCATCAGATTTAAATCTTTTGAAATCGATCGTGTGAATTGTGGTCTGTTTTATCCATCCCCTCTCTAAACCAGCCCAATATTTGACCTTCCCCATTGTCTCTTTTCCGTCACCACAGTCGTCCTACATTCTTCATCTCCTGTTGTCCTGCATTAGTTGTCCTGCATCAAAAACTAAGCCACTGAATTTTATTGTTCGAAACCCATAGATACATGACATGGATGACTCTTAGGTACAATACAGTTCACAGACTAATAAGTGTGATTATATTCCATCATAATATTTCAGCCATTTGATGCTTATATCATCATAAATTCAACTCGCGATGCCATATTTCTCCAAATATTCCAAAAATTTATAGATTCAATGAGAGATATTCAGACGAAAAATGATATTACAGATAAAAATAAGCATTATTAAGAAATAACGATCCCTGTCTTGAAACCAATCAAAAGTTTCTGCGGGAAAAATAAAAACATGATAGCCTTCTATCGTGATTAAAACTATGCAAGACTAGAAACCAAAGTCAGAAACCCTTCAGACCAGCTTGCTCACATCCCACTGGAAAAATCTGGAAACTAGTACAATTCCAGAGAGTCCCTTTCATCATCCCTATCCATTTTTTTTTTTCTGGGGGGAGACGCGAACATCTGAATAAAGATTTAATCGATATCGGGCCCGGCCCATTTGAGCCAAGGGAGAGAAAGAGAAAAGTGCAGAACGCCGACGTGGAGGTCGCTCGGCCACGGCCTGAGATTTTCCGCACCGATTTCTGTGGCGTCCGATCGTCGAGCGAACCAGAGGCTGAGCGACGACGAGGTCTTGTCTCCACGAATCCGGAGGAAGAAGATGATACAACAACATCAATCCTTCCCGTAGCAAGACTCTCGCTCTCTTCCCGAAGCTTCTCCTCTCCTCTCCTCTGCGCTTGGGCCAGATCTCCGTCGGCGATCAGCGATGGCGGTTTCGCTGCCTTCGGCGGGGTTCAGAAGCGAGATCCGGTCCGCCTTCCACGGCGACTGGGCGGCGCCGTTCGCCGGCGGCGAGGACAGGGCGGCGCTGGCCAGGAAGGCCTCCGCCGCGCGGCTCCGCCCCGCGAACCCCCCCCGGTCCGTCCCGATGATGAAGAACGTCAACGAAGGCAAAGGCATCTTCGCGCCCCTCGTCGTCGTCACCCGCAACATCGTCGGCAAGCAGCGCTTCAACCAGCTCCGCGGCAAAGCCATCGCCCTCCACTCTCAGGTTCCAACATCTATCAATCAATCAATTTATGGATTCAATCTAGGGTTAGATGTCTGAAATTAGGGTTTGCAGGTGATTACGGAGTTCTGCAAGTCGATTGGGGCCGACGGGAAGCAGAGGCAAGGGCTGATCCGGCTGGCGAAGAAGAACGGGGAGAGACTCGGCTTCCTCGCCTGAATAATGTAAAACTACTCTGCGGACCCTACCCTTGTCTCGTCCCCCTCCTAGTCGGACTTGTGTTTCTTCACAGGATTATCAAATTAATGTATTCGTTACATACTTGATTGGCTCTGGATCGACAGCGTACATGAATAAATTTATAGATCGTGGAACAGCCTCCTGATTTGATCAACTGAAGCGGGGATAAGCGTCAGCGGGCAGCGCTTGTACTAGGAGAAGATTAGAGAGATGGGTTAATAACAACGGCTTTGATTTTCTGGCTAAATTTGAAGTTGGGATGGGGTGCTAACCTGGGAGACGTATTTGAATATGCAAGGGTAGCAGAAGACGAAGCCAGAGGCTGCAAGAACTGATGGGTTTGCTCGCCTCTGAGAGCAAAGCGGGCAGAGAGCTCTGTCTGATGGTAAGGGAATTCCTCCTTGGGCGATCTGTCCAAAGGACCCATGAAATTAGTGTTTTTATGGGCGACCTTGCTCAGGAATTAGGGTTTTAATAGGCGAGGCTGCTCAGGAAATTAGGGTTTGATGATTCGACCTTTGGCGGAGGAGGAGCCGGGGGAGGAGGGAAGACAGTCGGAGCAGACATTCTTTCCTCCGCCGACTGGTACCACCACTCCATCATCTGGATGATACGGAGGAAGATGATTAGATTAGTCTTAACAAGAATTGGGAATTTGCGTAATTTCTTAATCCTTGCCTAACCCACTGTTTAAAGGGAAACTTTCAAGATGGAGGGCGATCTTGAAAAATACTCGTAGCAGGTTAAATGATAGAGAAAGGGGTGGAATTGGGGCACCTTGAAAAAGAAGACTGCGGCAATTAAGCCTGTCTGCGCGTAGTCCAACGTGGTGTAAATGCAGCCAAGTAGTAGCTTCTGAACGGTCTGCAAAGAAAATTGGATGAAAGAAAACATGAAACATGAATTTAAACATCGTCAAGCATTACAGTCAATCGGGGAAAGAGGGCTTTCCCAATTTGATATTATATATCGTCCAGATAAAGAATAAAAGACAGAAATAACTCTTTTTTTTTTAAGAAAAAGACAAATAATTCTAACAGGCGTATCAAGCGGCACCTTAAACCACGGAGGTCCCCGAAGCCTTTCGCGTTCGCGGCTTCTGATTTTCAAGATTCGGGATGATGATTCCATCTGATAATTTAATGGCGTTCAAAAAGAGACGCCCATAAGAATCAGTAGTCCCAAAATGTGACCTTAAACATTATGAGAACATCAGAGCAAATGATAATCAAGGGTCAAGGTTACTGGTAAAACTGAAAACAATTAAAGTGAGTACACGATATGATTGTGGAAAAAAAAACGCCTCATATATACCAGCTCTTGCCCCGAGGCACGGCACACTTGAACGCCCAGGATGTGCAGCCCCACATTATAAAACCCAGTAGCATCCAGTAGGTATAAGAGTTGATAGGCAAAGGACATTCCTGATATATAATTGAGGGAATGTGATTGGAAAGAGAAGAAGTACGCAAGAAAAAGTAATCAGGATGGGAAAATAAGAGTCTATAAACGAAGACATGATATGGATTAGAAGGAAGGACAATACTCTTTTTCAGGTTTCTATGTGATTTCATATTATACTGTACGAACGTATCCATCAGATGATCAGCACAGGAAGCGAATAAACACCCATAAATAAATATACATATATATATGTCCGTGAAACACGATCTCCTCATTCCTCCTTGTTCAGTAATGCAACAACATGGCTTACATACTTGATATATGTATTATATATTATTGCGGATGAACAGTACATCATATATTTATGCTCCATACAAGAAGCATAAGGAGAAAGTGATTGAAAAATTCATTTGGCAAACACGCAGCTGACCACTATTCATGCAACAAGAAAAATTATTTTCATGGGTACGAATGAAGGCGTTATAAGCCACAACATTAAGGATTTCAAACCCGCCAAGTTAATCTGATATAACAGATAAACATACCTTCACTACTTGCATGAATCAAAGGGTAGCAGGCAGCTACTAAAACAGAAACTCGTCTCTTGACGAGATCCATGCTTGACGACGGCGAACCAGCAGAATGCTGCTCCCTACTAGGGAGAGCTTCCCTTTCGTCAACGTAGGGGTCACTGCTATTGATTGCAGCATCACCATCACCGCCCCAAAGGCTTGCTTGGAGCCTAGCTTCCCGTTCCTTGTTATAGACAGCTCGCATTTTAGATTTTAAATATGGTAGGGCGACCTACAGGCATCAGACGACGGTTCTGTTAAGATGGCAAAGAATAATCCCATAATGAAGATCATAGGATGCATTTATGCATCTTATTATCTTCATAAATGCATTTACGCATTGATGCCAGACAAATTGAACATCGATTTCACAATTTTTGGATGATGATATTTCAAATGTATTGAATGAAGACCAACCAGCCCTACGCAATATGAATGCCGCATCAATTCACGCAAAGAAAATGAAGATTATGTGGGGGGTTTCCGTACCAGAAAGGCAACTGAAAGAACTTTTTGGCGTCTTCTTAGTCCAGAGATCTTAAGCTGCGCAGATTCTAGGCTTGCACCTTCTTCTCTTGTAGTTAAATCCACTGCCTTTCTTCTCAAACCGTACAGGGATTCGGCAAAGGAGGCATCTGAATGAGGACAAATTTTTTCACATTGATACCGTGAAATAGTTGACAAAACCCATGTAGTTCATCTATCTCACTGGATAGTCCTCGCACATTTATTTTTACAACCGGAGAATAAATTTCATAACACCTTAAAGAGGACCAATTTTGTTTTATTATTTGTTATAAATCTAAGTGTAAAGGGTAAATTTAAACTTAAAGGAAATTTGGACCGCTTAGAAAGGTGATTTAAATTGTGAACAGGAAGGAAAGAGAGGGCCCTCCCCAGTTATCCGTAAGCTATGAGTTTCAAGCACCAGCATGAGTAATGAAAATAATTCATCTTAGTGTAAAGGGTAACTTTAAACTCAAAAGGAAATTTGGACCGCTAAGAAAGGTGATTAAAATAGTGAACAGGAAGGAAAGAGAGGGGCCCTCACCCGTTGTCCGTAAGCTATGAGTTTCAAGCACCAGCATAAGTAATGAGAAGAATTCATCTTCGTAGTCTAATATTTTGTGAAAAAATGGTCTCCTTAGTGCAAAAACCTACACGTAGAAAAACAACTTCAATTCTAGGAAATCTTTCAATCCTCGGGAAGAGAGGGTTAGTTGGTGGGCAAGTCAAACATTGGTCGTTGCACATGTCAATTCGCCCCCCTTTTTAACAAACATAGAGAAGAGGTTAGAGAAGTCATTTGTTCATCAGCGTAGGCAATGGAGAGAAATCGAGCGAAAGGCTTTCAAACAAACGCATTCACATAACAGACCTAGACGAAAGCAGAGAAAAGCCTGTAAATAATTCAATGAATTGTGCTGCACACCTAATTTAAAAACCAACCCAAATATCTAGTTGAATCGCCTCTAAAATGGCCTTTGACGTTTCACACGAATCATCCGAAAATTAAAATATGTCGCCAGAATCAACAAAATCCTCAAAAGTCGACAAAAAACTCTAGATAAAAAAATGATTGCGTACGCTAATAACGAAAGTGGCAACTTCAATCATATCATACAGAAATAATTCTCTCGAATCTAAAATGTAAATGTAAAACTGAAGAGTACTTCCATTTCCAAATTTAAGTTTCTTCGCACGAGCCCGTCCATCCGAAGAGATACCGAGTCAAGATGTCGGAGGCAGATGAATTAAAGCTGAACAGATGATTAGAAACTCCCAGAAGGCGGAATTTTTTTTGCAACCAAACGAACGGAAGAATTAAAAACAGAGAACAATAGTACAGTAGAACAAATCAGAAATTCGGGCTGCAGGTTCAGATTTTCAGAGAATTGTGCTCACGCCGAAGGAATAGGCGAGGGCCGCCCTCAGGCTGGCGGGCAGCTGCTGAGCCGCCGCCATCTCGAAGAAGGTCGGCCGCGACCCCTGTCCCGCGACCTGGAACAGCATCCCTCCTCTCCAATTTCCCCTCTCTCTCTCCCAATTCCCACCCTTTCTCCATAAATAAGAGCACAATCGAAGAGGAAGAAGAAAGAGGATAAATTCTCTAAGTTCAAACGATCATCGAATAACAGCCGTCGGATCCTGGGTCCTGCCCGACGCCGTTATAAGCCCAGCCAATTACCACCCGAAACGTGGCTTTCTTACAACCGTCGGATCCTTCCCAAGGCCGTTACGCAGGGAGGCAGTACGAAAGATAAAAACCCTTGCAGAGCTCGGAGAGAAGTTCGGAGAGAAAGAGAAGAGGGAGGAAGAACCCTAGCCATGGCGCCTTCCGCTGGAGCTCTCCAGCGGCTTCTTCTCCGATCGGCGTCTTCTCTGCGATCCTTCTCCTCCGCGTCGGCCGTGCTCAACCCCTCCGATCCGACCACTCCTCTCACCAGCAAGCAGAAATCGAGAGCGGCGATCTCCCTCCTCAAATCCGAGAAGGATCCGGCGCGCATCGTCGAGATCTGCCACGCCGCGTCGCTCACTCCGGACTGCCATCTCGATCGGATCGCCTTCTCAGTCGCCATCTCCAAGCTCGCCGAGGCGAAGGCCTTCGCCGCGGTGCGATCCTTCCTGGACGGCCTCCTCAGCTCGCGGCCCGACCTCCAGAACGAGCGATTCCGCTCCCACGCCATCGTCCTCTTCGGCCAGGCCGGGATGACGGACGACGCGATCCGCGTCTTCAAGGCCTCCGTCGACCCCTCCGTCAAAACCCTGAACGCGCTCCTCTTCGCCTGCGTGCTGGCCAAGAAGCCCGACGAGGTCGGCAGACTCTTCCGCGAACTCCCCAGAGCTCACGGCATCTCCCCCGACGTGGACACCTACAACACCGTGATCAAGGCCTTCTGCGAGTCGGGATCGTCCAGATCCGCCTACTCGATCCTGGACGAGATGGAGAGGAAGAAGATCAAGCCGAACGCCGCTTCTTACAGCGCGCTTCTGGCGGGGTTCTACCGGGAGGAGAAGTTCGACGACGTGGGGAAGGTGCTGGAGATGATGCAGAAGAAGGATTGTTCTCCGGGGCTGGGCACTTACAACGTGAGGATCCACGGCTTGTGCAAGCTGGGGAGGCCTGCCGAGGCTCGAGCGCTGCTCGAGGGAATGCTCAGAAGGGGGATGAAGCCCAACGCCGCGACCTACAATCACCTCATTCATGGGTTCTGCAAGCAGGGCGACGTCGGGGAAGCCAAGCGCTTGTTCGAGGAGATGGGGAGGAAGGGGTGCGTGGCGGACAGCGGCTGTTACTTCACCTTGATCTACTTCCTGTGCCAGGCGGGGGAGTTTGAGGCGGCGCTGGGGGTCTGCAGGGAGAGCATGGAGAAGAACTGGGTGCCCTCCTTCTCTGTCATGCGGACGCTTGTGCAGGGGCTGGCCAAGAACTCCAAGGTTGAAGACGCGAGGGAGGTTGTCCAGAAGCTGAAGGAAAGGTTCTCCAGGAATACGGAGCTCTGGGAGGAGGTCGAACAGAGCTTGGCGTAGCCTCAGACTTGGTGGGTGAAACCCCAGAGCTGCAGCCAATCGTTTTCTGAATACGGTCAGGCTTCCTACTGAAGAAAAATGAAAAAAAAATACAATCTTTTCTTCTTCTTCTTCTCCATCTTACTTCGACGTTCTTTAGTTCGAATTCTGAGTTGTGAGCCAGGCAGGCGTTGCCGAATGTGTCGCTGGGGCCGCTTGTGCCGTGCAGCCTGGCGAAGAGAGTTCAAGCGGTAGTGCCGGGGAAAAGATTGTTGTTATGATTGGAAGAAGAAGGTTACCAGTCGAGGAAAAACTTACAGGTCACCGTCTAGACACAGCGCGAAGTGGCCGCCGCCCCCGAATGCCAACATCTCTTCCATACACAAGTAATAGTAACGGTTCGCACCTGTGCATCGTAGCATAACATTGATGCCTGACTTCTTTAGTAAGTTCTTCATTTCGAATACCATGGCAAAGATATGTGTACTGTCCGTATCACTAATGCTAACTGTTTAAAGTGAATTCAAAGTTTTTTTTAAAAAACTTTGAATTCTTATCATTTTATTGTTAGCGGCCAGCAATTAGCCTTCCCAAGTTCGTGTTGCACTACACCAAAAAGAAATGCCTACACAGTTTGTCTTTTTTTCAAGATTTGGTTTCGGTTTGGATGAAAAAATGGCCCGGGAGCCTAAATAAATGGGACGTGAAGAAAACAAGGCTTCTGCAAAGATTCAATGAACGTGGGCAAATTCACTATGGGGTATTTTTCCGTATTTATTCAATCCTTACCAGTGGCCCTGAACAGTCTCGGATCTCCATATTTCGTTGTGAATACGAATGCTTGGCAATTACCCTAGAACAGAAATATACAGAGAAAGACAATTTACAACACTGGGTCGAAAGAAATAGCAGAAATAAATAACAAAATACAAACCTGGTATTTTCGTTTTGCCGTAGGATTGACTGGAGCCTCTAGCAATCCCCCAAACACAGCTCCTTCCATGTCTCCAACGATCTGCCATGAACAATTTACAAAGAGCCCCTTCCCAAAAACAGTTCTAGGACCATAAACCTCATGTTTAAATAATTTCAACTTCAGCTCACCAGTAGACACGGACCTGGAAGCCCAGAGCTTCTTCGGAGAAGCGTGCGTAGAGATATCCCGTGCTTCAACGTGCTGTTCTTCATTACAAAGGAGCAAGATTGGCGAAAAATGAAGTCTTAAAGATGAAGTAAAGATCAGGTCCTTGAAGATTTACCTATACAGCAAGACCCACTCGCAGCCCTTGACTAAATTTGGAAGAGACGACTCTAAAAATTCAAATAATGGCGTTGAAATGAATGATGAATCCTCCCTAATAGCAGACGGTAAACTTCTTGTGAGAGGTGAGGGTGGTGCTTTTTCAACTTTGACTATTTCAACAGGCGATTGATCTAGTTCTTCATCGCTGTTTTCGTCAAACTTCTCTCCAGACCAAACAAAGCCATGTCCCTTCCATCTTTTTGGAAGAGACGGCAGGGATGGAAGTGATGGAATTGAAGGAAGCGATGGAAGGGTTACGTGGCCAATGCTGGTGAGTTTGTGAGTATCAAAGTTTGTGAGAGAGGCAGGAATATATGAAAATAGGTACGATGACAACTTTTCTGCTCTAGAAGATGTCTCTTCCTCTCCCAAAGGAGAATCCTGTGACAGAGAAAATAAAATTGATCAGCATATGAGTTTTAAATCGAATTTTTTGTTATGATTTAATCGATCTGTGAAGAAAAATGCCAGTTTTAAAATTGTATACTCTAAACGAAATGGTAATGAGATTCAAACTGATTAAAAAAATACAGTGATCAGTCTTTTGTTTTCATTCGTTTCAAGGGGTTCTTGGGGGTAAAAAAGCCCAACAGTCGTATTACTAATTTATTTTAACGATACGTGGAGAAAAAGTATCAGTTTTAGAAGGTTACCTTAAATTGAATTGCAATATTATTCCATGTTTTTGTACGATGACAAAAAAGATTTTCCTAATGAAAGCAGAATCAAGGGCCCGAAGATTATGGAAACTCCCGCTCCCCTCACGAAAATTATGATTAAGAGATGTGTGTTCTTTTTCAACTCCGAGCCAAATTTCTTTGATTGCATACATCCCATTAAGGAATGTACGACAAAATCCGTTATTTTCAATCCAAATAAATTTCAATGACATTCCCGTTTTCCTCAGATTGCATAAATCGCAATGCGAGGGCAAAAAAGTTGAATCTCAATGCAAATCTAACCACTTTCCCTTTCTCGGAAACTATAAAATGCGGCTACCATAACAGAGCCGAATTCCTTTTCTTGCATAAATAGTATAAAAAAATGCGAGGATCAAAGTTTTGAATCTCAATTCAAATTCTAATTACCTTCCCGTTCGCGGAACAGTCAAATGCACGAGATCAACAGTAGCACGCCTAAAAACTAATTAATTTACAGTACCTTAGCGCCAAGTCGGACAACATCTGATTCCCCTGAGAGATTGGATCCTGATGATGTAGAATCCGGTCGGAGGTGCGAAAGCTTGTCCGTCACCTTCTCCTTCCACGAAAACATCTTTCTCCCCCTCCTGCCGTCACAATGACAACGCGAACATCAAATCCCGGCCAATCGAACAAAAAGAAATACGCCTCGATCTGGGGCTGGAGATCCGAGAGAACGGTGGCGTGATCGGAGAGCGAAGAACATATATAATTACGCAAATACCATGTTTTTCCCGGGAGAACGGTAGCGGATAATACCAGCATTTACTCTTTTGCCCCCTCCCAAACACAGCCGAATAATTAATAACAATTTAATATTGTTTTCCAGTAAATTAGACCTCTATATCGAATCGATCGATTGTAGGTGGGGCAAGTGCCATTTTTTCATGGTCGCTTTTTACGGACCAAATAATTGTTATATCCTCACTTTTTTTAGCATGAAATAATTTTCATCGTTTTTTAACTATCCATGGATTTCATAGATATCACTAGTTTGCACGTTCTTTTTACTTGATGTTCCTCCTTACCAAGTATATTTTGGTTTACCCATGCAAGGAAAACTTATTTTAAAAATGAAAATTTATGTCACCTCGTTTCATTCAAATATAATATACTATTAAACACTTTGTAGATTTCAAAATATTACACTTATTATTTCCTTCTTCGCACTCGATGCTCCACAAGAGCTAATCACTCTCCAATTGCTCGAGAAAGATAATTTATCTGTTATTATTTACATGTCATGTTTATGAACTCCTTAAATATATAAAAAGATGGGCCAAAGTGTTGGAACGCGTGGGTTCTGTAGGCCTTAATCTTGATGAACATGATGACTCCATGCAACGGAAGACTTCTAACGAAAACACAATGGCATCAACAAAAACCATTGAAATGAATCACATATGCACGGATTACATCTGTGATTTCTTGGATCCTGAAGCGAGATGAGTTGAGTTGCTCATGTGTGCAGACTCTAGATGTATACACGCATCATCGACACATTGAATCTACTCCTTCACCTAGGCAAGCTCCATTTAACCTCTGTCACTAACGTTATGCAGTCCCGATTGCATCGAGAATGGAGAGGAGCCATGGGGAGAAGGGAGAAGAAAGGGACATCCCATGAAAAATTATGGTCTAGGTAAATTTTGTTTAAGGTTTTCCCCAATTTATAATAAACATATATTTTTCATAGAAAACCCAAAACGCATGTATATCTTTCGACATCCAAAATACCATTTGCGTGTGACCTTATAGGCCAATGTATCAGTCTAGTTAACGAATCGAGCAGCCCAATAACATGTATTGGCCTTCCAAATTAATTAACTATATCATCATATATATTAATTAATGTTGGATCAATTTAACCCAATCGATTGGTTGAGTCTTCAAACTGTGGGGTGCCAAGCTACACCTCATGCTCTAGAAGATACAAAGGAGTATGTATCAAATCACTCATGGAACTATATCATCACATGTATTAATTAATTTCAGATCGATTTAACCCAATCGATAGGTTGAGTCTCCAACCTGTGGGGTGCCAAGCTACACCTCTTGCTCTAAAAGATACAAAGGAATATGTATCGAAATACTCATGGAACTTTTTCATTATCGATTATTGTGTATGTATAGTTCCTCATCCACTTGGATCTCCTAGGATGACTTAGGGTATGGTCAATTGTCAAATCCTAATCGGTCATCTGAGAACTCTTCTTTGGTATTTCATCGCCTTGGCCAAGGACTTCATTGCATCATCTTCCTTGAACTGTCACCTCTTATATAGAGGGTGGATAATCACATCTTCACCACTTAACCATCTTTGTGAACTTCTTGATGCACCTGATAACTTGCAAATTAACATCATTAATTGATAAATTTTACATTATATTTATGTGTCTTAATGACCATATTTGCATGTTATCATATAAAAATGGAGATAAATGACTTACACTTTGAATTTACTATTATTTCTATTTTTTATCATTTTTTACATAATATTTAACCTCATTTCATTGAAGAAATATTTTTTACAGGGCCTTAAATACTTGGCTAAAGGTTGGTAAGGCTTTCATAATTTTTATGAAAATTTTCTATATTTTTTAATAATTTTTTTACCATTATTTAGTCAAGAAATGATTTTAGAATTAAAATATTGATATTTATTAATTTATTCAATATTTAATTAAATTTTGTATTAAATAGGTGGCGTCCACGTCATTTGCCAGAAAATTCGGGCGAATAATTGGAAGCGCCAACAATTAAACAATTATTGGCTCATTATGGCATCGCGCATTGCGATGCCATAATGAACCAATCATGAAATAATGACAAGGCGCGGTCAACGACGGAAGAGGTACATTTTTATTATTTTGATTCTTTTTGTGTAATAAATGCATGCGAAAAGATTTTTTATTAAATCAATAATATTTCTTCGGTTAGCCGTGTGCATTAAATGCACGCGGCAACCGACACACGTCTTAATAAAGTCGACGTTCTTTATTTACTATTCACAGCATCGATTTGTCACGTGCATTAAATGCACACGAAAGTCAACGATGCATCATGTGAAAAGATTTTTTATTTACTTTATGAGGCGTTGATTCGCTGCGTGCATTAAATGCATGCGAAAATCAACATCGTGTATATTAAATAAAACGGCAGTAACTCACCTCTCTTTTTATTTTATTTTTATTTTTGTAGGCGCTGACGAGGGTGGCGTGGCTTCTTTTTAGCCATTCAAAAGGAGCTTCAATCATCCAATGATTGTGCGCCTTGGACGCGGACAACGGAGTGTCAGTACGCGACCCGAGAAGGCAGAGAACGAGAAAGAATGCGGTAACCAATCAGAAAAATTGATTTTTTTCTAAAATATAAATTAATCTAACGACCTAGATTAATCTGCAATAAAATGATGATATCTAGAGATCTAGATGTCCGATTGGGCTGAAATTTTGAGGGTATGTTTGTCCTCCCTCTACAATCCAGATGGTTGGATCTTTAAATAGAGGTCTGGAAAAGGGTGAAATTCACTTTATGAAGCTCTCCCCAAGGATTTGGCCAGGAAGGACACAGGAGTTGCTTTGGAAGTCAACAGATCCTGCATTCAAACTTCTATGTTTCTGATTTTTATTTTGAACTTCTTCTTGAACGATTCTAAAACGCCAAGGCATGGGTGAAATGTACATGCCCTAGAAGTGGTTTTGAATGAAATTAGCATTGCATTTTTTATTCTGATTCAACATCTGGCTTTTAATCTTTAGTTCTAGATCAATTTTGAACATTTCTGCATTATTAGATTTTTAATTTAGGGTCAGATTTCCCTTAATTCCCAAAATTCTTCACTTTCTCTCCCTAGGTTTGATTTCCTATTTTCTCTCTATATTTCGAAATTGATTGCTTAGAAATTTAATTTAATAAATAAAAAACGTAAATACAAAATTTGATTAAAAAATTCATCCATTTTGAAGTCCAATTTCAAAATCCCTTTCTTGATTATTAAATTCCCAATTTTAATTCATTAAAAAACTATTTTAAATTTGAAAATAATTGGGAAATTAGTAATACAAATTAATTTATCTGATAATTAAAATTATCATATCTTGTGTGTCTTGACGGAAAATACTTAAAATCAAAATTAAGTTTTTACTTAATTTTGATTAATAAAAAATAAACATAATTAAATACAGAAAAGGTTTATTAATTGTAAAATCAGTTCATTATTTAATTAATTTATTAAAAATTGAATTAAAATTCTTGCTTGCTGCCTCCCTGTGGTTCGACCTCTTGCTTGCTCTATACACTGTATTTAGTGATTAAGAGAATTTGTAAATTTTATTGTATAAGTCTAAACGCAATATCAGCGACGTACTTATACACCATTTTTAGGCTTATCAGCACCCAAACTAAGACTATTTAGAATCACATTATTAGAAACTCATACATCATAGTCAAAATACAATTATCCATCCACTAGACATATTTGGTGTCTCAGGTATAAGGATCACTTACACAACCATGATGCGAATCAACCTAATTAACAGTTCTGTATAATACCACTCAGGAATTCATATAAATCAATTCAGTAAATTATTTCCTCTAAAGAATACCTACTATTTATTCTTAGTGTCTACACACTAAGGGCTAGGCGACCGGCCATACTCATCATATGACAAGGTTAGATAGTGCTATTCTATCTAGATACTTTAATATCCTTATAGAGTATCCTTGAATATACTAATACATGGGCCTAGAGGGTAACACATGAATGACCTTTGGGACGTTGGAAGATATAAAGGTGTTTTCTGGGGTCTTTATGAAAAATACACATTTATTATAAATAGGGGAGGGCCTTAAACAAAATTCACCTGGACAGAATTTTTCATGGGCCTTCCCCTTCTTCTCCCTTCTCCCTATGGCTCCTTTCCATTCTCGATGTGATCAAAACGGCGTAAAGATGGCAGCAGACGTTGAATGGAGCTCGCCAAGGTGAAGGAGAAGATTCAACGTGTCGAGGATTACGTGGATATATATAGATGTTGCCCACATGAACAGCTCAACTCCTATCGCTCTAGGATCCAATAAATTATGGATGTGATCCGTGTACAAGTGATTCATTTCAAAGTTTCATTGATGTCGTTGCAATTACGCTTAAGTCTTCTGTTGCAAGGAATCATCATGTTCATCTAGATCAAGGCCTCTATAACTCAATAGTTCCCACGTCCAAGCTAAGATGGTTTGTAATACCATGATTTGAAACTTTTAGATAATAGTTAAAATACATTTGTGTATCCACAATATATATTTTGTGTCTATGGTGCACGAATCACTTACAGTAACATGACATAAATCAACTTGGCAGAGATTAGGTTTAATCCTTATATAGGAATTCATAAGGATCATTTTAGTGAAATTTATCGCTTGAGACAATTCTTGGTGAGATAGATGCCGACACATAGTTCTTGGTGAGAGCATTCAAAAGATTGAAGATTAGTGGTGGGCGTTAGGTAGAGAGATAGTCCTTGAATGATTACATGGAGTCTCCCAAAGTGACTATTAAGGGAAAGGTCACCTTACTTGCATGTGAGGGGGGATTCAAAGAGCTGCACAATATGAGAGACAATAATCTTGATGGCATATAAACTGCTCAAAATTGATGGCATTCAAAACTGCTCAATACTTTAAAGTATATATGTGATAGCATTCAAAATTTTGATTGATCAAAGATGGAGGATCATGTCAAGTGATCTTGTAAAGTATTGGAGGTGGCATGCGTATATTAAACTATCGTTAAAAAATCGCATTACTTAATCATGAATCCCAAAATGGTGTCATACCTAAATATCAATCAGTCTTGATTCCTGTTAGGTTAAAGATAAGTGGTCCTTTGACCTGAGATATCAAGGACACCTTGTGCATGAACGATTGTGTTTTGGCTAAGACATACTAGACTTTAAACATGTGATTGAAATACATTAGCTCATATATAACAAGAAGTACACAAAGGTGATTGAGTGGTTAATATTGGATCATCTGTTATCAGTGAAAGAGGATATTGACTTGAATAAGAAGATGCATTAACTCCCTTGCCATGGAATTGGAGATATTGAAGAAAACATTCTAAAATGTTTCTCATTATACATTAGTACTAATTAAATGATGGATTCAGGTTTGAGGATTACACGTCATACATATATGGTAACATATGATGCAAAAGGTTCATGAGAGAGTTCAATAACTACTATATATATTATAGAGCACAAGGTTTAGTTGTTGGAAACATATGGCCTACAAGCCAATTGCATGTTCCAAGTCTCATTCAATATTCATTTATATAATATATATTTATTATAACGCATGTGTGATGCTTCTAATTGAAGTTCATAAATATATGCAAGGATTAAGTGAATTATGATGATATCATAATCCAAAGATCACTCATATTCAAAGGATACTCACGAAGGACATCAAAATGATTGGGTAAAATAACATTGTCTAGTCATGCTCATATGATGAGTATGGCCTATCCCATAGCCATCGGTGTGGAGACATTAATCACAAATAGTGGTGCTCTTTAGGGAAGGAGTTCGCTTATTTTTTTCTAAGAATCCCTAAATAGTATTATACATATCATCAATGAAATTGATTCATGTCAAGGTTGTGTAAGTAGTACTTAGACCTAAGATACCAAAGATGTCTTGTGCATGGATGATTGTATTTTGAATATGACCTACAAGTCTCTACTCATGGGATTCTAAACAGTCCTAGCTCAAATACATCGACTCATCCGCAAAGATGGTTGTGTTGTTAATATGAGATTGTTCACCCTTAGTATTAGAAGAGATTGACTCAATAAAGATATCGCAGTTAAATCTCCGACCAGGTTAGCAGAAATAGTGGAGAATTTTTTCTTGGATGATTTTGGCATGCGTCACTACTAACTAGGATAAAAATTAGGGTTTGACGATTAATCATACCCCAAATGATTTGAGAGTCTCTTATGAATGAGATATTTTATGTACATAATGTCTAATAATAGTAAGGGTTCCATGAGAGAGTTGACATACTCTTTTATTTCTTATAGAGCACAAGGTAAACACCCCACTAACTGACGACTTAATCCATCAATTGGGTTAAATTGATCCTTGATTAATTAATCTATATATTATATAGTTAATCAATAAGGTCTTCCAAATACGAATTATTCGGCCATTAAAGTTAGTAATTAGAGTGATACATGGGCCTAGGAGGTCACACACTCAAGGCTTTTGGATACTGGTGGATGTACTCAAGGTTCAGGGACTTTTATTAATAATTCTTGAGAAAATAGAGTTTTATGCAATTTTTCCTGGACAGTAAAAACATAGGGGCCACGCTCATTTGATACCCTTTCCAGCCATTTTGAGTGTTCTACTCTTTCTTTTCTTCCTCTTCCTTGAGTGATGCTTCAAGTAGGGACTAGATGGAGAGGTAATCGTAGTCTAGCAATAGAGTTCATGGAAAGAAGAGGAGATTCAGTCTTTGAAGAACACATGGATATATCTAGAGGCTTGATATATGAATGGCTCGAAGATGCTCACTTGAGAAACCAGCGTTTCAGATTTTAGATCCCTTTTCGATTTGATATTTTGCTTCACAATTGAGTTTGGATTCTTGTCAATTAAAGCCCCAAAATTAACCAACTTTATTTTAACACCCTGATAATATCAATTTTAGGGGTTTAAATTCATCGTTGGTAATTGAGATTATTCAATAAAAATATATTTAACCGTACTTAAGAATACTTAGTTAGTGATGAGTGAGGATCATCTCCACATGGAACGATGGTTAAGGAATTTTCTTATGCTAGTGATGATCAACGAGAGGATAAATGAATATAATATTTGAGGATATGAGTTAGTGATATCGATTAAAAATGAGTAAGTTATATGTTAATTTAACTTAAAGAAAAGAGTAAGTGAATGAACGACGGTATGAACAAGGACACTGGTTGGATGTGAAGTGGTATGATGGCGAGGATAGAGAGACAAGAGAAGAGAGTAAAATAAGAGTGAAGATACGATGATAAACACTAACTATGTCAACTATGGTGTCGGGAAAGAGACAACGTAAGGCGAAGACAATTACCTCGGATCCTTACATGTGCTTATTAGGGAACGACAACAGTCATCCACCACGTCACACGTCACGGTGATGGCAACGCGACAGATGACGTGACGGTGACGGTGAGAAAATTAGGGGCCCGTGACGATGACGGTGATGGATGACGAACTGGGCGAGGCGGCGGCGTGATGGTGATGGAGGCCTCGGACGAGTGTAGTGACGAAACAGCCATCACCAATGATGGCCATGTTGGATTTTTAAAAATGACCAAAAAATCTTAAACATCATTAGATTTAAGCTTTTCAACGGCTGAGATTTTTCCACGTGGTGTCGCTAACTCGATTCTTGGCATTTTGCAGAAAAGTCCATGCATTAGTTCACGTGCACAAAAGGATGCTGTCCAAAGATAATTGGAGATATGCCCCTCCAATTCTCTCTCCTTCGCATGGTTGTTTTTCCTGTCACACGTGACGGTGACGTCGTCCAGTAATGGGGACATGATGGGGATGCCTCAAACCATGACGACGACGCAAACATGATGGAATTTTTTGAAATCCTCTGACGTGAGATGGGATGGTGACGTGACGTAACTTTCATCGTGTCATCGTGCGTCACAGGTCGTCATCTGTCCTGTCACATCTGAGGCGTCATGTCCCGGATGTGACGTTCCCTAGTGCGTGTAAGCTCCCCCTCTTCTCTAATGCTTTTCCCCTCACACTCAAGACACCAAGAACACTCTTGATGGATCTCAAAACTTACTATCTTTCAATCAGCCTACACAAGTAGGAAGCAAGTTAAAGATGAATTTTACAATGATCCAGGCCTCTATTTATTGATCAGATGGTATGTATGAAAATAGGAGTGGAAGACGAAGCAATGCTGAAAAGTTCAGCTAAATCGGCGTTGCATATCAAAAGTTATGGCCGTTTGAAGTTGAAGCAATCCTTGCCCTTGATTTCTTGTCATCCTCCTCATTTTCCATTTCTGTTAAATAGTCCAATCGTTTGAGATTCTGTGCCATTTCATCTTTCGTGTGCGTATTTTTTGGATTTCGCATCAAATGTACCGGAGAAGAAGACAAAAAGATAAAAAGGAATTATAAGAAAGGAAAAAGGAAAAAGGAAGATTCCTTGCAGCTGACCTGGCGGTGCGTCAGGGCACGCCACGTCAGCGCGGGCCTCTTCTTTCTCCTCTCAACAGTAGCCACGTGCGGGCCACGTCACCTTGCGCGGGCCACGTGTCCTCGCATTGTGCGGCCACGTCACTACCTGCTCAACCAAGAAAGGACAAAATAGAGAAAAGTTAAAATATTCTTTTTTGTCTTCTTCTCCCTTGACCCACACGCGCATTTATTGCAAAAAGTGCATCTTTTTTATTCGTCCGCATCATCTTGCGCAGAAAATTCAAAATTTTGATTTATCAGTTATAATTGCAATCATTGCTTTGCGAATCGCGAAGTGATGATTGCAAGACAAAATGATTAGTTGTCGCCAATCATTACAATCATTTCTTATTTATCGACGTTCGATGAATCGCACGGTGACACATGGCGACACGGGCTTAAAATATTTAAAAATCCATATTAATTATAATAAAACCCAAAAATACATATAATTATATATTTTGACTCAGAAAATCATAATTTGTCTCAAAAGTTATATATTTTTAGAATATATTGTAATAAAAATCCCAAAATGCAGAAAATTCAGAAATTCATTCTAAAAATAGATTTAATCATTTTAGGCTTGATAACATGCAAATATGAATAATTTAGTGCAGATAAACAGGTAAATATGATCATATAAGGTACTAAAAATGCATGTTATCACACCCCATGGATTGGAAACTTAGCCAATTGATCGGGTTAAATCGATCGTTGCTTAACTAATATGTACATTGCTATACTGAGTTGAATAAGTTTGTCAATAAGAGTTATTAGGCTAATAAATTTATAAACAAGAACGATACAGGGGTCGAGAGAGTCACACACATGAGATTAATCAATGTTGGTGGACATACCTATAGTTATAGTGGTTTATATCTATTTTATGTGCCTATGCCATGCATGCTTAGGCATCACCCTTCTTTCTTTTCCACTCCACTCCCTCGATTAGATTGTGTTGATGACGAGGAGATCAATAGGATCTTCAAGAAGATTAATTGAAGAAGAAGGGGAGATCCATTGATATATTTGTCAAATGGATATGTCTAGAGGTTGGGCACATGAAAAAATTGAAGGCAATCTCCCATGAAGCAATTAAAGGGTGGAAGAAGTTTCTCACAAGGGAATGAATTTAATTTATTTTATTTTTAAAATGAATTTTGAATTAATCATCATCTTCATTGAATTTAAAATATATATTTGAAGCATTCAATAAATGCTTAGAACCCAGTAGGTGCTACGCACAACAGTGGTGGCACATCAAGTGCGGTGGCGGGTGCGACCTAGAGGTAGTTTAGAAGCTGTTTGAGGTGTTGTAGTGCAGGATGCATGGTGGCACAAGAGGGGCACAGTGATAGATGTGTGATGGTTCAAGATGATCGAGAGATGAGAGGAGGATTTGGAGACAACATATCTTTATGAGGCGGTGCAGATGCACATTGGATGAAGCTGTGGTGCAGGAGGCTTGATGATGCATTGTGGAAACATGCATCAAGACATCATGAATAGGGTGAGATAGTGTAATGATACTACAATCTAGTAGCGGTGATGCAAACTAACTTTAGCACCACTCTAATTCTATGTAGAAAAATAATATGTAACCATAATAATAATTTACTTGAAATTACAAAAACAGAAATATACTGTATATTATGAATGACGGTCAACAATAATACAGTTGGAATGTTCCTTGAATATAATGATGAGTAGTGAAAATTCCTTGAGTATATTTATCGTGTTTGTGGTGTTTCATCATCCTGCATTCCTTATCAAATGCAATGTTCTATCCACAAGGCTTTCTGTTGTACAGTCATATAAACACTTCATGATTGTGAACATCTTGATGATATCTACTAACATACTATCTCTCGTATGTCTAATTGAACCATGGATGGTTTTTTTACATACAAGTTGTGGGTGTGCAAATAAAGCACTATACATTTGATAAATGTGCGAATATTGATAAATTATATTTTGAAATAAAATTCATGAATTTACCAAGGGAAGTTTTATATATTTTTACTGAATTGAATATAATAAAAAATATGAAAAATAAAATGTCATAATTTTTTTAATCTATGTTCAATGCTTATGATCATTAATATGGGGAAAGTTACTGAGTGGGGAGGTTAATGCCATTGATAAAATCCATGTCCAACGGAGTCAAAAGAGAAGTCCTGGAAATTTCAGTACTTGTTATTTACATTACGCTGTGCTTTTTTCAAATAATGCAGATGAATATTTTCCATTTTTTCCATTTTATAATGAACACAATCAAACTGATTCAACAAATTTCATCCCACAAACTACCAAAACAAGTTCAGAACAACATCAAGTATGAAGAAGATGATGACTATTTCACAGGTAAACCAAGTATTCTTGTTTATATTCCTCTGTGTTTTTTGTGATTTTCAGGTGTATGAAGATCACCTACTATTTCCAAATTATAATCAAGATCATCATTCTGGTTGTCAACAAATACCATGCCATTAACAACCTGAATTAGCAAAGACCATCATCCATTATGAAGAAAAAGAGGACTATTATACAGGTCAATTAGGTGATCTCCTTCCATTAATCTTGCATATTTATCTAATAGTGGGTCACATGCGCCACCTTCCATAATATCAGTTGGAAAAATTATTTCTGATATTCATATATTGTTCATGGATTATGAAAATGATATTTTGACAGATTCTCATGAATAATATAATACGCATATGAGTCATTCTAAATAATATAAAGTTATTTCCATATACTCATTTACTATTTTAGATAGTATTTCAGCGAACAAACACATTGATCTTACTTGCAAGAGGTACGAGTCCAACCATTTCAACAAGCTAATTGAGAAAATTCCAGAGGTATATTATTATACCTGGAGATAAGTAGGCTCTACTCCGCACAAATAAATATGTTCATTTCACACATTTGTTAAATGCCAGTGTCTAAAATGTGATAGGAAGTATCCATGCTAAACATGTGTGATGATATTTCTAACACTTCATAAAAAAGTCTCATTTTGTTTCAAGGTGAATGAAAACTTGAGGACACAATGGGCACTCTTGAGGGACTAACAATGTGTTAGTTTTGGGGTATTTCATAATCACAAGCAACAAGCTATTTTTAAATTTATTTATGGTTTGCTCGTTTAATTTATTTAAAATTTATTATAATGGATGTTATTGAATATTAAAATGATGTATTGCACTTTATGAACAAGTTATTGTTTATCCTGATTTTTGGTGTTTTACCAACTTTTCTGAAGTTAATTTTATTTCGAAATTAATTTATGAGCCAGAAAGTAGACTTCTATATTCATTTAAAAACTTTTAGGGGTTTAATATCTTTTAGAATGATATAATTAATTTTCTCAAATTTCTGGTATTTTTTGTACAACAGTCTAATGTTAAATCCTAAAAGAAAAAACTTTTGCAAGTTAGAATATAGGTACATCTAGATTTATTTAAAAAATATTTTTATATGCATTTAAATACTTAAAATCATTAAAATAAATGTAGAGGTATATATAGTCACTTTTAAAATTAATTTCTTCAAAATTTTAACACCAGAAAATTCTGTAAAAGTACCAGAAAATCTAGAAAATCATAATATCATTCTTAAAAATATATTAAACCCCTAAAGGTTTTTAACTGAATACAAACTATGGTTTATAAATTCATTTAATATTTAGGGAAAATTATAAATTCATTTAAAAAGTGTGACATATCGTTTTAAGATTTAATAAGATGTTTTTATCATTTCTATAAAAAATAAATAAGCGCATGAAATTACTAAAAATAATATGCTGTTTATGGTCATAAATGGTGAAAAATGTTGAATCACACATCACACACCTAGTGGCTCATTTTAAGACGACAATATAGGACCCTGTTCAACCTGGACTGAGTGCGGATCAGCAGCTGTGAGAACCCCAAGGGCTGGACCACTATCCAACAACTCAAGCAAGTCTACGCCAACTGGATACCAAATACTTGATCCTGAACACTGACCTTTAGTTTTTTGTTCTATTTGAGCTTGCTGCAAATGCATTCCTCTCATATTAAATCTTCTTGGTCAATGACATTTTGTACCCTTGGTGGATCTTCTTTTCCCTATCTTTTTCTTCTTCATCTCCTTGTTCCTCCTTTTCTTATTTAAAGTTTTACTGTATTTTCTTTTTGATTCTCTTCTATCTTTACTATGCTAGTTTACCTTCTAAGTCATATTTATTTCTTAAGATTCATCTCATATCTTAAATACACCTGTTTAGCTATTATTAAAAACTCATGCGTCCCAAATCATTTGATCTGTTCGGATTGAATTCCTCTCTGTTAGATCAAACCATTAGATTCAAATTTCATATATTCGATTTGATTCGAACCCCAATCCCCAATGCCAACACACGGTGCTCCCCTTGGGTGAGTACAGCCTGAGTAGGGCAATGACCGTGGGCACAAAGAAAATTTCTGTTGACACAGGTTATCCAAATTATATTTCAAAATATAAATTAAAATATTTATTTTTATTTCTTGAGTCGAGTAGTTCAATCCGATACGATTCGAACCGCACAGGTCGAAGCCATTTGGTCCGGCCTTCGATTCAATCATTAAGTCAGGGCCAATTAGTGTTCGCCCAAACGATGTCTGTCCGATATCCGATATCAAGAATAAAACCGGGACGGTGCCTGATATCGGATATCAGTCGATATTCATCTTTGAAGTGTGGGCGAATCTCGATGATAGATACCAAAGATGTAGGGACGAGAGGAATCTCATTTTCTGATATCCGGATATCGAAAACCGGTATCCGGATTTTTTCTCGCATCCGTCACAATCCCATATCGTAGATTTATAAACTGTTTTAAGGTTTAAAATCGGTCCAGCCATTTCTTATATAAAGCTTTCTATTAAGTTGCACGCGCAACTGAATGCTTCATGTCACGTTCTTAGGGAAATGCCTTATGACTTTGTATTGTACAAATTTGTATATGAGAAATATACAAAAATAAAAATGTATACGTTAAACCCATATAAATAATTTATTTTGATCCTTAATCAAGCAACATTTAACCTATATTTTTTATGGGGACTAAGGAATATCTAACATATTTGTCTCGAAATTTGAAAAGAATCTAGAATCTTATTTTTATTAAAGTTTTAACATGTACGTGGAAGATGTTTACCTATCCTCCACTAAAAATCTGATAAAATAGAGAAGTTTGTTGGGAAATGTTGAAAATTCAACAATTAACGCCCACATTTTGTTGAAATTTTTACAATTAGATATTAAATATGTTGAAAATATGTATATTACTAATTTTGGAGTCCCCACATTGGGTAAGTGTAAATTTTTAATGTTGGAAAATTCCAAAATTAAACATGGTGAATTAAGTGCAAATTTTTAACAAAAAATGTTGCAAATTTTTTTAACGAAAGAGGCCCATACAATTTGGTTCTTTAACATGGTTTATACACATAATATTTATATTAGTAAATTAAGTGAAAATTTAAAATATGTATATTACTAATTGGGTTTGTGAATATTTTTAATGTTGGAAAATTCAAGAAATTTGTAGGAAATTGTTTTAAAATTTTTAATGAAAGATGCCCACACTATTTCGTTCTTTAACATGGTTTGTACACATAATATTTATATTAGTGAATTAAGTGCAAATTTAAAATATGTATATTACCAATTGGGTAAGAAAATATTTTTAATGTTGTAAAATTCAAGAAATTTATAGACAAATGTTTTCAAATTCTTAACAAAAGATGCCCACACTATTTGGTTCTTTAACATGGTTTATATACCTAATATTTATATTAGGATTAAGTAAAAATTTAGAATATGTATATTACTAATTGGGTAAGTGAATATTTTTAATGTTGGAAAAATTCAAGAAATTTGTAGGAAATTGTTTCAAAATTTTTAACGAAAGATGCCCACACTATTTGGTTCCTTAACGTGGTTTATATACCTAATTATTTATACTAGTGAATTAAGTGAAAATTTAAAATATGTATATTACTAATTGGGTAAGTGAATATTTTTAATGTTGAAAAATTCAAGAAATTTATGGGAAAATGTGAGAGAATGAGAGGGGGGAAGAATAAGAGAACTTGAGACTGAGAGAGAGTGAGAGAGTCAAAGAGTGAAGGGATGAGAGAGAGGGAGTGTTGGGTTCTGGAGGCCTTGACATGGATGAACATAACAAAATAATGCGCAGCGGAAGTCTTTTGCGAATCGAACGACATCGACAAAAATATTTAAACGAAGTACCTTTTCATGGATCGCATCCTTGATTTCTTCAATCCCGGAGCAAGACGAGTCGAGCTGCTCAAGTGTGCAGCCTCTAGACGTATCCACGCGGTCCTCGGCGCGTCGGATCTCCTCCTTCTCGTAGACGAGCCCTGTTCTATCTCCGTCGGCGTCGTTACGTCATCCCGATCACATCATGGATGGAGAGGGGTTGTGGGGAAAGTGGAGAAGAAGGGGAAAGGCCCCTGAACAATTCTGGCCTGGGTGAGTTTCGTTCAGGGCCTTCCCCTATTTATACTAAGTGGGTATTTTTCATAAAACCCCCAAAACTTAAGTATATCTTCCAACGTCCAAAAGACCATTTGCGTGTGACCCTCTAGGCCCATGTATCAGTCTAGTAAACGGCTCCAACGGCCCAATAACCTTTGTTAGCCTTCCAAATTAATTGACTATATCATCATATAGATTAATTAACGTCGAATCGATTTAACCCAATCGATAGGTCGAGACTCTGACACGTGGGGTGCCAAGCTACACCTCGTGTCCTAGAAGATACAAATGAGTGTGTATCGACTCACTCATGGAACATGTTCATCATCGGTTACCGTGTATGTATAATCCCTCATCCACTTGACGCTCCTTGGACGACTCAGGTATGGTCAACTATCAAGCCCTAATTGGGCATCCGAGTTAGTACTGATGCATTCAGAAATCATCAGAGAACTCTTCTCTAATATTTCACTGCCTTGGCCAAAGACTTCGTTGCGTCCTCTTCCTTGAGCTGTCACCTCTTATACTGAGGGTAGACGATCCCATCTTGACCACTCAATCGCCTCCGTGTACTTCTTGATGCACCCGAACTAAGACCGTTTAGAATCCCATGATTAGAGACTCGTTGGCCATAGCCAAAGTACAACCGTCCGTCCACAAGACGTCTTTGGTGTCTCGGGTCTAAGGACCACTTACACAACCGTGACGTGAATCAACCTAATTGACAGTTTGGTATAATACCATTCAGGGATTCGTACGGATCAATTCAGTGAACTCTTTTCACTAAAGAGCACCCACTATCTATCCTTAGTGTCGCCACACTAATGGCTACGGGACCGACCATACTCATCATATGAGTGAGGCTAGATAGTGCTATTCTATCCGGATACTTTGATGTCCTTCTTGCGTATCCTTTGAATAGGAATGTTTAGAACACATGCTTAAAGACTAGTGATCTACGTATTACGATCTCATCATAATTCACTAAGTCCGATCATGTATTCATGGACTTCATTATACGCATCACACCTGCACTATAATGAATATGTTCTGTTAATGAATATAGAACGAGATGTGGAATGTGTGATTGGCTTGCTAGCCACATATATTTCCATCAGGGAGAATGAGAGAAATGAAGAGAGAAAGAATCACAGAGTGATAGAGAATGAGAGAAATTGAAACTAAGAGTAGTCGGAGAGTCAAAGAGTGAAAGGGTGAGAGAAAGGGAGAATGATAGAAATAAAGAGAGAAAGATACAGAGTGATGGAGAATGAGAGAGGGGGGGAATGAGAGAAATTGAGGAAGATGGCAATATCACATATGAATTAAAATCACAATATGGGAAAAAAACGCAATGGAAAGAACTTGAATTGAGGAAGAAAAAAAATCGAAGCTACTGAATACAGATACTTTAAGTTGAAATAAAATTCTTTGAATAAATGCAAGAAGAATAGAAATTACAACATTTTAATTAACAGGAATAAGATGAGAAATGAGAATTGGCCGATGAAGAAGAATATGAGAAATAGTGGAAGAAGAAAAAGAAACATAAAATTTCAGGGCGACGGGGAAGAACGAGAACAAGAACTTACCCCCGTCCGCCGTCCACTTTCGCCTTTGCCGCTGTCTGCCGTCCGTCGTTCGCCAGACCCTTCATGTATTTTTGATTCTAACTTTTGAATCGAAAGATATCCGAAAGTTTCGAATCGAAATACATGAAATACTGTTTTCGACGTTGGATATTGGAATTTGATATCCAACATTGAAAACAGATGTCATCATCCTCCCCCTGAGACAAAGGCAGATGACGACATTGAGACGGATATCGACATCAGATATCGGCACTGTAGCAACCAATATCCGATAGCAATATCCGTTATCTGATAGCGATATCCGTCCTGATACCGTCATCCAGTACCGGCATCCGGACGGGGGAACACTCTCCCAATGGTTAGATTGTTGTCCGGATCGGACGAGTAGCTTCGCGGCTCGTGGGCCGGATTCGGTCGATCGTGATCGACTGCGCCTACTAATCGTTCTTTCGAACGATCGGATCGAATCCTCAAACCTTACAATTAATAACCCGCAATTACTGGATATTTCTGTCATTCGCCTCTATGTCTAGTTCATATAAATACGCTGGACGGTTGTAAGCTAGGGTTTGTTTCTGCTACTTCGTCTACTCGCCCGGCGCCGGCTGCCACACCGAGCGTTCGTCGGAAATGGTGAGTTCTTCAGAAAATTTTGATTCTCAGTAGAATTTCGCTCTTCGTGCGGTCAATCTCATGAACTCGTCTCTGCTTCGTTGGGTAGGGTAAAGGAACGGGAAGCTTTGGCAAAAGGCGGAACAAGAGTCATACCCTCTGCCCGAGGTGCGGGCGACGATCCTATCACCTGCAGAAAGGCACCTGTTCATCTTGCGGTTACCCCGCCGCTCGCATCCGCAAGTGTGAGCTTTTATTCTGAACTTTTATCCATAGATTCTACACCAACGCAGTGTACCGCAATTTTGGTTCATTCAATCTCGTTGTTGGGTTGATTTGAAACTTTGCTTAATCGGGCTGCGGCCTAAGCTTTGCTTCCTAGTTGCTAAAGGAATTGCGTCATTGTTGACGTTGTGATTCAGATAATTGGAGCGTGAAGGCCATCCGGAGGAAGACGACGGGAACGGGTAGGATGAGGTATCTGCGCCACGTTCCCCGCAGGTTCAAGACTGGGTTCAGAGAAGGTAAAGAAAGCCACAAAATTCCCTGATAATCTTGCAATTTATCGCCTCATTCTTCCTATATCAATTTAATTGCTATGGTTAGGAACCCAAGCACGCCCGAGAAAGGCCGCCGCAGCTGCTTCAACTGCTTAGATCCTCGCCGGTTACCTCAGAACCCATCCACAGGCACAGTTTTCCAGCTCCCAGTTTTTCTATTTGTTGTCATCCGGATCGTTTTGTTAGGTCTTACGGCATTTTCTTGTTTATTTGCCCTCATTTGCATGAGATCGTCTCATCAAAGTGTTTTGAAATGGACTTCATTTTACTTTCGTTTGCCGGAAAATTCGCCATTAAATGGAATCATCTTTCTAAAGTTCCCTGTAGCATATTTTATTATCTCCTTACGGCTACAAGACGTGATGGCCTCGATTCTTGGTTTGATTAAAGGAGTTGAACAAGGAGATATGTATGAATATGGTCAGCACTTCTCTGCCTTCTCACACGGGATACTTATCACTAATTTTGCGAATTCATCTGCATAAGGTCTGAATACGAAAAGACAACGTGAGTGTTGGGTATCCTGATGAACAATCATGTGTATTTGACTAATAATTATTCTAATATTCCCCATAGTATAACATTATCTTGTTTTCTTGAATTAAATGATGCTATATTGTTGTCATGCTCTAGTTGAAGTAACTTATGTTGCTCTTGTAACCGTAGCTAAAGCGATCACACTTCAGACGAGAAATTGGCCTTGTTTACAAAGCAGGTAGTCAAAATTTCGTAACCGTATGGGTTGAGAAAGCTAATCATTCAATGGAAAGTCATATGACCTTGGCTGTTAGGCATTTCTGGTTTATTTGGCTCGGATGCTGGTATGTTTATCACTAAATGTATAATTGTGGTGGGATCTGCATCTTTTTGAAGGTGAAAAATTCTCTCAAATGAGAAGTTATACACATCTCGGTTTAGAAAACAGTGCATATCATCTCAATGATTTTGAACAATGACATTTGAAATAGAAAGTGTAATCGATATAAATTGTAACATAATGTGGTCAGTGGGATTCTCGACAGTAAACTGATGTTACACAAAAGAGAGATTGTCTAACGCAGTGGGATTCTCGCTCTTTCTATAGCATTATGTTATATAATTTTAACAGTTACTAAAGGCGTATAACTTTTTGCGCAACTTATCCCAATTCATCCCATGTACACTACCTTCTGATTGTTTAATTTATGCTCTTAACCAGCAAGTTGAAATCTTCGTCTGGTCTCTTCACTTGTATCAAAATATCCTTTCGTTAT